>NC_136063.1:1467721488-1468321488 GCF_964261635.1 Lissotriton helveticus | reverse complement strand
CAACAGAAAAAACTCATGGTTCACAGACGCCCTCAAAGAATCAAAGAAATCCTGCCAGACCCTCGAAAAAACCTGGTGCCACGATCGGACCACAGGAAACATGACAGCCCTCAAAAACGCCCCCCGCAAACACCACCAGCTGATCCGCACCACCAAAAGGACATAATTCAAAGAGCAACTAGACAACAACACCCACAACAGCAAGGAACTCTTCAGCATCGTCAAAGAGCTCTCCAACCCCAGCGCCAGCAAAAACGACATCACACCGTCACAAGACCTCTGCAACTCCCTCGCCACATTCTTCCACTGTAAGATTGCAGATATACACGAGTTTCGGATCCCATTCTCCACCTCCAGCCACCGAACCAACGACCCCCACCACCACCATCAGCGCTTGGACCCCCATCAGTACTGAAGACACTACGCACGTCATGAACACCATCCACTCCGGATCCCCCTCGGACCTATGCCCCCATCACATCTTCAACAAAACCGACAACATCATCGCACCCCACCTCCGGAACGTCATAAACAACTCCTTCACGTCAGCCACCTTCCCTGAAAGCTGGAAGCACACAGAAATCAACGCCCTTCTGAAAAAACCCACAGCGGACCCCAAAGACCTCAAGAACTTCCGCCCCATCTCTCTTCTTCTCTTCCCGGCTAAAGTCATTGAGAAAACCGTCAATAAACAGCTGACTGCTTTCTTCGAGACAAACCACTCACTCGACCCATAACAGTCCGGATTTCGAGCCAACCACAGCACCGAGACCGCCCTCATCGCAGCCATCGACGACATCAGGACCCTGATGGACAACGGAGAAACAACCGCCCTCATTCTCCTAGACCTCTCGGCAGCTTTTGACACCGTCTGCCACCGCACCCTGATAACCTGCCTCTTCCACACCGGGATCCAACGAAAGGCCCTGGAATGGATCACCTCCTTCCTCGCCGACAGAACCCAGAGAGTCCGCCTCCCTCCCTTCTGCTCAACGGCCACCAAGATCATCTGCGGCATACCCCAAGGCTCCTCCCTCAGCCCAACACTCTTCAATATCTACATGAGCCCCCTCGCCGCCATCGCACGCAAACACAACATCAACATCATTTCCTACGCCGACGACACTCAACTGATACTCTCCCTCACTAAGGACCCAGCCACCGCCAAAACCACCTCCAGGAAGGAATGAAAGACGTCGCAGAATGGATGAAGCTCAGTCGCCTGAAGCTGAATTCAGACAAGACGGAGATCCTCATCTTCAGACATTCCCCCTCCGCCTGGGACGACTCCTGGTGGCCCACAGCACTGGGCTCCGCACCTACTCCCACTGACCACGCACGTAACCTGGGATTCATCCTGGACTCCTCCCTCTCGATGACCAAGCAAGTCAACGCCGTCTCATCATCCTGCTTCAACACCCTACGCATGCTCCGAAAAATCTTCAGATGGATCCCCACCGAAACCAGAAAAAACCTTCACCCAGGCCCTCGTCACCAGCCGACTGGACTACGGAAGCACCCTTTACGCAGGAACCACAGCCAAACTTCAGAAACGACTCCAGCGCATACAGAACGCTTCCGCCCGACTCATCCTCGACATCCACAGCCACATATCCCCCCACCTGAGAAACCTGCACTGGCTCCCCGTCAGCAAGAGGATCACATTCAGGCTCCTAACCCACGCACACAAAGCGCTCCACGACAAAGGACCTGAATACCTCAACAACCGCCTCTCGTTCTACACTCCCACCCGCCAGCTCCGATCAGCCGGCCTCGCCCTCGCCGCCGTCCCACGGATCCGCAGAACCACGTCGGAGGAAGATCGTTCTCCTACCTGGCCGCCAAGACATGGAACTCACTCCCCACACACCTACGAAGGACCCAGGACCACCTCACCTTCAGGAAACGCCTCAAGACCTGGCTATTCGAGCAGTGACAGCACCCCTCCCCCTAGCGCCTTGAGACCCTCACAGGTGAGTAGCGCACTCTATAAATGTTTGACTGTTTGATTAATTGATTGATTACATTTACCAGCCTGCTCGTAACTATAATGGAAATCGAGCAAAGCTAAATATTTATTTCATCCAGTATTTACCATTGTTTTTATTTGATTAATTTTGATGTGAGAATGCTTTATTTTTGGGGATTATTCTACATTCTTGCCTTCATTTCTGTGTCGATTTGTGATGATATGTGAACCGTAAGCATTAATTTCGTAGACTCTGGAATAGGTAGGAATGCAGAGTATGAAGTCATTTTATAGATGTAACGTCAGTGCTGTGTGCTGCAGTCTCTCAATGTATTTGTTCTTGGTACTGTCTTTGAGGCTGCTTTAGCTATTTTGCCAAACTATTGTATTTTTTTTTTGTAACATAAAGGGACTTTTTAAAATGTTCACATTTTCCTTTCGCCCACCACAGATTACAGCTTGGGGTAAATGGTTTGCCCACTTTACCCATTGGCTGATTTCACAGTGTTCACATTGCTCACATCCGCCTAAAATAGTACCTTTCTGCTAATTTACAAATCTGATATTGTGCTTTCTTTCTTTATTTTTTATGTAAACTTTAAACACTGGCCATGTATTTTGCCTTCACTTCGGGATCCCAGTTACATGGTGATTCATTTTATGTCTCCTGTTTTGGTCTCGCCTAGGCAGCGCTTGCGCTGTCTCTTCGAGACATGCTGTATTTAGGTATGACTTGAAGCTCTTCCCACTTTCCGCCCATCTTTTTAGTTGGCTCCTGTCACTGTCCTTTGTATACAGTGGCTTTTTATTGGCCAATAGGCTTAGTAGTCCCTCCTTAGTATCGCCTTTTTCACCTTGTAACCTCCCATGAGCACCCCCGTTACACCATGTATGGTTTAATTTCACTCTTGGAGCACTATTTTGTTAAATGTCTTTCTCCTGCCTTCTGTTGCAGGCAGGACAGAGTGCACGCTCTCTCACAACGCTTTCTTTTTTAAAGCAGGTGGTCGTTGACTAATTTGGACCTTTGGAAAGCGTTCATAAATGTATATTCTGAGGCATTCACTGATAGCCCTCAGATTATTAAACACGTATCATCCTACTAGCCTTTTTTGTTACCTTCATTCTTTTCTGTAGGTTCATTTTGGCAGGTTCTTCATCACATGCTTAGATGTGAAACTTCCAAATTGAAGGGCTGGTACAGTTACTTTACATTCCGAGTAATGTACTTCTAGGCGTGCCATTTATGAATCGGTTCAAGAAATTGTTTAACCCTAGTATTTATCCTGCGAGGGTCGACGTGGTGACCCACTGTTCTAAAGGTAACAGCTAGTGCCGTCAATTCCTGTTGTTTCTGCTGTTTCAAAACAGAGTGAATTGGATGCACCTGTGTGCTGGGCATCCTGTGAGCTATTTTCGGTCTGGAGAGAACCAATTTCAGAGTAGCATTCCGCATTAAGCATGCACAGGGCGGTTATGGGGAATTATTTTTTCAGTGCTCTTTCCAACACTGAGTACATTTTTTTTCACCTCAGGCAATTGAAAGCAGTAATTGACACCTAGGGTCTCACGTTAGTCTTTGAATGCAGGGAAACACACAAAAATGACAGTGTACTTAAAAAGAACACCCAAACAAAAAGCTGAAACTTGCACATTAGATTTCCAAAAAAGTGCCTTAGTTGTTTGCAAACACCTCCCTCAGCAAAGCCACACATACATTTACCACGTAATAAAAACAAGTCTCACACCACCACTATAGTGAAACATATCAAATTTATTGTTTTCAGCATTGTGAATGTTTGTGTGCATTTTTTTAACAGACTTGTAGGATAAAAGTACATACAGCACACTCCCCTCTAGCAGTACAGCTGTCATTGCACATACAAAATGACTGGAATGCACGGAATTACACTAACATCACCATTGCTACAAGGGAATGTGTACAGTATCCTCACAAACACACAAAAGAAAGGGGCAACATTTGGAATTTATATTGGTACATATTAACATGGATATGCCTTTTTCATTTACATATCTGCTCCATTGTTTGTTTACCTGAACAGTCAGCATCACTTGTTTGTAGCAAACCACCAAAAAAAGAAGTCAGAGACAGTTGCATGGCCAAAGGCCACTAAGACACATAACAGATTGGAACGTATCCAGTTTCTAATTCCCCCTGCACCCGATCATCGTAAAAACACAGGCACACGTCCCCACTTTTTTGTTTTTTTTAACAAGAGCCATGAACATTAACATCGAAAGACCAAAATGTTAGTGAACAACGAGACAAGAAATACTAGAAAATGAAAACATTCTTTTTTTTAAACTAATAAGGGAGGTTTTCATTATGTTTCCTTCAATCAGTCACGCTGCCAAGAAAAAGTAGTGGAAGATATTTTTTTATTCATTCTCCTCTTTAGCACCAGAGTAGTTCGACAATTTTCATTCGCTCAGAAGTGGGTGTGAGCGATCAACACCAACCTAAAGCGTATTTACGTTTCAGACATAAGGGGGCAAATGTTGGCCCTTACTGTATGAAGTACACTCCCAGCGCTTTCATTGCATTTGTCGTAGCATGGCTGGGTCTTTGTCTTCCAGCAGGGATAATGCCAAAATAGCTGGTTCAGCACACCTCTCTTCAGTATGGAGTCTCTCTTGGATCCCACTCTTGGTTGAGCAGCCAATTTTATGTTGGAGGCCTTCAGAGTGCAAGGCACAGCGGAACGGCACCAGTACAAAGCCACCACGTACCTAGTCATTGGTATGCCAAACCAACAATGATTTATAGACTAAAAGGGCACCCTTTCCATTAGTTAGCTAACATGGGGCATTTGTAAGTTTAACTTTGAGCATTCTGCTCTGCCCAGTGGATCCAGGATTCTCTTAAATCCAGACTTCAAGAGAACAGTGGAAAACCATCCTCTCAGTTGATCAAGAAAAAACAAATCCTAAAACATGGCCACCTACAAGACAAAAATATCCACTAGCAAAAACGTAGAGCACTGATAAGTTAAACGTTGGCTATCAAATTACTGACCATGTCAGTGTTAGCAAGTAAATTCATTTTTATAGGATAATTTCAGTCGTGATTAGTGACATCAATGATAGGTTAATGCACAATAACAGACCTGGTATCTATTGTTTAATTGAATCAACCTAGGTCCTCTGATAAAGTTAGGGAACATTTAAACAAGCTGAATAATTTAACAGATACAATTGTAAATATTAAATATAACAATCCAATAGATTGTTCTATAATATGTTAGCCATTATTTGCACCTTTAAAAATGTTCAAGTGAAACCTCAAAATCGGTTCATAGAATGTCAATGCATTTGTTTCTGAAAATGTTTGTGAACTTCAATAAGACCAAAAAATAAGAAAAGGGATGGTAACTATATAAATACACTTACTGCTTGTACTTCCTACTGCTCATATCTATTGAGAATACCAATAAAATAGACCAGCATTGGCAAGTCCGATTGGTCTTGCCTTTGCAAATTTGGAGTAGGGTTATTTGCTTTTTTTTATTCAAAATTGTCAAAAAAGTATTTAAAAGGTGAGCACTGTCTCATCTACCTGCACAGTGATATCACATTGTATATACCTACATGGCGACTATCAGAAAGTGTTTTATTGGAGAAAAGGAATTCCAAGAAGGCCACTGATAAATGTGTATGTGTCACCATGGTGGTTATTTTGAAATTATTTTTAAGTTCAATTTACTGTTCGAAGGTGGCTGACATTCATTTCTGTACACCCCCCTGTTGGCTCTCACTTCCGGCCTGGCGTCGGAGCTCGGTGATTCTTCCCGCGCCGGCCAGCCTTTTTAGTCAATGCTGGGGCGGACGCACTCAGCGGGCGTGCCTTTGGCGTGGCCAAGGCGCGCCAAAGGCAAGCCTGTCTGCCCCCGTCCGCGCCAGTACGGGACACGGGGCATGTCATCTTGCCCAAAAATACACCTACTCTGCAGTTAGTCTCCTACATATGGCACCTAAGAAACTAAATCCGATTGAAAGTAAATATCGCAAAAACTGCAGTCCTTAGGGCTTTTAAACTCCAAGCCCCTGACCGCTGTCGATATCCAACCCCCGGGTGTACGTTTTAGGAGTCGACCGATGTCACCCTCATCAGGCACAGACAGAAGTCCGGTCAAAGACATTGATATCATGTGCCTTAATACTTGCTCCATTGTTAAACACCAGTTAGAAATTTTTAATACCTTAAATACGGACGCAGCGGATTGCCTGCTACTTACTGAGACCTGGCTCACAGAGGAGTCGTCACCTGACATCCTGGCAGCCCTCCCCGATAACTATTATATCCTACGTACAGACAAGCCTTTAGGGAAGAGAGGCGGAGGAGTGGCTGCAATTATTAAAAAAAGAACTTTCCGCCTCTGCCCTGCCTCACCTGGGAATACCGTCAGTAGACTCTCTTGTAAATAAACTCAATCTACATAGTAGCACGCTGATCTATGTGATATTATACAGACCCCCAGCAACAATGCCTGACTTTCCCAAAACCTTTGTTAACTTCATTGCGTCTCTGATCACTGACTATGACAAAGTAATGATTATAGATGACTTGAACTACTGGGCCAATGAGATTGACGAGGGAAAATCTTCCATGGAGCTTTCTGAGTCCCTTGCTTGTTTAAACCTCACTCAACACATTGACACACCCACGCACATTAAGGGCCATACCTTAAATCAAGTGTGGTCAATTAATGTCAACCTGACTAACCTGGCAGTACAACTCTGCGCTTGGTCTGACCACTATATCATCAGTTTTAATCTGCTTGCTCCTGCGCTGAGTTCTAACACCTCTCACTCAAAACGCACTTTTAGAAACTGGAATCGGTTTGAGCTGGATAAACTAGTAGAAACTCTGTCTAGGGAGCAGCCGGTATCAGAAGGTAATCCAGATAACTGGGAGAGTGAGATCGCCGACTGGCAAAGGAAGACCTTTAATCTCCATGCTCCTTTACAGACCAAAACCTACCGCCATAGGCAGCATGAAGCCGCCAAATGGTTTAACAAAAATCTTAAAACCATTAAACTCCAAGTACGCCAAGCCGAGCGGAAGTAGAGGAAAACCTACAAAGCGCAAGATACACCTGATTACACCACCCATCTTCATCAGTATAAGGCGGCTATACTGGAGGCTAAGAGAGCCTTCTTTACGAACAGGGTACTCGATTCCGATAATGGTTCGAAAGAAATCTTCAAGATAGTAAAAGAACTCTCTAACCCAAGCCATGTGACCGCATCCTTTGTGCCAAGTCAGGTACTTTGCAATGACCTGAATTCCTTTTTCTTAGATAAAATAAAGAAAATTGTAAATTTCATTGCCCCTACCAACTGTGGCTCCCGAAACAGCAGGGATATTCCCAATCCTTGTGTTATCAACTCCCTCCCCTTGATGGATAAGAAATGTTTCTTGGACCTTGTAGTTAAGATCAAATCAGGCTCACCTAAGGAGGACTGTCCCATTCACGTCTCAAAAGTAATCTATCGGTCCTTCCCTGATATCTTTCTCAAATTTCTGAACCACTCTCTGTCCCTTGGCATTGTACCACTTGCTTTTAAAAAAAATGTTTTTATTGAGGAAAAACAGTTGCAAATTAGACAATAATCAAAGCAGTAAATGGGTTCGGTTTACATAACTTAGGCAATCAAATAAGGCGCATAATATTAGGTTCATTCGATCATCAAGGCTTAAGCAAATACACAAATCTCAAAACAGTCCATACACGACACGCGTCTCATGAAACAGACCAGGTTGTTCAGGCATTGCGTCATTAGTCCTCCATATCCTCGTCTTCTGAACTATCTACGTCATCTTCCGGAAGTAAATCGCATAGTTCCCCCCTGTAGGTGTTCCATGGTGCCCAGATTTTGTTCCATTTACGCGGGCTTCCCCTGTTTTTATGAACTGTGCGCTCTGTCGCCATAATTAAGTCCATATGCCTACACCACATCGCCAACGTGGGGGGATCTGCCGCTCCCCATTTCTGTGCTATGTCTCTCTTTGCCACTATTAGACCGAGTGTAGCCCAGGTTTGTCCCTGTCGAGTGAGGTCTGTGGGGTCCCACACATTTAGAATACACTTTCTAGGTTCTGGTAAGAGGGAAACACTCCGCGTTTGTGACAGAGTGCGTAAGATCTGCCGCCAGTAGTCGACTATTACCGGACAGTCCCATAGGGTGTGAAAAAATGTGCCTTCCTCCCCGCACCCTCTGAGGCAGAAGGGATGTGTCGCTCGTTGTATCTTGTGCAGTGTGGCTCTGGTGTAGTACACCCGATGTACTATTTTGAGTTGCACCAGCCGAAACTTAGCTGATATGCCCACCTCCTTAGGGGATGCCAGAGCCATCAGCCAGTCCAAGTCATCCATATCTCCCACCTCCTCCACCCATTTATCTCGGAGTCTAAGTGTGGGGTCAGGCAAATTATTAATCAACTTCTCATATGTGAGGGACGTAGCGCGTTGTTGCATAAAATCTGTGAGTAAGCGTTCCTCCAGTGGTGAGGCCTCTGGGACAGCTGTGTCAGCTGGGAGTGCAGTCAGTAATGCATGTCTATTCTGTACGTAACGATAAATTTCATTCTGACCCAAGTCATATTGTTGTTGGAGTTGTGCAAAGGGGAGCACTGTTCCCTTATCCCACATGTCACCCACCGTGGAGATTCCAATATTGTCCCATTGCGTAAAGCCTTTGCTGTTCCTCAATTGTCCCAGTGCTTTGGTGTCCCATAGTGGGGTAAGTTTGGTGATAGTGTTTTTCCATCCCAGTTTTGCCTGTGCCGTATACCATAATGTGACTGTCTGTTTTGTGGGTCCTACCAATTTTGCGGCCAGACTTTTATTATATAGCACCGCCAGTATGTTGTTCGTACCTAATTGCCCCCTATCGGCTCTGTAGGCAGGTTCGTTCTGGGGCGCACGTAGCCATCCGTTGATGGTCTTGAGTTGTGTTGCCCAGTAGTATAATTGTAGGTTCGGCAACGCAATTCCACCAGCTCCTATGTAGTTTAATTTGGGCTATACGTGCCGGTAGATTGCCCCACATGAGGGCCGAAAACTGAGCAGCGACTTGCTTAAAGTATTGTGGCGGTATCGGGTACGGTGCGTTATCCAGAGCATAAAGGAACCGTGGTAGGGCCATCATTTTATATAGCGCTGCTCTTCCCAACAGAGTTAGGGGCAAAGACGCCCAATGTTTAACATCTCGCTTCAATCGCTCCAAAGGGGGTGTCAGTTTTTTTTCAAAGAAGTCTGTCGCATTTCTAGTGACGTGTATACCTAAATATTTAAAAGAATCCCTAGTTACCACAATCGGGCAATCGGCGGGGAGCTACGGATCTGGACCTTTCAGGACGTATAGAACTGATTTGGACCAATTTATTGTGTACCCTGATATTGTTCCGTGTGTATTACAGAGGTCCAGGAGTTCAGGAATGCTACGGTCAGGGTCTGTAAGGTACAGTAACATATCATCGGCATAGAGGGAGACTCGGTCTTCCCATCCCGCTGCCCAGCTAATACCTTTTAATAACGGCGTCTTCCTAATTAGGGTCGCTAAGGGCTCCAGTACTAATGCGAACAATAACGGTGACATCGGACAGCCCTGGCGCGTCCCCCTTGCCAAGTGTATTGTATGGGATATATGGCCATTGGTAGTTATCTGTGCCACTGGTTCAGTAAATAGGAGTCGTATCCAGGCTTGAAATTTAGGGCCGAAGCCCATATGAGATAGGACCGCAAAAAGGTAGCTCCATTCCACTAAATCGAAAGCTATTTTCGCATCTAATGACATTATTACTGCTGGCTCGGAGAGCAACGAAGCCTGTGCCAGTACTCCGTGAACCCGCCTGAGGTTGAGGGCAGTGTTCCGGTGAGGCATGAAGCCTGACTGGTCCGGGTGAATCAGGTGGGGGAGGTGGGGCATCAGCCTATTTGCCAGCACTTTAGCCAAAATTGTTGCCTCAGCGTTCAACAGCGATATTGGGCGGTAGGAGGTGCTTTCCGTTAAGGGTTTGCCTGGTTTGGGAATTGCCCCAATCATCGCCGTACGTTGGTCTAGTGGGAGTATTGCTGATTGTAGGCTATCGTTATACATTGCCAGCAGAGGTATGCTTAGGGTGTCAGACATGAGTTTGTACCATTCTATAGGGATCCCATTGGGGCCGAGCGCTTTTCCAGATTGTATTGCCCCTATGGCTGTTTGCAGCTCGCCAGTCTCGTGAGGTCTGCCTCTAGCTGGGCGGTCGCCTCAGGCGGAAGGGTATGGGTTTTTATTGGACCAATGGAGCTGAGCGCTTCGGATTCCAGTACTTCGTGGGCTGGAGTATAGACTTCCTGGAAGTGTTCAGCTAGCGTAGTTACTATCTCCTCAGGGTGGGTCTGCAATATGCCTGTCTTCGAGTATAAGTGTTGTATCCCCTTGGGTCCTTCCCCTTTTTTTATTTAACCATGCCAACATCTTCCCTGCCTTATCCCCCACGTCGTATATTTTGTGTAACGTTGTAGTAATGTGTTGTGTGGTCTGGTGTTGCAAGTGGGTTTTATGGCGCTGTTGCTGAAGTAGTAAGGTATGTGCAGTGTCTAAGGAGGGATCTGCCATCTGCGCTATATTTGCTGTGTGTACAGCGAGTTCTAAGTCCGCCAGTTCCGATTGCTGTGTTCGTTTATGCCCCGTAGTGGATGCTATGGCCTATCCCCGGAGGACCGTCTTGTACGCTTCCCAGAGTATAGACGGGGACTCTACAGAGGTGGTATTTTCTGCAAAGTAATGTTTGGTCGTCTTTTTAAGTTCTCTCCGTATAATGGGGATTTTCAGGTAATTAGGGTAAATTGGGTATATCCTCCTGCGCGACCTCTCCCTACATGTGAGAGTCAATAACACCGGAGAATGGTCTGAGACGCCCCTAGGTTTAATGTCATCCTCCTCAACATTCTGCATCCGTGACCCATCATTAGGAAGTAGTCTATTCATGAAAGACTATTGTGCACCGCAGAATAGTACGTATATTAATTTTCTGTTGGGTGTGTCTGTCGCCAGACGTCTACAAGGCCCATTGCCTCAATAAATCCTTGGAATCGGGAGGGTCCCGATGTCTGAGGCTGCGCTGGAAATCTATCAATTTCTGAATTTATAGTCACGTTAAAGTCCCCTCCTAGAATAAGGTCACCCTCCGGTAGTGTCAATAGAAACGCCCCAGGCGCTGGCATTGCCGCCGACTGTAGTACCGGGGGAAACATAGACCGAGACTATATTTAGGAGTTTGCCCTCCCGTTGTCCTTGTATCGCTGCGAAGCGACCCTGGTCATCAGTCTTAGACTGTAGCAGTATGAACGACGAGGTCTTTTTGATCAGGATACCCGTCCCTCTCGAGCCTGACGTAAACTCAGCGTGTGCCGCCATCTTATACCCTCGTCTATCAAGCGCCTGGCATGCCCTCCCTGTGAGATGTGTCTCTTGCAACAGAACTACGTACCACTTGCTTTTAAAGAAGCATGGATCCCAATAAATTGGAGAACTACAGACCCATTTCTCTTCTCCCATTCCCAGCGAAAGTGTTGGAGACCCATGTGGCCACTTGCCTCAGCTCTTTTCTGGAAACTACTAAATTCCTGGACAACCATAAGGCAGGTTTCCGTCCCGCACGTTCAACCGAAGCAGTGATTCTATCAGTACTGGACGACCTCAAGGGACAGGCTGACATGGATCACATTCAGGCCCTGATCCTCCTTGACCTGTCGGCGGCATTTGACAACATGAACCACAAAATTGTGTTGGAGCACATTGCCGCAGCGGGTCCCGGTGGGGGGGGGGGGTCTGCATTAGCCTGGTTTGGCTCATTTTTGGAGGCCCGTAAACAGTCAGTGTGGCTATCGCCCTTCAAATCTAGAATGGAAGACCTGAACTGTGGCGTTCCTCAGGGCTCCTCCCTTTCGCCAATTCTGTTTATATACGCCCCCTGATCTCAGGTCTACGTCAGATGGGTGTAAAAATCTTCAACTACGCAGACGACATGCAGCTTATTTTCACCCTTGACATCTCTACAGAATCTAAGGACTTCGTCAAGAGGTCTATGCTGTATGTCAAAACGTGGATGAATGAATATCAACCAAAGTTGAATTCAGAAAAAAACGAGATCATTGTTCCCCACAGCAAACCTGACTACTGAACTCCTTCCTATTGGCCCACTGATCTACGTATGGCACCCACCCCTGAATCTGCTATAAAAAGTCTAGGTCTTCATATTGATGCTGACCTCTCCATGAGCACCCAGATTGGTTCAGTGACAAAGGCATGCTTTGTCCAATTGCGCAAACTGCGCAAGATCAGACGTTTTTTAGTAAGGAGGCCATCACCCAAATCGCTATAGCTCTAATCCTTTCCAAAATCGCTTATGGGAATGTCCTCTACATTGGACTCCCATAATTCCAGAGACATCGCTTACAGATGATTCAAAATCAAGCGGCAAGGATCATCTATCTTAAGGACAGGCGTTGCCATATCACCCTCCTGCTTAGAGACCTACACTGGCTCCTAGTGGAGCAGCGAGCCTTGCTCAAAGCTGGCTGTATACTCTTCAAAGCTATCCAAGACACCAGCCCAAGATTCATTGTCTCTCTGATCAATAAACATCTACCCAAGCAGACTTTGAGATCCTCGCACCAGAACCTTCTGACGGTGCCCAGAATCCATCGCAAACGTGTCGGCGGGACTAGGTTTTCTTTCTTGGGTCCCATGATCTGGAATGCTTTCCCTGCTTCCCTCAGGCTTGAGGGAGACCATCTGCATTTCAGGAAACAGCTAAAGACCTGGCTCTTCACCGTGGCCTACAAGTAGCTGTCTCTGGCTTAAAGCTACATTCATCTATCACTTTCACAGCGCCAAGAAACCTGATGGTGTACGTGCGCTATACAAATTCCCATGTAACATAACATACCGTAAGCAACAACTATAAGTACAAAGTGCTTGTTTATGCACCGCTTGCAGGTTTTCAAAACACATAAATAAAAGGCATTGTCATTTTCAATGCCAATAGCCCAAACTCTCACAAATGCAAGACCCATTAAATTGCAAATGCTTGTTAATATTGGTCTTCAAGAGTGTTTAAGTGGCAATGTAACATTGGAGGTTTCTGTGTTTTGAGTAGGTCACAATGTATTAGTTTAAAAACACCCCTAATAAAACAGGCACACCAGTGAATGCTTTAAAATGTAACTTGTTATTACAAGCTTATGGTTTACACGTATAGGTGACGGTTTCTTTCTTATTTTTTCTTTTGTGGCATAAACATGCAATAAAAACTAAAAAGAAATAACCATTTCACCAGCTTGCCAAGGACAAGCCCCCGTTGCTTACCAGTGCTTGTTGAAAAGATGTTGGTGGTTTGTTTGATCCAGTACTGATGTGCTCTGTATGGTTAATCATATGAGTCATCACAGGTCAGGCAGGCCCTTACATCAGAGAAGCTAAAACTGCAGCGATTACTTTGTCAAAGCTCGTTTAAAGCTGGGAATTGAATCCAGCTTTCATCAAATATGTGACTCACAAAGTTAAAGAGCTGACATTTGAAGGAACCTGAAACACTTCTGTAGACCCATCCTACGTACTGAGGCTCTGCGGAACAGCCCAACTATTTCATTTCAACAGCACGGGGGCGGCTGCAGTCTCATTCGATGTGCAATAGCAGACATGTAATGGCTGAGTCAAGCAGAAGTGATGAGGTGGTAGAGGGGCTGTGGAGCAGAATGTGTTTAGTGTTGCTAATTCAGGAGCTGCTAGTGATGGTGCATTAGCGTTTGAAGCTGTGTGTCGGTTACAGGGGCTTTGGCATGTTGTTGCACTCAGCAACGGCTCCTCCCCCTTCCAGCAGCCCAAACAAAAGAAAAATACAACAATAATAAACCATAGTTTATCATTTTATTTTGTGACACCGTCCATGAGTCTTGGGGGCACAGTCAATGGAATAACCAGCACCTACGGGAGTGGTATGCACTGTTATCAGTGCACATGACAGTTTGGCCGTCCGTCTCAGGCCGACCAAAACATCATGCGCACTTTGCATGTTCTCCATGCAGGCTGCTTTACAGCCTGCTTGGAGAACATACCCAGGCTCTCAGTACCTGGTGGAGCGCCAAACCACGGCGTTTGGACCAATCACAGCGCTGCACCGCGCTGTGATTGGCACAGGGGAGCCTGGGTGGTTCCTGCCTCCGGCTGGAGCAGAGGGAGAAAAAGAGGGACAGAGATAAGAGACGTGGCGGCAAGGAGGTAAGATTCATTGATTTTTTTTTTTTTACTACCCCCCCTAACCCATTTGCCTCCCACCTGAACCGTGCCAGCCGCTACTGGTTGCACCTAATTTTTCTGCAGATCTTTCATCTGGACACTTAGGGGAAGCCAGAATCTAATGCTGGTGTCACACACCCGGGTATTTTTCTTTTGTACAGTTTTCTGTACTTGTAGAAAAATGTCAGCCCCCTATGATAACAAGGATTTAGAAATGCAGTAGGTTTCGCATTGGCTGACCCTGTCTCCAAATCCCAGCCATTACTAACGCGGACTCTGCAAGGTTGTTGGAGAGAAAAGGTTGCAAAGCTCTCACGTTACATATGTTCACTTGTCCTAGTTTCTGCTTTTACTAAGAGTGCTTGAACTCAAATCAATTACAAAAATATTTACTTTTGTGCCATGATTCAATTTCTACCAACAATATGCCAGGAAGTATCATCATTAAGCCAGAACAAGCATTAGGCTCTTTTGCAGCTTTATAATGCAGGGACCCGCATTATAGAACATGTGTGAGTGCCACGGATGCCTATGATATATCAAGAAGTACCATCATTGAGCATTGGATGCCTGCAGTGTGGCAATAATTACACTCATACTGCCAAAACCATCACTGTGCCGTGGCTGCTGACAGTATGCCAGAAATTACCACAATTGTACCTAGGTAAACAATATATCAGGGTCTGCACCACTGTGGAAAGTTGCCACCATATGCTGGTAATTCCAACAACACTACTAGAAACATCCTTCTACCACGGTTGAACACTACTGTGCTACGACTGTCCACCATTGTGTCAGACCGCAATTATGCCAGAGATAGGCACCTTCATACCATAGATGCTTACAATATGCTTGTAATCAGAACATTAGTCTAACATTCGGGATCAAGTTCGCGCTATAGAAAACTTTATAAATAAAATAAATAAACTACCACCATTATGCCACAGCCATCATTTTACGAATGGTGAGCATCATGCCATGCATGACTGCATGTTGCTGACAAACTCCACCATTATGCTTTGGTCAGCATGTTATCTGTGTGGCAACAGTCATCATCCCATGGATGCCTACAATTTGCCAAGAATTCCCACAGATTTGTGAACACCCGCATTTCACCAGGCTGGAGAGTGTCCACAAACACTCTTCTCAGGAGTATACTCCGACATGTGCACAAACGCAGCATCACATTATTTTTCAATTACCACCCGCTACTGAGCTGCCTTTCTGACTCCTATTGTGCTAAAGGCCCTGCTGCTGCACCCTAATCAACGCATCTGTGAGGAGGGAGAGGTACATAGGAGCACTTAGGCCCCAGCACTTGCTCTGTTTGCGCCATGACTTACCTTTAAACAGATATGGAGGGCGCAAAGAAGGAAAGTGCACGCTATTATAATGTGAAGCCCTTAGGCCAGTTATGATTTCTCGCTGCCCACAGGACTGCTCCTTTAACTGAAATGCAGAGTGGCTGCTTCAAAGCAGCTCTTTTTTTCTGTGCAGGCTGCAACCCTCCTGCACTTTAAAGACGATTAGAGGTCCCCTTGCAGGTAAGTGCAGTGAGATGGCTGGGGGCTCTATGGGCACCCCTTTCACTCCTTGAGACGGCTCCCCTGTGGTGGCGCGCTGACAGTGTGCCATCTTTTTGTGGCACAATGTGTGTGCCTCCTAAGCGCAAGTTTATCTCTGCACCTGTGTCTGTAGTAGAGCGTGGGTGCAGAGGCAAGGTGAGTCTCATTTGCATGAGGTCATGCCCCATGCAAATAAAGGATCACTTTCTTAAAAAAGCGCTGGCACTACATGAGCACCAGCGCGGTCAGTGTTACAGAAGGGCCAGCGCAAGCTCTTGTGAACTCTAATGTAATGCCAAAGTGCCTACTGTAAGAGAACAATATGTTTCGCAACAGACCGCTGTCTTAAGTGAGAACTAAAACCTCCTCTAGTATTTGGCGCCTTGGTTAAGTCTGCCAGTCTTAAATATGGTCAGTTGGTTGAAATTCTGTCAAAAGGGTGAGGCAATAGTGTGGTTTAAAAGGGCCTTAATTGAAAGCAGCTTTGCAAATTTTGTTGTGGTAATACCGCAGCTGAAATTATTTAAGATCAAGAGTTTAGTGGGTGCAGTATTACCAAACTATTCTGAATGGGGAATAACACAAATAAAGGTTCGCTCCTTTCCGAGTTGCACAATCTGTCTGCTGTGTGTGTTTTTTTATTTTTATTTATTTATTTTATAGGTTTTATATAGCGCTATCTAGACCCGAGGGTGTCTGAGCGTTTTACATGATTGAAGAACATAGTATAATCAGGTCGCTTACCATAAGATGCGAGACATATTAGATTTTTAGAAAGACACAAAAAATAAAAAAATTAATTTGTTAGGAAATGAGCATGGATTACCGTATGAGGCTACAAAAACAGTGTATGATTAAGGGGGAGAAACACCTAATAAACAGCAGTGTGTGTGTGTAAATATATATATATATATATATATATATATATATATATATCTTATAAAATCACTAATACAAGAACATACTCATCCATACAGCAACTCTCTCAATCCGACACTCTCACTTATAGCCATTTATGTACTCCAACACACATATATACTGCTTTTCACATATGTAGTTACTCACACATGTACCACTGAGATATACATTCCCTCACTAACACACCCATACACACACACCCACCCATACAGTGCATCACAGATGCACTCTTGAAACCATGCACCCAGTGAATCACCCACTCACACATCTATGCACAGTCACAAACACCCCACCCACACCCCACCCACACAAACACTCAGGCACCCATACAGATACTCAGACAACCAATCAATAACCCATATAGACACTCATGCAGCTATTCGCAAACCCATGCAGCCGCTTACACACCAGCAGACGCATACAGACATTCACACAGTTTAGTCACTAACCCATGCATTCAGTAAGATATGTTTAATCACTCACTTAGTCAGTCACGCACCTACTAAATCATCAATTTAGACACTTATACATCCACTCATTCTTCAATACACCTTTCCCTGTATATATTAAACATATTTAAACTTCACAGAAACACACAGTCACTGAGTGATGTCATCTGAGATGTCATCAGTGATGTCACTGACCATGTCATGAGTGATGTAATATGTGATGTCATCAGCAGTGCATTGGGGGAACGAGAGTTATAGTTAGCTGAACTAACTATAACAGGGGATATATAAATAAATATATATATATATATATATATGTATATATATATATATATATATATATGTATATGTATATATATATATATATATATATATATATATATATATATATATATATATATATATATATGCATAGATGTGTGAGTGGGTGATTCACTGGGTGCATGGTTTCAAGAGTGCATCTGTGATGCACTGTATGGGTGGGTGTGTGTGTATGGGTGTGTTAGTGAGGGAATGTATATCTCAGTGGTGCATGTGTGAGTAACTACATATGTGAAAAGCAGTATATATGTGTGTTGGAGTACATAAATGGCTATAAGTGAGAGTGTCTGATTGTGAGAGTGGCTGTATGGATGAGTATGTTCTTGTATTAGTGATTTTATAAGATATATGATAAGTGTAAGAATTGAGCTGGTGTGTGTATAACTGTATAGATGAGTAAATGGCAGTGTGATTAATTATTTGCATGACTGACTAGGTGTGTGAGTACCTCTATGGATGAGTGGTGGTGTATGAGTTTCTATATAGGTGTATGAGTGCATATGATAGTCCTGTACTGAGTGACCATAAGTGACTGTACAGGTGAGTGAGTGGATGTGTGTGTAAACCTAAGAATCAGTGAGTGGGTATGTAATTATTGGTGTTGGAGTGTCTATGGTTTTGAGATTGGCAGTCTGTAATTTAGAGTGGGTGTATCAAATGTTATATTAGGGTGTGAGAAGATGCATCAATTTATCACATGGATGATGTCATCAGTGATGTAATTTGAGATGTCATCAGTGATGTCATTGACCATGTCATGAGTGATGTAATATGTGACGTCATCAGCAGTGCATTGCGGGGGCACGAGTTATAGTTAGCTGAACTAACTATAACTAGGGAAATTCTCTGGTTTAGTACAAGTGAAATGTCCAACTAACTATAACTTTCCCTAAAACCTATGTTTTTTTCAGTGAATTTCTAAGGTTTTTTAAATGCTAATTTCTAACTATCCTGAAACCTATGTTTTTTTCTGTGAATCTCAAAGGTTTTTTAAATGCTAGTTTCTAACTATGCCTACAGAGGTAGGACATGTGAAGAAAGAAGAGAAAACACACAGAAAGAAGCAAAAGAAATGCTGAAAGAAGCAACTGAAGTCCACAAAGACGAAGAAAAGTGCAGGAAGAAGCAAGACATGTGCAGAAAGAAACAACAGAGGAGCAGAAAGAGGCCTTGTTGCAAAGTCATCCTGTGCCCACAACTTTTTCAGACGGGTACTGGTGGTAACTGACTCTGACTAGGCCTAGAGCCAGTTCTATGCTAAAAGACACTGAGAATACAGTGAAAACACCTACATACACTAGGGAACACTATGCGTTAGGGTACCCCTGTGATTAGCATGACCTTCTCTGTAAGGCCCTAGTACATAATAGGGCTGGGGGATTAAAACTACCTCTAAGTCAGAGGTGCAGAAATATGCTACTTTAACTAGTAGTCGCGTTTGCAGAGTGGTGAAGAAAGGGTGCTGGGCGTCCAACCAACGCTCAGGAATTCCGCTGCGTCAGACTTACAGGAGGTACCAGCAGGGATTCTTGCCCCCCAAACTCCCTCAGGACTATATTGGACTTCATCCCCCATCCCGTAGTCTGCCACAAGGCACATTTGCAGAGTGGTAGAGAAAGGGGGCCATGGCCTCCGAAGACATCTTAGCAATCCCACTGTGTGGGTCTTACTGGAGGTAACGAGAGGGGTATTTGGCCCCAAGGACATCCTTGGGGGTCAACTTCCCAAACTATTACCTCCAGTCAGTCCCACACAGCAGCATTGGTAAGTACTCGTACCAGGTCACGCCCACTTTGCCCACCCACCACTCTACAAACGCACTCCCTGGCACGCTCTTGGATGGGGAATGAAGTCCCTTTCACTGCTGAGGGTCCTTTAGGGGCCAACTAACCTACCTTTTACCTCCAGTAAGCCCCACACAGTGGGATTGGTGAGAGGTTGACAAAGGTCATGGCCCCTTTCTCCAGCACTCTGCAAACACGCCCCCTGGTGCATTGTAAGTTGGGGGATTAAGTCCCCTTGAGTCCTGAGGGTCTCTGGGGTCCAACTAGCCCACTAGGTACCTTCAGTAAGCACCAGAGAGCTGCATTGCAGAGAGGTGTAAAAAGAAGCATGGCCTGGGCCACCTCTCTGCAACGCAGGCCTGTGGTACTTACTGGAGGCTCCTGGTGAGCTAGTTGGCCCCCAGGAGCCCTTAGGATTGAAGGGGAATAAATTCCCTAACCTGGTGGGGTAGTTGGGCCCCAGTATTGAAGGGGAATTAATTCCCCAATTTAAAATGTGCCACAGGGCGCATTTGCAGAGTGTTGCTGGTAGGGGACGGGGCCTCTGCCACAATCGCGTCTTTTTTTATTTCTTTTTTTGTTTAGAAGGGGGGCTGTGTGGCCCCCCTTCTTTTCCCTTTTATGGGCCCTGGGGACCACATCCCCCAGGGCCTGACCCCTTTTTAAAAAAGAAAAAAATGAACAGGAAGGGTGCTGCGCGGGCCCCCCTCCCGTGGCCAGTTCCGACCCTGGGGACCCCATCCCCAGGGGCATGGCGACATTTTTGTATTTTTTTGTATGGAGGAGGGCTGCGTGGCCCCCCTCCTGAGGCCTCTATTGGCCCCGGGGATCCTGTCCTCCGGTGCCGGCCTTTATTTATTTTTAAAATGTTTTAAGTTTGGGGAGGGGGGGCCACATGGCCCCCCTCCAGGGCCACTTCTAGCCCTGAGGACCCCATCTCCCGGGGACCCCATTCCCCGTGTGGAAAAGCAATCTGCTTTGCTTCATTGAAGCGAGAGCAGGTTTCCCTGCCCTCGCTTCAATGAAGCAAAGCAGTTTGCAATGACCGGGCAGAAACCGCGGGGCTCCCGCCCTGTCACTGCAAATAGCAGTGTATCGGGGGTGGGCACCCCGGGACACTTCAGGAGCTGGCCCTGCGGGGTGGTGGTCCCCAGAGCTATCATGGGCTCCAGGATGGGGCAAGGCGGCCCACTCCCTTCAATTGCAAAGTCCTGGGGAGGGGGTGGTCCCCGGGGCATGTGGGGGAGCTCGAGCCCCCCACACAGGTATAATGTGTGGCGGTCCTCGGGGCTTGGGGGGCCTTAGAGGCCCCCCACGCATTTACAATTAGCTCCGGGGGTGGCGTCCCCGGGGCAGTGTGGGGGGGATTGGCCCCCCCATACTTTTTTTTCACTGCCCCGGGAACTGGCCCACCCAAGGGCTTCAATCCAACAAAGTGCGGGAGCCCACGCTTCATTTTTTTTATTCTCTCGACCAGATTCGAACACCCAGCGCGAATTCGGCCGATTAAAAAAAAAAAAGAAAAAAAAAATGTAATGCTTTTGTGGGCCATGGGGCTCCTTCTGGGATCTCCTGAGCAGGCCTAGAGGGTCAGGGGGTTTCTACCCTGCCCCCTTCTTTGTTTTTCGCGTTTCTTTTTATCTTTTCTTGTGCCTCGGTTACCGAGGCACAAGATGGCTGCCAACACTTCCTGGTTTGGAGTGTTGACCGCCAATTAGAAAAAAGCTTGTGCTAGGGTCCGCTGGTCCTCCGTGCCTCTAAATATCGAAGCTTTTATTTTTTGATTTTCTCAGCAACTACTGAACGGATTTACACCATTTAAAAGGTTTCTTTCAGAACCAAGGGCTACCTTTGTGCCAAATTTGGTGTCATTCCGTTCAGCAGTATCCGCTGTAACCGTGTCTAAAGTTTCCTATGGGAAATTAATTTTACAACCTCTATTTTTTGAATTTCTCAGGAACTATTGAACGGATTTACACCATTTAACAAAAAGATCTCTTTCTAAACCAAGGGCTACCTTTTTGCCAAATTTGGTGTAATTCCGTTCAGCAGTTCGGGCTGTGGCCGTGTCTAAAGTTTCCTATGGGAAATAACATGGAGAAAACACGTTTTGGGACCCCCCCTTTTTTCTCGGCCCCCGCTTGCCAAATCACCCCGAAACTTTCAAGATAGGAGCTGACCGGCGTGCCCCATGAATATTGAAAATTTCACGAAGAGTCATCAACCGGCGCCAAAGTTATTGGGTAAAGAAAAAATGCTTTTTGAATCGAAACAAGGTCCTAACTATAACTACTACTGCCAGTAGGTAATATATACATATATATGTGTGTGTGGGTGTGTTTTTGTACATATATGTAGATATATATATATATATATATAATACATATATATATACACACTTATTTTTTTTACATCATCATATGGTTTGTTTGAGCTGACTGGCTACGGTATGTAACCTCCACAGTGGCCTTCGACATGACTGAAATGAACTTTTTATTGAGCTTTTTCTAGCTTGTTGACTATGGTTTTTTTATATTAATGATTAGCACAAGAGCAAACACAACTTTTTGGGAAGGAACTGAGGAAGTGGATTTTAGAGCAAATCTTGAAATATATAAAATATCTTGATATGATCTAGTTAAATAAATAAAACACATCTAGGACTGCCTGTGTATGACATTTTTAGGTCTCGGACCGGAAGGCTGGCTTGCCAGCTTCCGGGAAGAGATTTAATGTTTTTGAGATGGGTGCTTGAACCCGCCTCTCTCCTCCACCTCTCCTCCATTGGCTGGCTTCCTAAACGGAGGCCAGCCATTGGAGGAGAAGGGAGTCACTCCAAACAAGCCCCGTCTCTTTCGGATTCGGGGGCGTGTTTTGGGCGTTCTTTCGCCTGTGACGTCATCTGTCACTCAGAACGCCAAAAACACGCCCCCAAATCCGAAATTTTTTGATGTTTGGGGCCGCCATTTTTTTTGTGCAGTTTTTCTTGTTCATTCTGGAAACCGGGGTAGATTTATTGTTATCACGAGTAAATTTAGTTTATCAGTGGTAATGGGTAGAGTACACGCAAAAACAGATAATCTGTTGGAGTTACCATTGGATGAGAAAATGTTGCCGACTGCATTTGCGTTAGAACTGTAATTTTCGCCACCACGCATGGTCACTGGCCACCACTGCATTCGTGTACTCCCCCTTGTTGTCCTGGCATTTTCTCTCTTTGAAGTACAACCATAAAAGCCCAGTTATACCCTACGAGGCCCACATCCATAATGGCATAAATAGAATGAAGTCTACTCTGGAAGCCATCTGACTTTGATGCTATAGTAGTGTTGCTATTGTTATCGATAATGCTCTGACATCCCATTCAGTGTGACGAAGGAGCCTCCAACTAGTGCAGAATGCACTCGCCTCCGGCACTAAAAAGTTTGAACATATCTCCCGGGTGCCCGGCAATCTTGACTGAACCCGAGATCAGGGCACTAGAGCCCGCGGTCCTCCACTTCCGGCGAGTGGGGGGGACCAGCAACAGCCCAACGGAGAAGGATCCCGGAGGTTCGCACTAAGAACATGGCACTCCTTCAAGAACACGTCTGTCCTTCGACCACTAATGCACGCCGAGTCTCTTACCTGCTGCGAGTCGCTTTTAAGTCTAGCGTTTTTTTAAAGTATTCTGTTTGAGAAGGGGCCTCTTGCCTTAATTATAAAAAACACACAATGATGTTATTCAAGTTGAAAACATGAAATGCAGCTAGCATCTTTCAAGTTCATCATGTCTGCAGATGCTGGGACGACCAAGCGCGCGCACTCGCACGTCGAGAGCTCGTGCAGTCGTCCTCTGGCTCGCAGCTGTGTGTTGTAGTGGAAGCTCGCGCTGTTTCAGAACTCTTGGAGAGCTGGCGTGGTACCACAGGCAGCGGGTGCTCGCGCCATCTGGTTCTCAAGAGGCAGCAGAAGGAGAAGAGTCTTCGTATCAGGGGCCGGGTTCTGCTGAGAAAGCGGAAAGCATGTTCAAGAAACTTGTCTTGTTTTACGGATTATCCGAGTCCAGGCCTGAACTTGGCTCCAGCGGGCCTAACCCCGTCATGTGCCCGGCTCGCATGTGAGACGATGAGGGGATGGGACGAGAGGTGAGCCTCTTAATCATGTCTGACAACCATATGGTCCTGTTTTTTTTTTCCAGCCTGGAGGCATAAACTCACCCTCTTTGTTTTATAAAGCCATAATTATCTGCTTGCGGTACTTGAAAACGACTCGGCTTGCTCTGACATCTAGGCACATCCCAGCAGCTAAATGAGGTATTCCATGCCAGCTGGGTCAGGCATCCTTCGGAAATGCTGGGGTGTAGGTTTTTATTCTCGCTTGCTTGCCGTGGCTTATCTCGAGCTTGCAAACAGCCCGCCACACGCCCCTTAACGATTCACCTTTGTTGCGCTGCTCGCGCGCTTTTGAGGTAACCGTCGGCTTTGCCGATGCTTGTTTTTGTTGGATTGTTTGCTGCAGGAAATCGCTGCGATTTGACGCGATGCAGTCACTGTGCGTGGTGGAGCCAGCGGTCCTTGCCAAGCGTCGCTCTGCACAGCTACCTCCTGCCTTTCCGTTAGCAGGCACCCTCTGTATTGTCTGTACTTGACTAAACACCAGAGAAGCTATGAATGAACACACGCTGTTCGTTCGCAATGAGATAGTTTTACCTTTTCGTTGAAAATTACTTAGCGGGTTTACCTGCACTAACCCAGGACACCTTACCCGTTGAAGGGTCATGTGCTCACAGATGCGTGTGCTCACCTTTCAGCGGGTTCGAGTACTCTTCAGTGCACACTCACCTTTGAATAGGCCGTCTCATTGTTTGAGAACCGAGATGGCAAGTTGTGTAAATGTAGGTGACTTTTTTTACTTTTTTCAATTCAGTTCATTGCGTTTACAAATTGATATTGTAATCCTCAAGAGAACGACAAATATACATAAGTAAAACACCTCAACAATTAATTCGTAAGGATAAACCTAGAAAAGCTTTTTTTAAAATGTAAAATCTTTGAAACATCTGTTGCTACAGGAGGCTGTATATAAAAGACTTGATAAGCCATTCTTATATTGTGACTTAGTAGCAGCTGCTGGAAATATAAATGTCTGGGCGCTAACAATATAGGACACACTATAAGAACAGGCATTAAGTAAGATTGTGCATGCCTTTTTTCTATAAAATACCTATACGTTGATCAGATCTCAAAACTTCCCACTTCCATATATGATTCCTATAGTCCCGAAGATTTAATGTTTTGGAGTTAGGGGGCTTGGAACCCGCCTCTCTCCTCCATTCTCCTCCATTGGCTGGCTTCCTAAACTGAGGCCAGCCATTGGAGGAGAAGGGAGTCACTCCAATAAAGCCCCGTCTCTTTCGGATTCGGGGGCGTGTTTTTGGCGTTCTTTCGCCTGTGACGTCATCCGTCACTCAGAACGCCAAAAACACGCCCCGAATCCGAAATTTTCGGATGTTTGGGGCCGCCATTTTTTTTTGGTGCCGTTTTTCCTGTTCATTCTGGAAACCGGGGTAGATTTATTTTTATCAAGAGTAAATTTAGTTTAACAGTGGTAATGGGTAGAGTACACGCAAAAACAGATAATCTGTTGGAGTTACCATTGGATGAGAAAATGTTGCCGACTGCATCTGCGTTAGAACTGTAATTTTCGACACCACGCATGCGCACCGGCCACCACTGTATTTGTGTACTCCCCCTTGTTGTCCTGTGAACGGAAGAGCTCGTTAGGACCCGGAAGTGATACTGCCGGTTCCTTTACTCCTTTGAATTAATTCTGGCTGATTCATCGGAGGTCGGGAGAGCAGCAGGATTCGAAGAGTCCCCAAGAAATAGTCTTTTGTATGCTGGTAAGAGACAAAAAAGACTTAATTTGTTGTACAGTGAGTCGCATGCATTATCAATTCCTGGTACCTACAGTTGCAGTACTTCTTTACCTGTGGTTGCTCTGCTGTGTGTGTGTGGCTCTGTGTCCGCGAATACTCTCTACTACTCTCTAATGCTCACCTATTGCCATTGTAAATGACAATACCATTTATTTAAGTTTTTTTTAAAAAAGAAAAAAAATGTCATGAGCATTCCCAATAGCTCTACCTTTAATAATGCCAAAACCATTGCATTGTAAATGCTTGTTTATTTGTTGTTTGTTGAAAAAAGGATGCTCAAGTATTTGGATTTGGCTATATTATGGGCCAAATCACTCTTTCAAGGTCAGAAGAAGGCATGTAGGTAATTATTGACATCGCTACAAAGTTTCGAGGGCATGTACTTTTTTGTGGAAGCATACAACTTCTGCCCAATCAGAACATCCACTCGGGCTCCCAACATGTGGGTAGGATTAGTTGAAGATGTCAGCTTTAATATCCACTCACAAGGCAGCTGTTCTTGATTGGCAGTGTGCCTTTCTTATTCCTGTTAAAATGTTGGCATAATTACTTAGAGGTTCCATATTTTGTGTGACAATTTGTTGCACGAAGTCTCATTTTCCTGCGGAGGTCAGGCATTGATAATTAGATCCCGTGGCATTTCCTTATAGTGTAATATACTTACCTGGCAGCAGGAAGTTGTCCCTGTCACCGGGCATACCCTGCTTACCTGCCTAGCGTATGCACCCCTTGCATGTGTCACCTGAGGTGGGGGGTCGAGGAGTGCCCGTCTTATCTCACTCCCTCGGCCATGGTGCATCTTATCTGACTCCCTCCTTCCATTCGCCTGGAATGTATTTGCTCCAGCTGGAGTTTCCTTCCCCGCCCACTCTGTAAACCCCTTTGCCACATGGTGCTGAAGTTCCTCTTTGTTGGATAGATATTATTTCAAGATGTTGCTTCCCTGCATCAGGTGTTAGCAGCTCACTCATTCCTACTTTATTGTATTTGTAGGCTTGAGTTTCAGAATAGCTGAACGCATAGCAAAAAAAAAAAAAGTACAGGACTAGGTTAACTGGTCACAACTGAGGTGGGACATCCTGAGATATATGTGTGAGAATTATTGAATATTTCCTAGCTTGTTTGCAGGCATCGCATTGCATTCTGGCTCTTGTAATTCTTTTCTTCCTTACGAACACAGTATAATTTACTATTTGTGGCTAATGATACCTGTTCAGTCCTTATCATCACTGGCACTCTTTATCTTTTAATTTGCATTTCATAGATATCAGATGCATCAAAGGTCAATGAAAGTAAACCAAGACGCAGAAAGCATCAAATTGTCAACGGAAGGCCCAGGACTGGAGACATTATACATGGTGATATGGAGTGACGTGGTTACCCTATTTGAGGCTAGCGCCATCTTGAAGCGAGATTTCTTCTTTTTGGGCTTGAGGGGGAGAGGGACAGAGGGGTCAAACAAGCCAAGCAGAAAAGTCTTGGAGGGGTAAGATGGAGAGCCTTGGGGGACTGGGTAGGTGCTTGGGGAGGCAAGCAAGATTGCTTCACTTGTTGTAGTACCATTGGGTGTCCTTGGATGATTGGAGCGCGGGAGTGAAGGTGGTGGTTGTGATAGCTCTTGGAGAAAAGCAGCCTAGTTTTCCACCGATGTGAGAAGCTTCAGCTCAGCAGCTGCTTTCCTCTCTGGCATGCAAGGAATTATTATTATTATTATTATTATTAAGGCTTTTGTAGCGCGCTCTATTACTAAAAAATAGTATCCTGGCGCGAGAAGGTGAGAGCGAATTTTAGCACGGAGACTGCTCTTCTCGAGGTTACCGACGCCATTAGGGAGGTTTTAGACTCTGGTGGTAAGGCCGTGTTGGTCATGCTTGATTTGTCGGCGGCATTTGACACCGTCCCCCATGAAGGCCTCCTGTTAAGACTCTGGGAAATCGGCCTTAGGGGGACGGTGTTGAGTTGGTTTAAATTCTTTCTGACCGGCCGCCGGTAAATGATCTGGGCGCCTCCCTTCTCCGCTGATATGCCGCCGCTAGAGGTGGGGGTACCTCAGGGTTCCATTCTTAGCCCCATGCTGTTTAACATCTTTTTGGCCCCTCTGGCGGCGGTTGCGGAATCTTTTGGCGCCCAGATCATATCCTATGCTGACGATACCCAGCTTCTGTTCACGTGTGACAGAGGCGGGATTTTCGATGGCATACGGATTAGGGACTGTCTCGAGGCGGTTTTCGAGTGGTTCCGCTGTCAGGGTCTTAAATGCAACTCCGACAAATCGGAGTTGCTTTTCTTTGGCTGCACTCCTGTTTCCAACTGGAAGACCTGGTGGCCACAGGACATGTTTCCCCCGGACACTGCCTCTGTGAAGGCAAAGAATTTAGGAATTCTGATTGATTGTGACCTATCCTTTCGGCCACATGTCATCGGGCTCTCAGGGAAATGCTTTGGCATTCTTAGGATGCTTAGGAAATTTCTTCCTTTGCTGTCACTTCACCACAAAAGAACCATCGTGCAGGCATTAATAGGGTCGCGTTTAGACTATGCGAACGCCCTCTATTTGGGTCTACCCAAATATCTTTTGACCCGCCTGCAAGTGGTGCAGAATTCTGCGGCCCGAGCTATTTATGGACTTTCGAGACGGGCCAACGCTGCTGAGCTTTTAAAAGCTTTGCATTGGTTGCCCATCTCTAAGAGGATCCTTTTTAAAAGCCTTACTCTTGTTTTCAAAGCCCTTCATGGTATTGGTCCCAAGTATATCGGGAAACGTTTTTCTTTTTACCAGCCTAGCAGGGCTCTACGTTCTGCTTCATTGGCCAAAGTGGCTGTGCCGGTCATTAAGCGCTCCAGAACTGGAGGCCTGGCATTTCGTTACCTGGCCTTGCGGGGCTGGAATGAGCTCCCTTTGGCTTTAAGAAGGGCAAGTAATCTTCTTGTTTTCAGGAAGGAATTAAAGACCTGGCTTTTTTCTGTATAGGGTTTTCTATTTTGGTTTCTTTTCTTCTTTCAGCTTTTAGTTGTTATGTTTGTCACTCTGCATAAGTTTTCTTCGCTAAAGCGCCGGGATGCTCCTTTGGAGTAGCCGTGCGCTATAGAAGAAATAAATAACATAACATAAATAACATAACAAAGCAAAGGGTTCAGGAGAAGACAGAATGGAGACACTTTACAGGGTAATGTTGAATAGGTGGGTTTTCAGACCTTTCTTAAAAGCCATGAGGGTAGGAGCGGTCTTGATATGGAGGGGGAGAGCATTCCAGGCCTTGGCGGTCTTGACCGCGATAGATTGGCCGCCTAATCTACAGTACTTAAATTTGGCCACAGTCAGTTGGCACAGATTGGCAGACCGGAGGGCTCGGTTAGGAACATAAGGGGAGGAATCAGTTTGTGAAAACTATAATAGATCCACCTAAGTGGGGCACTATTAATGGGAAAACTATCTTAGACCTTTTTTTTGCACTTCCTGACATGAAAGCATCTGTTCCAGTCTTCTACATTTCTGAGCCTCCAATGCTTTAACATCACTAGAACGCTTGCAGATCCCTTTCTACCTTGAGGTGTCGATTTGTAATCACAGTTACCTGTGGTGCATGCCACTTACTATTTGGTGATCTCCAAATCAGATTGGCCTATCTCCCAGTCATTTCTCATTTTATTCATAGTGCTTGAAGAGTGGAGAAAGGGATAGGACAGCGCATTGATCTGTGATGTTGAGGCTCTGCAGCATTACCTATTTAATTTTTATCTATTGTAAGCTTGTTGGCTCTTCTAACAGGAGTGATATTGGGAGGGTTAGGTGGATTGGCAATAAACAACGAAATGAAAAGTGAGACACTATATAAACATAATGGATATATGCTAGTGATATGTTTATAGACTTGATTTAAAGACTCATTGTAGAGATACAATATCTGTGTAAACAAATGTATGTTTTCGGGAGAGGTGAAAAAAGAGCTGTATCCTTTACACTGGCCTGGACTTCCCCTGTACGGTAGGTGGGATTTGAGATTGAATTTAAACTCAATGAAAAAAAGAGTATAATTGAGATGGTAAGAGAAGCAATTCCAAAAAAGAGGACTAATTAGTGCAAGTCATGCTAATCTTGAGCTGGTGGCTTGACTATAGTAAAGAGATAAAAGGTTGACAGAGATTGCTGGGCTACAACCTTGATGGTTGAGGACATTTTCAACTGGTGTCTTTTGTCCTTCCTAATATGGCTCTGCAAATTGGGCCAATTAAAAACCCTTTCCACAGTTGATTTTCAAGATAGCAAGGACGAGCATCCACAGGCTTCTCAGGAAGGTAGTGTTGGGAGGCAAGTTCTCCAAACCCAACAATCAGCCACCCGATCCAATTAAGTAATATCAACGTCCAATGCCTATGTTTAGGAAAAAGAAAGTTTTTCTTTACTGCTGTTACCATCCCCACCTATCCATGGGATGAGACAGGTTTGTGCTCAGGTGCAACCCTCTCCACCATTCATACCATTTTTAATATGCAGCCCAGGTCAATATTTCATTGTTCCTTAATCAGCAATCTCAGCAGGCGCATCACAACGGCTTACAGCTTTGTGTCTCAAGGTCCTGGGAGCAGGTTAAGTGCTGCAGTTTATATGCATATTACTTTCAGCACTCCTGGTTGGGTGGTCTATGCAGTCGCACCCTCCTCCTTCACAGCGTGGACTCCTTGCTGTAAAACTGTGGCTTCTTCCAGACCGCAAAGCCCAAAGGTTTAGAGGAGGCCAGCCATCATTTCAGCCGCTTCAGCCTTCTCTGGCAACCCCGGGCCATTATACAGCCAAAGGTTATTGCGACTTCCAGGTCAGATCTTCTCATGGAGATGATTTCAGGCAGTGGCAGCCACTGGGCAGATCAATTGGGCTCTCCACTCGGTAGTGATGCAGACTTCTTGATTCTCGTCAGCAGCCTTCCCAGTGATTGTACCCACAGCTGACTGCTGGGTGTCCCATTTAAGGTACAACCTATTTCTGTTCACTTAAATAATTGCACAGTGTGAATAGGGACTTTCCTTAACACAAATCACAGATCTCTCATCCATTCTGTTTTCATCATCAGCTGGAGTATTTTCAGCAAAGGGAACAATGGCTGCTCTTCCTGGACAGTCTTTCCTCCTGCACGACATGATCATCCTCATCCCCTCTCTCAGTTGATAGGAAGGCTTCTAGGCACTTAACGCAGGCCCTTAGCTCTTCCAGCAAAAAAGTCTTGACTTCTGTTGATGTCTCCTCACCTCTGGCAGGCTGACACCAGACATGGTTACAGCTCTTCGAGTACTCTACAGAGAACCCCCTAACTTGGTTAAGGAATCGTTGAGACGGGACAGAGGTGGTTTGGATCCTGTTTCTATACAGGTGTTCCAGACAGTGGATGTGGATCCACTGTCTGAAACTTAGGATCCAGTTGGAGGTGGTTCTCTTCAGGCTGTTTGCCAGACATAGCCTTTGTGTAAAGTGATGCTGCTTACAGAAGGTAACATAAGCTGGAACACCCACAGTATGGGCACAGTATAGGCACAATGACGTGCTGGTGTTCTGCAGCTGTCTGTCATCAGCCTTTTCTGAACTAGTACTCCGGGACTAAAAAAAGAGCAGGCCTGGCCTAGAAATTTCCTCACTTTGAACAACAGAAACTGCAGTCCCAACCTTCACCCCTCGACCCCACCAAATAGCAGTTCTCAGGGAGAACTAATCACATTAAAAATAGGGGGTAACCCTGTATTTTTTAGAACCTGTGTTTGTTATAGGAAACAGTGGTTCTTACGAAAACATTAAAAAAATACTTTCAATAATTGAAGACTACTAGAGGAGTGGAAAAAAACTCCTCCCTCTCATATCAGTTATGCTTTTTGGAAATTGACATGAATCAGACCAATGTTTTGAAAAGGACAATAAATATACTTTTGTAATATATGCATATAATCCAACAAATAACATTATATGTACATAAATAATAGCTTCAGATTACAAGGTACTCATGAAAGAAAGTGTGGTGCTAATTGTGAGTGAAACAAAGAATAACAGAAAATGAATCTTAGATCCACTGCAAAGCAATATGAAGGCTGCTGATTGTTCTTCCAGAAAGCTATAGATTATGTATTCCTTTCCACTGTATGTTGAAAATAAATTAAAAAAACTGTCCAATGATAAAATATAGTCGGCGTTTCATCCCCTACTGGTGAGCTGATTTTGTGGGGGTCTTCTTCAGGATGAACGTAAAGTTGAACCTCAGTTTGAACCAATTCGCTCCAAGTGAGACAAGTTGCCTACATCAAATCAGTTAAGACAAAGGTCCATGACCTCTTCTAATCCAGTAATGGGAAAGTCTGTCCAAATGTCCAGTAACTCAATTACGCTACAACTTGTGAGGGCAATAGAAACAACTCGGTCAGAAGAAATTGACTGTGGTATGCTGACAACAGAAAAATACTATGTACTTAAGGAGTAATCAAATTACTAGAAGGAGAAACTACGACAATGAATGTGCCAAACTGGTGAGAGAAGCACAACATGTGCTACAACTGATCATAGGATAGAAATATAGAAAGCACTGCAGCATCACTAAAAATAATGTAGCTGCTCATGATATGTTACCATGTAAGTGTTCGTAAAGTTAAACACCCAACACTAAAGAATGGTGGACAGGGAGGGTCTTAGAAAAACTAGGTCCAGTACTGTTGATCCCAAGAACTAACATGTAATCACGGTGTGGTAACTGTTCCTAAAACAAAGACCCATAACCAACTAGCGCAAGAAAGGGAAAACACACAGATCAAAAAGACTGAGGAAGAGAAAGACGGAAAAACCGTGACGGAGAAAAGAGAAACCTGCAAGAGGGAGATAAAGGGGCAGGGAGTGTTTTTAGTGAATTAAAAAGGCATTTATTTATTCCATTTTTAAAGTGCTTGGTTACACCAATGGTGTGTCCCCGAGCTGAGACATTGAATCATGTTTATTAGAAGTTATGTCGTCACTTGCTTACCTAGCAGGAGAAATTGTTCTACCTGGTAATTGCCATTAGTCTGTTTTGGCAAATAGCCAGGTTTTTGACTACTTGCGGAATCTGCTTTCACATGGCTCTATTCTTAGGGCCATCGGTACGGTATTCCATGTCTTTGCTGCCAGGTATCTGAAGGAGCGGGCCCCCCATCTTGCTCTGTGTATCCTTGGTACTGTCACTAGAGCTTTCCCCACAGATCTTAAATTTCGTTCTGGGGTATATTGGGTTAGCAGTGGTTGAAGGTACCTTGAAGCGTTTTGTGTAAAAATGCGATGGCAGTGGCACATTGCCTTAAACCTAAATCTTTTTTCTATTGGCAGCCAGTGTAGTCCTACCAATGCTTTCTTCATGTTTGTTCTTTTTGGTAGATTAAGTACTAACCGAGCCACCGCAATTTGTACTCTTTGTAGTTTGGACAATCCTTTCCTTGTAGCTCCAAGGTATAGCACATTCCCATAGTCCAACTGGGAGGTTATTAATGCGTGTACTATTATTTTCCTTGCAGTAGCAGGGAGCAGATCAAGGATCTTTCTAAGTATTTTCATGGCCCCATAGCATTTACCGGCAACTTTCCGGATCTGATTGTCGAAAGTCAGCTTGTCATCACATATTCCAAGGTTTTTTACTTCTGCTTTTGGGGTGGGTATTTGGCCTAAAGATTCCGGCCCCCATGCCGATGACCAGATGGTTGGTGGCTTGCCCACAATCATTACCTCCGTTTTACTCCTATTTAGTTTGAGGCAGTGGTTAGACATCCATTCTGCCATCTCTACTAAACATTTGGAGAAACGGTTTGCAGCTTGATCCTTATTTTGAGACGACAGCACAATCAGCTGCGTGTCGTCTGCATAGGACACTATCGACACATTATGTTGCTCCACTTGTTCTGCAAGTGTTCCCACATAAAGATTGAATGCAGTGGGGCTCAAAATTGAGCCCTGTGGGACTCCCTGGGACAAGGGAAAACTCTTTGATAAGTGTGTTTGTTGTGATACTTGAAAGCTCCTTCCGGAGAGGAACGATGTCAGCCATTGCAGTGCACCTCGTTTGATGCCACAAGCTTCGAGTCTTTGGAGGAGTAGCTTGTGTAATACGGTGTCAAATGCCGCACTGAGGTCCAACAGGATCAGTGCGGCCGTTTGTCCTTCGTCAGCATGCTTTCTCAGTGCTTCTGTGGCCAGAAGCAGTGCTGACTCTGTTGAGTGGGCCCTTCTAAATCCTGACTGGGAGGGGTGTAGCAGGTTGTTCGTGTTCAAATGATTTGTCAGTTGTTTATTCACTATTTTTTCATCGATTTTAGCTACAAAGGGGAGTAATGAGATTGGCCGTAGGTTTTCTAACACAGTGCTCTCTATTGATGTTTTTTTTTAGTGGCCTGACAATGGCCTGTTTCCATTTGGTGGGGACCACTCCCTTCTGGAAAGAGTGAGAGATAAGCTCTGAAATATATGGCATGATCAAGTTAGCTCCCTCCATTATTATTTCTGGGCGTGCTGGGTCCCGAGGTGAGCCCGCTTTTATACCATTGGCTGTGGCTTTAAGTTCTGCTAGTTCTTGGATATTAAATTCATCCAGGGTTACGCCTATAGAGTTTGTTTGGTTGTTATATGTTAGGCTAGTTCCTTGCCTCGCTTCCATCTGAAAGGTATCATATATTTCTTTACCCTTTCTGAGAAAAAATCTGCTATCTTATTACAGCTCTCCACGGAGGCCGTAGTGTCATCATTTTCTCTTGAGTGTTTTGAGGGATTTCAGAATAGTGAACATTTTTCTAGGGGCGTTGCTGGTTTTATTTATGCGTTCTGTGTAGAAAATGCATCTGGACTGTTTAATTAGTGAGTTTTATATTTGTAATTCATTTTTATAGTTATCTTTGTCCTTTCGACAGTATTCCTTCCTCCATAATCGTTCACGTTTTTTGCACTTTGTTTTTGCTTTTTTCAGTTCTTCACTAAACCAAGGTGCAGTTGCACGCTGTCTCTTAGGCATCCTAGTGCTCCATGGGGCTATCTCATCTAGTGCCTCTGTGATCCATGACTCCAATTGGTTGTTTGCTCTATTGACATCTTCATCTAATGTGGGTTTTTTCTTCGCCAGAGCCTACTGAAAGGAGGTGGAGTTAAATGTATTCCATTTCCTAGTGTAATTTCCTTTGTAGGTTGATGTAGTTGTTTCCTAGGAAAATGTATTTTAAAGGGAACTAGGTGGTGGTCTGACCAGGGAATTGGCCAAGGTGTTTCCACCTGTATTGCTGTGAAATTAGAAAAGATAGGGTCTTGGATGTGGCCCTTTTGATGCTTTTGGTTCTCTACTTTTTGTACCAAATTTAGTGTCAGTGGGTCCTTACAAAATGGATCAATATCTTGATTCAACCTTTTGTCAAAATGTATATTCAGGTCTCCTAGCACCAAGAAATTGTTATGTCTGAGAGCTGGGTGCACTACTTTCTCTTCAAGACTCGCCATGAATTGTGTTGCTGTGCCTGGTGGTCTATATATTAAAAAACAGCTATCGTGGTGTCTTCTGTTGCTAACAGAAATGAATAAGAATGCCTTACAGTGTTCTATGTCGGCTTGTTTTATCTCACATTTTATTGTGGGTTCATGAATTATAGCAATGCCGCCCCCTAGTTGGCCTCGTCTATCCTGCCTTACTTGCCTGTACGCACTTGGAATGGCATCCAATACATCCAGAGTGGAGCTCTCGGTGAGCCAGGTTTCAGTCAGGAATAGAACATCCAGCGATCTCTCTCTTAGTAGATCGTGGATCTCATGTTTTGTGTCTCACCAGTGATCTGCAATTTAGAAGTGCAAGTTGCAGTTTGCTTTTATTAGTGTATTGGGTTTTAGCTGTTAATATCACGTTGCAATGTTCACATATTAGTATTTTACTCTCAACATTTAGCCTATGTTTACATGCTTCCTCCACAGGCCTTGGTAGTCTGAGTAACTCATCTCCGGAGTACTTAATCCTGTCTTGTAGCTCTAAGAGATCAGGTATCCTGGCCCCTGGGCTCGTTCGGGCGCGAACAGGTGCAGACGGGCTTGCCTTTGGCGTGCCCACTGCGCGCTTCCGCTGCGCGTTCGCCTGTATATTGATGTTTTGTAGGGAGCGTGTGTGAGGCTCCTCCTCTACCTCCCACCCCGGAAGGGTTGCGCTGAAGCCCTGCCCTACGCCTGCCTCGGCCACACCCTCCACACAACGGCGCACATCCGGGATGGACCGGAGCGGGTTAGACAGCAGGAATCCGGTAAAATTACTCAGAAATGTCACTTCGTGCAATTCAGTATTTCTCATACACCAATTTAAAAAGAACAACGATTTTAAAAATATCAGTTTGCGCCTCTTGCTACCTTGCTCCGAGGTCTCTACGCGTTCGCCCAACACTCCGGTGTTTTGTAGGGAGCGTGTGTGAGGCTCCTCCTCTGCCACCCACCTTAGAAGTGTTGCACTGAAGGCCTGCCCTACGCCTGCCTCGGCCACGCCCTCCACACAACGGCACACAGCTGGGATGGACCGGGGCGGGTTAGACAGCAGGAAATCAGGTAAAATTACTTAGGAATTTTCACTTCGTGCAATTCAGTATTTCTCTTACACCAATTTAAAAAGAACGGCGATTTTAAAAATATCAGTGTGCGCCTCTCGCTACTTTTCTCCGAGGTCTCATGAGGTCGCATGAGGTGTGTTTAAGACTACCAGCCTTGGTATTCAGCGCACCAACATTTAATTGCACTTGGCACGGGCTTTTAAGCAGAACTTTGTGCACTGGCACTCTTTCTTTCACAAATGAAACACTGTTTGGAACCCAGGGTATGCAAAAGACTCCAGAGGTGGCCACCCTATTATAATAGAGATGGTGGATGGTACCATCGTAGAGTGCCTTGCTATTTCGTTGGCACATGTAGTACTAGTGCGCTGAGGCCCTGTACTCATCCCATGACTCTTCAACTTGTTGATGAAATCCAACCTCTTCTACACAATAGGCACACCTTGCATGCAAGCCAGGTGGTTCTGAAGAGACCATGTGCTGGTGGTAGCATATAGAGCTCACGTGTGTACTAGACGACTGTTTCCCAGGCAAGGGACACAGAGCATATGAAGATCAGCTTCTCCATGTAGTGAGTGGCAATACACACAAAGTTTGGAGCTGGGTCACTGTAAGAAAAGCAACCTTATTGCAGTAAAGAAGGGGAGAAAGAATGAGAAAATAACAAAAGACAGTCATGAGATGCAAAAAAGTGTTGAGTTAGGAACCGCGCAGTGAAAATCTGTGAGATGTGCGTTTGAGGGAATAAAAAGAGACCAAGCAAGGTTCATATTATGGTGGCAATGGTCCTGTTGTTTTCAGGTTTGTCCCCATTTGGGTATTATGTCGACTTATTGTTTTTACTCAATCTTTAATTATTCTGAGGTTTCCAGGAAGGGTTTCTTTAGGAAGTAATAAAGACTTATTAGTACTGACATCCCCAACCTCTGCCCTGCTGTAGATCCCACGCACCTTTTCTTCAAAATTTCTTTTTTTTGAGCATCAAACAGAGCATAACAAAGAGGGTAATGACCTCAAAGGCACCCGAGGGCGCACAGGTTCCGGGGTTGCAATACAGTCAGCTATGATGGGTTCAGCTTCATATGATCCCACGGTCTGCTACATCCCCGTTCAGAATGAGTGATACTAATTTAAAGAAAATATAACAACCCCCCCATTTCTGTTGGGCTCAGCTGGAAGTGAAAATATGAAAAATTCCTCACCCCCTGCTGATTGCTGCCTTAAACTCAAAGCAGACAAGGTGGCGAAACTGGCAATGCATCTGAATGCATTCCAATGTTGGCATACTGGTCTAAAGTCAGCATGTTTCACTGGGGCTGGCCTGGATCCCAGATTTGGGTTAATTATAGTTGCTGGATTCAGCTCAATAATGGATGCTGGATCAGGATCCGCCTGAATTCCCTCATTTCCGGAACAGCACATCTCACTATTTCAGCCATTTATGAGCTACGGAAATAAGTGACTTTGTGTGGCTGCAGGAGGAGGCGCCCTGTACAATGGAGCTTCAAAGACATGTCTTTTGAGATGCTAAAAGGGATTGTGCTGACTTGCTATTAATTAACCCTGAATGTGTGAATGAAAATCATACTGCAGGCAAATGTTGGGGGTACTTTCTTGGGGTTTCATTTTTCAAATAAGTCACTTTCAAGGAGTCACATATTATTAGATTACTGGAGAGAGGCACAGGGAGAGTATGATTTTCCTAGGATCAAATTATTTGCTAAAGTTTGAGACCCAAGATTGTAATGCAGTACTGTTTGTTCCGAAGGCTTATCCTTTACCATCATACTACGTTTTGGTGAATAAACAATACAAGTCTACACTGTCAACCCACCCTCCTCTGAGGTATTATCCAGTCCAGTTTTTTTTTTTTACCACAACTTACTAACTGCTTTTAGATTCTTTCAACTTTGAAAAACAAATGATGACAGAGGAAAAGGTTTTTGCTCAAGAGGAGCCAATTTAGCCAATTGTGGAGGCCAGGATTACAATGAAAATCTCCTTGTTCCTTTTTCCAGCTATCCCACTAGACTGCAGCTGGGGTGGCAGTGCTTATGGTGGAAAAGCCAAGGGGCTACCTTCTCATGAAAGTGTCACTCTTTCCCATCCCCTACCAATATTTGTAATTCACCGCTTATTTCCAGTATATTTAGGTACATTAGTAAAGCCTGGATTAAATGTTTAGTGTCTTCCCCCAGAGAATTCCCTATCTTCTGTAGTCTGTTAATCTGTTTTTTTAATAGTACTCGTTAAGTATTGTTCTTGTGTCTGTGCCCTTCGTTACACATTCATGTAATGGGAAAAAGGCAGAAGTAGATTGTGAGATATTTTCTTTAAATCCTGGGGAAGTAAGTGGTTATTTTCCATGATCCATTGGTGTTTCAGGTTTTAAGGCTATTCTATCTGAATGAAGCAGTTACTCATTTTCTCTCGAAAAGTGCCAGTCAAGCCTTACTCCAGGAGGTGGTGAAGGAATTGGACCTCAAATATAATGTGACACAATAATCCGAGTCAATAAACTCAATCTATGGTGATACTTTTTAAAGGCCCGATTTAGAGCAGGGGTCATGGAATTAAATCCCCAAAATGCACTTTGCGATTTATAATCCCTCTCGTTCCGCCAACAAATTTCTTCTGTGGTGTGCATGCACACAAAGTGTCTCTACATGCAAACATTTCTTTACACGTGCAAAGTATCTACACATGCAGTGGTCTATGAAGTGGTAACAGAAAGTTTGCCCTCTGGCGCATAGTCAGGCAAGGAAGGGGAAGAGCACTGTTTATGATGCACACATGCATCAGCAATATCAGTGCAAAGCTCTGAATTGACAGCTTTAGAATCAGTTTCTGGGCCCACCACCCGGTGGGATGGTACTCATATTGAGAGAATGGGAAACAGGTAAAAAGATACATGTATGAAAACAATCCCGTTTTCCTGCTTTAATTACGGGCATTCTTTAAAGTCATAATTCCCCCACTTCCTGAGTGATGCACAATTCAAATAAATGATTCGGGTCATCACAAGTCTAACTACCTCATAAACCTCCTTTTCTCTCCTGTGTCGAAATGTATACTGTGATTAGGATATATTGCCCCAGTCAATAGGTTACTCTCAAACCCACTGATAACATATAACAGCCAAAACACGACCATTTTCAGTAACAAATAGAAGCATTCGTGGGTCAAAAATATACTATTCTATATTTCGACAGAGAGTAAGCATAGTGTAGCTAAGTCAAGGGCCCGTTCCAATGGCACTCATGGTCTAGGGGCTGGGACCTGCAAGTGCACACCCCCAGGGTAAACACATGAAAATGTAGAGGCATTGTGGACACCAATTCAGGAGCTTACCACGCTTAACAGTCCAACTGTGAAAGAATGCAAGCCGAACTGAGCCTCCAGCATTAATGTGACTGTACACAGTTGCAACTTGGTAGAGGGGAGCTGAACATCGGTCTTCTGTGCAAACCCATGCTCTCCCTCCTGAAATAGAGTGGAACCCAAGATACAGGATAAATTATAACCCAGAGAGGGTCACAGATGGCCAGAATTGGACTATGGAGGACCGTGGAAGGTTTGATTTTAAAAGTCGTCCATGACCTTGATATAAGTAGTTCGTGGTTGCAAAATTTGACCAGCTCAGGCAAAGACATTGTGTTTGAATATGCAACTATATACATTTGTCACAGCCAATCACATGATGGAGGTCATTAGATGCTTACATAAGGAGGTGAGGTAGATACTGCCATAATGGAAGAGTAAAAGAATGTTCATAGTGTAAATACTATTTATTAGAAGAGAAGAGGGCTTCTTTGAAAATATGTATGTAGTAACCATGGTGTACGAAAATCAAGGATTTGGAGAAAGAGTGCTGAAGCTACTTGGAAAGGAGAAGAAAAATCTGGTTCACGGGCAACTCATTAGTCTATATAGGTAACCGATGGGCAAAGAAAACCGATATAGTTTTCTTCTTAGGGAGAATAAACTGAGTCCTCATACTTTGGTATTTGGAGATGTAGCTTCAAGTGGAGACCTCTGTGGAGGCCCTGAAACCAGAAAAACAGTAGGGGCAAGTGATAAACTCCGCTCCGCCGGCAGAGTTCTGAGAGTTTTACCTGCTCCGCTTGGAGAATGGAGTTCGGCAAAAACTCCTCCACCTGCCATACGGTGGATTGGTTTTTGTATGCAGCTTGCGAACGTTAGGTTGCTGAGTGTTAGTGAGACAAAATGAATACTAGACCGCCACCCAGGGAGATTTCCCAATGCAGGCGGTCACAGTAGGTTGCTACTGCTCGCATTAAGAAACCTGCTGCTCGCAATGTGAAAGCTGCCGCTCCAGTAGAAAATCTACTCGAGCTGCAGAAAGAAGCAACACCCTCTGGCGCATTGCGTGGTGTAGTTCGCACCGATGTTACAGCAGGGGACAAGCTCCTAGCTCTAAAAATCTGCGCGACAGACTGAAACTCTGTGGAATCTCACAGAGTTATTGGGTAACTCTGCGAAATTCTGCGGAATAAAAAGTTGTGAGTTCCACCCGCCCCTAAAAAAAAGAGGAATGTGAAGTTAATACAATATCTCAAAGTATATGAGCCCTGCTACGAATTGTTAGTCCTGCCATAGCAGCACGGCAACTGCTGAGAAAGTACGGGTGCTGTCCCATTAAAGATATAATAAGCCCTGCCAAGAAGTATTAGTAACATCAAGGAAAATCCTAGTAGCCTTTCTATCAAACAGAGGTACTGTCGAGGATACATATAGGTGGCCAATTGAAAAGTATTGCTACTGATTATGTTTTGAAAAAATGGGTTGCCTAAAGTAAATGTTATCTATGCTACCATCAGCTGCCAGATACCAAGACGTAAGCCACATGCATGGAGCAGACCTTCCATATCAAATTCAGTCTGGGCGTAATGACCAAGCCAAGGGCAAACAATCGAGGACATTTAGCAAAGGCAGCAACTACACCATCTGTATGTTTTAGTCTAAAAAACGTCTATCTTTATGTTAGTAGTTTGCCTTTTGTACCACACTCTTATGCTATCAGGAGATTAACCAGCAGCTGATAGTTTTTTTATTCTTTTTATTCTTACTGCTGATACATTAGCAACTGACAAAACTAGACAGAGAGCTTCAACTAAATTGCATTTACGACAGGAGTAGCTCAACTTTCAGGTGAAATACATATCAGGAATTTGATAACCAGGCTCTGCTAAACCAATATGATAACAGAAACGGGTTCCTCCCTGATTCAGTAAACAGAAGATAGTTTGCAAGTAGATGTAACCAGACAGAGAGCTTCAACTAAATTGCTTTTACGACAGGAGTAGCTCAACTTTCAGGTGAAATACATATCAGGAATTTGATAACCAGGCTCTGCTGAACCAATATGATACCAGAAACAATTTCCTCCCTGATTCAGTAAACAGAAGATAGTTTCCAACCAACTCATATTAAAGGAGAAACTCTAGACCTCATCATCTCTAAAGGGCAGACCATCACCCTAGATTCCATTACCCCTTGTGATTGGTCCGACCACCATAGCATTCTCTTTTACAATAAAGGGAAGTATTGATGAGGAAGGCTCAATCATTGAAAGCAAAGATATGGAAAAGAGACCTCAGATCAATAAACTCTGACAATCTAGCTGCCCAATGTAAATCTGCCCTCTCCGCCCAAGCTGACTTGGTCGAGGTGCAAACACTCACCAACGCCTACAATTCGACAATCACCAACATCATGGATGACGTTGTCCACTCCAACATAAAAATGCCTTAACAAAAATATCCAAACCATGGTATGATGATAACTTAAACACAGAACAGCGCAACCTTAAGGTAGTTTAATGTTCCTGGCGATCCATTCCCTCCTCGGACCAACTAAAACTCCTTAGAATTGTCAGGAGCATCTACAACAAACAAAATAAAAAGTGCCAAGGCTGGCTACTTCAGACACCAACTGGATCAAGCTGCAAACCGCCCCAAGAAACTGCTCGAATTGGTCAAACAGCAATCAGTCGTTGGTCCAAACCACTCTGAACCTGTTGGCAGCCCAGCCTTGCGACGAACTTTCTACTTTCTTCTCAGAGAAATCAAGACTCATCTCTGTTGACCTCACCTCTAAGAAGGCTCTTTTGCCTTGCTCAAGTGCCGCCTCCAACCATGACCCCTTTGAAAAGGGCAAATCAGCCACCAAGAACACCAAGAACAATGTGTCATGGGGCACCTTTACCCCATTTAGTGAAAATAACATCCACAAGAATCTTCAGAATATCAACTCTTCCAACCACTTCAGTGACCTGTTGGCCCCGGCCATCTTCAAAGAAATCAAGAATGCACTGATCCCCACCTGGACAAGAATAGTAAACGCTTCTCTTTCACAAAGTACGATCCCAAATTGCCTAAAAGCAGCCCAGGTATCACCTATTCTAAAAAGAACTAACAATGACAAATCTGATTTCAATAATTTCCGGCTCATTTCTAACATCCACACCCTAGCGAAACTTCTCGAAAAATGTGCTCAATTTCAACCTTGTGCTCACATAGAGAATTATCAACTCCTAGACCAGCATCAATCTGGTTTTAGGAAGGGGCACAGCACCGAATCGGCTATCACTCACGTTATGGATGACATTTTAAAAATGCTTGACATAAATGAGTCCTGCCTCCTGATTCTCCTTGACCTTTCCTCCGCATTCGACACGGTTAATGGTGACAAAATCCTATCCATCGTGCAAAACAGAATGGGTTTGCTACAATGGTTCTCGACTTTCCTACATCACAGATCACAAAGAGTCAAGGCAAACCACTCTCTCTGCCAGCCCTCTCCTGTACTCATGGGGTCCCCCAAGGGTCCGCTCTATCTCCTAACCTCTTCAACCTTTTCCTGGAACCTCTCGCTAACTCATTAAACTACATGAACATTCTCTTCCACATGTATGCGGACCACACGCAACTCTATTTGAAAATCTCATCCCTGGATAACATCATCTCCTTCAACACTACCCTAACGTCTACTCAGAACTGGTTAATAGAGAACCATCTCATGCTTAACACTTCCAAAACAGAATTCTTGCTCATCTACCCTCTGAACCACATCCCCAAGCTAGACCTATGACTGAGTCACTTCTCTGCTTTCAATTGCACTCCTCTCATCATAGACTCAGCCAAATCTCTCGGAGTCACCATGGACAAGCAGCTGAATATGAAAAATCATATCAGCAATGTATGTAAGGGAGCAAACCATTTGTTGAGGTCACTCAGAAATATCAAACCTTTCCTTCCACTAAATGATTTCAAGCAGGTGGTCCAAGCACTGGTCTTGCCGAGGCTAGACTACGGCAGTGCCACCCTCTGTTACCTTCCCAAATACGCCCTGGCTCCACTAAGGTCATCACTGAACGCGGCAGCTAGAGTGGTCACAGGCACCAAACGATACAAACATAAATCCCCAGTCCTAAAATCTTTCAATTGGCTGCCCTACGAAGCACAAATTCAGTTAAAGGTAGCCGTTCTGGCGCACAAAGCCTTTCACTTCAATACTCCCAGGTACCTTGCGCAAAAACTTGAACTACCCTGTGGTTTAAGAGCCTCAAGAAGCGCCACTACATTCCTCTTGAAACCACTCATCCTTAACAAAAAAAGAACTTGTCACCGAGCTTTCTCTGCCGCTGCACCAGAGATATGGAATTCTCTTCCACCGGAAGTACGCAGAATCTCTTCAACAAAGGCTTTCACATTGGAAGCTAAACGATTCCTTATGAACAAATTCTTACCCTAAGAAGATAGGCTCACTTGCCCGTTGTCGTTGTTCCCACTATCATGATACCTCCATTTGTAACGGCTCTTCTTTAATGCACACTGGGACCCCCCCTTGCCCGTGTACACCTGTTTATTGTATTTCCCTCCTGGGCGCAAGTGTCCAGCATCCTGCGACCATTCCAGTCTTTTTTTCTTTTTTTTCTCTCTACCGGATGTCGGATGTTGATATTGCATTTATGTTCTTCCACCCATCATATTGTAAAGGGCTCCGATATCCTTTGGGATCTTGTTCGCGCTATATAAAACGTTATAAATAAATAAATAAATAAAATTGTATTTATACTCAATTATAACTTTATTTCGATCTTTAGATCATAAAAGTGCACAATTAAAAACGAATATATCACATTTCCATCTCACACTTAGCGATAGAGTAAATTTTTCACAATAATAAGGTCATGGGGCATACAGTTTAACAATCCATCATAAAAAGGAGTATACAGCTAAAATCAAATAATTAATTAATATAATAAATAAAGTAGTTAAGATGTTAAAAATTCTTCATGAATTTTTTTTTTTTTAAACATTAAGACACATATTTCATAAATTATTAATCATAACGTTATATATCTGGACACTCCACAGAGAAAAGAATTCATCATTAGATTTTTTCAACGGCTTTACAAAGTTTAAAAACAAGATGTTTCAGATAATTACTAGAGTTTTATGGAACAATTGTCACAATTTCAACCCTTTTTTTGCTCTAATATACATTACACAGGAGAGGAATCTAGAAACACAAAAAAAAAACCAGTTGCGTGGTTTCGGACCTTAATATACGTTCTGCCTCTCTGCACTGCCTTAAATTTAAATTGATGCTGAGACGTTTGATCCATCTTTTTCTTGGTGTGTCGTACAGTGGACAGAAAAAGAGTATGTGTGCATCATCCTCCTTGACCTCATAAAGGTGTTTACAAAATGTACATTTATCATAGTTTTTGTTGTCACGGTTACAACCCCATTTAGATTTGTTTTCATTGGTTTGCAATACCCCATATCTAAATTTCAGGTACAATGATTTAGCAATTTGTGGGCGTACCTCATCCAACAGTGGTTCAACTAGAGCTATATCTTTAAACAGGAGAAAGGATGTAGATAGAGAATCTAAATTGGAGTTGTGCAGAAATTGACTGCTCACATGACTCCAAAAGGATGACTTTACAATCTTACTACACGCCATAGTCAGATTTGAAGGCTCATCCCAGTAGTGTGCTACGCCTATTATTTTAAGCCATAACAACACATGTTGCAACCACGGGATGGTCTTTATGGAACCAAAACTCATTATCTCCTGCAACCCTTTTTTTATAGTGTACTAGCTCTACCGTTGCCCAAATTCTTACCCAAAATAAGAGGGGGCGCAATACTGCGAGGTTGTCAGTACGTTTTAAGTTAAGATCGAGTGTTACCGGAAGCATCGGGGTCCCTGTGAGCATAAAGAATACGTGGTGCTACTACCAAAATAAATATTACTCGTTTTCGTGACTTTTAAATGTTGAAAGAATAAATTAACATTGTTGGATTGAAATCATTGCACAACGAGATATCTACTAGGGTGAAACTATTTCAAAATTGAAACCTATTGTAAATTCCCTTCAAGGTCATGTTTAAAGATCAGCTCAGGGACACCTCAGCTCCTTATTTTGATGGTACAGTCCAGTATAGACATAACTATGATGAGGCACATTAAGTTAGAGCTGATGCAGCCAAAGAAAATTGTGGTGTCGGGGTTTGGCTAAATAATATAACAAGCATTTACAATGCAACGGTTTTGCCTTTGCAGCCAGCATGCGATCCTACACGCAGAACCCCCAACAGCACATTTTACAAACTACAAGCATTGGCATTGAATTTAAAGCATATTTAATTATATATGATGACAAAAAAATAATTTAAAAAAAGCGTTGGCCAATCCTACGAGTCGAAATGCACATGAGATCTCTTATGACCAAGTAAATTCCAGCAGCAAAAGTCCCATAAACCAACACATACCATAAACACAGCACCTCAACACACAAGTAGCGTTTCAAGGCACTGCTGCCCCTGGGCAGACCCTACTTCCAGCACACCTTACGGCTCTACTACAGTGGAATGCCCCGCATACACACCCAGAACAAACAAGCAGGATAAACCTTCCAGAATGATCTAGAATGTTCTGAGGAGAGAGCACAGCCTGTCGCAGCACACACCAGAAGACCAGGAAAGTAGAGCCCTCTTCCAGAGGAGTCCAGAACCGGAAGTGGGTACACCCTCTCAGTACACCTTCTCAGTACACACTCTCAGTGCGTCCTCTCAGTACACCCTCTCCTCAGTACACACACCCAGGACGCCTTCTCAGTAGGGCCTCTTACTACACCCTCAGTACACCCTCTCACTACAACCTCTCACAACCTCTCAGTAAACCCTCTCAGAACGTCCTCTCAGTACACCCTCTCCTCAGTACACCCTTTCAGTACGGCCTCTCACTATACCCTCTCAGTACAGTCTATCACACCCCGAGGAGGGCACTGTTAGACAGACACGCTCGCACTCCGCCACAATTTGAGGACGGTGCACTCCACCAGTGCACACTAAACACCCCTCCCCCAGTGCACACCAGATAACTTCCAGAGTTGCGCACCCTGGCGGCGCCCGCGGCCAGACACTGCCTATGAGGAGAGTAACATATTTAGAGAACTCCAGAAGAGGAGTGTGAGAGTTGTGTACCTGGCCACAAATAGTTAAATATGGCGTATGCAAGAGGGGCACACACGGTTACAACATTCTTAAACGCGGTATGTAGCGCAAGGGCAGTCACACTCTTTAAGGTGGGCAGCGCTTTACGGGGCACGTTCTAGACCCAGGACTCCAACGCTGGCAGGCTCTGTGCCACCCGGAGCCTGGCACACTACTAGAAAACAGCGCAACGTGAACAAAAGAAAGTACTCTTGCTGGTGAAGGCACCAAAACAACAACAAAAATACAACTTCTGAGTGTTTACCTAGACGTGTTGTCAAACGTGGTGTGTGTGTTATTACATGAAACGCGTGATATATAGTGAAAGAGCTTACCCGGATTTCGTCAATATATAAAAAAAACATCTAAACTTCCTTCAACTTGCAATTACGGAAACGGGCTGTCCCCTGTCTACCTTCGAGCGCTTCCAAAGTTTCAAAGGGTGCCTACTAATATTGTGGATTTAAAGTATTATTAAATGTGTAACTACGTACAGTGCTTGGAAACTGTAGAAGTGCTTTGTAGCGCAGTATGTAAATCACGTTATTCACATTAATATTATTAAGACGGTAGGGGGGCGGGAACGGGGCCGGGGAGACACAGAGAGCGAGGCAGCGGTAGGGGGGCGGGAACGGGAGCCGAGGCAGCGGTAGGGGGGCGGGAACGGGGCCGGGGAGACAAAGAGAGCGAGGCAGCGGTAGGGGGGCGGGAACGGGAGCCGAGGCAGCGGTAGGGGGGCGGGAACGGGGCCGGGGAGACAAAGAGAGCGAGGCAGCGGTAGGGGGGCGGGAACGGGAGCCGAGGCAGCGGTATGGGGGCGGGAACGGGGCCGGGGAGACACGGAGAGCGAGGCAGTGGTAGGGGGCGGGAACGGGAGCCGAGGCAGCGGTAAAAAGCAACAAAAACGGGTAGAGGAGTGACGAGTGCATACAGCGGGACCTGGCCACGGGCAGCGGAAGCATTTACGGCCGGAAACACGGGGGGGGAGGGGCGGGAACAGGGCTCACACGGGCAGCGGGAGGGGGGCGGGATATCAAATAAAAATGCAGAGCACTGACCTGGACTTCGTGGAGCAAAGAGAAGTCGACGGGCCCCCGGCGCCATCTTCGGCGGAATGAGAGAACACGCCCTGACAACCAAAAAAAAAAAAGAACACGCCCACCGCCGAGATGAGCGCACAGAGGGGCGGAGAGGGAAAAAATAGCGGGAACGCCCCCGAATCTGGTCCGACCTTTGACGGACAGATCCGGCTCCCAATGGCTAGCCTCCATTTATGGAGCTAGCCAATGGGAGGAGGGGGCGAGGAGGGGGCGGGATACCCGACCCAAACAGAGAAACATAAGGATTTTGCTAGCGCATGCGTACTTCGTACGCATTGCCAGCAAAACCTAAAAAGCAATCTAGACTAGAGTGTTTACATGTCAGCAATTTAGTTGGCAACAATGTTTGAGTGAAATTAGAAATACCTGGCAATAATTTTAGAAAAGAGAAGTGGGGGATTTAAAATAAAAAAAAAAACATGGGAGAATGCCTTTTCCTCTATTGACTTCTATTGAGGGCTGACTCGGGTCTCTTGGCCTGTATGGGACGTGCAAATGTGCTGCTGAAAGATGGGATCACTGAAATGCAAAAATATGGTTTTTTTTCTACCAGTCAAGAGCACAGACAAAAATGTTGTGCACTTGCCTGCAGGAGCAGGTTACTGGCAGTGCATACTCCGAATCACACAAGACCAGTCCCTGTCAGTTGAAGCCCGCAGAGGAATCGTTTTTTTGCATGCTGGAATCAGGAGGCGGGAGACTGGCCTTTAAATCAGTAGTCTCCCTCCTGAATCCAGAGGGTTGGCATGTATGGAAAAAGTACTTCTACTTTGAACTTGAAAGTAAAGTGAACAATTCCCAAAGCTTGCTTGAAAGACAGTAGGAGTTGTAAGTTATGCTAGGCAGTTTTGTATAGCACTGCATTCACGATTTCCATTGTCTCTTGGCGCTAAGAGGTATCCAGTCATGTAGACTGTAGAAGGGGTTAGCTCTTGTGACCTAAAAAGTTCATGAAGCCAATCAGTGGGCCTTGTGTACGGTTTACGATGTAAGTATCAGTATCTTTGTTGTCCAATGTGCGAGTCGTGTATTGTCTGTGTCAGTGTACTGCATTTGCCATTGTTGGCCTATTTACAGATCTATGCCTGGGAAGGCTAGCAGGGCAAGTCCTCTCTACTGTCTCTCTGATCAGCATTTTCGCCTAAGCGGCAGAAGGTGAAAACAGAAAGTTGTGTATTTCGTTGGCTAAATCATAATTTGGGCACGCCTTATATGTAGTGTACATAATGTGTATTGGCTTCTTCGGCAAAGCCTATCTTTTTCCCCTGGCAAAGCAGCTCCCATGCTGTTCTCCCTGTATGTCTGTGGTCAAGCCCAGACCTGGCACAGTATCTGGTGAAAGAAAGAGGGGTTATCACTTTCCCACCCTGGTGGGGATCAGCAGTGATCTCCATCTCCGAGGCCTGTGATACTCCCATAACACGTGTTGCGCCACTTCATTTAGCATGAGATCTGGGGATGGGCAAAGTGATCCCTTCTACTTCACAACCTTGTGGTCAGGTAAACGACCAGTGCTACACAAAGGAACTCGTAACATCATATTCCAAGCTTTTATTGTTTCTTTTTTTTTTAAAGTTGCTAGCCACATACTCTAAGCTTGGGTTCCGTAGTAGCATGTTAATCACCGCAAAGCGCTTCAATGTCTCGTCATGGGTAGCAAGCACTATATAAATACAATTTACAATTCTTGTCCTGCTTGCTATACTATTTATTCTGTCATTTTTTTAACAGGTCTGCTGTATGTAAAAGATGCGAAAGAACATCTACAGGTACACCGGGCAAAACTCTGCCTTGTTAGCTACTGGTTACGTTTTTTGCAGACTTGGCCACTGCCAATTTCTCTTAGGCCAGGGTGAACACCAATAGATTTTTGCCAGCTCACACCCATTGGGTCTGGAGGCTGTATCTATCCCTATGGTCTGTTCCCATGCAGTTTTGCCCATAATGCCATTTGGGCTATACTGTCATTGAACCTTGTCATCTTGCCTCAAATTGTAAAGCGCTGATATCCTTCGGAATCAAGTTCGCGCTATATAAAACTTTATAAATAAATAAAATAAATACATTTAGCATTGTCTGGGTACTTCTTTTTTGCTGAGTCTGGATTACACTCAACCAATAGTACAAGAAAGAGGCTCCACAGCGGATCACCCGGCAAGCACCTCACATTTCCAGAGTCCCTTAGAATATTCAGTCTTATTGTGCTGTCAACCTCCAGGACCTGCTGTGGTTCGGTCCCACTGGAATTCCCGATAGAAAATTTGAAAGAACGTGGAGGCAGCACCAATCTTGAAGTAAATCAACAAGGCCAAAGTTTTTTATCAAAACATGTATTTTTCAATTGTAATAGATGGTTCTCCTACAGTTGTGCAATCAAAATGAAGAAAAAGCTGGCCACTATAATGGTACATGTACTAGTAAATGGTGCCAAGTAACAAAATAAGTATCCAAAGCGTAGAGGACCGTCAAGTAATTCACACGATTAACATATCAGATTGTCCAAATGGGTAAATATTAATATCCATAGAGTTATTGTGACGTGAAGCGACGTATGTGCAGTCCTTGATAAGCTGCTAATACACACATGCTTCAAGGGTTATGTCCACATGACGGCCCACGACGGATTTACTCAAAAAGTAAATCCGTCGTGGGCCGCCATGCGGACATAACCCTTGAAGCACGTGTGTATTAGCAGCTTATCAAGGACAATCTGATATGTTAATCGTGTGAATTACCATTATAGTGGCCAGCTTTTTCTTCATTTTGATTGCACAACTGTAGGAGCACCATCTATTACAATTGAAAAATACATTTTTTGATAAAAAACTTTGGCCTTGTTGATTTACTTCAAGATTGGTGCTGCCTCCACGTTCTTTCAAATTACACTCAACCAATGACTGAACATTTTCTGAGGATGTGGTCAAAGAACGACTTTGAGTTCCATTTAGACTGAATATCCTTCCTCTGGCTAGACCCCTTGGGTGGGGAGGGGGAGCTCCTTAATGACCCTTTTCAGTCTGGGAAGCTGTAGGGACCTGTGACTTCCTCATTAGGTGTGTTTCACCCTGCTTCCCTGGGTCACGCAGCCTGTAGAATGAAGTACCATATCCATTCTCTGGTGTCATTTAGAAGGAAATGCATCTCACTAGACAGCAGGACAACTTAATCCACCTGTTTTACTTATCTTGCCTCTGCCATTAACTGGCAATGGTAGCTCCTGAAATTCTATTTGTCTTTATTGTGATTACAATTCATATTGTACGCGCTACGGTAGGGTTATAATTTTATTAAGATATCCTTTTAATGTGTCCATTGTTTCCTAGTGGATTTCTTTGATGAAATGCTGTTTAGTGTTCCACTAACTATCTCTGTAATGCCTCATGGGATTCGTTGTTCCCTGTTCATCTTACTCAAATATTGCTCACTGAGATGTGAGGGGGTTGCGGTCCAATTAGTTTTCTGGCTCAGGTTGGAACATTGTCGGAGTCTTTGGTGTTAGGGCGTCTAGAAAGCCAAACTCTGTATTCTAGAGTAATCTAGAAAACGGATCAATGGTCTCATTCACTAAACCATTGGTGCAACTAAGTTGAACTTGCCTATATGCATCTGTTGAAAAGGTGGAATTTGCAGGATTAAATTGCAAATCCTAATTGAAAGAATTAATATTTGCATTTTTTTTTAATCTGAAAACTACACTTTTGACTTCAGATAATCCACTCATATAATTAATTTTCTTCAAAGGTTAGGACTAGGGAGGGGCATGGGATATTCCGTTCCAGGGGTGGGGTGTGAAGCTTGAGAAAGTAGTGAACACCTTTGAATCCATAATTTTATGGGTATTGACAAACCTTTTTTTCACACCCATTTTCACATGCTCTCCTACTGCCATGAAAGACTGGAATAAGTACTCAAAATGGTGTGAGAAACAACCACACCTTTTTGATAGTGGCGTACAAGAAGGGCTTTAGCCTCTAAGATGTATTCTCCATCTTAATATAAGCGCTAAAACAAGTAGATTTTCTGTTGACAGATACTGCCTGTCTGTGGATAAACTGATTTCTGGAGGTTTCTATCAATAGATCAAATAGTTTTATGAATCAATAAATTAATAAGTTTACAAAAGTCCTAGCTAAAGATATGAATGATATATAACCTTTATTTTGGAGATTTGATTACATTAGCAAATCTACAAGAAACCGTTCACCTGCTTGTTGATTTACTCATACTTTCTGTCAAACAGACCCTGATTTTTTTAATGATAGCATCATGAGGCGTGCTTCCTTACCTTCAAGTGTTGCCCTTTGTCTGTGGTTCATTAATGTTCTCACACATTGTTTTAGATCAGCTTCTGGGGTTTATTTCTGCTTTAAAGTCTGTTTTCTTGTCTGATCCTTGATCACTCTGCTTTTTAAATAATTCAACCAGCTTTATATTTCTAACTGGTTTCTTACTTTCGGTCTGACTTCTGCCCCTTTTTTTAGAAAACTTAAAAAGTCCTTTGCTCAAAATCCCTGTTTAGAATCCGCACGGTGAATTGTTCTACTTGAAGGAAAGGTGCTTCAACTCTTGGCTTTATTTGGGCTTATTACTGTCATTTCAAGGCATAGCTTAATCTTCTTAATGCTTTTGCCCATCTAGGGTTCTGAAAAGGGCCCTAGCTTTCTGAAGAACCACATTAAAACACCTACATGAATAAAATTTACTTTTTATTATGCAACCTGGCAATCGTGCTGGTATTCATGAAAATATCAGATATCATACGCAATGCTTTGTTATACTCAAGGTGAAGTAACCATTCTGTCAGTCATAGGAACCCCCAAAGTCCTCCTATATCCTTGCGAAGAAAACAAAACCTTTTCTGTCTTTAAAATGTACACTATTAAGTGTGGCTAGTTTAGATAGCAAATCTGCCTGTTGGTTGCAGAGTCAGTATTTTCTCAACAGGGAAGTAGCATTTTATTCGCTGTCATTTTAGCTTTCTGTATCCACAACTTCAAAAAGAGTCTGTAATTAAGTATTGGAAACATCATTAAAGAAAATATATTTCTAATTTTTATACACATGTTTCAATCAGGATGATTATTCCATAATTGAGTTCCAAAATTTGGTATTTTCTGGACACATAAACGTAATAGCTTTCTAAACTTCTATTTCTTCTTGACATTTCCAAACCACATATGGGTGGGTTTGAGTGGAAAATCTGCCTTGTCCATGCTGTGTTGTGGGACCCTTGATGTTGCAAGCACTAAACCCACCCACATAAGTGGGGTACCGTTCTATCAGAAGTGTGGAAAGCTTTGTGGTAGGAATATTGTGGATCCCTGTAGCTTCTGTAACATTCTCTCACATAAATGTGAGGAAAACATGTGTATTAGCCAAGGTTTGAGTTTAGAAAAGCCTTATGAGTAAGAAATCTTAATGGTATTCAGATGAGTCACATCGTTCTAGACTATCCAGTGTGTCTACTTTTCAGATATGTCTGGTTTTCGTTGGTTTGACTCAGTAGTGGTGGCTGAGCTACTATCCAAACTCTGCATCTTCTCACATTGGTAACAAATAACATTGACTTTGCTGGCTGAAATGTGATGTCTTCACAACCTTTCTTGAGGTATTATGTGTTGTGGGCTCTAGGACCAGCCAGGCAAGTTGGGGCTACAATTTTTATCAGTAGACCTATTAGAATACAGAGTAGTAGAACAATTGTTAGCACCAATTGGCTTACAAATGTAAGCCGTTGTGCACAAAAGAATACATTTTGCAAAATGCTATCTGAACCACACGATAATGCGAGTATCCTCCAAACTTAGAAGTGTACAAATAACCACTAATCATGAGGAGCACAGTATCTTGTGAACATTTCAGAAATACATATGTATCCTTCATACCCATTTTTAGGTCTCCCGTGGCGTACTGCGCACATGCGCAGTCAAGCTCGCGAGATTTTATGTTTTAAGGAGAACTTCACTAGCGAGGGTTAAGCCCTGCCCCTCTTCTTCATTGGCTGGCCTCCTAAATGGTGGCCAGCCATTGGAGAAGAGGTCCTGGTGATGTTCTCCTTTCTTGCTAAGCCCCGTCCTTTTCAGATTGACTTCCCCGACTTCCTGCTGGCGTAAAAGCTTTCTTATCTTCTTTATGGGGCCAACAGATGGCCCCATAAAAAGATAAGAAAGCTTGTACGCCAGCAGGAAGTCAGGCGCTTGTTTTTTTTCTTCCTTGCGGCGGGAAGCCTTCTCTCCGATGAGACGGCACATCTTCTCATGCACATTTATAGGCTGGCGAAAGATACATTTCCCAAAGTGTTAAATCAGTTTGCAGTGGGTGCTTGTCTTGATGTTCTGCTAATCTTTGTGTCAACGTGAGAAAAAATAACCAGTCGGAGTGAGTAGCGAGTACAGTGCAGACGTGCCTGGAGATGCTGCGCGTCACTGCAAGGAAAGTACTTTGTTTACACGAGCAGTATTTGTCTTAGAAAACAATGATTACATCGGGTATTTCCGTAACGCAAGTTCGCACTGTGACAAGTATCTCACGTCTTCCCTCTTTGAAATACAGCTGATGCCTGAGACGCACCTGCAGGCCTAAGCGTCCACGAGGACATGGGGTACTCCAGGGAGTGTAAACACGGAAGCGCACGCTCCCTTTATGAACGCTCGTGCTGCGGGTGTCGGTAAACGGGCAGAGCTGCAGTGGTTGGTGTGCGTGGAGATGGCAGCCTTATAGTTTGAGGTTTAAAGATGGCAGTTACAACCATCAGCACATGGCATTGGCCGTGGCTGTGTCTATGGCAGAGGTTTGTGGATTCGAGCTCTGTTACAACATTGTAACCGAAGAAAATAGCTGAGGTCTCTCTACGTTTTACCTAATTCCAAGTCGCACAGTGACCAGACGCATGCTACCAGAATTTTAAATTACATTTTGGTTGCGCATGGGCTTGTGGACTGCAAAAGGTAAAGGACACTAAAAGGGACTGCGAAAGATAGAAGGCAATGTGAGGAACTGTGAAAAGTAGAGGTCAGTGTGAGGGTCCTTCCAAGGTCGATAACATGAATATGATTGTCTTAGAATTCAGCACATTATTCAAGTACCAGGGCCCATTTGATGTTTGTTGCTGCCTCTTTAGTAGTGCCCCGTTCATCACTGTTCCGCTGTCATGTGACCCTACTGTTTCTCCTTCCTTCTCCCATTTTGACCTCAGTGTGGGCCTTCCACTGGTCCCGCAGCCAATACGTGTGTTAATTCATAAACAGCGCCTGCTCTGTGCCCGCGGCAGTGGAGAAGCATCCCTGAAGCTGGCCCACCGCGCCAGCCACACCTTGGGTGCCTTCATCTCGAGCACCATGGAAGCCAGCTCTATTTCGGAACCCCCTCGTGGGTGTGAAGTCCTGTCTGCGTCTCCAGGGCTATTCCTAGCTCGTGGTCAACACAAAGCACTGGCATGTGACACGCACCCGCTGACCCTCGGCACCTGGGACCGCTTCAGTCTGTCTCGGGCCTCTAGCCACGTGGCAGTGGCATTGACTCCACCATCATGGGGACTCTCCCAAGATGGAAGATGTAGGTGAGAGAGGGCCGTGTAGGTGCCTTCCCAGGCACGAGAGGTTTGTCCTTTGTGCCTTAAGCCACGAAGTGTTAAGTGCTAGAAAAGGGGTGAGGCACGGGGAGGGGGAGGGTTGTTTAAGGCTGCTGCCCGGGGTGCCAGACAGTAAAACCACTAGAATTCCATGGCTATAGAATCTGATAATTCCAGTAGAGCTGCCTTTACAGTACCCTTGCCACAGTTCTATGGCATCTCTGTTCTGAGGTTATAGGCAGTCTTGAAGGAAAGGCAGTGCAGACTGGGGCGGGGGGGTTGCTCTATCCCAGCACTTTTAATGGAACAAAAGGAAAATGGTTTACTCCGTGACGGTTGGCCTAAGACCTCAAGATCTGTACCTGGCAGAGCACCAGGGAAGTGGAATACACTCACCCGGGTAAATCTGTTCATCCCTCCAGGCTGGTGGTCCTAGCATTGGAATTCATCTGTAGCTAACCTACTTATTATTGGGTCATAATCCCAGGCCTGGCAGGCAGCCTGGTGCTAACTGCACCCTCTGGGAACGTTTGGTGTATGGTTTCCTCTGGGTAAGTGGTGTGAGGATAGTTGCAGCAGTTTAGGCGGCCACAGGTCCTCCTTCCTCGGCAGGGCAAGTCGGGGAGCGGATGCTTTCACTTTCGCTTCGGAGTTTCGCCCTATCGCCCAGCTCCTGCGCCCGTCGACCTCCGGCACAGCGCTGCGGGGGCTGGAGGTAGAGTCGAGGCGCATCCACAACCACCACCACATCCATCACATCCACCACCACCACATCCACCACCACCACATCCACCACCACCACATCCACCACCACCACATCCACCACCACCACATCCACCACCACCTCATCCACCACTACCACATCCACTACCACATCCACCACCACCTCATCCACCACCTCATCCACCACATTCACCTCATCCACCACATCCACCACCACCACCACATCCACCATCACCACCACATCCACCATCACCACCACATCCACCATCACCACTACATCCACCAGCACCACCACATCCACCATCACCACATCCACCATCACCACATCCACCATCACCACATCCACCATCACCACATCCACCATCACCACATCCACCATCACCACATCCACCATCACCACATCCACCACCACCACATCCACCACCACCACATACACCACCACCACATCCACCACCACATGCACCACAACATCCACCACCACATCCACCACATCCACCACCACCACATGCACCACCACCACATGCACCACCACCACATGCACCACCACCACATGCACCACCACCACATGCACCACCACCACATGCACCACCACATCCACCACCACCACATCCACCACCACCACCTCATCCACCACCACCACATCCACCACCACCTCATCCACCACCACCTCATCCACCACCTCTACCACATCTACCACATCCACCACCACCACATCCACCACCACCACATCCACCTCCACTACCAACACATCCACCACCAACACATCCACCACCAACACATCCACCACCACCACCAACACATCCACCACCACCACAACCACATCCACCACACACCACGACCCCATACACCACCACCCCATACACCACCACCCCATACACCACCACCCCATACACCACCACCCCATACACCACCACCCCATACACCACCACCACATACACCACCACCACATACACCACCACATCCACCATCACCACCACATCCACCATCACCACCACATCCACCATCACCACCACATCCACCATCACCACCACGTCCACCACCACCACATCCACCACCACCACCACATCCACCACCACCACCACAACATCCACCACCACATCCACCACCACATGCACCAATACCACATCCACCACCACATCCACCACCACCTCATCCACCACCTCATCCACCACCTCATCCACTACATCCACCACCACATCTACCACATCCACCACATCCACCACCATCTCATCCACCACATCCACATCCACCACCAACAACACATCCACCAACAACACATCCACTACCACCACATCCACCACCACCACCACATCCACCACCACCACATCACCACGACCCCATACACCACCACCCCATACACCACCACCACATCCACCACATCCACATCCACCACCACCATCGGTGTGGCTCTGTGTGTGTGTGTGTGTGTGTGTGTGTGTGAGGCTGTGTGTGTGTGTGTGAGGCTCTGTGTGTGTGTATGGGTGCAAATGCAATAGGTCTCACATTTGCGAGAGATTAAGCTATTGACATGGTAAATGACAATGCCATTTATTTATCTGTTTTCAAAACCAACACATAAATAAAAAATGTGTCATTTACAATGCCAATAGCTCTAATTTTTGCAAAGGCGAGACCGTTGCATTGTAAATGCTTGTTTAGGTTGAGTCTGATCAGCGCATGTGCTGCGAGGCATGCTGTGTTGAGGTATGGCATAGAAAGCTCCGCCCATTTACCACCTGTCTTTTCAATTGGCTCCTGTTACTTTCCTTGCAAAATAGTTGCTTTTTATTTGTGAATAGACTTAGTAGTCCCTCCTTGGTACCACCTTGTCTGCATTTGTAACCTCCTATAACAACTGGACCCTTTACTTGTGTTGTTACACGGTCTGCTTTATGTAGTCGGTGAGCACTGTTTTCTTTAATCATCTTCCCCTATTCCACCTACGACATAGCAGCACGCCGCAAGCTTTTATATTATTAGTAATGTAATTATTTAAATTACAGCGTGATCCGCTTTAACTATAGCGGCCGCTCTTATTTACTTTACGGCGCAGTCCGCTTTCACTTTAGCGACCGCGCTAATTTAATCATTCCATTTACAGCATAGGCCGCTTTCACTTTTGTGGCCATGCTTATTTATTTAATTCATTAACAGCGTAGGCCGCTTTCACTTTTGTGGCCATGCTTATTTATTTATTTAATTAACAGTGAAGGCCGCTTTCACTTTAGCGGCCCCACTACAGAAACTTTCTTAGTTAATAAAAAAAATTCTCTTTGGGTGAAAGCGCCCCATAGGCGCTTTCACTTTAATGTTGGTCATGCCCCATCCTGTAGACGCTGCTCAGTGTAACCTGAGTAGGGGGAGCAGTGTCTAAAGAAAGGGGCGTAGCCGCCATTAAAGTGGTCTCGCATTTGCGAGACATAGAGCTATTGGCATTAGAAATAACAATACCTTTTATATATGTGTTGCTTTTAAAAACACATAAATAAAAGGCATTGTCATTTACAATGCCAATAGCCTAAACGCTCGCAAATTCCGAGACCTATTGCATTGAAAGTGCTTGTCGTTCATTATATTTTGCTAAACAAATTGTTCTATGAGTGGAAAAATCATTATAAGCTGCAGCTGAGTTGTTGACTCTGGGTATGATGTGTTTTTGGAAAATGTACAAACCCTACATATCCTTGTGTATTGTTTTGTAAATTGCCCATTGTGACTAAACATTGCAAAAGATCACGTTGTTACCTATTGCTATTTTTTCAACAATTAGTTTCTTTAGAAAAACTCTCAGGGATCTAGATGAAGAACACCGTGCTGATTTAAGAATTGTTTCTATTTTTCAGAAATGTATAGCATTCCGGGATCACCCATGGGTTTCATATCTGTTTCTACCACAAACTGAAAGTCGGTTGAAACCACAAAAATTAGGAAAAATTGACTGTCTTAGAAAAATAAAAAAACTATGGTTAAACAAGCATTTGCAATGCAATAGGGCTCGCATTAGTAAAGTTTGAGGAATTATTATTGTAAAGGACAGTTTTTTTTTTGTTTTTTTAACTTGTGGAAAATTCTAACTTTGGCATTTTCAATGCTAATAGTGTTAATTAGTGGAAATGTGACACCTGTTTGGACTACCTTAAATTATGTTGAAGTACAGTACTTGAACGTATTGTGATATTGTTTTGTACTTTTTATCTTTAGGCTGACCACTGTGCATGTTGTTAACCTTTGATAGATAACAGGTCATTGTAATACAGCATGTACATTGTATGACTTTGATGTACACTTGTGTGCATTGTCGTCCGGTGGTGTGTATGCCTGCTGGTGAAAGTGTGCACTGATGGTTGTTGATGTGTGTGTGTGTGCCTGTTGTGGGTGAGAGTTGCGCTGTATGAGTTGCATTGCGTGAGTGAGTGGCGTTTTGTGAATGAGTGGCGTTGCGTGGCTGAGTGGCGTTGCGTGGGTGAGTGGGGTTGCAAATTTGCATGTGTGTGTGATTGTTAAAGAGTACACGGATATGCTGGGGTCCAGCTGGAGGGAGTACACAGACATGCTTGTGGTTAAGAGTGGCACTGCGTGGCTGAGTGGCACTGCGTGGCTGAGTGGCGCTGCGTGGGTGAGTAGAGCTGCGTGGGTGAGATTGGCGTTGCGTGGCTGAGTGGCGTTTGTTCATATTAGCCGTTTTTGAACAAGAAATACTTTATTTAGGTGCTTGAAGCAAATGGAGGACAAAGAACTAACTGTGACTCTCGAGGTGCATTTCATTAGTGCGCACTGTAGTTACAGCAGAGCCGGGAAGCGAGGCAGGGCCTGCGGCGCGCCCTAAATAAGTGACGGGAGTCCAGTAGCATGTGGTTACAGCAGAGCCGGGAAGCGAGGCAATAAAAGGGTGCACGGATTAAGCGAGACAGGGCCTGCGGCCCTGAATAAGTGACGGGCGTCCAGTAGCATGTGGTTACAGCAGAGCCGGGAAGCGAGGCAGGGCCTGCGGCCCTGAATAAGTGACGGCGGGGGGCGGGGCAGCGGAAGCCTTGGATCGTAGCTTCAATTGTGGATGTGGCAGAGAAGCCTTTGATGTGCCAAATGCTGCTGGCAGGGGGAAGGATCGTGCAAGCTCGTCCACGAGGAGCTTGTCACGTGATTCTATTTCTCGTGAACTGTTGTGAATCCGGCTTGAAGAGAGCCAATCAGCTGCCTGAATAGAGCCTTTGGGGAAAGAAGCAGATCAGCGACATAAGGGCTCACCCCTGTTTTCTATTTCTGCGAAATAGAAAAGGGGCGAGCCCTAAAAAGGTTTAGAAACATCTACTTGTTCCTGAAAATTGGGAAGTTGGTGATCCTACTGCAGGAAAACGTTTTGTTTTTTTTTAAAACAAATGTTATTCAAAGATTGCATACATTTCGCAGAGCTCTGTACCCCAGAGATATCTGCAGGTCGAATATGCCACAACAATTGGATTGCAATCCAGTTTTCTTATAGGAAACAAGCCAGTACAAGCAAAACAGAATTAGCCCCCCTCCCCCCATTCCCCCCTTCCTCTGAAACTCCCCCCTTCTGGATCCCTCCCATCCCCATCGCATGGTCACCATTACCCGTCTCCAGTTCCTTATTCACACTACCAACAGAATGCATGCACCTGCTATCATAACCCCTTCATACCTCCACCGGAAGATCCTGTTCCACCGGAGGTTCAAGCCACAGGCCCCTAAATTCATCCCAGCGCTTCCAATTTTAAAAAAATTTTCGTGGACATCCCTGGGCAACAAAGATCGGCTGTTCCATAACCATACAGAAGTCAAGCCCTCTCTTCCATGCCACCACAGGGGGGCCCGTGTATCCTTCCATGCTCTGGCCACATCCCTTTTTACCAATGTGAGACCCAGCAGTAGTAGATGTCTCTTAAACATGTTACCCTCCACCCCGTCCATGACATGCAGTAGACCCAGCTGCGGCATGCGGGGGAGCTCCCACCCCAGGACCTCAGACAAGCAATCCCACACCCCGCTCCAGAACCTATCCAGTGAGCTGCAGCTCCACACCGTGTGTATAAATGTCCCAATTTCCTGACCACATCGAAGACAATCTGGAGAGGCAATCAATCCCGCCCGCCATAAACTCCGTCTAGTAAAATACACCCTATGGAGGTATTTAAATTGAATGAGCCTCAGGCGTATTGCTATGGCAGCACCCCTGGGGGCCGCCAACGCCTCCCTCCAATCCTCCTCTTCTAGTTCACCAACATCCCTTTCCCAGGACTCTCGTAACTTCTGCAGCGAGGGGGAGCTATGTGTAACCAGGGACTGGTATATGCGCGATATCTTTTTTGTCTCCAGATCCCCCATGAACACCTTTGCTTCCAGAGGGCTAAAGTCGGGAAGAGATTCCAACCCTTCCAGACACGGGGTGAGGGCGAGGAAAACGTTTGTTGATGCAATTTTTAGAAAAAGCAATATGCTTTCTTGTACAGCACTTGTTTCTATTTTCCCTAAAAAAAAAAGTAACTAATGTCAATATATCTTGGCTATTTTCTCAGTGCCTTCCAGGAGAATCCTCAAACCATGGGTACCTTTTGAAAAACTATAGATTGGGATGCTGCCTAAGCGATTGCCAGTGGCTGGAATGAATTCAAGCATTCCATCCATCACCTTGTTGTTGCAGTTGCCGCCCTAAGTGCAACAGGTATTCCCAGACGTCGGTCTTGTGTTCACTGTTATCAAGCTATACTTTCCTGAAGAGCCCATAATAAGGGTGAAACGGTCCTGGGTAGCTTGTTTTTTGGTTCAGGGGAGACCTGGCCTGGCAGTTGGGGTTGGACTGTTCTGATTTAGATTGATTTGCATATGGTTGGGTCCAAACTGCGATGCCATGGTGGGTGAAAAACAATGGTTTGGGATGTGGCCAAGAGTGATTGACAGTGGCTGTGATTAATTCAAGCATTCCATCCATCACCTTGTTGCTGTTGCAGTTGGCTTTTTAAGCCCCCAGGATGTTGGAAAAATCAATGCACATTTGACATGGATACCAAGGTAAACAATTTTATTATTGACCACAAACAATATGTCCTGGGTGATAGGAATTCCATGCGCTCATAACATGATTTGTGTTTAATTACTGGTCTGCGTTTTTGCCCATAAAACTTGTCTTACTTTTTGAAAGGAATGAGATTTTGTTCCTAGAACATTCTACTAATTGTACTGTAAATTCTAACTAAGTTCTTTTCTGAGTTTTTTGCTGTTACTGAGAAAGTACGTTAAGATACGTTCAAGTAGGAAAACATTTTGAACCATACCAACGAATGAAAACACCATTGGAATTGCACACTGTGCAAGACAACATGAGCATTTGAGTAATTGTCCCCAGAGGAAGTTGTTTGATCTTTTTTAGGCGTTCTAGGTTACCAACTACAGCTTGCTTGGTTAACTTACTGCAGCATTTGAGAATTGGTTATAGTTTTTTCCATAGCCATTTAAGATTTTTTACATTTGAATCATGCATGGTGCATATTTGGTTTGCAAATAACATCAAACAAGAACTTTTTTCTGTTTATAGGTACTAACATTTTTGATCTTAGTACCATTTTTATGGTCTTGCTTGACAGCACAGCTGTGGCAGACAATTATGTGAGAAATTATGTGAGCAATGCTAGAGAGGGGCTTTGACTCCGCCCACATGTTAAAAGGCAGGAGTAGATTTAAAAAAAAAAAATTTTATTTGTCACGGTTCACATAAGCTGCATAGCTCTGCAATCCAGAGGCTTCTGCACACATCAATTATACAATAAGAATGACGTTGACTTTTAAAGGGTGAATAAACCGCCAATCTCCCCCCCCCCCGGATTGCGCCCATGTCACAAAGGAAAAGTACAATACATCTTGAGCGAAACAACATACCCATCAGCCACCCAGCAAATTCTGGAGTCCACATACCCGTCAGTCGGGCAAGCGAACATCTCCCTCCGGAGGCAGATCTAGATCCAGTCCCCGGTAATCAGCCCAACTTTTCCAAATCCTATAAGGTTTGCGTGGGCACCCCCTGGCAATGAAGACTGGCTGTTCAAGCCCCATACAAAAATCCATCACATTTCTCCATGCAGCCAGTGACGGAGCCCGGGGCGCCTTCCAGGCCCTGGCAATATCCCTCTTTGCCAACGTGAGACCTAATAACATGAGGTGACACTTATATCTATTGCCCCCCACTCCCTCCATAACATGTAGCAGGGCCAGGCGCGGTGTACAGGGAAGCTCCCAACCCAATACCTCTGACAGACAGGAGAACACCATCCCTCCAGAAGCGATGTAGTGAAAGGCAACTCCAGACTGTGTGCAAGAGCGTGCCCTCCTCCCGCCGACAGCGGAGACACCCGGGAGATGCGATCATTCCTGCCCTCCACAAACTCACTCTAGTGAAATACACTTGGTGTAGGTATTTCAATTGTACCAACCGCAGGCGCGTGGCTATTGCCTCCCCCCGCGGCTCGCTAAAGCCTCCAGGAGTAGATGTTTTGATTAGACAGAAGTTGTGTGCATCCTAATTTTTCTTATCCAAATAGCTTAGCTTCAACTTTCAGAGGCTCGCGCATGAAATTGTAAGGCTGTAAAAGTGTCTTAGATAACTAGAAACGTTCTGGTGTTTGTCTTTTTCTGGCAGCAGCACAGAAGGCAGTCATTAGCCTACATGGATTTTTAGGGCTGACTTGACAGTGCCATTGTCTTCGGCCTTTCAACAGACACTAAAATTATTCTACAGTCTTTGCTTCCACACAAATACATATTAATTCCCGTACAATTTACTTGTACTACTTCACAGTACCATACAGCATTCCTTTAAAGCCATACCTATTTGCATTGCCAATCCTTGTTTATGGCATGATTTTGTAAAGTCGGCCTCTTGTGTCATATGTGTTGTCCTGCATGAGACCGGGTTAGTGTTCATACTGGATTGCAGAAATGTATGTTTATAATTTTGCAGCAATCCATTAATTGGTCTAGTTCTTTGGCATGAGGGTGCCGGGAAGAAACATACTGTCCTATATCAAAAAGCCAGTTGCAAACCATTGTTTTCAGCAGAATAGTAATGGGTCTGACCTTTTACGCTGGAACCATTAAAAATCAAATGTATCCAACCCTTAAAATGTTCCAATAAATTTCCTGCTGGATAGCCTTTCTCTTAGAAAAGTTAGTTCAATAAGGTTACACTTCAGCCAGCGCTGCCTGTGCCACAGTAATTGCTCTCAGCAGGCTGGCATTATTGGTGCCCAGAAGTTGCCAGCCGCTGTGCTTTTATTTCCTTCCTCAGCCTCCCCCCTCCCTCTTCTTTGTGCCTCCCGTTTCCACTTCTCGCTCCCCGCAGTCAGAAGTGGAGTGAGTGGGAGGCTTTTAAGTGCTTTTTACGCTAATGCTTTCCTGGATCTTTTTAACATTGGCGATAAGAGCTTGATGAAAGTCTATAATTTTTCAATCAGTGGCCAATTTCCTGCTCTAATTTTGTAACCAATCCTGCTCTTTGTGTCCTTAAAAGCTTTTCAAAATAACAACATTGCTGGAGATAAAGGCCTCTCTCTCTCTGCTTGAGACGAGTGTTAATTTTGCAGCTTTCGGTATGACGAGGGTTTACATAAGAGGAATGTAGACTATCGCAAAGGGCCAATGTAGCACAGTCAGCTAAGCACTAGCCGTTAACATCTTCTGGGATCTGAGGGGCATGAGTTCCAGTGCCACCCCAGCCTTCAATCCTTTAAAGGCCAGTGAATTTCTTATCTTTGAAAAAGGTACTCACAGCCTTAAATGCCTGCAAAACTGCTGTGCACGACCTGCTAGATTTACAAGTAATGAGAAAGCCAATATATCCGGTTTGCATTTTGAGTCGTGGGTAAAACATGTTTTAAATCCTGCCGCTGATCATATCCAAAACAGAAAACGGTTGGTTGTTTTTGTAGACAGTGCATCCATGAGACACAGAATGTAATGTGTGATGATTCTGAATATTTTTAGGATATTGGAGTACATGCCGAATGATGCACCAAACAGCCAGATTGGTGAGGGGGATGAGGGTGGAGCCGAACCCATTCTCTATATACTTTAAAGAATTTATAACATAAGGTTTGATGACACCTGCACTGTCAAGCTAGATCTGAAAACAAGTTATTTGTCTTCCTTTTATTATTATGATCTGTTGTCTGTTGCTGACAGAAGCGTTCCCAAAATAGTGGGTAACGCCTTAAATACAGCATCTACTGCCGAAGCGCCACATGTAATGGACAGTAAAGAGTTACCCCAAAAATCCCTCTCTACAGGGTCCTAGTCCACTGGGAATAAAAGTATTTCTTTTATTAGTGGATTTCAGAACTAAAGCTGTTAGTAAGATGTATTTAAGATCCGGCAGAAGCAGCAAGAGCCTTTGACCTTTGAATTTGCCATGTCTCCATCCCTCAACCCATGTAATGTCTTGTCAAGACACTGTGATACTACTCGGACATCTTGGGAAATGTTAAGCCTTTATTACAATGTCTTAATTAACGGTCTGTATAGGAAATGAAGGAGATGGCATGATGTATATAATACAGACATGCAATAGACAGTTCAGCTAATGAATGGTGTGGCAGCACTGCTTCCTTCAAAGGAATCTATTAATACAATAAACAACACCATGAATGGGGCTTCGATTTTGGTGATTTTCTGAAATGGAAAAGCACACAGAGCAACGCAAGCGCATTAAGAATGCTCGTTCACATAAAAAAAAGTCCAGTTCCTGTAAATGTGAAATAGTCAGCTGTTTGAGGCCTAGTTAGGCTAACTAAAATACACCTAAATTGATCATTATTTTTCATAGGAAAATAACGATGACATTTCCACATGGACCTTATCTTTCAAGTACTCTGCCAAACATGTAGCTGTTACTGAAGCGTTTTCTACTATCCAACAGCATCTAGCGAACTTCTCTTATATACAACAATAGATTTATTTTATCATATCCTGTTTTCTAGACAGCCAGAGCTATTGTTATTAATTCAGCTTGTTGTTATGGAAATACCTTGTCCCGTATGTTACTAGCTTTTTGTCTGACTCTAAAACTCAGCAAGCATAAATTAGGTTGCCCAAGTGTCCAATTTTAAACGCTTCACAATCAGTTTCAAAGGACCAGTTACTGTCCTTCTTGGGTCTTACTAAATTTTACTCTAAGTTTATTACAGGTGATGCTAGCACAGTTGAACTCCTGAGAAGTCTTTTAAGGAAGAGAACTTAGAGGGCTTGACATCCTTAGACAGGAGATTGTACAAGTTCCATGCTTAAAGTCGTTCATTGTGGGGAATTGGTGCGTTCTCACAGATGGTGCCGGCTGTTGTGGGATTGGTAGAGTACTTTTGCAGTGATATTGTAAGCGGATATATGTGTGGAACTTAACATCTGAGAACACTGCAAGAAGCTGGACTTCACTATTTAGTCATTCACAAAGAACTACTTGCATTCACATGGGCAGTCTAACATTATAAAATATTTTTGTAGGGGACAGAGTTTACGATTCACATTGACCATAAATCCCTTTTAAAAATGTTTGTCTCGGGGTGGGGGTTGTAGATCGCTTACAGCAAGGTTGACAATATCAGCTTCCCAGTTTAAGAAATCTCCATTCTCCCTTGAATATGTTCCAGGGAAACAACATGCAATTTATTTTGAGGTGTGCAGTCAAATCTCTTAATGTCTGCATCCATATGTGACACTCATGATATGGGTAACAAGCTTTTACAATGCATCGGTTTTGCCTTTGCAAAAGTTAGAGCTATTGGCATTGTAAATAACAACATTTTTATTTATGGGTTGGTTTTGAAAACAGATAAATAAATGGTATTGTCATTTACAATGCCAATAGCTTAATCTCTCGCAAATGGCACACACACCCACAGAGAGCCCCCCCCACACACACAGAGCCCCCCCACACACACCCACATAGAGCCCCACACAGAGCCCCACCCACACAGAGCCCCCCCCCCACACACCCACAAAGAGCCCCCACAGGTACTACGGGGGACAGAGGGCAGCTTCCGAATAATGGCAGATTTAAGATATTCACTTTGCCCAAAAGGTGAGATTAAAAAGAGGAATTGAGTTCTGAATAGACACAACTGCAGAGTCTCGTATTTAAAAAGGAACCCTCAAGGTAGTTTTTTATTTAGTAGGGAGGACCACCAGTGGGGGTGCATCTGCTCCGTTCATGATGAGGATGGGTGCGAGAGATCCCGATAGCATGGCTTAACCAGTAAACCCCAGGACAGCATTAAACCACTGGCGGGGGGACAATATAATCAGGATAACCCAATAACTTCGACATGTTCAATGGCTCACTAAATACACCAAAAACGAATGGGTGGGTGAACTGTCAGCTACACCCAAGTCCTACACCAGTTAACAGAAGCACCAAGGAATGAAAATAATGGTTAAATGTTGCCACTGTTTGATAAGGCAAAATCCTCACTAGAAATCGGCAGAATAGTGACTCGCACTGTTGCAGTGTCCTTATTTACACACAATGAATACATCTATGTGTATATGCCCAGGCCTAGAAACATGATGTTTTTGATGACATGGAGCAAAAAAAAAACAGGCTAGCCCCAACTGCATGCATAGCGCCTACAGATGTGTTGGCGGGAGGGGGGGGGCGGGAACGGGCACACATGGACAGCGGTAGGGGGGGCGGTAACGGGCACACGGACAGCGGGAGGGGGGTGGGGGAACACAGGACAGCAAGCACTCACCAAGGACGACTTCTTCCGGCGGCGGTCGGGTTCCTGGTCCGTGCGGGGATCCGGCTGGGGAGAAGCGCCGCAGGGCGGGGCGTCCCGGCGGGACAGTGCAATTTCTTACGCTTTAGGCGTACGTGGCGTACCTTCAGAGTACGTGCAGGGACTCGAGGCGCACTGGGGCAGTACGGGATGCCCATCGAGACGCCTTGGTAAGAAGCACGGTTGCATCACTCTGCACGTGGGTGGCCGGCATGCAGGGCTGTACCCCTTTGTCGGAAGCAGAGTTGTATCATCCAGCGCTTGTATTGCCTACCTGTGCTCTGCTGAGATGCAGGGCCGCACCCCCCAGGTTGCTTAGGTTGGATGCAGGGTTGCATCATCCACCGCATGGCTAGGAGACACGGTTGTGAAGGCAGGGGTGCAAGGAGGCGCCGCCCAGCGCATGTCAGAGGCAGGGTCGCGTCAGCTAGCGCTTAGCTGAAACGCCCTGTGACTCTCTTGGAGGCAGGGTAGCATCAACCAGAGTATGGTAGGGACCTCGAGCTGCATCAGCCTGTGCTAGACGGGACGCAGCACAGTGCTTAGGTGGGGAGCTGGGCTGGACGGCCCGGATGGTGCAAGTGCAAGGCTGGAATGCAGGATCTCGCAGCTCAGACGCAGGGTGTTACTCGCCGGTCCCTGATATGACACACAGGACTAGTCCCCGGCGCTTACCTGGGCTCAGGGGGGAGGTCCTCGGGCCCGGAGTGCATGGGGAGGGCTAGACACATCGACAGGTGCAGCAGGCTGATGTTACCCAGTGCAGCAGGCAGCAGCGGGGCCTTCATGGGCAGGCCGGGGAGAGTCCTGGTCCGGGAGGGGAGGAACCCCGCGCGAGCACTTGCAGGTCAGACCGCTGAAATACAATTTGTGAGACATGAACAAGAGAGAGGCGGGAGGGCGAGAGGAGATCAAGGAGGGTGAGGAGGGCAGCCAGCGGAGAAAGGGGGAGGGTTGGGGGACGAAAAGAAGGAGAAGAGAAGGGGCGGGGTGAGGGGGGGACAAAAGTAAGTGTGTGAAAAGGAGACAGGGTTAAGAAGGAAAGGAGACGGAGCAGATGGAGATGAGTGGTGGGGAGAAGCAGAAAGAAGTGGGCAAGAGAGAAGGGAGAAAAAAGAGAGAAGCGAGGGGCAACAGAAAAAGAGAAGTGAGACATTCACAGAAACGGGTGCGAAGTTGAAGTAAAAGACGCGAGAGGAGTAAGAGAAACAAAGAAAGGGGCGGTAAGTTAATACAGAGGTAGGTGGGATGCAGACTGTGGTCACTGATTTTGACTCCCGACTTAAATGAGTTGAAAGAAGATGAACCCATGACAGAATTCACAGGTAAGAACTCTTACAGAGCGGACAGGGCACAGCGGCAGCTGAAGCTGCGAGTGAACCGGAGGCAGCGTCCAGAGGCTACAGTAACAGGCTGCGTGTCACCGGCGTGTGGAGAGAGAGAAGCCGCCCGGGCCACCGAAGCAGGAGAGAACGGGACTGAAGGGCGGGAAAGAAGAGAGAAACCCAGAGAACGAGCACGCGTGAGGAGCAGAAGTGCTGTGAGTCTGACACTGAGAGCGGGGTAGGGACAGGGCAGGCGAAAGATGGGAGAGGGTGCAAAGAAAGAACAACACTCTTGGAGCAAGTCGGGCGAACACGTTAAAAACAAGAAGCACGGGCACACGGACAGCGGGGGGGCGGGAACGGGCACAGGGACAGCGGGAGGGGGGCGGAAAGGCAAGGAAAAACAAGCACTCACCTGGACTCCCTCCGGCGGCGGTCGGCCGCGGAATGGCCAAAACAAACCTGGACGACAAAAAATAAATAAACCCCGCCCACGGCCGCATGACGTTGCAGAATGCGAAAAGTCGTCGGGAACGCCCACGAATCTGGTCCGGCCATGACGGACAGATCTCTGTTCCAATGGCTAGCCTCCATTTATGGAGCTAGCCAATGGAACAGAGGGCGGATTCCCAAGCCACACACTGTAGACATAAGATTTCGGCTGCGTCGAAAAGCTGCGCAGTGCGCAGCTTTTGGCCAGTCGAAACCTAAAAATGGGGGTGCATAATGCTCGACATGGTGTATCAGAATAATAAAAAACAAAACAAAAGTAGTCAGTTTGATCCGGAATAAAACAAAAGAAGCCAAAACACAAAGTGTGGTCAGACAGCATAGTCCCTACTTCATATCCAACTGAAACTATAGTGCATAGGTCTCTGTTCGAAATTATTATTACTGATATCAATAAACTGTGATCCTACAATATTTATTGTGTACAAAATATGGGGTGACTCCTCCGCTAAAACATAGGACACCACCCAACTGCTCTGTGAGCAGTTCCAAAAAGGAAAAATAAAATAATAATAACGTTGTGTTTACATTTTAGGGGCAGGGCATGCTGGGCTGTCACAGGAGCAGGGGGAGGACTAGTGGGCACTCTCTTAAGTGCGCATGATGGATTGGCTGGCCGTCATGGGCCGGCCAAACAGTCATGAGTACTTAGCATGTTCTCCACTCGGCTGTATTGCACAGCCTGGGTGGAGAACATACCTAGGCTCCCAGTCCCTGTCTGAGCGCTGAACCACAGCGCTCAGATCGGTCTGATGAAAACAGCAGCATCGTAATTGGCTAGGAGAGTCTGGGAGCCTGTGTGCTTCCTGCTTCTGGAGTTGACCGAAGAAGACCGATGGGCAGCAGCCGACCTGCAGGTAAGTGTCTTTTTTTTTTTTTTAAGTAGCAGCCGCCACTGTCCAAAACAGTATTTCAAAACACAAGAGCAACCCATATGTCCCTGTGAACTGGGTATTGGCTATATAGCTTTCAATAATTGCTCACAAGGAACTCATTCTTAAGAAATTTAACTTGAACAAGTGTATGTTCTCGCAAGGATTCAATCCTAAAATGAAGAGATAAGTATAGGAAAACAAAATTCATTCTGATCACGTAGTGTCATTCATTATTCACAAAATCAGAACAGTAGTCACCCATAAGGTTTAACTGGTTTCACTCACTTCAGCCGAAATGAGTAACATGTTTATTCATTTATAAACAGGATTTTTTGCAAAAAGAAGTTATTTTTGACTACTTTTTTTATTAAAAAAAGAGAAAAGTCTGCACACCATTTATATATACAGTGAAGAACATTTTTCATATATTTGTGACAGATGTGACCCCAGTGAGGTTACAATAACCAACGTGTTATTTAAAACAATGTGACTATGTACAAAGAGTTATTGGAGTAAAAGGATATTTATTGGGGGGGGGGGGGTCTGTCTGGGAGCTTTACTATAAACATCATTTTGGGTGTAAAGTAATTTAGCCAGGGTGATTCTCTCTATCTGCTTCACTCTGAACTGGTATACAATATCTAAGACGAATGTAAATTGCTTAGCAATCAACCAATTAGCGGCTAAAACTTTTGTGGGGACTTATTCGAAATATCTTAACTGCTTAAAAAACCTGGTACCCGAAACGACCTGCGCGTATCAAGAAATAGGATCATTCCTTATGTTATATGCCTTCTCTCCATTCAACAGGAGAAGGCATTCCTTCTGTGTCTTTTCTCAGAATGCCCGCATATATGCACCAGCTACTCATATGGTTGGGCAAGTCTAGTCTAGTGTAGTCTCTCTTTAATGAATAGCTTCACTCTAACAGCTCGGATTTTGTCAGTCTTTCAAGGTTCTTGTTCTGTTAGGCCTATACCCTGGGTCTTTTCCTATATGCTACCTGATTTTGTTTTCCCTCTAATCATTGCATTTGCCATTGACTGTGATGGTGATCCACCTTGCAACATCTTGTTGTATAGTATGACCAAGTGCAATGGTAGAGTTTGCCTTACTTTCTTGCAATACCTGGGAGCAAATCCGTCTGGACCCAGGCATATGCCTTTGTGATCTTTTTTGTCAGGATTTGTATTATTCCTACATAGCTGGTTTCATGAGATGGTTCCTTTTTTAAGCAATTCTTTATTGGAAGGGAAAAGAACGATTCCAGACTGTTATCCATTACCCAGCCATGTATAACCGTTAAAGAGGTTGTGCATTAATTTTAACCGCATGCGCGCTAGCGGTTTTCCCGCTGCGCGCTGCGATTTTGAAAATCCCGCGTTACGTGACAAGGTCAGCTCGTCATCCGCGTAGCGCTGGTTACGCCCATGACGAGCTGACCTTGTCATGAGCGTGGAAGGGATTAATAGAAACTGAGAAGAAGAAAACAACGCATAATTGGAGAGTGGTGTCTCTGTAACTGTTCTCAAAAACCTCATATTCCTAGAGTGTTGCAGAAAATGAATCATAGGTGTTTCATCATCCTAGTGGTCCCAACATCTCCCCTTCTTCTTCTTAAGGAGTGCATTCACCTTCCCCAGTCTTACCAGAGGATGTTCTGCCTATCTCTAGGGGCAGAGGGTGTCCCTCTCTACCAAAGCTCAACTTGAGTGGTTAGTTTTGTAGAAGCTAGCCTTTGGCGCTCTGCAGTCTTACTTTGTGGAACATGGCTGTCCTGACAACTCGCAGGAAGCCCTTCACTATGACACAGTCCAGAAACAGATAGTTAAGATCCTTTTATTGGGCCTTGCAAAAAACTGGTAACCTGCTCAGTTGACCATATCATATCCTATAGAATGCATCTTAATGAATCAGACATCCAGGGGGACGCATATTACCACCACTGGGCCTACAGGAACATTCCAGGAGAATCATTCTTTACTGGCAACAAGCTTGTCAAACACATCTGATTTGGCTGGTGCATCGGACCCTGCCAACTTGTCGGCTGCTCCGTGGTAATTTTTGGGTTTGAATTTGGCTCTTAGTAGATTGATGAACAGACCTTTCAATCCATAGCGTCCTGTAACTTGATGCTCTTCCTTTTGAAGACTTTTCCCCTCTTTGTTGCCATAACGTTTGCTAGGTGCTTAGTGACCATTGTACCCTGTGCATGTTTTGAGTTGTGCACTGTACTCCATTGGGTATAAGTGTTGTTGCTCACTTACCCCATTTTTGTGTACAGGGTTTTGAACGAGTTTCATCGGAACAGGAGATTCAGCACAACCTGTTTTGGCCTCCATTACCTGATGCTTCTTTCTCCTCCTTCCCCTCTATTTTCTGTGCTGTGAAACCTAATTAAAGGTTTTAAGTAAGAGATAGGCAGGATACAAGGAGCAGGATAAAGTTACTCCATGGTGACTCTGTTACTCCAAATGACATTAAAGATATCCTCCTGTTAACCTCTCGGCCTAAACATAACACTGATTGGCTCCTTCTCCTAGGTGAAGGAAAGTACAGAGATGAATGTGAGACACATGCCGTTGAACACGGTACCAGGTGAGCGTGGCTTCGTTAAATATCAGTACACCAGCTTTTGGGTAAGATCCTGGTTGTGCCGCTAGGCAGAGGAATACCCGCTGGCGATAATGTAATGAAGTTAGCATGAAAGAAATCTAGTTTAGAAACTGAACTAAAAAAAGGCAAAATTTGAAAAGTGCAACTGAAGATCCAGTGCTTAATTTGAGCCAGTGGTTTCCAGTGCTCCCCACCGGCACATAATTGTCAACTCCGGCACTTGTGGCATTCTACCACAAGGTGGCGCTGTCTGACTAATTTAGAGATTAACTCAACAATAGTTAATTATTAATTCAGTGTACATTAAAAATGACAATAACCTGCCGCCCAAGCCATTCTTATACCGTTGGGGGATTGAAATATTCCGAATTGTCACACTTGTAGGCGAGAGATGGATTGTGGTTGTGCTATTATTATCACTGCCAGCATGGCAGAGGCAATGTGTGGTGCAAGCTGCAGTTTCTTTCTGAGATGAGCGCTGGCATTTTTTTTTTTTACACATTAAGCCCTGCACAACACACTTCTGACTACTAAAGTAAAATGTGTTTGGCGATTGATATCAACAACGCTTTTCTCTTTTTTGCACTAAAGGCGTTTTCCTAGGGCTACTTTTATCGTTTTTCTAAAAGAAAGATTTAACGACGCGGTTAATATTCAAGTACTTTAATGGAAAGCTTATGTCACCGGTGTTCTTGAATGAAGAGAAGAAATGAATTCTAAATTAAAACGGGTAAATTCCCACCAGGCGCGTTTGATAGGATGTTTCAAATGCAAGGGCATTTTTTATACGAATTTCCTAACTATATGTCACCACGTTTTGCTACTCTTGTGTCAGTGAAGAGTCGGGAAAAAGAAAGCTCAGAAGAAAACCGAATGGAAAGAACACATCAAAGCCCTGATTAAATCAGAGCACCAAGCAAGCAATATCCGTGACGATAGCAGAACTGAATCGGATTCTCTTCCCATGCAGAAGGGTTTCACTTGGCTTCTCGCTGCTCGAATGTAGGTCAGCTTTCAACATTTTGGTTCGCTGGCTCTCACATGCGTCTGCTCTGAGTGAAAACCTTTTGGCAAGTTTTGCTGCTGAGACAGGTAGAAGTGCAGTTTGGTGTTTGGAAACCTACATTGCGATAATGCAGAAATCCCACGTGTAAAACCCGCGCCCTGCGTTTTCCTGGGAGCCCTTGTTCAGTGATTCTATTTCAAGAGGCGGATGCATTTCCCTGCCGCCCAATATCATGCAGAAGTGCTGGTGTTTAAAGTCATTAATAAAACACGACTTCCAGAATGAATCAGCTGTGTTTAGTCGGTGCCTATATCAATGTCGCCTAATGATGTCTTTTCTAACAAACCGGGCGGAATATTTTAGTGCTATTTTCACCCATTTTTTTTCTTCAAACATATTTTATTGAAGGTTTTATTATCATACAGCAAAACTTCAATATTCAGCACTCTCAATCACTATACAACACTTCAATAACACCCCAACATATGCAAAGGTTTATCCCCCTCCCTCCCCCAAATGGTGTGGGCGTGTAAGTTCAAGAGAATACATCATGTGGTATGTGGTTGGCAGCAAAGAGTACGCATCTTAATAAGAACTGGAAACATGAGGCGCGCTACCCAGTTCCCTAGTTCTCATCATCGTTCAGTGGGATTGATAGGGCCTGCACCAACACCTCCCATGCCTTCGCATGCTCCAAAATCTTTTCCTGACCTGAACGTTGTGCCTGCCTCATCCGAACAGCGCTCTCACTCGTCGCCCATTTGCGAAGTTCCACCTTCCTTCGCTTATAGGACGGACCCTCCTTCGACTTCCAATGTAGGGTAATCTCTCTCTTCGCTAGTATGAGCCCCAGATCTATAAACTTACTTGTTATTTTCGTTTTGGGCGTATGGGTGAACCAAAGTAACAGACACGTGGCCATATCATAAGTGAGCTCCCTACTTGTGACTTCATCCAACAGTTCTCCCACTTGTACCTAATAGCTCCCCAATCTCGGGCAGTTCCAGAGCATATGTTCCAGATCCGCCCCCTCCTCTAAGCACCTGGGGCATGCCGCTTCCTGTACCTGGAAATATTTCTGAATCTTCCCTGGTGTCAGGTAGGCCAGGTGTAGGATAAAGAACTGTATTAATTGCAGCCTCGCGTTCCGTGTGCCCTTCCATGCCCGTTGGATGATACACCCCCACGTCGTGTCCGGTATAGGTCTACCTATCCCCGCCTCCCATTTGGACTTCAAAGCTGCCAACGGCTGTATCCCCTCATGCAGTATCCTGGAGTGGAGGCAGGTGACAGCCTTAACGGTCCCCGATGCCATTACCACATACTGGCATGCCATTGTCGTCTTTGGTTCCGTTTGGCCCCCCCGCCAATGCCTCCGAACCGCCGCCACCACATGGACCAGGAAGTCACCCAGTGGCAGGTCGTATCTGTCCGTAGAGCCGCAAAGGTCAGCAATACACCCTCTTCGTACAGGTCTCCTACCATCTGAAGTCCTAACCGCTCCCATTCCTCAAGGGCAGACCAGTCACTCCCGTGAGGAAGCGCAGTCAGCATCCCCAACGGGATCTCCGTTGCATATGGATGCAATACTCCCGCTTTACACTGGCTCCGTGCTATTTTCACCCATCTGTACTTTTTGTGTTTCCCGACATGAATTTACCAATTGTGAAGTGTAATTCATTATTTTATGCTGTCACGCCCCAGAATACAGAAAGTCAGTTCACGCATGCCTGCAGCAGTGTAGGGAACCGGGATCCTTAACTGTGTCCCACTGGAGGGAAGGTCTCCAGTATCTGTGCATAAGTGTTGCTTATGCCTACGCCACTTATTGGTCGACTCTATAGACTATTCAGTACCTGTTATTTTTGGGAGTTGCATGAACATGTGGGTTTAGATTCCCGATTTCTGGATGATCCCCACGGTCTCTTAAGTACCTGTAGGGTTTGCGAGCTACATCTTCCGGTGAGTTACATCTACGCCGCTTCTAGGTGGATTTTATAGAATATTAATTATTTTTCGGACCCACAGATCTTTAAATAGCTTGTGGTTTCTGGAAATATTATTTTCATTTTGATTGCGCCTTTACCGTTTAAAATAGAATTTTAACTACCTTGTGGACCCATAGACCCATAAATACTTAGTACCGCCACTTTTAAATGCAGCCGTACACTCTTAAGTACCCTGCGATAGTGGAAGCTTTGCCCTTTTACCCAATCTCTCCTATTGGATTGGGCATATTGTGTAATAGGCCTAGTGCCCGCAGCATGCACATGCTCTCACTCCTCTTGCTCAGTCTCAAAATGTAAGATGCCAGGACTCTGGCCGGTGAAGATCTGTGCACATCCCTCTATATAGAGACATTTTCACGTTCTTCACCTGGCTCATCTCCCTTCAATCATTGGCATGTCTGACCTGCCAGAGGACTCCCACATGGAAAAGTTCTTTGTGAACAGGTTACAAAAGCCCTATGCCTGCACCTCGTGCACCAAATCACATTTTAAGTAAATCACAAATTGGCTTTAACTTCATATATCATCTCTAATGCTAGCTTCGTTATTTCTCAATTGACTTGAAAGCACTGAGAACGATATTGCTGCCACAGTTAAGGGGATAGATGGCTGACCTGCTAAACTGTCGACTGTGTAGACCAACTTTTCAATCTTGGTTTCTCTGCAAAGCACATTGTGTGACCCTGACCAAATCGCATCATCAATGTGTATCTCACTATCCTCATCTTGCAAAAGAGGGAGCGGTGTGGCATGAGGTAACCCAGAAGTGTGCAGTTTTGGTCCATAAGTGTCTGAGGCTGTCCAGATTTTCATGATGCCCACACGGCATCCATTTACAAACAGTGAAGTTAAAAAAATATATATCAGGCCAGTGTCTATACTGAAAATCTGACATGAATCTGTCAGGACATTCTTGGGCTAAGAACTGGTATAAGGCTTGACACAAAAGGGCACCTTTACATGATCCTTCAGAGTTTAAAGCAAGAAACGTCAATCAGTGTCTGTACTCATCAACGTTTTTGCATTTTTTATTTGCAATACATATGGTCATTATTTCATACTGTGTAATTGATTAAATGTTTATAAATGGATGGTTTATGCATGCTTTAAATGTACTCATCTAGTATCTGAAAAATGTACCACTTTTCATTAGATAAGTTGGTGTACATGTATGTTTAATTTTGATACACATATGTACAATGTATACAGGGTCTGACTGGGAGAGAAAATAGGACAAGGCACCAAAATAAAAGTCGCCCCCATTAGCAAATCGAATAGCTATAAAATTGCCCACATTTGCTAATCGAACTTGTAAAGACACATCATATAGGTGTTTTGCAACAGATATGGGAGACTGCATGCGTTTGTGTTTGCTGCAGGCAATGTTTGTGACAATATCAGGGAAATCAACAGTAAAAACCGTCCCACCAGACCTTATAACAGGCCGACTTACTGAACTATCAGACCAGCCCATCTGATATTGCCAGCTTGCCCTATGAACCAGTCCGACCCTGATTGTATACATATTTTTTACAATACACATACATTTCTATATATAAAGTATCTCAGCTTTCAGTATATTATGCTGTTCCCGTTCACATTAGGGATCTCTTGGGTTTCTCTTGGGTTGCAGCATCTATTCCGCAGTTCTGCGTGTGGTATCTTTGGATGTGCTTATTAGTTTTCCCACTAATTTCTTTAGGACTTGTGCCCTGCTGTTACTTCAAAGATTTCTAGCTGCCGTATTGTGGTAAATAAAATATTACCCTGGCATAATTTCTAGGCATTAACAATTAGCATGTATCAAATGAGAGGCAGAAAGTCCGTGGTGTCCAAGTTGAAAGGGCTTTATTCCAATAACTCGAGTCATGGGAGAAATCTGTTCCATCACCACTGAGGTTCAGGAAGGGTCTTCTAACATTTATTTACTGAACATCATATTTATACATTTAATCTTGTACATGGGGCGTAAGAAGGAACGCTCGAGGCAGAGCAGAGAAAGAAAGAGATAAGAGCATGTAGGCGTACATGAGGATGTGTACTTTGATGAGTCATAGGTAGGTGATAGGTAGGTGTCATAAGTGGGTGGGTACTTAGAGGAGGAGTTTGAATAGCTAGCTGGAACTATGCCCTAATTGTGCAACTTGAGCATGACGTGCAATTGACGTGTAACTGGGAGGAGAGCTGACTTTCAGTCTAGTAGAGAGATCTTTAGTGTCAAGGCGACCAGCACATCTGGTACAGCTAATATCTAGAATCAGGGGATGTATTATCTGAAGCAAAGGGTAATGCATCACTAAGAATCATAAAGGGCATATATTTCTTCGTTCATTGAGTGGGGGCTGTGAGCTTTTTATGCATGCAAGTACTGTGATTTCATTTAATGGAGACAGAGAGGCTAGGCCCTATCTTCCGCGGACGGGTTCTGTTTACTTTCCTCACCGGACTGAAATGTGATTCTGCAGAGCAGACAGATAACTGTTATTCATAATACTGTCTTGGCAGGCCTCTTTCGGCTGAGCCTGAAGTGTGCGAGGTCAGGGATTACGTAACTGCAGCTCTCAGAGTGCCAGGAGTCATGAAAACCCTTATTTCAGAATGTGGCTCGGGCTGCGCCACAAAATGGGTTCATTACGATATTTATTTAAAAGTGCACAATGCAATGCAAATACATGGGCCTTCATGTTAGCTTAACTTTTGGGAAACTTGATGACAGGCACCTTAATGCAGGACGTGATTGCAGAGGCCTTGTGATTCAGGCCACTTAAGAGAAATATGCATGGGTGACATGCACATACATGTAACATAGGGTACACGCAGGGGGCATCTTGGTCAGGCAAAATTTAATTTTCCTCATTCCCTCCTTGTCCCCTACGTAACCCTTTAGGATACATCTATATTCATGAGACCGTATAGTTGATCATACAGCATCATTTGTTCGTCCTTAACCCTTTGTATACTTGGATGTGGAACACATGCAGTTGCACACAGGCCGCAAATGGCCGGGCCACACTGCAGACAGAGACAGCAACCAAATATCATAAGTAGAATCATTCCTAGGAAGGACAACACTTTCCATCCCAAGCAGATATCACACCCCAGAGCCAACTGGACCAAGTCCATGTGCCTGGGTCTTGATGTATGTCATGAGCAATCTTGTGGAGCCTTGTTATCGCTGCATACACAGATGGTGCGTTATTTGGGATGAAAATGCAACAACTAGATCGGATGACTCTACAAGCTCCGCCCCTATCCGCCAAGATGACGTCTAGAACGAGGCGATTTTGAAGAACGACAAGTCTAATGGCAGACTGCTCCTGGGTCAAGTTCGCCAGGGCAGACGCAGTCAAATTCACTACTGCTTCAAGAGTTCTTGTTAATTTGCGTATCAGTTTACTATTTTGGACGGGACCAACAAAGAAAAAGAATCCTTTGTTGAAATCTGTATATTGCTCCCAAGCTGTTTCGGTCTGATCAATCCCTGCGGAATCTGTCTCTCTCCTTACTCTAACATGTTCTAGTCGTGAATCTCTATGATAATGGGATGGGCCAAAAATACAGGTGGCAACAGGAATGCTATATAACACGTCCCACCCCAGTCTAAGGGCAGATGTACATAGGCTGACTGACCGCAAATGAAATCGGTATGGCGTGATGTTTTGAAAGAAGAAAGTCCTTTATCATTAAATTATACTACAATTTTACACTCGCTGTGTCCCATATGTACTGAGCCTTTCTTACTAACACATAAATCACCTTTTGCTGGTAGAACTGAAATAAACGGTGGACCTGTATTTTGCTTGGGCTGAACGTTTAACATTATAAAATTAACGGATGCATTTCCCTGCTCATACTCTTCATTTTCTAGATCAGTGCCTTTCCTTTGGGGAAACCCGTCTTTGTCTGGAAAACATGCTTCATTCATTACTCTATTCAGGTTTCCATATATCCAGCCACCTGGATAAGCTATGTACTTTCTATCTATTGAGGTCATTAGAGCAAACCATGCTCCGCATGAACCATTGTGTGAGAACGGTAGAGAATAGAAAGGCAGACCTCCCTTCGTTTCTTGATAGGGTGGCAGTTGGCCACATACCCAGCAATCAGTTGCATTGCTGGTCTGGTGAGAATGGTGTAACATACGAATGAATGTATTGTTACGCAGAGCAAGATGATATGACAGTTCATGAGGTGGCAGTTCACTAAATGTATGTTCTGCGGTGCTGTTACTGGAAGAGTGTATATGTGAGGAAATAGGGAAAAAACATGTAGCAATAAACTGACACAGATTATAACAACGCACAGAATAAAAAGAATGATCAAGGTAACTATACATCTACTGTGTAATATCTTGCAGTATTTTGCTTTCTTATCTCTCTTCTTGCTATTCTCGTATGTGATCTTATACATGCCAGAAATCTAGTCTAACTGATTCACCACCGGGTGGGCTTAAACAATTAAACTACGTCTGACTTACTAGATCTTAACTTGGACCTATACTCCTGCTGGGGAGTCTTTTCTAGCAAGGGCGGCGCTGGCGGCGCAAAGTCTGTATGGTCCTTATTGTCTATCAAAGTTCCGGATTGTCCAAAGTACTTTTTGCAATGCTGAAGATGAATCCACCCCTTGCGTCCCTCCACCTTCACTGCGGTCCTCGTGGTCAGAAGTACCAATTTCGGCATCTTCCAGCGTGGCTCAAGGGGGCTTGATCGGTCAAAGTTCCTCACAAGAATATAGTCTCCTGGTGCTATGGCATGCTCCTTGACCTGGGTGTTGTCAGGGAAGGCAGCAGCAGCAACCTGTGAACGACAAGAGAGTAGTGCAGACATCAAGGAAGCCAGGTAATCTGTCAGCATGTTACTGTCAACATCAGATATTCTTTTAGGCATAGGCGTACCCCACATATTTGGCGGTCTACCGAAAACTACTTCATATGGAGATAGGCCTGTTCTGGAATGAGCTACCATACGCATGTAAAAGAGGGCAACCGGCAAGGCTACCATCCAATCCACGCCTTTTTCTGCACAGATCTTTGCGAGTTTTGTCTTAATTGTCTGATTATGTCTTTCTACAAGGCCTGCTGCTTCTGGGTGTCGGACACAATGGAACTTCCATGTATAACCTAACAGAAGAGACACTTGTTTCATTAATTCAGAGGAGAATGGCTGGCCGTTATCTGAATAGATCACCCGCGGTAATCCATATCTGGGGAAGTACTCACGCACTAACTGTCTGGCTGTTGTCACAGCAGTATAATCTGGAACTGGATATGCTTCTGTCCATCTGGATAGTGCACATACAACTACCAAGACGTACTTGTAACCTCTACATCTGTCCATTTGGATATAATCCATCTGGAGAACCTCAAAAGGGTGGTCAGGAGGATGAAATCCGCCTTGTTCCACCGGAATGCCTTTTCCTGGATTGAACTGGCAACAGATCATACATGTTCGCACTTTCTGTTTCGCTGCTGCACGCATGTGCTTGTTAAACCAAATATTCTGTAAGCTGTCTAGCATTGCTTTTTCTCCCAAGTGTGCGGGGCTATGTGCTGTGTTGATTATTACTTGTACCATAGAATCAGGCAGAAACCATGTACTTTTTCCCTTAGTCATCCAACCTTGGTCAGTCTGGACCCCTCCTTGTTCAGTCCACTTCTTTATCTCATCTGTGGTGGCATGTGTCTGTATGTCGAGTACATCTTGAGTGGGATCCCTGACTGTCATACATGTTGTCAGTAATGGTACCTCTGTCCTTGTCGTGTCTGTTGGTGTCTGGGCTGTCTGGGCTGTAAGTTTAGCTGTTCGTCTGCCAGGTCATTACCCTGGGAAATGGTGTCTGTAACTTTGGTGTGAGCTTTGCACTTCAGGATAGAAATGGCTGTAGGTAAATGTATGGCTTCTAACAGGGCTTGGATAAGCTGGCCGTGCTGAATCTTGGTCCCATGGGAGGTCAAGAAACCTCTCTCCCTCCATAGTACCCCGAAATTATGAACAACGCCAAAAGCGTATTGTGAGTCAGTATAAATGTTTACTTTCTAGTGCTTAGCTCTTAGGCAGGCTTGTGTCAGAGCGATGAGCTCTGCTGCTTGTGCTGACAGTGTGTCTATTTTCTGTGTCTCTATGACTTCAGTAGCAGTGGTCACAGCATAGGCTGCTACTAATTCTCCTGTACTCGTTCTCATGCATGATCCATCTACATAGAGCGTTAGGTCTGGGTCTGGAAGTGCAATATCTGTCAGGTCTTGTCTTGGTTTCGTCACTATATTCATAACTTCCACACAGTCATGTGGTAGTGCATTTACTGTACTTGAGGGCAAAAGTGTTTCAGGATTCAGAATATTACAACGTCTGATCTCTATGTGTGGTTGAAATAATGTCAGTTCATATCCTGTCAGTCTCGCTACAGTCAAGTGTTGTGGTATGCATGTGGTACTTGTACTGTCAGAGGGTGTCCCAACACTATTGAGTCACTTTGTCTTATGGCTAGGGCTGTTGCTGCAACTAATTTCAGGCACGCAGGCCGAGCCTGGGCCACTGGAAAATAAGCACATGGCTTGTGTTTTCCTGCTTGATCTTGTGTGAGGACAGATAATGCTGTTCCATCCCGTTCAGTTATGAAAAGCATAAAAGGTTTACTGTAACTAGGAGCCGCTAAAAACTGGCGCTTGACATAAAATGAGGATGTCGTCTACATACTGGATCAGGGCTGTATTGGCAGGCATATAAATACTGTCCAGCTGTCTTTTTAATGCTTGACTGTAAATGCTAGGGCTCTCTGTCATCAATCTAGCAAAAATAAATTATATAAAAATAAATAAATAAATAAAAAATAATTTTCAATTCAAAAGCACAATTTTTAATTTGGGGAAACCTCTTTCCAAAAGCTCTGCAGTTTACAAAAAATCCTACTCTAAATCTTGGGAATAGTATGACCATACTACCTACAATATGTTCTCTAAATGTATTTGAATAAAATCCAAATTATTCTAGCATAGACAGATGGGCTGGAGCCTCGCTACTCCTCACGCCTTGCTCACCTACCCCTCCCCTCAGAGCCAGGAGCTGGCTCAGTGTCAAACATAACAAATAGGAGACAAGCCTCTCACTCTTCTCTGCTTCTCTGAAATTGGGTCGCTGCCAACGCTGAGCTCATTGAAAGAGTCAAGCGTCTGCCAAGTTTCTTAAAGAGTGAGCTTGGTTGGAATGCAAGCCTCCACCCTCTACATGCGAAGGAAGCTAGTGTCAGTCGGAGGAGTAGCCCTCCCTTTACATAAACATTTTCTCCGCGGCTCATCAAGTATTTTTTTTTCTTTTTTTCTGCTTGCGAAGGAAGCCTGACTCAGCTGGAGGACAGCCAATAATTGTCCGCGGAAAAGAATTGGAGAATGGCCAATAATAACAAGACAGGCACGGCTTGTGCTCCAAGAGGGAAAAGCCCTCCCTTTACAAAATATCTCTCCAGGCCAGGCCACCTCAAGGTGGAAAAACACATTCTGTGTAATTCAAAACATATCTATACCCAGGCCAGATAGCTAACCAACATTGTCTAACTTAACTGAAGCAAAGTTAAAACGTGACAAAAAGCAAATTAATGAAGACATATCTTTTTTTTGTAACTAAGTGACATGCTAGCATTTTAAAATAATTCTGTACTGCTACTAGCTGCAAGGGAAAAAGAAACAAACCAATCATGGCATGGAAACGCACCACATTTAACTTTTTGAAATTAACATGTGAAACTCCATAATTCTGCATTGCATAACCAACATTTTCATAATTAAGTGTGCAAGCTCTTCTACTCTACCTATAAAAAGGGCCCGATTCATCATTTTTCAAAAAGCTATGTTTTCTAATTGAGTGGATTAACTGTCACTACGCTATTCTAAAGGGCAGCTTGCATTGGGAAAAATAATAATGAATATTTTGTAAAAACATTCTTATTAAAAAAAAACACACGGTTGCATTACACTAATTAAAAGCACATTCTATGATGGGTCTGTTTTATATTTCCTTCTCAACTGCAAACCCTTATCTCAATCCGACTGGTTTATTTACAACTTTACCGACCTCTGAGTCAAACACATTAAATCAAGTGTTCCAAGGCAAACCCTTACAAATACACTTCTTTACTCTCCATGCAAGACGTTACCATTCAGTCTGCAAGCTGTCAAAGCACATAGGCAGACCCAGCAACCAATGAAAAAGTTAAACCTTCATTCATCTACACTCTCACTGACTCTTAGTGTCAGCTCACATAACCATGCATGTTAAACAGCATGTTAAAACAAATACTGCCTTCTTAATACAAGATATTAACCCTTTGGCAGCTGAAGCACAATCATTCCCCATTGACTGCAGTACATGGGAAAGTCATGAACTCATCTCTCCATGTTATCACATAACACGTACGCACATCTTCAAAACGTTTTCTCCAAGCACTTGAAAGAGATCCAGCTCTCTCCTGCCTAACATAATGATAACATGCTCTGCACAAAACATAACTACATGGCGCTATTCACAAGCCATATTCACAAGAAACTCAACAAGTCATAATAATGACATGCTCTTCATAAACCGTATTTACAAGGAGCTATACTTAAGAAAACTCAACAAACTATTCACAAGTCTTAAGCACAAAGCGCAATTCACAACTAATTCAACCAGTTACTCACAAGGCACTTGCGCAGTCCAGAAGGGACTTGTCTAGATACAAGGAAATGAACGCTTCAGATGCTGTCGGCTTCCTTCTACATACTCTAAAGGGTACAGGTGGTGGCGTTCACGACCTACTGGGTCTTTCTGTGGTGGTCACTTTAGCTAGTTCTTCTGAGAGGACGGGATAAATACCAGTAATGACAGCATTTCTTTCTCTATCAGTCTGTTCTGTTCTCCTATGTGACTCTTTGCGCCATAACTCAATGGCATCTTTCTGAGAGGGTCTTGACTTCCTCTTCCATAGCGCTTCCTCTACTCCCATAATGCATTCTGAATCCCATGTTCCTGAGACAGGCCATCCATATTTCTCCTCTAGATCCTTCGTGCAGTTTACCCATAAATCTAAAAACAAGATAGCGTCTAATCCATACTTATTATACATATAATGACCAGGTGTGTCTCAAGGCGGGATGTTAACTGACTCTTCTAGTATACCTTTCCTGGTCCCTATCTGACGCAATTTTGAAAACAGTGGCATGTTTGAAACCTATTGCGTTGGTTTCACCTCAATGAAAACATAATACACGAGAATAAACTGAAACAATCAACAATCATTCACACAAGAAACATTGTAACATTAAAACAAACACAAAATCTGAACTGATACAGAGAACTAAACATGTACTTGAAAAACTTTGTGCACTGGAATACAGTACAACCATACCGGTCTCAGAAATGAGACACGTCTTTACCGTGCCCACGTTTTACCGTGGACCCGTCTTGACCGTGCTCATGTAAATGAGGCACGTCTTTACCGTTTTCACGAATAACGTGAACCCGTCTTGACCGTTTCCACCTTTTACAGTGGACCCATCTTGACCGTTTCCACCTTTTACAGTGGACCCGTCTTGACCGTTTTCATACAAAATGAACCCGTCTTGAAACTTGATGCATTCCCATAGTGGTACTCACCGGGAAGCAGAATCTTGAAACTTGAAGGCCTCGGATTTCTACGCATGCGCCTCGGAACAGGTGGACCTCTGGAGACCTCGGACCTTGCTCTCTCACGGGTTGGGCTCTGGTTGAGACGATCCGCGTTCCTCACCGCCTCGCATGGATGCCTGGTCGCAGTCCGTCCTCCTCCTGGGCCTGAGGGAGTAGCGGGAAATCCCGATCGCGTGTGCACTTTGAATCCGTCACGGCTGTAGAAGGGGGCAAAACTGGACCTACACCTCTGGCGCGTGGGGAAAGGGAAATTCCCTGTTCGGGCGCCAAATTAATGTGGTAAATAAAATATTACCCTGGCATAATTTCTAGGCATTAACAATTAGGCATTAAAAAAAAATCCCAGCACCCATGAAAAGGATTTTTGTCCCTCCCCTTAATCTCCCCTTGCTTGAAGATCTATTCTTTCACAAATAGGAAGGAGACTGTGTTCATTACTTGATTAATTCTGTTCTTTGACATGCTCTAAACCCCCCTGCTTTTTGCCCTTTATATGGAGCCCTTCGCCAAACGGCTTCGGGATAACCCCATGGCGCAAGCTATCCCGTTTGGGCTAGATCACCACCTCATTAGCCTTTATGCCGATGACGTCATCTTCTCAGTGGCTTACCCCTTGATCTCACTGCCGGCTATTGTGTATGATCTATGGGCCTTCAGCCAAGTCTCTGGCTTTAAAATTAATATGCAGAAGTCTCAAGTACTTAATCTTACTGCAGCACAACCAACTACCAACAGGCCCGCTACCCCTTCGACTGGGTGTCGGACAGTATTACATATCTTGGGTTGGTCCTCCACAAAAGTCTAGCTAAGACGGCGGACGTGAACTATTCAGCACGCCTCTCCCGCATGCGGGATGACTTGGCCTGCTGGCAGCGCCTGCCTTTGACATGGTTTCGGAGGTTGGCTGCTGTTTAAATGAACGTACTTCACCGGGCTCTGTATCTTTCAAACGCTCCCCCTGGAGCCCCTGCCGCACTCGCTCCGCTACATCCAGACCGCAATTGAGTGCTTTGTGTGGGGCTCGATCGCTCCTCGGCTGCAAAGGACTTTGCTGCAATGCCCTAAGAAAGAGGGCGGCCTCGCCTTGCCTAACATTACACGCTACTTCCAAGCTTCACTACTACGGTACCTTGTTGAATGGAACTGTCCTATGACGGAGAAATACTGGGTCTTCATGGACCAGACAGTGGCGGGCCCCTACATCTGGCGTGAGGCCTGGTTCCCGAGATCCGCTCGCGCATGGGGCCTCTACTCCTCGCCAGTTACCCGTCCCACACTGCTTGTCTGAGATAGGGTTTCTGTGAGGGCTAACCTGACCACATTTCCTTCGCCAATTACCCCGACATTCTCAAATCCGGCCTTCCCATCTGGGATGGACAAGAGAGTAGCTATGCGCTGGTTGAGGGTGTTGCAAGTGCTTAGGGCATTTTGTTTGACATCCAGGGTCTCATTCCCTTCAAGGAGCTGCAGGAGGACTATTGCCTCTCCGGTTCCGATCTCTTCGCACTGGATCTCGGGTGCCACAACGCGCCCCTTGGCTATTAGGCCAATGCGGCCATTCGAGAAATGGCTCATCAGTAAAAAGGACGATCGCAGACTTATTTCTGAAATATACTCCTTCCTCACCCTAGGCATTCGGAAACTACACACGGCTGGACAGAGGCTCTGGGAGGCGGAGCTAGGATGCACACTGTCAGATATGGAATGGGAGGATCTCTTTTATAGGTCCCTTCTCACTGCACATTCCATGGGTCACGCTCAAACTGCTTTTAAAATTGCATCTTATTGGTACTATAACCCAGCTCGACTAACCAAGTGGCAGTCTCAAAGCAATGGCTTCTGCTGGCGTGGCTGCGCTAGCCCTGGTACCCTCCTCCACCTGTTATGGAACTGCCCAAAGCTCACAAGATACTGGGAGTGAATACTTGATGATATTGGTACTGCCTTCAACACCACCATTCCCAGGCTTCCAGCTTACACTCTCTTAGGCTTGCCCAACGCGCTGACCTTTCCCCTGCGCTCTACTAGAGGGAGACAGATGGCGCTAGCGCTGAATGCTGCACATCGGGTGATACTGGTGGGGTGGAAATTGCACAGGATTTCGGAGCACGCACAATGGCTTCATCAACTATGGTACCTCTTAGGCATGGAGTGACTTTCAATGGCTACTTTGGGGAACTGGGCAGACTACGCCAAGATTTGGGCTCCCTTTATATCCATCCTTTCCACTGAATTCCGGGAACTGTCCTGTCCTAGTTGTCTCTGGATGCTGAAATTGATTCCCAAAGATGGTGCGGCCGCCTAATGTGGTTGTTCCCCACTGGTCTTCCTCAACCCTCCTGACTCTGCGGAATTCTGCATCTAATAGTGCTTACATGCTGGATCACTGTCTTTGTTTCTTGTTCAATGGGGAGAATGGGTGGGGGTGGGTTTTGGGGTTGATTCTTTTTTTGGTTGTTTTTTGTTTCTTGTCAAAAGCAGAATCACCAATGCATCACTATCTGTTTCAGGCTTTTGCTTACTACTGCTCACAAGCTTTGCAGCACACCAGTATTTGTAGTTACCCATCCGTAGTGGGGGTGGCTTGCCGAATCCCCCCTTTTCATATACGCGGCCTGCCCGGTCTGGGTTGTAGGTGACATGCTGTGTTAATTATCAGTCTGAGTGTGCTTCTCTTTTATTGTCTTGCTATCTTGAACTGACTAGGCGTTTGCCGGCCCGCTGGGTTCTATGCGACGCTGTCCGGTGTTGCCATGCCTTGTGCTTTGCCAATAAAATCTATTTAATACTAAAAACACAATTTTGTTAGTCTTTCAGGAGTATGAGGCTCCACTCACTGTTTTTGTGTGCAGAGGCGTAGCTACCAGTGGGGCAGCTGGTGCATGCACCTGGGCCCAAAGGTAGAAGGTGGATCAACTACAGCAGCTCATTGAACCCCGAGAGGGCCTTTAAATAGACATGCTGGAGTGCCATATATTAACCAGCATTAAAGATAACTTTAATATTTGTTTTTTCTCCTTACATTTGGTGTGTTGAAAGACAGAGGTCAAATGTCAGTCCAGTCCTTTGATAAATTCTAGCGTATTCCTTTAATATGTAGACTTGCGTTACTTTTCTTTCCCTTCTACAAAGTGTGAGGATTTTTTAAAGTGAACTATGTGAAAATCCTGCTGGTCTGCAAGGGAGGTTGGCTTTTTTTCAGATTTTAGACAAAGGTATTAATAGGATAAAAACAAATCAAGACACTTTACTTAGTGGCAAATGATCACTGAAAACCAATTTCCACACATTATCGTTTGTGCGCTTTGTCGTTTTATCAGTAAAATTGTATGTGCAAATTTAGTGGTCATTTATTAGTATGCTTAGTAGTATGTTTGTGACAGTGTGCTCCTAAATGCAACTCCAGCTACGTACGACACACTTGCCAATCTCCTGCGAATGGGCGTGACTCATTTGGGAAACTTGTTTTTTGTGTGATGCTTGGTTAGCAGAATCCTTTTGAGTGCAGTGTTGTGACTATGATAGCAAAACCACCAGTCTGAAAAATATTCCAGCAATACTGCATGCTAGGGCCACAGAAGCTCTTATAGCACTGGGAGTTTGCTGTAGCTCCCTCCAATACTCTCAGTTGCAGGAGTCCGTCTCTGAGCAGCAGATCCTACTGATGCACTTGTGGTGGCACTGTGAAGGCCTCATTGCATGCGCACTGAATCGCCGAGCAGTGCGCATGCTCGCTTTTGTAACTGTAGAGTGCGTCATTCAGCCCTGGCTGCCTGACGCCAGCAGAGGTCAAAGAAGAAGTTATGCCATGCTGCTCGTGGCTGCTGAAGACAAGACAGTCTCAATAATCACTGTTTTCAGCATGATGGGTGGAGGGCAGACACAGGCAGTTAGTAAAAGAACATAGACTTACTTAGGGCAGAGTCCTGGAACTTTAAAAAAAAAGTTTCATTTTATACAAAAAAATGCACAAGTAACTTAAAAACGTGGGGTCACTAGTGCTCAATTCGTCCTATTGAAACCAGAAATACAAATAGTTATCCTTCTGAGACCCATGAAAACTGGCGAGAATCTGGAAAAACTAAATGTTGCTCCCAAAAGCGAGATACTGAGGGTGAGGAACTACAGTAACTGTTATACATATTATTGAGTAATTGTTATACACTGTTAAACACAGTATCAAGTAACAGTCAATCAATCAATCAGGATTTGTAAATCGCGGCTACTCACCCATGAGGGTCTCAAAGCGCTGAGGGGGTAGGGGTGGCTGCTGAACTGTCTGGACATGGAGATTCAGTCAAAGAACTGTTTCACACTACTGCAGTAGAGGAGGGGAGCCAAAGAATTAACGTGTCCGTCTTGGCTGACGATCTGAGCCATGGGAACATCTGGCCAGGAAATGTGTAACACTTATTTTTAAAAAATGATAGTGTCTTCAAATTTTTAAAAAAATTTACATTTCTTTAACAAATGTTTCACCTTGACCATCAGAATATATCACTGCATTGGTAGGGGTTTGTTAAAGTATTTTTAAACATGAACTTAGACACATTTATGCCCGTCATCCCTCACTAACGACAGTACCATTAGTGAACTAAAAGGCACATCAGTTGTCATGTGCACCCTATATGTGAGCTATATTCTTATTTTACACATAAGAATATTTTAGTCCAGGTCAAACACAATATAGATTTTTGTGCAGTATACATCTTCACATATTTCAAAGTTTTTTCATGTGCAATAATGAAAAAAAATAGGAGGCACAATAAAATATTTATTTATATATTTATATAGCACACTACTACCCGAGGGCATCTAGGGGCTTGTAGAGGTAGCCCCCAAAGAAGCTGTGTGATGTAAAGAACCAGTGCTTAAAAAATTACAGAGTATAAAGCCACAGTATCACACAGTTTGATCAAGTGGCCAACCCAGGATTGATCCCAGGTTTTCTGGTTTGACAAATGTATAGTTCAGCCACTAGATTGGTATCCCTTTCTTGCTTCTGTTTGACATCAAAATGTACTGTCATGCTTTGTCATTCATTCTTGTTGAATGAGGTTAGAGCTTGGGTAGCAGGGGGAAGCCACATCGAAGCTTAGCTCATTTTGAGATCAAGGGCTCAAGAGAACCTTGAGCTGAACCAGAGTTTAGCGTCTGTTTCAAGATTTCAGTGGTTCAACTACCTCTACACTTTGCTCTGGCTACTCTGTACATGAAACAAATGTATACGCTGTTGTCAGTGTGATGCCTGTTTTGAATGTGAGGGTATTTTAGCTTGCACTGCTGATGACCATCTTCTACCTGTGCTGCGTGTGAGGGGAACTAATACTGTTGCTGAATGTGTGTGGTTACACACAGGCTTGGACTGCAACTGAAGATACTGTCCATATTCTGAGCATGCAAGGGAAGATGACATTGTTTCTGACCGGATCAGTATGTGTTCTATGGGTGTGAGAGTAGCGTGCACTCCTGTCTGTTGCTGTACCTGTTATGTATGTAAATCTTGCTTTGTGAGTGAGTCAAGCTTGCACTCATACAACCCAGCGCTGTTTCTTACACTTGTACCAAAATGGAAATGCAGCATATTCATTGTATCTATGGGAAGCGTTAAATGGTGTTGCCCAATGCCACACTTGTTCAATTTATTTGAAGGAAGCTCGCGCCAGCTAGCCCTGCAGTACCACACTTGTCCCATGTCTTTGATGAAAGCTTCCATTGGCCCGGAGTACCACACTTGTCCCATGTCTTTGAAGAATGCTTGCACTGGCTAGCCCTGCAGTACCACGCTTGTTCTATGTCTTTGAACAAAACTTGCAGTGGTCCTGTTGTGCCTCTCTTGTTCCATGTCTTTCAGGGAGGATTGTGAGGCCCTTGACCAGTGCTGTTTGTCTTATGCATGTGAGTCAAGTACTTGCTGCCCCCTCTGTTCTATCTATTCCTGTGTGTTTCAGGTCAGACCAAAAGACTGTTTTAGCTGTTTCACCAGCCATGTGTTTTCTCCAACACTACACATAATCTTGCTTAGAGAAAATGGGCTTTAGATAAGCCACTTCAGTTATCCATTAGACAGTGTGTCATTTGCATATTTCATAACAACATACGAAGAATTGAGCAAAGCATCAACCTTCTTAAGCCATTGCCTTTGTTGTCATTGTTTGGCTCTCCCTAGGCAACCGCTAGTCTTTAGGATGTCAGGTAGTCTGAGTGACAATATTTTGAGCACTTATTCTGTGTTACTCTGCATCCAGAGCAGGACGACCTCAGGAGATATTTCCTTTTGCTCACCCCAGGAACTCACCTGCAAACGCAGCCTAGTGCAAATTGAGTGATGAGAGTATCAGCAGCTCCGCTGTGATTCCTACTGGATTACAACTTTCTTTTGCCGTGCACCAGGCATCACTGCTGCAAGCTTCAAACAGTGCCACCATCTTGAAACAGTATTCTGCACACACCATCATTTTTTGCTAGTCCATGAAAGTAAACTAGTATGAAGCTTTACTGTTTGATTTTTTTTAAAGCAAATTGCCCTCCATAGTTAGTTAACTTTTTTCTTTTGCTTTTCACTATTTCTTTCTTTTTTTTTGTAAAAGTTTTATTTGTATTTGTTTTGAAGAACAGAGAAAATAATACAAGCGACAGCCCCGTAGTGCATCCCACATAAGGCATAAAGAAGAGGCAAACAGCACATTATAATCGTCATAACAGGTACCACAGTGCAGCCCGAAAGATCAGTCTCTGATGTCCATCAAAGTCAATCCCTCCTCCGAATCCCGGAGGGGTAGGGGCTCTGCCAAGAAGGGGTACCGGGAGTAAGGCGATTGATACAGTGCAGGAGAAGTTGAAGCCTCCAAATGCCTTGAGGGCGTCGCAACAATTAACATAACAACCAACCCCACCCTACCCCCCTCCCTTCCCACCCCCCAGGTGGTGGTGACAAGTGTACACATGCATTCTAACATTCATACGACCATGGTTATATCTGAAAGAGATGAAGTGTGCGCAATGAGGATGGACATACTGCAGATGGCAGCCCCTTTGAGAGAAAGCGGACCAGGGGACCCCATCGAAACATAAAGTTCTTGAAGGCTCCTAGGAAGATGTCCGCCACTCGTTCCACACTCAATAGTCTCCACAAGGATATCGCTGGGGCCTCTGTCTTCTTCCAGGCTGCTGCTAGGGTGAGTTTGGCAGCTCCAAGGCAGAGCCACAAGATTTGTTTGTCAGCTCTGGTTTGATGTTCGAGAGTTGGGTCCCGTAGACCCAGCAGGACGTGGGCAATGGAGTCGGCCACCGGATATCCGAGAATATCTTTGATATGGGACAAAACCTCTTCCCAATATGGGCGGATGATCGGGCAGTCCCACCAGATGTGGCGGAAGTCACCTAAGAGGCCACAGCCCCTCCAACACCGGTCCGAAGAGGCCGGAAATATGCGATGTAACTTGGATGGGTATAAGTACCAATCCAGAAGGGTCTTGAGATGGGCTTCTCGTAGTTCTATGGAGTGGTTGTGCGTCGTAATGTCGCGCCAAAGACCCGACCATTCCTCATCCGTAATATCTCTCCCAAGAAGTTCCTCCCAGTGCCCCATATAGCGGGGACGGGGTGCCACAGCAGTGGTAAGGAGCAGATTATAAAGGAAAGAGATAGCACCTCTCATAGTGTCGGTGCGGAGGATAAAGGCCTCAAATGGGGACAGGGGTCTAATGGCTGCGTCGCCTATCCTCGAGGAGGTGGCCCAGTGGAGAAGCTGGAGGTGGTGATATCGCTCCGTGGCCGGGACGCCATAGTCCCTCATGCAATTAGCGAAGGTGAGCGGGGCAGAACCGTGGAACAGGTGCGTAAGGGCCCTACAGCCCCCTTCTCTCCACAGTTGAAAGGGGCCCTCCTGCAGCGCCGGCGGGAAAGCCGGATTAAAGTGTATCGGTGTAAAGGGGGAGGGAAACGTAGTCCAGCGGTCATCACTAGAGACTGTGTCCCATACTTTCAGTACCGTGCTCATGGGTGTACTGATGTAAGCGTTCCTGGGCCTGTCCACCTTATGTTTCCAAGCCAGGTCCCAGATGGACCTCCCTGCGACACTCCTGTCCATGTGCAGCCAGTGTTTTTCGGAGAGTTGTTGGGACCATTCCACCAGCACTCGCAATTGCGCAGCCTTGTAGTAGAGGTGCATATCGGGGAAACCCACCCCCCCATCCATCCGCGGACGCCGCAGAGTAGCGAAGGAAAAACGCGCTCGACCCCCCTGCCAGGTGAAGCGCAGCATCAAGGTCTTAAGGCGCCGGAAGAAATCCAGATCTATCGGAATGGGGAGGGCCTGGAAGAGGTATAGAAATTTGGGGAGGAGGACCATCTTTAGAGCGTGGATTCTACCCAGCCACGAGATGTACTTCGGCTTCCAACGATCTAAGTCTGCTCGCACCGAAGCCAGCAGTGGAGGGTAGTTCGCAGAGAACAACCCCCCTATGGAAGGCGTCAGCCGAACTCCCAGGTACAGGAGAGAGGTGGTCGCCCAAGACAGAGGGGTCAGCAGCCGTACCCGCTCCACCTCTGCAGGAGGAAGCGTGAGATTGAGGATATACGATTTATCAAAGTTGACTTTGAAACCGGCCACCCCCTCGAAGTGACAGAGGACCGTTTGGACGTTCGGGAGTGAGTGCGCCGGGTCCCCCACGGACAACAAAACGTCATCCGCAAACAGGGAGATTTTGTGTTGCTCACCGGTAAAGGGGAGACCTTGGATCCCCTCATGCTCCCTCACTGCCAGCACCAACGGCTCAATGCTCAGCGCGAAGAGTAGGGGGGAGAGGGGACAGCCCTGTCGGGTACCCCGAGAGTGCAAAAAGAAGGTGGATAGGTGTCCATTGACCATCACTCTAGAGCGGGGATCGTTGTAGTTTGCCCGTATCATAGTTATAAACTTATCCAAAAAGCCAAAGGCGGTCAGGGTGCGGAAGAGAAACCCCCAGTCCACACGGTCGAAGGCCTTCTCGGCGTCAAGACCCACCAGCACTGCTGGGATACGAAACCTATTGGCCTTTTCTATCAGGTGTACTACTCGTCTCATATTATCATGGGTCTGTCGGCCCTTGATGAAGCCGGACTGGTCCGGATGGATGAGGACTGGCATTAAGTCCTGGAGCCTACGTGCAAGGATAGAAGAATATAGCTTAGCGTCAATATTGAGGAGGGCAATCGGACGATATGAAGAGCATTTGGACGGGTCTTTCCCCATCTTAGGAATAAGAGAGATCACCACCTCCGCCATAGACCCCGAAGTCCTCCCAGTCGACGCCATTTCATTAAAGAGGGAGACCAGGTAGTCGCATACCTCCGATGTGAAGGTCTGGTAGAAAAGGGCGGTGTAGCCATCGGGACCCGGCGCCTTATGGAGTTTCAGAGCTTTGATGGCGTCCAGCACCTCCGTTCTTGAGATGGGGGCAGCCAAGAAGTCGTTCCGTTCTGCAGAGACCTGGGGGTTAGGGAGCTCAGCCAGATAACTTGTCTGATCCTCAGAATCGAGGGCATCCCCGGCGTAGAGATCGGCATAAAAGCGGCCGAAGAGGGCCGCCTTGTCCTCATCCCGGTGGCGCAGGTCACCAGACGAGTCTCGGATACCTCCAATGTATTCCCTCTCCCTCTTATCCCGAAGTTGACGGGCCAAGTGTCGTCCCACCTTGTTCCCCATAGCGTACGAGAGGTGCCGGAGCCTTAGGAGGGTGAATTCCGCCCGATTATTGTAATGGGCCTTTAATTTCCCTCTAACCGCTGTTAAGGGGCGAAGGGTCAGTCGAGACGGGTGGAGTTTGTGCGCTTGTTCCAAGGCAGCGAGTTCCGCCTCCAGCCCCTCCCTCCTCAGTTAAGGCGAGCATTGAGGGCCAGGCAAGTGCCCCGGAGCGAGGCCTTGCAAGCATCCCAAGTGGTGAATACAGAAGTGTCCGAGATGGGGTTAAGGGACAGGAAGTCCCGAATGGCCTTTCGTAGTTCCCTGCAGGAGGTGTCGTCCCGAATCAGCGCGGCTGGAAAGTACCACTTGCGAAGGTTGTCACCTTTCGCCGTCCAGTGTATTCCAAGGACTAGCAAGCTATGATCAGACACAGATAATGGAAAAATGCTGGAGTCGCGGACATCTCCCCTCAGCGCATGGCTCAAAAAAATATGGTCGAGGCGGGAATAGGAATGGTGGACATGAGAAAAGAAGGTGTAATCCTGGGACTGGGGGTGCAGAGAGCGCCAGCCATCAATCAGGCCCAGTTCACCCATCAGTCGCTGTGTTTCAGTAGAAAACAGGCCAGCGTCGGATCTCTGAGCGCCAGAGCTATCTAGATCCCTGTCCCAAACCATATTAAAGTCACCTAGCAAAAACAAGTGCCCCTCCAGAAAGTCCCCCACCCTACGCAGCAGATCTTGGAGAAAGCTATTTTGACCCGCATTGGGGACATACACTACCACAAAAGTGCAGAGCCTACCATGCAATAACCCCTTGACCATCAGCCAGCGGCCTTCCCTATCGCAGTACACCCCCATTGGCTGGAAGTGGAGGGACGCACAAAATAAAAGGGCCACCCCTCTATGTTTAGTGGAGGCTGAGGATCTGTAAATAAGGGGGAAATGCCTATGCCTAAGGCGTTGCTCATCTCTGCGCGCCAAGTGAGTCTCCTGGAGGCCCACCACATCCAGTTGATGATCAGTTAAGTATTTCCAAAGTTTTTGGCATTTCTGCGGGGAGTTCAGACCTTTCACATTCCAAGTACCAATACTAACTGGCATCGTAACACATTAAATCCAGTCGCACAGCTATCGCCTTGGTGATGAACCCCAACATACCTCCCTTCTCCCACGTCTGACCCCCCCCCCCCCCTGCACTCCATCCCCACCACTCCTCTCGTTAGGCTGCCGCCCCTCCCCTCTGAGCAACTCCCAGAGCCAATCCTCAGGCTGCACCAGAGGTCCTGCCAACAGCTGCACCTGCTCGACAGCATCGGAACAAGGAGCATAGTCGGCACCATAGCCAAGGTGTGCACCAATAAACCCCAAAGGTAGTACCAAACCAAACGCAACAGTCCTACCAAACCACACATTCCAGTCACCACCACCCCCCCAACTCCCCTACACCCCCCCTCCCCACACCCTCAACATACCATCCCGGATCCCCCCCACCCAAAAACCTGCAGAGCAAAGAAAGGATACAAAACAAGCAACAATAGCTCCCCCGCAAGGGCAAAGGTAGTCGCCCCCCCTGTGGTGGGGGAAGGGGCACCAGTGTGTGTGCCCTCCGAGGGCCGGACTGTAGTGTCTTCCCAAAAGTACAAGTTACCCACAGTACCTGAAGGCGAAGGGCCCCTCCGGCGCCACAAGACTTCGCTGTGAGGCTCAAGCCGCCCCAGAGCTATCCTGCGTCGACGGCACCGTCACAGATGAAACGGAGGCAACCGCTGCTTCCCGCTTCTGCAACCTGGTCGTGCGATCAGGCAGTCGCAGGTTTCTATCTCGGCCCACTCTCTGCCAAGATGGCGACCGGCGTCTCCGATTCGAAGGGGAGCCCCCGTCATCGGAGGCAGGGGAAGCATCGTCAAGGCCTAAGATGTCCCTGGCCGCCTGAAGAGACCGGACCTGCACCAGTCTGTTCTGACACCTGAAGATGAGGCGGAAGGGGTGGCCCCAGGAATAAGAGATAGATTGTTCCCTGAGATAGGAGGTTATAGGACGAAACTCCCGTCGCTTCTGGAGAGTCGAAGCCGCCAAGTCCTGGAACAATTGGGGTCGATGGTCTCGGAATTGCAAAGAAGGGGTCTCCCGAGCCTTCCGGAGAATGCGCTCCTTCAGTTGGAAGTCGTGGACGCAAACCAAAATATCGGGGGGAGGCCCCCCTCCGCGTCTGGGCAAGCCGACCCTGTGTACCCTGTCCATCCTGACAGCACGCACGTCCTCATCATCAAGAACCTGTAGGAAGAGCGATTCCACATATCCCCGCAAGTCACCAGCTTCTCCGTCCCATGGCACTGCCCGGATGCGGATGTTGTTCCGGCGGGAACGATTCTCCAAGTCCTCCGCGTGCGCCTGGAGATCCAGGTTCTGTTCTGTGAGCCGGATTACATCTTGCTGTAGTTGATGCACGTCGCTCGCTACACTGAGGTCATGATCCTCCAGGGTGGCCACTCGTTCTCCAATGCCGTCCACATCTCTCCGCACCTCGCGAAGGTCCGAGGCTAGTTCAGAGCGGAGCTCTGAGATGTCTTCCTTTATGGCGGCGAAAAGTTCCATCATAAAGGCCTTGGTGGCAGGAGCCTCATCGTCGGTCGGCTTGGGAGACATGCTGGGACCAGGAGATGCCAGCTGTTGGGTCCCCTTCTGTGGTGCTTCCTTGCCAGGTTTCCCTTTACGCTGCGACGCGGACATCGTGTCGTCGTTGGATCTCTCACCTACCAGTGGCGGAGGAGGGCCCCGGCCTGCTGTGGGGACACGTCGCAAGTCCCCTTGTAGATAGCGTCAGCTCCTTGCAAGAACAGCCAGCCCAGCCCAGGGACCAGTCGGACCACTACTGCAGCTGCGGGACTCCCAGGCCCGTGTCCAAGAGGCGAGCACTGCGCCTTCCCAAGGCTGCCTCAGGCCTCGATGCCAGACTCAAGCGCCCCGTGAACCGTCGAGCACCACGTGGCGTAGGCCGCTTGCCACCACTCTCTCAGTCCTGGTGTCTGTGCAGTCCCCTTCCGCCTAGGCGCCGCTAATGCGAATGTTCAACGCAGGGCTCCCTGCCAGCCAGACCCTCCAGAGACCAGGGCTCACCCCCCAACTCAGTCGATTGCTGCCAGAACTCGCGCTTCAGCAGGCAACGGCTTCACCTCTGCAGCTGTCGTCCCACAGTCATCCAGGTCTCAGGGGGAGCGACCGGCACCCGCTGCTGCGCAGCGCCAGGCAGAGCCCCTCTCCGCACTTCCAGCGCTACAGGCGCACTTAGGCCAGTCTTTCAAATGGCAGCTCACCGCTGCAGTAACGTAGCTCCTCAGGTGAGGCACAAGCTAGGCGGCGTGGTAGCACCTCCGGGCGTACCCCTCGTGCGGACAGTGTCTCGTGGAGATCCACCACGGCAAGGCAGCCTCACCCGTTAGGTCAGATCAGGGACGGGGGGGAGAGGTAGAGCAGCCGCGGTTCCCGCCGTCCCCTGCCGACCACCACCTTCGGCACCCTCCTACCGGCCGCAGCAGAGCGTCTCGGCGAGGCCGCCCCTCTCCGGAGCCTGGTGCAGCACCCCCGGCAGGGGCGAGTTGAAGCCGAGTGCGCCGAAGTTACTCCTGCGCGCGGTCCTTCGCCAGCAGTCGCTCCTCTCCTCCGCGGCGTAGGAAGCCCGGCCCCTCTCGCAACTCGAGGCCGGGGATCGCAGGGCCGCAAACCGCCGCTGCGCCCGAGTCCGCCGCTGAGCCTCCGCCGGACAATTTCGTGTCACCGGACCAGCCCCTCCGCCTCGGGGGTCACAGCAGGCAGTGGGGGCCCCGATAGCTCGCTGCTCCAGGGGGCTAAACAATGCTAAGCTGAGTTCGGCGCCGGAGGGACTCTAAAAGACGTCTCACTCCGTCGCCATCTTGGCCACCCCCCCTATTTCTTTCTTTTATTTATGTTAGTGTGTGCTTGCACTGCAAAGACACCCACCACTCTGTTTTTAAAAGGCAAGTGTGACTTTTGTTGATGCCAAGACACTTCCTGCAAACGTCCACAAAGATCAGACTCATATAGTCTACATTGCTGGTCCAAGTGTGGCTTAGGGGATCTAGATAAGTTCAGTAAACATTCAGGCTTCAGTGTAGCTTACTTCATGAGCTCTGAATTGCAAGAAACGACCAATGCACCAGTTATTTAACCTGCGCTTTATATGCCACCAGCTGGCTAAACTCTGCTCCTTACTAGTGAGCAGTGTTACCTGTGTGTAAGCAATATGCTGGTGTGAGTGCAGGATAGCCACAGTGTTTTGTGAGTGTATTGTGAGGGAGGTGCCTCTGTTAATGCAGGATTAGCATTGTCTTTTGTGAGTGCAGGGTAAATGGTCTACAGGTTGAAAGTTGTGCCTGTACGAGTGCAGTGAGGCGTAGACATAGGCCTGTGTAAGTGCACCATGAAAGATATGCCTTTGTAAGGGAAATAGAGTTCCCTGCATGCTATGTCTTTGAGTGCATGCCCTTTACAAGGGCCAAGTCTGTTATCTTTGGTAATGCTTTTTAGGGTTATAGCGTTGACTTGCAAAAATGCAGTGCAGGAAGTGGGAATAAAATAGTGTGTTTATGAGAACGGTAGTGAGCTTTGATATAGCAGATGCAGACTCTTTTGAAGGAGGGACCTATGCATGCCACGGTCAGACTGGCATATAGGACAATCATGCGTGTCCCAATGGCTCATCTGACAGGTCAGTGTGGGGGTCAGTCTTTTGACTGTTAATTGACTTGGTTTATGGTCTGCTGGGACAGTGTTTATTGTTGATTTGTCTGATAATATCAAAAACATTTCCTGCAGCAAGTACAAATGCATGCATTTACCTGTAATCTTGCAAAACACATAAAGTGCTTGTCTTTACACGTTCAAAACTGACCTGATTTGCTAATGTGGACCACTTTTGTATCTATCTGATTCATAAATGTGGTGCATTTTTATTTTGGTGCCCCAGCCAGTTTGTTGTCCCAGTGCGACCATGAGCTACGCCTTCGTTGCTCTGCTCTTACTGCAGATCTCTCTGCTGTTCACTCCCTCCCCCAACCCCCTGCCCCTGCGGAGTGTTTATGCTGTTGCGCAGCACTGCTCCTACAGAATTATGATTGATGCCGCTGGGAGTGCATCCGCTGCAAGGAGCTTCCGCTGCTGCCATTTTCCCTCTTCTCGTAGGGTCGTTCAGCTTTAATGACCCTTGTGGATTGCCAAGATGATGTTACAAACCTCAATCCATTCATAGATGAGCCCTTTTATGGTCCACGTGATGAACATTATCTCATAAAAGGACTCTTCAGTTCACATTAAGAAGGCATCAGTGTTTACTGCAGCTCTCTCTTCGTGCAATCAGCATGCAGCCACATATCAAAGTCAGAGGCCTTCATATTGCATTCGCAGAGGGTTTTATTTATGACTTGGGCAATCCCACCGTCCAGTGGCCAATCCGGACTGTCATTCTGAAATGGGACTATAATTATTCTAGGTAAGCAAATGAGATAATAAATATATACTTTACAATCAACTCAGGCCTACTGTGTTTAGTGTAAGCTTTTTTAACATGGGAACCATTGAACATACAGTCACAAAATTACAGTTGGCTAAGCAAAATAATATCTCTCCCATGAGGATTCTTACAGAGCAAACCTATATTCATAATTTCTCACACTGGGTAATCCACACCAAAACCATTGCCAACTATGGTAATCTCCTATTTGACTTTTTTTGAAAAGTGCTACAGAAATCTTCTTGTCCTGTAATAAAATCCACTTGTCCCCTTTACTACCTAAATCATTTAGCTGCTGTTTTGACTAATCGCTTACACCCTCCTAAGTAAAATTGCCCCTTGCTTCTGCCCATCAGTAGTAAGCAACCATGCAAATTCCTTAACCGCAACCTATAAAATTCTATATTCCTCTCACCATAAAGGCTAAACACATCCCCTTTCCTCTCAATTACAGTCTATAACCCTTCCACTGACTCATCAAAGGCTCCATCCCATCACCCTTTGCTTCTATTCCTTCACACTATAAGCTTCATTTTACCCATTTCTCTCAATACAGACAGAATAGTGTTATCCCTCTTCTCTCTCATTACAGGATACAGGTTCCATCCCATATTCATCCACTACACAGAATACAGGTTTCATGCGTGGCCCATTTGTCTCCAACTCCTTACATGTTCTATGCCCCTAGGAGTGAGTAATGCTGTGGCTCGTGAGCATGTAGCATAAAAGACACTGGTGGCAGACTTACTAACTAGGAGAAAAGAGACAGATGGTGGTTGTAGTGAGTTCACAGAGTGGAAATATGTGGGACCTGAGTTGGAGATGCGAGGGCTACAGTGATTAAGTAGTGTACAAGAATGCAAGGAAGTGTGGAAAGAGGATGCTGGGAAGAGTGGTGGTCAGGTTTGAAGAACAGGAGTTGAGGCGCTAAGCAGGGAGTGAGCGGCAGAAAGAAAGATGAATGTGACGAGAAGGGACTATAGCCACTAGCAACTAAAAGATACAAGACAAACGCGAAGCATCTGTAGGATTATGGGTTCACTTTTCTTAGCAAGTAGGCAGGGGTTGGTTTATTCTGGGCAGGAAGAGAAATTTGGTTAAACCCCAATATTTTGGTTTATAGAAGCATCTTTCACCCCTGACGTCAGAAACATAAAACCCAATAACCTACATATATTCAAGGCAAATAACCTCAAAATCAAGACACAGTCAATACTCGTAGTGTAACAGACATGCTCTGATCTTGATTATTCTGGGTGAAAGTCCCAAAAATACAAACGGAAATTGAAAAAGCTAAGTACCCTGTACATATAGTGTACATTCACTGTAAATTGCAGATCCTAGCACACGACTATAGTATAATACAATGCACACTTTTACCACTTTTTGCAGCTTTAGTTATAGTTGATTAATTAGCATGCACTATTTTGAAATCAATTCATGTGTCCTGGGGTGGCTCATGATAAACTTGTTGCTAGCTGAATAGTCACACTTAAGCGCAGAAGCTGCTGGCTTCCTGCGTGGCTCAGTGGTTGATTTAAAATGTTAATTCCCCTACCAAAGGGGGGTACTCTCATCCTCAGGGGAGGTACTGCTGCTATTCTCTGAGACTGCAGAGCTTGTAACTGCCACTTCATCTTCAGGCCCAGAAGCCTGAAACATCAGATAACGAAAATAACCTGTCCCCACAATTCAGGGAATCAACAGGTACCTTAAGCCCACCTGTGGCTTATAGTTAATTTTTCGTGTGCCTCCCCCCACACACACACATATTAAGTATCCCCCATAGTAACCAATTGGCTCTGGGGTCTGGAGCCTCCGTCATTCTCCTCTAGGACTAGAAGCCTTTCCCTAGGCCCGTGCGCCCGCCATCACCTCTTGTCCCATCTCACTCATAGCTTTTTTCAGGCTCTGATCTCAGCCCTTTGCAGACATGCCAACCCTCCCGATTCAGGCGTGAGACTACCGATTTCAAGGCTAGTCTCCCGCCTCCCGATTCCTGCAAGCAAAAACCCGATTCCTAGTGGGTTTCAGTTGACAGGGCTCGGTATTTATTGTGTAACGTGTTAATTCTTCCAGCAATAGTCAGAGTGGCGATGCAGGGGCTCTAGAACAGGTGAAAAACCAACAAAGTGTCATTAAGAAGGGAATGGTCGTTTAAAGACCTGTGAAGTTCGGGGGGGCTGTGTGTGTGCCCAGGAAGCTGTTTCAGCCTGGGCTGCCACACAGGGTGGTGGTGGGGGGTGCATGCACTACCAGCAACCTGCCAGGCCAGTGCCCAACACTTGCATCACCCTCTCTGCCTGCCATTGCGCTCCATGCTTCTGAAAGGTAAGAAAAAAAGTGCATTTGCGTTTCAAATGTCCGATCCGGCAGCGGCACACCTCCAAAGCCCATACATGCCAGTAAACCGATTCAAGGCCACATTCTCCCGATTTTTTTTTTTTAAGTCTCCCACTTTGCTCTTTTGAAATGTTGGCATGTATGCCTTTGATGCTCTCGTTCCAGTATCAAAAGCACCACGAAGCCGAGCACTTTAATCACTGAAATCCCAAGAGGAGGAAGGAATGTCTGCTGCTGGCTCCCTCTTAAGACTACCTAGGAGACCCCACCCTCTCAGGCCTGGCTCCAAAACACATTAGCACCGAAGAACGCTCACTGCAGGCTGCCTGTCCCTCACACCAGTAAACATGGAGCCGGTGGTTAAACTCACTCCAATGGAAGTCAGCCTGGCCACACTTAAGCGGGCACCGACGCACTGCAGGCTGCCTGTCCTGCACACCGGCAGACAGACGGGAGAAGGCTCAACTCACACTAGAGCAAGCCCATTAGCACCGTTCCCTCAGGGCGCAGCTTACTCCATTGGAAACCATCTACGCCACTTTAGGGCGCACATCCCGTGCTGTCTGCCCCTCACACCGATATGCTGTGCTCAATTCCCCCTTGTCGACGCCATGTAGGCCACAATCCAGAGCCCAGTGTAGGCTGTCTCTCCCGCACACTGGTAACCAGCATGAAAAGAGCCTACGAGGTGTGTTTGTCCTTACTCAGTAGCCACCGGTCACAGGGGCACTTCTGACGCAGAGGGTATTCTCCATGTGGATACTGTCTGCAGTCACTGCGAGGCACTCCCACCCCAGGTTATACTGACCTAGAGCTAATGCCTGCCAATGCCGCCCTGGCCACGTGCTTGCCCCCGGGGAGGAGTGTCTGTCCCTCGACTCCCGCCTCAGGCTCTTAACCCGCTCTCTCTTCAGGCCTGCTCTCCCTGGGGTCACTCTGGTGCCAGAACTCGCATACAACACACATCTTGGAGCGAGCGTCAGCTCTGCACGGATCCCGTTCATCCCCCCCCTCTCGCCTACGAATGTTTGCTCCCTGGACGTTGGCTCTTTCTGTCCCCCCGGGCACAGTCATTGAGTTGGAGCAGCGAGCTTGAGGGAGAGACGTGCTTGCACCCCCACTCCACCGTTCTTGCTGTCCTATCGTCCCCCGCTATCCTTACCATGCCTGAAATGGAAATTTAGAAGTGCCAGTTTCCACTGTCCAATAGTGCCTGTTCGCTTCTGAGAGGTTTGTGATATGTGTACAGTGAGCGCAGGCAGCTGTAGCCAAATGTAGTGGAGCGCTGGGTATTGCAGCACTCCTGAGAAGTGACGGGGCTCGTTCTTTCAAACGTAGGAAGTGCGGGTACTCGGTACTGGACAGTGCATGCCCATGTAAAGCACTGACCCCACTCCTCACTTTTGGGTCCTGCTGGCCGCCGCCACGGGAAGATAGACACAAAACTCACGTGTGTTTTGTAACGTGAGAGTTAAGAGGAGCCGCCCTTGTGTTCTCTGTCCCTCTCTGCCCCTCTTCTCCTCTCCATTCCCACCTCCCTGCTTCTACCCATCTCTTCTCGGTGTCTCTATCGTGTTGCTCGTGCCCTTCCTTCTTTTCTCTCTGTCCTCGGTCAAAATATAAATATGAGTTTTCCCCCTCCCTCAGAGCCAGAACCTAACTAAAGTGGTTATAATTACGGGGGTGGGGCGGAGCCGACGAGGGGCTTAGTGCAGGCGCCGCTGCAAAATGCAATATTATTGAGTCAGGATTAGAAGTGGTAGTAATAACATGAGGGGCCGTCACAACAGAATACACACTGACCTGAGACTTGCATGTAGAGGAGGGAAGACAGGGTGACTCACTTTGCAGCGTACCCGCTTTAGTGGCGACTTGTGTGCTGCTTGCTGCTCCTCCAGTGTGCATGATCCCCTGGATGCTAAGAGTGAATGTAACCACCGCTCCGGACTGACCCGTAGATTGACCATCTTGCCGGTTGCATAAGTCAGTGGGGAGAGGCGCGCTCTCAACAGCAGCACAAGCTGTAGTCAGTAGTTGGTTCTTGCCACCATTCACAGTAAAGAAATAGTCAATGGAAGGCTGCAGGCCAAAGCCTTAGTTCAAGCCAGTCAGATTAGTGCCAATCAGTTTCCCCAGATACTTAGCATCATGCCGGCCGTGGCGGTCTTGGCCTTTCCCGCCCGAGGCCGCGCTGAAAAGGGGGGAGGGAGGGGGCGTTGGTGATGATTTCTCATGTGAGAGCAGGGGCGGGGTGCATCTCCAATTTCCTTATGCCGGGTTTCGGCCTCCCCTCTCCGATGCCCTCATGTTCTCCTCACTTGTGAGGAGCATCAAACAGCAGAGGCTCTCCTCCACCTGTTCCCGGGTTTTACAGGACGACTTCGACGGGCCTGAAGAGAGTGGCTCCTTCTGGTTGTCATTTGATCTGCAGAGCGGAAAACTTCGGAAGTGCAGATAATCAGCATTTGAGCGGCCGGGCCCGTCAGTAACACAGACTCTGCCATTGATTTGCTGTGAGCCCCAGAGTGCTCCCAGATCGTTTATTATTTGTGATTTAATGTCTACTTGTCCCTCGGACAAAATAGACAGTAAATCATCTTGCCCGTCATAAAAATCCACGTGGTTCGGGCGTCGGGCGATATGATTCCCCCACCCCTGCATGCCTATTGGTTTTAACGTATAATTTTCACAAGGGATGTGTGCGGGCTTGTGCCTTTATCATCACATTTAATTAACAAATCAGGCATGTAGCCATTGTTATGCACACAGTGCAGCTGCCAGTCTTCATCCCTTGAGCATAAAATAAGGATGAGGGCTTTTAATATGTTGGTGATGTACATTGCAGTGTTGTAAAATGTTTACTCAAGGCCTCATTCAGAACATTGGAAGAACCCCACAAACACAATTTTGCACTGAATATCACATCCTGCCTAGGTGCTGCCAATATAGGGAGAAGTTGTACCTGCTGCACTTCAGCCAGGTTAAAGATTGCCAATGTGAACAGACAGACACAACCACCACCATTTCCTGATAGGGACATCTCAGCAGGTATCCTGCTATATCAAAAGCGAGCATGACAGTACAACAAACCACTGAAGCCGACATGGCCTGGGTGGTGGCTCTACAGCTAGTGTGCCTCGTTCCTGGTGCATCACAAAATGTTACCTATGGGCACACACATTTTAATGTTACATTATAAAGAAGTGGCTTCAGAGTATCAATCATGTAATTCTGTGTGTGAAATACAGAAAGTTGGCCTTTATTTTTAGGTCTCGTCTGATCCAGCTCATGCGCTGCTCTGGTGAGACTCTAGTAATGGCTTCCAAAAATGCTACCAGTGTAGCGATGAGCTTGCTGTTATGCGCTCGGGTGCAAGCTTACAAGCAGATGGTGTTTCTGCTTTCACATTTGGCGCCGCGCGCGCGATACGGCATATGCTTTCACTTATGGCGCGCGCGACTCTGCATATGCTTTCACTTTTGGCGCCGCGCACACGACGCTATGCATATGCTTTCACTCACCATCTGGACTAGATGTGAGGAACCACCCAATGTATGGTAGCCACCATGCCCCCCAGTGTGCAATTCACTCTTGGAAATAGCGCACAAATCATTTCTTGCTGATGCACCCCTCAGTGCCCGGCGGCGCCAACACCCCCCCAAACGTGGGAGGCGCACCCCATGCACTCTCCACCGACGTCCTCCATTCCCATCAGCAACCCCCTCCCGTGCAGCCGTGTTCCCCGCCTCAATCTTGTAACTAGACACCTCCCATCTCCACAAACCACCGAAACAAGAGCCCTCATGACCCTCCCCCCACGCCGTTCCCCCTCACATGCCCGCGTCACCCCGACCAAATTCCCTATTGTAGTACCCTGGGAAACAATCATCAGCCCAAGATCACCACTTGTCTGGTCTGGATTTGGTGCACCGAAGACTGTGCACAGGCAGGAACAGACCAGGAGTGCGCCACTTTGGTCGGCGGGTGGGAGGAGTACACTAGTTGCCTGCTGTGAATATCCTCCGTTTCTAGAATGGTATCGCCTCCCTTTGTGTGCTGTGCGAGTCAGGCTGGCTCAGCTGGAGAACAGGGCTGTTGCTATTAGTGCACATTTGATTTCGTAGCTATTAAGCAGTATAGAGGCAGTTGTTTGCTAATGCCCCTTTTCTTTTGCGTTCCTTTTAATTGTTGCATTGTAGACTGAAGGGCAAATAAAGGCGTAGACCAGGTGTACGGGGGGAGTTACCCCTTCAGTCCTAAATGGAATGTGCCATCATACTCTTTCTTTAGATGTGATGTTTTGTGGTCTCGCAAAACTGAAGTGATTACCCCACCCCCTCCCACCTACAGGTAGGTTTGGAATTCTGTATGTACATTCACCCATAATATGACTGCATGCAATCTACAGATAAGGTGATTGACATGTCATTGAGGTCTAGTGGTTATATTGGAATGTTACGTCTAACCGCCCCATTGTCAGTATAACAGGAGCTATGATTTCAACTGTAAATCGTGAATAGGGCGAGGGTTAAATTTAACTCCTCCTACCTTTATTTGTTGCAAACACCCCGCCAACCTCTTGCGACGATGCTGGTGATATGGTTGGCCTCTGCTTTCCAGGATGGATCCTCTGGCTGTGCTCGTCCCACTTCCTGGAGAAGCGTTGGGATTGTTCCATCACCTTACCAGATGGTAGAGTGTCTGCTGCCAGTAGATCAGGCAGTGGCGTCATTGCCCTCTTTTTCCTTACGTAGATCAGGATCATTGGGTATTGCTCACGCTGTCGTTGGTAGATTATACAGGGAGTGTCAGTCCGTTTCTCTTACATCAGTTGTTGGTGGTCGACGGTGGGTTCTCCTCAACACGTTTCAATTGTGTTTAACAACATTAGTGGCTTAAGTATTTGGGTATCACGGTCTTCTAAGCACATGCTATAACTCTGCAAATCACTAAATCATTAGGTGGGACATTTCCCCTCATGTCATTTAAAAAAGGTTTTGTTTCGCCATCGTGTTCCATTTGTAAATTCTTTGGAGGGTGGCACTTTTCTGTTTGTTTTAGATGTGTTTGTATTGGAGTATTTAGTTTGTCCTTTCATGTGCTGGATGGGATTGTCATGTCTTCTTTCACCTGAGTTAACGAACTCTGCTAGGGTGGTTCCATTGCTCTCAGATGTTGTCTAGTTGGATGCCTTACCCCTCCTTTGCGGGCCAGTTGGAGCAGGGGTAGCTAATCACTTGGCACCCCTCTTGGACCTTTATTAGCCTATCTCGTTTGGGTGGTGGCATGGGTTGGTCAGATAAGGGTTTCTCTTGGTATGGTGTCATCCTTGCGATGTGGTCTAGCCGCTAAGCTGCTGACATTGAACCCAGTGATCTGGGTTCGAGTCAACCCTGTTGACATTTGTGTATTCCTAGGCATCAAAACACATATTTGTATTGTAATGTTATTTTTGTGTAACTCACAGATGTCAGCTATTCCTGCATCATGATATTTGTACAGGCCCCATTGATTCTTAGCTCTGTTCCCACCAAATCAATAGCTATACATGCTGCTATTGAGACATTAACTCCTGAGTTAGCAACATTTGCCATCAATGAGACTAAACGGTGCCTGCTCTTTTTTGGGGGGATTTTTTTTTCTTCAGGTTGTAAACTCCAGTAGTTGTGGATACTATCAGTATTTTATTTACTGCCACTCATGGTTAGGCAAGACAAAATGTGGTTGGATGGAATGCTTGAATTATTCTAAATCACTAGAAATTATTTGAACTACATAGCTGATGTTTTTGTCACTGTACATTAGCCGTGTCTAACCACCCCTCAACTCCCAAATCACAGGCAGTTGTAGAATGTGGAAAAGTAAATTTTGCCATTTTCTGTGTCCCTACGTGTTCCCCACCTTATGTTATATGTGCATGATTAATATGCATATGTATTCCCTTTCGATCGATTAAAGACGCAATTCTAGTTGTGTCTAACTCTAGTATGCCAGTTTCCAGTTCTCGTGAAAGCTACGATTATTAAGCCTATGTAAAGCTATGTTGCCACGTTTTACAGTGTGCACGTTAATTCATTGAATTGTTCCCGTTCCTAGGCCTCAAAAGGGCCCGGACTCAGATTCAGCTCCTGTCTCCTGAGCCCTCGCTGAGGAGCGATACAGCCCCCACCTGTATCCCTGACCCTTCACTTACTTCCTGCCTCACAGTGCCCGGCTCGGCCTGGCTCTGCCTGCCAGTCTGCCAAGAGTATGTTATGATTCTAGTTATCAGTCCAGCTCTCCTTCCCTGCATTCCTAAGCTACTGAATCGCATCAATAGTTTGTCATAGTCTAGCCTTTACGTCTCCATGTAAGAGAAATACTGTATTAATGGTCTTTTAATATTCCTCAACACGCACTACATGTAGAATAATGCATGCACCAGTCTTAGAGTCTGTTAGCCTTTACCCTGATAACTTTTGGATTCTATCAACATGTTCTCTAAACATCAGATACTAGATAGTGTTTAGGTACATGTCGCTCTGACTCTCCAGACTTTCGTCTCCTCTTCTAGCGCAGAAGTCATAGCCCCCAGTTCTTCCTAGTAACACGTCATTGCCAGCTTGCGCGCACCACTAGGTCAGAGGTCCCGGCTCCTTAGGTAGCCCCCTCCATGTTTCCGCCCCATTTATGACATATTCTGTTACGTTTACATCACATGTCTATGTACACGCCTCTTGTTACACCCACTTTATGCCTTATCTTTCGCGACTGCTACAAACTCCACCCACTGCTACGCCTACTACACTGAATGTAATGCAATTATTTTAGTATATATATGTTGTACACTGTTATTAAAGCTAGCTGTTGTCCCGATCCTGCCCCCCGGCAGCTGCCATCCTATTCCCGTGCAGGTTGTCCTGTTGCTGTCCTTTATGCTGTATTAAAACCTGCAAACTCCAGCTACCTCGAATCTTGACTCTTATTTATTGAGCTATCTGTTATTGTATATCCTGAAAAATAGATCCGGTATTTAATTATTTATTTACCACAAGCTGTCATTGGGTCTTTTTTCGTGATTGCCCTCCTTTGCCTGGAATTATGTAATAGCCCAAGCAAAGCGATGTGGTCAATCAGTAGCAGATTGAGGAAAATAGCCTGCTGTACACAGGGGCTTAGCGCAGATCTATGGCCTTCATCCAAGTGCTAATCCCGCCAGACTTCGATGCTATGTAACAAATACCTCTGATTTTGGGTGCTGGGTGTAACTTCATTATTCATCGACTTCATCACACGGTGGCCAAGGGACTGTTCAGTATGTTATACAAGGGTATTTAATTTCTTTTTGACAATGCGGGCAGGGATTGCGTTTGGTAACCTACAATTGGTGCAAAATGAAGTCCGCCGTGCCTGTGACTCCGTTTTCTTTTCTTCATTGCTATTTATTCAGTCGTTTAAGATATTTGGTGGCTCTCAGAACAAGCTACTGTTTTCAGAGCAGGGTGAGCTCAGTTTATGTGTGAGGCAGACAGCTAGCTATTTTAACCTCTTTTCTCTCATCTTTGTGGGTCACAACTTTGAGACCGTGCATGTGTCTGATTGTTGAAATGACAGGTGGGGTTCTCCATGCTTTCGTTGTGTGCTTTGACCTCTGCATTCTTTCTACAAGACATGTGCATTTCTCCAGTGAGCTAGAAAGTTCCAGTGCTAGTCCCGCCTTTCAAGCAATCCCAACTAAAACATTTTTTTAAAAATATATTTTTATTAACCTTTTTCAAATGCTCTCACATTACAACATAGTGCACCTGGTTGCATTACAGTGGTACAAACATGCCATCGGAAGGTAAACTGATTTCACATGGTAGGAATATTGGGGGCAGTAGTCCATCTGTCTCTGATGCAATGTGAGTTCAGGGTGAAACTGGGGGAGATAAACGGAGAACCTTGTGCGGGAAAGTAGAAACTAAAAAAAGGGGGGGGAGGGGGAAGAGCGGAGACCAAGTCAGGGAAGTAGGATCATGAAGGATGTCCGGGGCACATCAGCCAGAGGCTGTTGGGGGAGGTTTACAGTGCTTACAGAGATTATTCGAGGAGGGGTGTCGTCAGATGCAGCAGAAAGAGCAGGGCGTTCTGGCGCGTCCTTACCATTGCTGCTACGACGAGGGGGGGGGGGTCATATCATATAAGCTTTATTGCGGCATTGGCGCTGTCGGGACTGCAGGGGCGCATTGGGAGGCGCTGGGGGTAGCACGCATATGTGCTTGTTTAAACTGGTGGGATAGCATTGCCCACTCCAAGGATATGGGGTGTTTGCGCTGGCCTTTTGCTTCCTCCTCCCTCAGAGCTTCCTCCTCCGCTGCCGCCTCAATCCCAACTAAAACATGGTTGTTGATGACGAGCTGGTCCCGTCTTTGAAGAACGTTGATGCCTATTCCATGGAGTGGGGTATTTGTCTCACATGTGTAACCATTTCAAGAATCTAGTGAGATGGATCAGAGGGGTGAGACGTCTGAGAAGGCGGATCTATTTCCAAAACGAAGGTCATGGGTTCAAATTTTACCCGCGCAGAAGTAGCTTAACATCCCTTCCAGTTATCATGGGTGCTTCTATAAAGAAGAAAACAGTATAGAAGCAAATGGGTTATATTTTGTCAATCCTGTGGAAAGCATCTTTGGTTATCATTGTTTCTTGTATTGGCTTTTTATTTATATATTTGGTATGGGTTATTCATGTGAACATTATGTATTGGTCATTGGATAACCTTTATGTTTGGCTTCTGAATAGTTATGTATGGTAAACCAAGTTGTCTTATTCCCATAGTCTCCTCCAACTTCATGCTGCTATCATTGATGTGTTAGAAAGTTGGATGGGTGTTCCATCCCATAAAATTATAACAAGCATTGGCACAGCCAATAGGTCTCGCCTTTGGGAAGTTATAAGTGTTTAGCCATGCAACCGATGATGTTGTTGCACCAAGGGTATTGTGCTGCATAACTAAATACTTATAAGGTCCCAAAAGCGAGACCTATTGGCTATGCCAATTCTTGTTTCACTATCCTTTCAGTAACTCAAAATGTTAAAGGCAGCATGTGATAAGTTTAAATGCAAAATTCAGACATCATTCAATTTGAACGAAAAGATGTGCACATTGAAGCTTTTTCAAGCTTTTAGCAACATTGCACAATGTTACCTTGCAGCTAATGGTCATATGTCTAGGTTTTACTTTCTCAGCAGAAGAAACAATTGTGTAATGCCAGAATGCTCACCATTTATGTTGCTTACGGGAGAGGTGAGTTGTGGATGCTCTCCTCCACAGGCAGTCCCCTGCACACAGCTCTATTGTGGAACATAACAAAGGTAGCAATGATGTAGCAATGTATTTGAATGTTGCGCAGCATGACACCGACAGGTATGTGCAGACCCCCTAAATGTGACCTTACAATGCCTAATGTTTGCTCTACAGTGGCTCATATCAATCAGTAGACCTTGTTGTACCTTATTATCGCTTCAGTGCTCACACAGAAAAAGTAGATCTGATTGAGACTTCTAGCCGCAGATTCCTTACTTTAGAATTATCCCTGGGCATCAGACTGGATCCGGAATTTTTTTTGAGCAGTACCCCAACGTACCAGTAGGTGCCATTGTTTGGCTCCTCGTGGCATTGTCCATGCCAGAAGTGATGTGCTTATTTCCTATTTAGGCATCATCCTAGTGTGCTGACGTCAATTCTTTTCTTATCACGCCAGTCAGCGCAGGTCCACAGAAGAGCTAACCCCAGTCACTTTTAGACCGACCTTTTTTCAACACTTTTGTCATAGATTTTTGAGACATTATTCCTGGTGTGGCTGGGATGAATACTAGGAAGGCTGGATTCAAGCCCTACGGTGCCTCTCACCGTCAAATGTCATTGACGGACCCACTCCTCATCTGTCTCTGGTGTCTTGAGCATGGCTAGGATGCCAAGACCTGCGTCTATTGCCACGCCCTGCACCCCAAGGCCTTGACAGAGCAATAACTCTAGCTCCTTGCCGCTCGCTGTGTCGAAGTCATCCGACGAGACGAGGAAGCGTCAACGCCTAAGACTTTGCTCCATGGTTGAGCATGCATCTGGACCGTCTCTGCCCTTCTCTGAGTTTCTGGGAGCGGAGCGACCACTCGCTCAACTTTGCGAATTTTATGAGGCCATGTACCTTATATTTGGGTGGCCCATCCCTGCTGGAGCACCATTGGGTGCCGAGGGTTCGGAAGGGGCCCCTACTAGTCATCTGCAGGGAGGTTCTCCCTTCGCGCCAGTCGGGTCCTATGGATCCGGACTGTCATAGGTTAAGACAGCTCAACCTTCCCCGGTGCCGGCCTGCTGTCAACGCTCCCAGTGCTGCCCCTATTCTCATCCGCAACTCCAACACGGAGCCGGATGGGCATCATATAACGCTGATTTCCAATGCCGACTAGAGCCAATCCCTCCAGGCCATGGCCCCAGCCCTATTTATATGAGTTGGGACTTGGAAAAGATTGGGAGGGGACACAGCACTTCCCGAGATACTGGTATGGTCTCTCATATTACCGTGGCTACCGAGGAGGGAGCCTCATTTGTTATGGTGGTGAGGAGGGCAGCTGAGGTCCTGGCCCTTAACCTGCCCTCGGTAGCAGTCTCGATGGAGGTGCTTCAGCCGGGAGTCACCGCCTCAGATCTGCTTCTCCTATTTAATGATGTCCTCATGGATGTCCTGCTGGGGCCTGGTCCAAGCCCCACACAGGTGCTCCTGTCAACAGGACAATTGCCCACTGCCATCGCCTCACCAAACACACTACTCTGAAGAGCTTGGTGAACCAGGCATCCACCTCCCGCACAAACCCTGGCTCATTTCCTACCACCCCACCAGATAGGGACTTCAAAAGGGTTGGACACCTTGGGTAAGAAAATGTTTTCTTCCATCAGCCTGGCACTTAGGTCTGTGACACCAAGTACCTTTTGGGCCATTAATCCCAATCACTCTGTGACTCGGTTGCACAGGTACTGGATAAGGTCCTAGAGGAGGCCCAGGCCATACTCTCCCAAGCTATGGCTGATGGGAGAGACTCAGCTACGTTTACAATCTGAGGTGAGCTGGACACGGCCGAATCGCTAGGCGGAGCGATTTCTTCGTCTCTGGCCTTACGACGCCACGCCTGGGTGAGGACGACTGGCTTTTCAGGGGATGCCCAGGCTTTGCTAATGGCCATGCCTATTGATGGCTCCCATCTGTTCAGAGACAAGGCAGACTTAGCGCTGGAGCACTTCAAAGATGGCAGAGATACAGCCAGGTCCGTGGGCCTTTCCATGGCCCCTTGCCAACCCTAGTCTACCTTTCCCACCTTTCGCTACCACAAAAGGAGTTTCCCACCATGTCCTACCCTCCCAGCCATCACAGCACGAAAGCTTCACAGCTCCTGCGTTGCTGAGGACCCAGTACCCCCAGACCCTATGGGTTAGGCAGTCAGAGTTTGGGTCAGTCCAACACTCCTCCGGCAACCTCAATCTCCAAACCTCTTTAGTCTGCCTTCCATTCATCATGGACAACCTTGGTTTGGCAGGATATGTCAATCACCTGCACCACTAAATGGTGATAATCTGACCGCTGGGTTCTCCAGGTTATCCGAAAGGGGTACTCCTTCCCCTTCATGACCAACCCTCTACCCATGTCACACACTTGTGACAGATGAAGGAAGTACCATCTTTCTTTATTTCACCAGGAAGTGGCGGGTCTCTTGGCTAAGGGAGCCTTAGAGAGGGTGCTGGCAGCCGATATAGGTTGTTGTTGTTATTTCCGCTATTTTCTAGTGCCTAGGAAGGACAGCGGATTTAATCTTATCCTAGACCTGCTCCCTCTCAATTTCTTCCTGAAAAATGAGATTTTTAAACTACTTATGCTCCTGTCTGCCCTTGACCTAGGAGACTGCATGGTAGCGTTGGACTTGCAGGACTCATACTTCCACATTCCCGTCCTGCCTGCCCACAGGCGTTACATGCAGTTCACAGTAGGTCAGGAGCATTTTCAGTTCACTGTGTTCCCCTTTGGCCTTTCCAGTGCCCCTCAAGTGTTCACCAAGGTGATGGCAGTTGTTGCAGTTCATCTGCAGAGATCAGGGTTGCCAGTCTTCCCTTATCTGGATGACTTGCTGTTAAAGGCTGGCTCGCCCCAAGCAGTCGCCTCCCACCTCCTGACTATAACAAATCCTGAACTTGCTGGGGTTCACTATAAACGTGCCAAAGTCACACCTGACCCCTTCTCCGATGCGCCCATTCATCAGAGCTGTTCTGGACACAGTGCAGTTTCAGGCCTATCTGCCTGAACAGTGAGTCGAGAATATTCAGGCCATGATACCGATGTTTAGCCTAACCTTGGTTTCTGTGTGACTGCCCCTGAGGCTGCTGGGCCCATGGTCACCTGCATCCTGCTTGTAACACATGTCCTCTGGCATATGTGGGCTCTGCAGTGTTACCTAAAGTTCCAGTAGGCACATCATCAGGGGAATCTCTCAGACATGGTCCAGGTCTCGAAGGGAACTGCACAAGATCTGCAGTTATGGTTAACAAACCGCCTTTGGATCAACAGCAGACCCATCTACCTCCCCCAACTAAATATGACAGTAGTGACAGATGCGTCACTCCTAGGATGGGGCAGCCATCTGGGAGAGGTGTAGATCAGAGGACTCTTGTCTCCAGTTTAATCTACACTCCACATCTGTGTGTTGGAGCTTCGAACAATCCGACTGGCATTGAAAACTTTTCTATCCTCCATTAAGGGAGGGTTAGTGCAGGTATTCATGGACAACACCACGGTCAGGTGGTACTGCAACAAAGAGGGTGCGGTGGGGTGTGGACCCTCTGTCAAGAGGTCCCGCGTCTCTGTATATGGCTGGAACGTCAGGGCATTTGCCTGGTGGTTCAACACCTGACGGGTTCTCTGAACGCCAGTATGGACAAGCTCAGCCGAAGATGTGTAGTGGATCACGAGTACCGCCTCCAACCAGAGGTGGTGAAAGGTCTCTTCAGCAGTTGGGAGTACCTTTGTTCGATTTTTTTGCCACAGCTGAGAATGAGCAATGTTAGCAGTTTTGCTTGCAGTTGTTTCCAAGGCAGCTCTCGCTTGGAGATACTTTTCATCTCCCGTGAAGCTCTGGCCTCCTGTACACCTTTCCGCCCATATCACTCCTGCCCAGAGTGATCAAGAAGATCCGGAATGACCGGGCCCAAGTTAACTTTGTGGCTCCAGAGTGGACTCTGAGTGTTTTGTATTCTGAGCTGTTGAGCATGACCTTTGGTCCTTAGATCAGGCTCCCCTTAATGAGGATCTTCTATTGTAACAATAGGGTAGGGTTTGCCACTTGAACCTGTTAACCCCACGCCTTCATGAGTGGAGGTTGAGCGGCAGCAGTTGACAGCTTTATACCTTCCACCAGCAGTCTGTAATGTTATTTTGACATCTCATCGTCACAGCACCAAAGTTGTATAATACATTTGTGACATGGTGTGCTGAGAAACAGGTTGATCCTTTGTCTGCTCCCCTTTCTCAGGTTCTTCTGTTTGTGTTATCCCTAGCCCAGCAGAGCTCTTCTTTGAGCTACTTGAAGGGTTATCTATCTGTCCTTTCCGCTTTTCTGCTACTGCCAGATCAACCCGCTCCCTTCAAATCCCCCTATTGTAAGTAGGTTCCTAAAAGTCCTGCATCATATGTTTCCACCAACTCCCTTTGTTATTCCTCAATGGGACCTTAACCTGGTTCTTACTTTTTTTAATGTGTAGCCCCTTTGAGCCGCTTTATTCTTGTCCTCTTCGGCTCTTCACCATCAAAACGGCCTTTCTGGTGGCAATTTCATCTTCCCAAAGGGTGGGTCAGTTACAGGCACTACCTCTCAGCCTCCCTACATTTAATTTTTCCCTGACAAACTGGTACTACAGACTAGAGTATCCTTCATTCCGCATAGGCCAGTCTGTCACTTTGTTAACCTTTTATGCCCCACCTCATCTCTCTAAGGAAGAGAAGAGACTCCACTGGCTGGACCAAAAAAGAGCGTTGTCGTTCTACCTTGACCACACAAAACCGTTCCGGGTGAACAATCAACTCTTTGTGGGGTACGTCGGGCCAAGAAAGGGAAGGCCGTGCAGAAACGTACCATCTTCCCATGGATAATGCTCTGCATTAAAATCTGCTACACATTGGCTAAGAAGAAACACCCAGAAGGTTTGTGTTGTCATTCCACCAGAGCAAATACTGCAACCACTACTTTAGCACGTGGGATTCCAGTCCTGGACATCTTCCAGGCAACAACGTGGGCCTCACTGCACACGTCAGGTGGGCCCTTCGCCTGTTCAGGCCTGCGGGACTTTTTGTTATAAAATTGTTTCGCAGACCCACCTTCAGGAAGGAATTGCTTGGATATCTATTCTAAAGTAAGAAATCTGGGACTAGAAGTCTCTATCAGATGAAAAGGTATTTACCTTCGGTAATGTTTTATCTGGTAGAGAGACTCTATTAAGCCCCAGATGTGTTGCCAACCCACCCATCCTTCCCTCTCAGCAAACTGATTTCTAGGGACAGGGCTTTCCCCTTTTAGGGTCCTAGTTTTACACACCAGTGGTCAGTTTTTTTTTTGTGGCTCCGCACTCCTGGCGTGGAAAGTTGCAAAAAGAAACTGATGACAGCATGCTGAAGTGGCACCTATATAGGCATCTTGCATGTCACTTCCGGCGCAACAGTGCCATGCAGAGTCAAACGACGCACCTACCAAGGCACAGGGGTACTGCTTGAAAAATGTCCGGATCCAGTCTGATGCCTGGGGATAATTCTAAGGTAAAGAATCTGCGTCTAGAGAGAATCTTTACCAGATAAGGCATTACCGAAGGTAGATAACTTGTTCTTCATATCCATGGCCACATGCCAAAGAGGGTCTCTCCTGTTAAGGATGATTTCAGCAATATGTGCACAAGTTTGTTAACAGCAGTGAATAGACTGCATTTTTCAAGCAAGCATCCAGCTATCTCCCAGATCTGTTTTCGCAACCCAGTCATGGATGCCATTTTGTAGAAACATGTATTTGTCGTGGCACTTCCAGACAATTGGACTAGTGTGTCCTGTTTTGCGTGTTTGGCATTGCCCTGAGTTTGAACATTGCAGTGTATGTCCATGTGCTCTGACGGTGGTCAGATTTCTGTGGATGTGCCATTCTCTAAAATGATTACATTAGGGACGTTGCAGATGGTTAATTTTCTCCCTTGTTGCTTATATCCTTTAAGCAAGTGTCGAGCTAAAAATAAAAGTACCATCACAGCAGAAGCTCTTTATTGTAATGTGCCTACCACAATAGCGATAAGCGAATGATCCCAAACTAGGCTCACCCATTTAATATTCTGATCCAGCTATTGAAGAGGCAAGTAGACTGGCACAACCTACATCTATCAATTTATGAGGTTCTCCAGGAGCGCCGGTGTGCTTTATATTGCAACAAAAGTTAGAATACCATATCCAGACATCACGATGGTGTAAAGTCTACTTCTGCTCCCGTAACCCAACTGCCCCTCTAATCACTTGTTACTGTATCCTTGACTCTTAACAGCGCTCTGGGGCCTTTCATCTAGGTTTGTCCAGGTTACAAAACAAAGCTTAATGTAGCGAGACGACAGTCGCTTGAACAGCTGCAGTTAAATGTTAGGGGTGGGAACATCTTGAACATATATGAGTTTAGTGTCATAATGAAGCAGAGACACACTAGGCTTCAGTCTTTTAATCTTTTGGATAGTTCTACATAACCACAGATTGGAATGGTAATATGATTGTTTTTTCATTTGGGTGTGTTTTGGGTTTCCCCAGTGTTTAAATGACACAGGTGCACTATTTGGACATTTTTAAGGTGTTTGCAAGAAATTATTGACTTCAATTTCCTTATCACATGTAGTCGTGCAAGTGAAACCACATAGATTTTATTGAATTTTACAAGTAACACAATCTCCCCGGTACTATCACAAACAAAATTCTGGTTACTCCATAAAGCTTTCTGGACCCTTGCACGCTTATTCTTACTAGACTTCAGGAAAGATGACCTTTGCTGGAACTGCGGCAAGGAAAAGGGGGACCTATCACATCTCATCTACTATTGCCCAACACTCAAAACGTTCCGGGAGAAAATGTTTGTTTTCATAAATAATGCACTGGGCTGCACGCTAACAGCTGAATTTTCCTCCCTCTCCAGTGAATTCATGACCACAGAAGTAAAATCAGGCCATGATAAAGACCTACTAGACCTGCTGCTGACTGCTGCGGTTAAAATGGTCCTGACCAATTAGAAGGACACAACTAAGACCTCATGCAAAGGCTGGTTCAACTGGGTGACGCACCTCAGAGGCATAGATAACATCGCTCTACAGAAATGGCCCTGGAGGCCAGCAACAAGGGGAATGTGGAAGTCACTTGACACATACCTAGACACCTATGAACCCACATGAAACCACTCCGGTTTCACCCCCCCACCCACCCATGTGGGCGGTGGGGATAGAGAGAAAGAACGCCACCTCATTGGCTTAAGGGGCGACTGGGGGACTGACATGGCTACCAATCTTGCCACAAGCTAACCAGGGGAGTAACGGCTCAGGCACTCGGCCATAATCCCAATTGGTCCCATTGCTACAGAACCTTCTTGTATCCTCTCTTTCACCTCTTTCTCCTCTTTCTCACCTCTTTCTCCTCTTTCTTTCTGCTTCTTTCTTCCTATCATCCTTTGCCTACCTTTTCAGCAAAAATCAAGTCAGAGGGATTGGCTAAACATATATCTCAAAGTACCTATAAACACTGGCCTACAAACTACTTTTGGCTATCCTTGTAACAGAAATGCTAATGTATCTGCTTATATAAATTTTAATAAAATACTTTGAACTTAAAAAAAAAATCGGTTACATAGATCCAAAAGGGTTTTAAAAGTGAAACCTAATGTTTTAGCTTCTGGCATCAAATTTGATGTTAACTTTAGAGCAGGACGGGTCACAATTTGGAAATATGTGTGAATCCTTGAAGGATTCTTTCAGTATAGCATTATAAAGTCAGTTTCATTGATTGACAGCAGGTCCTGCCAATGTTCTAGATTATCATGGAAGGATTTCAGATTCGTAGTGTTAACAGGCAATGACCTTCTTGGGTGCACGTATGTGCCCATCCGCACTTTGGTGAACCGTATTAGGAGTATTGATGCTGATACCAGGCTCTAACAGGTAGTAGTTCTTAACCTGTGCAGTGCCTACTCAGGGGTCTGTGACTGTTAAAAAAATTAAATATTAGCAGATTACTGAAATATTTATCCATAAAAAAGCAAAAGAAAATTTTAAAACACTTTGTAAATGTGAAGTATTTAGGAATTGAAGGCTTAAAATCAAGTTGGTAGGCTTAGCTTGATTTGTAGGAGCAGCACAAGTACAGCAAACATTACTGTGGATAATGGTTGGCCTCAGTTGAAGCACTGGTTTGCGCTGCCAAAAAGAGAGCATGCACTAGGAGCAAGAAGACTGACTGATATACTATAATCCTGCATATCGTTTTGTCATTTGGAATTAAATCCACATTTTGGAAAACTCCAGCTTTCCCAATAACATTTCTATTTTTGTTTGTGGAATTGATTCTATAATGTCAAAATGTAAGGAAGCACTATTCTAGGACATGATTTGTACAAAATGGTTTCAAAGTATCAGCTCTGAGTTAAACCCTCTCAGAATATTTGCACTCAAACCCAGCTGTGTGGTCAGAATGTCGGTGTTCCAGTAGCAACTATATAAGAGGCCGAGGAGAGTTCGAGCATTACCAGTAAGTGAGACAAGCAGGAATGACCACAGTGGTGCCCAGTTTGAGTCCATCTCGGTAGTGGGCAGCAGAAACTGCAGCTTTCTTCAGCAAACCATGGACAGCAGGCTGTTACTAATGAAAGAAAAACGTTAATGTACGTTAATGTTACATTGACTATTTCTCGCTGTCCTCTAAACATTAAAAAAACTAAAATAAGCTAAACTGTTCTCCTGTTCCAGCCTAATATAGGGGCATCCTTTACAGAAATACCTGGCTTGCCTGGACTCCGGAAAATAATAAGGTCATTTTACAGGGAGGAGTTTGTATGTGGTCGATGGGTGAAGACCCTAAAAGAATTTTAAAAGTTTAAGAAATAGGCTTTGGTAAGAATGGAGTAGGTTTACAAGCTCAATAAGGCACTGAGGTTTGTTTACCCTCAGAAAATGAATCACAACAAATTGTTAATTGCCCGATGAAAATGAATCACAACAAATAGTTAATTGCCCGACGAAAATACTAACACAAGTTTTTTAGAGGCACACATCTGGTGCAACTTGAATGAGCGCTTTGCTCCAGCCATCTCTGTGGTGTACTTCTTCTTGTCTGCTGGTGCTAGAGAACTGCTGCTCAGAGATGTTTTCATGATTTCCATTATTATTTATTCAGAATCTGAAACCTTTTTTCGGAGGCCTTCTTCCACAAGCCATACATGGAATGTAGGTCAGAGTGGCATAAGAAACGGCGCGTAAACTCGCAGGGATATTTACAGGCCCCAGCAGAAGCAGCAAATGAGATGGTTGCAACAGCTTCGGGAGCAGAGGCAGACTAAGCTGCTAATAATTCAAATAAATAATAGCCTGCTTACCACCAAGCGTGCAATGTGAAGCAGCAAAAAACAACGATAATGCGCTCCGACTTGTTAACAGTAGTGCGGACTCCGCTGACAGACTCGAGCATTCCTCAAATCGCAGGCACCCGGCGAGTTTGCGGCTGCGGCTAACCTACATACCAGGCAGGCATGCATCAGGCTGGCAGCCGCAGCACAGCAGGCGGGGGTCTCTTGCAAACGATAACAAATGGCCACGGTACAGCTGCAGACGCGACACAAGACCATAGGACGCAGGCTCTTTTAAAGGGCAGGCTGCAGGGTGATGAGAGAGGGTAGTAAAGCGAGCGAGACGAGATGGAATCCCACTTCAGTAACTGAGCCACCCATGGGGGCTCCGTTCTGCCAATATCCCTCCGTCAAAGAGATCCGCTGCACTTAGCAGCCCCCCCTCCGTCCTTTAATGTTGTGTTTATTGGCATGCCCTGCTTGACTCCTCTCTCAGTGCCCGAGAGGGGCTGCTCACTGGCGAAGGGAGAATTCTAAAGATGCACACGAGGATGTATCTGGCAGTTAAGGCTAAAATGGAAACGCCACTGCAGTCTGATTCTGCAGCATCCAATATTGTAGGTCAGGGTCCAGGTGACCTGTTGACCTTTATCTCTCCTCCTGTAGCTCGATGTGCATTCCTAACCTGTATATTTATTAATGGAAAATATGATGTATGTGGCAATAAATGCTTTAATGCCTGGCTGCAAAGCCTGCCAAGATCTAGTGTGAGAAATAGTGCACTGGCTAGGCTCCAGGCAACACCAGCTCAAAGTGGTCCACTACCACATCACAATGCCGGAAAGCATGGAAACGTAGCATCAGGATTGCTAGTTCCCCTTATCGTAAATTTACGCTGTCATCTGCATGGCTTCCAATAAAAGTATTATTCGTGTCTCACCGTCCTAGGCTCTAAATTGTATTTCTCCTCAGCTTAAATTTGCAACCACCACCACCAAACCTAATTTAAGATTGGGCAGGTTCATTGCAACCTGCTTAGGTAATGTTGTTACAAAGGTTTGTTTAAGTGGTATACTGCCATTAGTACGGCCTTTATGGTGCTGCTGGGTTCAGGCACTTTCACGCCCTGGTCTTAAGGGTTCCACCACAGACCAATGACTGTTTTGTTCGAGCTGGATCATCATTAGTGTAAATGCTTTAATATGCTTCTATCATATGCATGTTTTGATGTAAGAGGGTTGTAATCGCGTTTATTTGGTGTGGCATCTTTAGCAAGCTGGATAGCTGCCTCCTAGAAGATTATTACATTTTGCTTTTTGGTCGTAGCATTACCATAGGGACTACTAATTCATAAACAAAAAAATTATAATTAGATATGAAATAACATTGTGGAACCTAGTTGATGCCCTACTTATCAGATTTTAATGTACATCTACATTATTATTTTATTGTAAAAATGTTCATTAACTATTCTGGATCTCATATTTAATTTTTAGACATTGTTTTTATAATTATTTAACTCTTTGGACATCTGTCCTTTGAGATATTGTAATCTATACGAAAGATCACAGCTACACTACTACTAAAGGGTGTAGTTGCACTCAAAATAAATAATACTGAGAGTCTGGTGTTTGTTTGGGACAATTGTTGGCCGTTGTATCTTATTGTTATCAATAGTGACATGGTGATTGAGTTTTTTGGTATATCAGAAGGGAGTGTTGTGTATTTAAAGACTAGATTTTTATTTGAGTTGAGTTTTCCAAAGTCCCATTAATGTGACTCATTAAAATATTCTGATCGTAAAAACTCGTGGGTTATTTGTTTCACCTCTATTTTTAATTTGTGTCAAGTTTATCAAGAGAATATACTAACAACACATTAGGGCAATGTTGGCCTGGCTGCCTAATATATTGAAACATTAGAGAAAATAGTTCAAAGTAGTTGTGACTGAAATGTATGCGTTATGCGTGAAATGCCACTAAATTTGCAAAATATTTTGCCATTAGGAGGGTCCCGCTATTTCATGTCATGTTTTGTGCCCATGGATGAATACTTCCTACATATAGGGCTAGATGTAGGAACCCAAATAGCGACCGCAAACAACGAAATTAACAGATTTTAAGCCTTTGCGATCGCAATTTGGCTCTGAGCAATGTAGGTAAGATTAAACCTATGCGATTCCTTATTTTGCGATTGCATTTAAAGAATTGCAAATTGCGATTCCTTAAATGCAATGTAAGTAGTACAAAAGAAAGTGCACTTTAGCCTTAAGGAATCGCTCATTACCACCAACTTCAAGTTGGTGGTAAATAGCGATTTCCTTTAAAAAAGCACTTTTTTGCTTTTTTAAAAGTGCCATGTGGCACACATTCATGCCCTAGGGCATGTATGTGCGCTACATGTGCACACATGCACATTTCAGGGGTGCAACAGAGTGTCCTTTTGGAACCCTTGCACCCATGAAATTGCGCCCGGAATTTGCGAGTGCCTCTTGGTTACTCACAAATTGAGGGTGCAAATCCTATTCATTCCTATGGGCCTCATGGCCCATAGGAATTAATGGGATGGTATTCCTTGATTGCGAATCTCAATTTGCGATTCGCAATTAAGGAATATTAAGGAATCACAAATATTTTTGCGATTCCTACCTGCATTCAATTTAGCGAGAACTTAATAGCGATTCGGTAAAAATCGCTATTAAGGACTCGCAATTGAATTTACCTACATCTGGCCCAAAATGTCTTGTGGAAACAGTAAAACCCCAGTTGAGAGATATTTTTCGCTTGAAGTAGTCTCCTTTTGCTATCTTGAATGCGTTTTGTATGAAGGTTAGTCCTATTATGTTATTTGAAATTAAGGTGCAATGCTGGCAAAATAAATTTCACCCAATAAGCATAATTTTGAAAAAAGTAAGCATATTTCACTGCATAAAAAAAAGTGCAGTTTTCCCCACCCAGTTTCAAAGTTATTCGATAGTAATATCAGTTTTTAAGATGGCGCTTGTTATTTGAAGAATCAAAAATTATTGTATCCCTGATATGAACTGGTTCACAATTCTGAACCGCGTTTGCTTTCATTTTTCCCATAGCTATATTGTGATGCCAATGATAGTAATACATGTGGTTCCATATTTTTTGAAGAGCATTTACAATACATTGTGTTATTTCTGTTTACAAATGGGAAACTTTCTGCAGAAGGAAATGTGACGCAAATGGTTATTGGCACATTTAACAATTGTTTTGGTTTTTCATAGAGGAAAACCTTTTCCTACAGTGAAACCCATTGTGGTGCACCCATATTGCGTTTGCGTGTCTCCTTCCAAATCACACGTGTAGACACACTTTACTTGACCAGAATAACTGTGTTAGCCTATCCAAAGTGGTAGCCACAGGGTTTTTGTAAATTCTCAGGCCTACACGTTTGCTGCTGCTTACCCACTTTTGTATGTGTAAGCTCTCTTGAACGCCTACAAACCTGCATATAACCCACAGATTGTGAACAAAGTAATTCCACTGTGCTGGCAGAATTTCTATGTGTGAGAATCCCATCTATAAAACTAAAATTCCACCTATTCTGATTTTATGAATTTATATTTTGCCTTAACAAGTGCTTTTATTTGTGCAACTAACTAGAACACAGGCGAACAAATAGCTTTGTGGATTGTGTCTTTTATGTAACTCACTGTTAGCTAGTTTCTGAGATGAAATGCCAACTGCTTGATACTCGTATTACATATGTTGATATTGGAAAGGTACCAGAGCTAAGACTAGGGAAAGGTGTATTGCCCCACCAACTCTTAACTCTGGGGCTTTAGTAGGGAGGCTTACCTCCATTACAAATACCCACATTACACCTCTAGCTCCTCTTTGAATCCTAGTTTTATTTCCAGCGGGCTGTCTAATTTAGGTACCAAGTAGTGAAGCACTGCACTTCCATCCACCACTAATTCTACAGGCACATTCCTGTCTAGGAACTCGGAGGAATGGAAACAGAGGAAAGCATAGGAAAGTGAAAAGAGGGATGGAAAGAGAGGCGAGATAATCCAGCAGCCTTGGAACAAGAACAAAAAAAAGGTAGGAGTCAGAAGATGAGATCTTGGTTTGAATTACAGATTTGGCACTTGACTCCTAAATATTAATGTGTTCGGTTGAGGCTATCAGTTCATCTCACTGGGCTTCGGTTCGTTTTTATGCAGTCCTTGAGATTGCTTACAAACAGGCTGAATATGATTGTTAAGCACCAGATTAAAGAGTATATGAGTGAAAAGGGGGTAGCGACAGTAAATAGTGGAGTGGAAATAGATCAGGCGAATGGAAATGATGAGAGAGACTCAAGGAGGAAAACAGATAGAGAGGGTGGAAGGATATTAGGGCAAAGATATTGGAAGTTGTGGTGTTCCTAGCACAGGATTGGCTGAGGACAGATGGACATTTTTTCTTTCACATTGTCCCCTGGCATCATGGGAAATGTCGTTTTCTTGTTGTGACATATCTTTGGTAAAGCTGCTGGAGCATAATAAATGGAGAAAGAATAGCCTAATCCGAAGCCTCCGGTCCTGTCATAGAATCAAAATGGTGTCATCATGGGCAAATTGTTTTAAGACTCGATGCTTCAGGTCCATTATCTGCAAAATTATCGACCCATTTTTAAATAAAACACCCACATGAATGGGAAATCTGAGAAAGTGGGAGGGAGGGATGTGGTCTAAATTATTGCGATTGTAACCATAGGGCTTGGGTACCAATCATGATTTCAAACAACAAAAGAAGAGAGGTCCGGTCACACACAAAGCTACCAGATATTTGAGCAAGGAGATAAGTGGGTAATATTAATCACAGTCACTCCGTTTGAGTAGGAAAGCCCTCACACACCGACCTGGTCAGTGTCATGCTTCATCATCGGGCCCCACCGAAGAGACCGAGTGTCTCTTCGGTGTGCTGCGACGCCAGAAATACTGCGGAGCTGGTCGTGTGGGGAGGACGTGTTGTGGAAATTGCTAAATTGCTAAATTAAAAGTGACTGAGGGTATCGGAAAAACTTTTAATGAATGATCCCTAAGACACGTGTAAGTGGTATATGTGTCTGAATTTAAAGGCCAAGGTTTTTAGGATTTTGATTAAATTCAGCTAAATACCACAAGTTTTAAAATCAGTCAACATGTTTCTGCCTTATCTGTGGTATATATTCACCATGGCATTCTTCAGGACTATACCCCGGCGGTATGGACACTCTAATAGTCCACCCTGACCTGGGGACGTGTAAGTGAAAAAAGAAAAGTGAAAAAAGTGCTTAAAAATTAGAAGAGCAATTGCTCATTCCAAAAAAACCCAAAAATTCAGGGGTGTATCAGCACCTGTAAGAGAAAATGACAAAGACAAACAGATATTGACATACATACGATTAGTATATGTCAGCGTAGACTTATCATAGTGCTCCTAAGATGGTGGCAAACCTTTGTGTGCACACACAATAACTGATATCTTATGCACCATCCAAGTAGCCCTTAGGGGTATTGTACATGCTAAGAGGTGGAGTGCTAAAGGTGGTTAAAAACTACTATAGTAGTGCTTGGGATAAAAACACGATGTGAATTCTCCATGAAGAGGGATCAATTTGACCAAACGGTCGGTGTCCCCTTAGGATGGTAAGTATGGAGAAAGTCTCACTTTAAAACAGGGCGCTACTAGCACCATGGGTCTCGGGAGGAGGATTGGAGCGCGCTTGGCACATCCTAGGAAGAAAGAGGAGGTACATGTCAACAGAACCCAACCAACACACAGGTACTTAGCTTATGGTCATCGTAAAAGACGTTCCGCTGGTGATCCAGACTCACGCCCTCTGCGCTCACAACCCGCTTGTCAACCTGCAAGATTCCTCTGAACCGGACCCCGACGATGGAGAGCGGGGCCGGTAAATGTGTTTAAGAGCGCTTTGCTTCAGTGTGCGCGCTCGATTCCGGGTTGGGCGTGTCCCGCCCAGGTCGAGGCCTGGAGCGCACACGCCCACTCCGGCGGGACGCGCCCAGGATCAAGACGAGGCGTGGAGTGAAGAACCTATCCCCGCGCAATGGCCAGAGGAGGTTTAGGCACGCTGGTGGTTGTCAGGGCAACCGAGGTTGCTCTTCGTTTTTCCGGGAAAGGTTCTAGGAAACAGATTTTATTAAAAGGAATCGGATTATTTCATTTAAATGGGCGGAATACCTCACTCCATGGATATGTGTCCACTGCTTACATTCAGTTAGCAAGCAATGTCAGAGCAGAAACGGATGTTCCATCACTCTAGAGATCAAGGCAACGCTTACAATAAGGATGTAAATAGATAGTGTCAGAGCAGGAGTGCACACACTGTCAGATCACTACAGTTGGATTTGGACCTACAAGGGACATGATTAAACAATTGCACATAGTGTAGAAACAACCTGGTGTTTGGTATTTAGGCGATAAGATTCAGATTGCTTATGTGTCACGTTAATAGCTCTCCTTTCAGACGCGTGAAGTTTTTGGGTTCATGATAGGACTGAGTTCCACGGGACATCGTCGTTAAGGCCATTGATATTTGTCCCCAAGCGGTGTACCCAGCGCTGTTCTTTTTCGAACAGTCTATTTTGTACGTTTCTTGTGCCATCCAGAACTTCAATAACAGTCCACCTTATGTCATTGGTGGTATGATTCTTGTCTAGGAAATGGCGACTCAATTTCGTTGTTATTTTCTTGCACCTTATGTTACTCCGGTGCTCACAGATCCGTTGTTTCACTTTTCTGGTGGTCATACCTACGTACCGGAGGTGATTTGCCCACTTGACCAAAGTTGTGTCATCATAGGTAAATCACTTTGTCTCCCTGCGCTTCAGCTCTTGTGTCTGTCAAAAGTAAATATGGCAGGAATAAGAAGCGTAAGGAAAAAACATCAACTGAACAGAGATGAGCGAGTAAAGAGTGAAATCAATAGACAGGATATAAGGAGGATGAGAAGCAATCATGGTTGGAGAGAAAGGGGTTGGGAAGGATGTGATGATTATTCAGTTGAAGAGATATGCCGACATTAATACACTTAACCTAGCTTTGTCTGCTTGTTCTTTACTCCTCTTGCAATGCATGAATAGGCAACTAAAGCTGCGGTTGTAAGCTTGAGAGCCTGCATTACCTTTTTATCTGTTACTTCTATGTTTAAAGTATTTTATTAGAAAGGTACAGTCGCATAATAGAACAAACATACAGATATGCCCAATACATAGCAGGAACAGTCCCATGATTAGAGTTCAAATGTCCCAGCCCTGGGGGCTGCCTCAATATCCTGCATCTGGCATGGGTATGTGCAAAAACGGGAAAAAGAAGGAGCGTCGCCCCAATATCCTATACCTCTCTTTAAGTAAACAACACCCCCCAACAAACTTCCCCCCTCCCACCACCCTCCCTGTCCAGTGCTGCGTATCGTGGAAGTAAATCACCATCCTTATCATCCATCCCGAATCCCTTCGCTCCTGAATGGCCCTGCTCCTCCCCCCCTCAATGGAACAGTGCTTCAAAACGGGGGCGTAAGCCTCAGCAGTCTCAGGTATCTAGGGCATGTAATTTCCTTAAATTCGGTGGCCAATAGCGAGTGAAAGGGCTGCCACAGTTTCTCAAAACAGGTCACGTCTCCCGCTAGTGTGAGACAGCTTTTCCATCCCCAGAACATGCCACAACCTGTGCAGCCAGCCTGTGTGCGACGGAATGGTAGGCGTGCGCCAGTGTATCAGTATGTTTTGGACTGCCGAACCCAGCATAATAGCAATCTGCCGTCCCCTCCTAGATTTCAGTGGGTACATCAAGCCATTCGGGAGACCCAGCAGGGCATACGCTGGAAATCGGGGCAATTCAATCTCAAAGCATGCATCAATCTCATCTATCACTGCCGACCAGTAGGCTTGCAGTACGGGGCAGTCCCAGAGGATGTGTGTTAATGTACCAACCTGCCCACACTCCCGCCAGCATTTGTCACTAAGGAGCCTGTTCATTTCATGCAATCGCTCAGGGGTGTGATACCAATATGTGGAAATCTTGGTAAAGGTTTCCGTGAGGCCCACGTGATAAGCTGAGTGTCTTGCCCTATACGAAATATGGTCCCACTCCTTAGGGCTAAGTGTCCTCCCCAGCTCCCTGTTCCAGCGCTCCCGACCAGGAATGTGGAAGTGGGAAGATGGGAGCTGGAGCATCCTGTACAGGTCAGTTATGAGTTTGGCGTCCGAGGTGCGGGTTATTAGCCACTTTTCATACGGCAGCAACTTCCTATCCGCTGACTCTCTAACGCTCGGCTGCAGGGCCCAGTGTCTTACTTGCCAGTATCGCATGCGCTCTGTCTCGGCCATCTGATATTCATCTTTAAAGCTCTGGAAGGGAATGACCCCCTCCGCAGTGTACATGTGGAAAAGTGCCCTACATCCCCTGTCCCTCCAGTGTGAGAAGGCCCCCTGCTCTGTCCCTGGCGTGAAATCAGGATTGTCCACAATTGGTGTGAATGGCGAGGGAAAGGTGGTGAGATCGAATGTGCGGTAGGTAGAGTCCCATACTTTCAGCGGAACGCGCGTGATATAAGAAGCATAGAGATTCGGGGGGCGGTGTGGCCTGCTCAGGAATGGTATTTCCTGTAGAGGGCGCCCGGCCACAGCTTGATCCTGGAAGAGCCAGTGTTTGTCGGACTCCCACCTACTCCACTCCACCAAGTAACGCAATTGGGACGCTTGGAAGTATTTGCGGAGGTCGGGGACTCCCAGCCCCCCAGCCTCCGGTGCCAGAGTCGTGAGGGCGCGGCGCATTCGGGGCTTACGGCCCTGCCATACAAAGCGGGACACTTCAGTTTGCATCCGTTGAATCCAACCCTTGGGGGGCTGTAATGGTAGTGCTCGGAATAAGTACAATATTTGGGGTAAAACGGTCATTTTGACCGCCGCAACCCTGCCTAGCCAGGAGATCGTCCCTTTGCTCCATCTACTAAGTTCCTCCCTCACCTTCACACCCATGGCCTCATAGTTAATGGAAACCATTGCCTGCAGTGTCGGGGCCAGTGCAATCCCCAGGTATTGCACCTGATCCCGTGACCAACGCAGGGGAAAGAGCCTCTGTAGGTCGTTTCTTGTTGCCGGAGACAGGGAAACGTCCAAGGCTGTGGATTTCTCCACATTCATCCGAAAGCCAGCTACACTCTCAAAAGCCTTAAGTTCAGCCATACATGCGGGCAGGGCGTGCCCCGGATTCTCCAACGTAAAAAGTACATCGTCTGCGTACAGGCTTACAGCATGGGAGAAGCCACCCATTCGTACCCCAGTAACGGCTGCATTCTGCCGAACTCGCTGAGCGAAGGGTTCCATGTAGAGCGCGAAGAGGAGGGGGGAGAGCGGGCATCCCTGTCTCGTACTGGGTTCGATAGCAAACCTTCGGGAACCACAGCCATTCACCCGTACAGGTGCAGAAGGGAATTTATAGCAATTAAACACCATGTTCCGGAATTTCTCTCCCATTCCCAACCGCGCCATCACCCTTTCGAGGTAGGGCCAATGCACCCGGTCAAATGCCTTCTCGGCGTCAACCGAAAGCAACATCCTCTCCCCGGGAATACGGGAGGCCTTTTCCAAGATGTGCGCTATTCTCTTAGTGTTGTCCACAGTCTGCCTTCCGGGCACGAAACCAGCCTGATCAGGGTCAATCAGGCCGGGAAGGTACTGTGCCAGTCTCGTCGCCAGAATCCCCGTGTAGATTTTCAGATCCACGTTCAGTAGGGAGATTGGTCTATAGGAGCCGCACTGTTTCCTGTCTTTCCCCGGTTTGGGAATTACCGACACCGTCGCCTGTAGGAGATCTGGAGGAATAGCACCTGGGTCAGAGAAGGAGTTAAACAGCCTGGTCAAGATTGGGGCTAGCGTTGTGCAGAACGTCCTGTAGAAGAGGGCGGTATAACCGTCCGGACCCGGGGCCTTCCCTAATTTAAGCCTAGAAATCGCTGCTACAACCTCCTCTACCCTAATCTCTCTCTCTAGGTAGTCTGCCTGCTCGGGGGTTAGGGAGGACAGTGATACCGAGTCAAGGTAATCTTCCGGGTTCCCCATTTGTGCGGTCTCAGCTGCATACAGGTCGGCATAGAATCGACGGAAGGCCTCGGCAATTTCAGCATCACCCGAAATCCCCTGTCCCGCACTTCCCGCCAACTCCTTCACTTGGCGACTCTGGTGTGCCACTCTCAGTTTGGCCGCAAGGAGGCGGCCACATCGGTCCCCTCCCGTGTAGTAAGCGTGTTTTAAGCGCAGCGCAGCATATTCAGCCCTATCTAAGTCTAGTGAGGACAAGAGTTTCCTGGCCACCTTCAGCTGTTTCCAGATTCTCTGAGCCCCTGTGCGACGGTGTACGTGCTCAAGCTCCCTAACCCTCTGAGTGAGCTCGTCTCGCTTTATTTTCCTATCTCGGTTGTCTGCGGTTGAGATCGCAATGAATTCTCCCCGAATTACCGCCTTAAGAGCCCCCCATTGAGTCGATAGCGAGGTGTCAGGGTTAGAATTGTGTAGCTGAAAATCCCTAACAGAATCCACAATACTCTGCACTACCGCTTTTTTATGCAGAAGCGTGTCTCGGAGCCGCCACACCCCCTTCCGGGGCGAGCCCGGCGGGAGAAGGAAGGTCCCCGAGACCGGTGCGTGGTCCGAAAGGGATAGGACTCCCATTTCCGAGGCGGTAGCTAAGGCACGAGCCGGTCCAGAGACAAGCAGGTAATCTAGCCTGGCATATGTCTTGTGTGCGTGCGAGTAATAGGAAAAGTCCCTGTCGGTTGGGTGGTGCTCGCGCCAGAGGTCGTGCAGGTCAGATTCAACTAGCTGCGCCTTCACTGCTTGTGAGAGTTCCCCAGCCTGCGGTTATCGCTGCGCTGATCTGTCTTTCGAGGAATCAAAGACTAAATTAATGTCCCCTCCCAGTATTATATATATGTCCGGTGACGCTGTGACATCCTCCAAAGCCTTGCATAAAAATCTATCTTGCTGTTCGTTCGGGCCATAAACTGTGCCCACCGTGAATACCAGGGTTCCCAGTTTAAATCTGTAGGCTAGAAGTCTCCCCTTCTGTTCCACTAGTTTGTGCAGCACCTCCCCCTTGAATGATTTGGACAAAAGAATGGCCACCCCCGCCGTTTTGGTCGTGTTGGAGGAGAAGAACTGTGTAGGGAAGTGGCGGGACCTCAACCTGTGACAGTCCCCGGCCAACAGGTGGGTTTCCTGGAGCAGACAGATGTCCGCCTGGGAGTTTTCCAATAACGAGAGGACAGCCCTCCTCTTCGTGGGATTATTCAGGCCCTTAACATTCAGGGTGACTATCTTTAACTCAGCCATGGACAGTCGGGACTACTGTGTCTATGTGTGTGGACCACAGCGTGTGGCACCACGATGACTTCCAAGTGAACGTACGTTTCTAGCGGGATATTCGCAGACACCGAAGAAGCACTGGACAGGGCAAATCCCAACTCACCCCCTTCAACTTTCTCTTTCCCCAACTCCCAACACCCATTCCCCTCCCTCCCCCTCAAGTCACACCCCAACTCCACCCCCCCTCTCCCGCAGTACCCCCAGCATCAGAACCCCTTTCCTCAGCCCCAAACTACCCAAAACTTCTTGAAATTGTCCCAGATAGGCCCTAACGGACCAGTCCGTGGAATGTTACCTTAGTGGACGTCCAGCCACACGCGTCCAACCTTCGCCCCCCTTTCAGCCAGCTGATGGAACAGTGCTGTAACGAACTCCCCCCGGAGCACGATTAAGCGGTCAATGCAACCTCCACCGGATCTCCAAGTTCCTCGGACGCTGTCCGAACAGCAGCCTCACGTTCCGCTCTAATAGTCGGAGACCCTGGCCTCCGGGACCTCCCCGCCGTCCTTCTCCTGCGTGCAACTTGTTGCCAATCTCCGTCAGCTGTGTGCTGTCTCCTCGGTGTGTTGGGCTCTTCCCCTTCCGTGGTGATGCCCAGGATCTCGCAGGTGTCCTGCAGGTTCCGCAATTGGTGAGACTCTCCCTGCCACTTAAAGATGATACGGAAGGGGTGTCCCCAGGAGTAAGGCGTGTCGTGTTGCTTGAGAAAATCCGTCACAATCTTAAATGATTTACGCTTCTGAAGCGTGAGGATAGACAGGTCCTGATATAACGCCACAGGGTGATCTCGGAAGGTGAGCGAGCGCGCTTTTCGTGCTTCTGCCATGATCCTTTCCTTCAGCGGGAAGTCCGGGAGGAACGCCAGGATGTCCGGGGGGGGGGCATTAGCCCTTCTGCGGGGTCCCACTCTGTGTGCTCTGTCAATTCTAATGAGGAAATCGTCCCCTTCTCCCAAGACCATGCGAAATAGTTCCTGCAGGTACCTAACTATATCAGGGTCCTCTTCCGATGACGGCACACCCCGGACCCTAATGCTGTTCCTTCGTGACCTATTCTCCAAGTCTTCATTGTGCGATTGGAGATCTAAGTGCTGTTCCCTGAGAGTCAGCACTTCCTGCTGCAAAAGAGTGATCTCCTCATCCTGTCTGTGCGTGGAGTTCTCCACAGTGTCTACTCTCTCGCCCAAACCTTCCACTTCCCTGCGGACTTCTCTCACCTCACCTGCTACTTCTTGCTTCAAGGCTTGGAAGTCGTCCCTCAATGTGCTGAATAGAGACTCCAAAAAGGATCTGGTGACCGGAGGTTCCATCGCCGCACCCGAGTGCGAGCTCCCAGCTGCTCCAGGTGAAGAGGAGTTCCTGTCACCCTTGGTCGACTGTCTGTTGAGCATCTCTGGAAGCGTGCGGTCATTGCGTTTACCCCCTCGCTGACCAGCCATGATGTAAGCTCCTCCACCAGGCCTAATGCCCGTCTCAGCTCCTTAGCACGTCTACTCCAGCACCCCTAGGGGTCCACCTCCAGGCCAGGGCGGGCGGCGGTCCACTGCAACTCCAAAAACCACGGGGAAAGTTGCGCTCGCCGTTCTCAGGGGGTCCCAGGCGCTGCGTTTCCGGGGCGAACAGCGGCTCAGGGGCTCCGGTGTCTTCACCGACGTCCAGCCGGTACTCGTGGCCAAAGGACTCACCACTTCAGCACGGTCGTGTTCCTGCGTCACCCTGTGGTCGACTGTAGACGTGGCAATCGTTGAGAGGGGTGGCCAGATCCCCAACGTCACCCCCCTGTGTCTGCGGGGGTGATAGCTCTGTCCAGGGTGTGACCGCTGTTCCCCCACTTGCCTCAAATCTCTGCAGGCCTCGCTGGCGGCCTCATGCACAAGCGAGTCAGTGCCAGGGATGTGGGGGTGCCACAGGTAGGCCAGGCGCCTGTGCCCAAGCAGTCTCAATCTGGGCTCGATATGGCCGCAACCCTGCCGGAAGTAGCACCCGGCTCCTCGCAAAGGTCGGAGAGGCCTCCAAGCCGGGCACTTGCGTAGGTCCTACCCCGGTCACGTCTGCACCTCGAGTGGGGAGATCTCCCAGCACCGGCCGGAGGGACCGCTGTGTCCGGCACCTCGTCTGCCTCGTTGCCAGGGAGGCCCCGCCTAGCAGCGGGGAGCAACCGCTCCTGCCAGCGCACTCACTGTTCAGTCCCAGGGCTGTTGTCCAGTCCGGGCGGAGATCCCCGGTCCCGGCGTGCCGCCATCTTGGAGCATAGAGAGGATAGCGGGGACGCCCCGGACACCGCGCCGCACCACACCGCTATAGGGGCTCCGAAGTCCGTTGCCTTCCAGGTGCTCCGTACTCTCCAGCTGGGTAATTCAGCGCCCCTCCGCCGTCCCGATGCCACTGATCCGGCGGGACCTGGGCGCGGCACCTTCACCGGTCCGCAGCTCGTCACCGCGAACTCGGTGAGTTTTGCTCTGCGGGGCACCGGCGGCGGCGACCAGGCGGTGACCAGCCCCCGGACAGCGCAGCTACTCCGTATGGCTCCGGGGGGGGGAGTTCTAGCAGCAATCAGGGTTTAGGGCCTTGGATGGGGTCGGGAGCTCCGGCAGACAAGTCTTCCTACCCCGCCATCTTGGCCACGCCCCCATCTGTTACTTCTAAGGATGGGGAGGTAGACGAATGCAGATTTAGCACAGAGCTCATTTAAAATTCACGCATAGTCATTTAAAATATGACTTTACCTGGAACATATCCTGTATCTAAGGATAAACAAGCATTACCTGGTTCCCAGCAAGGTCCTGGTTATGAGTGAGCTGGTTACAGGTGCGAGGATACCCTATGTGGGGAGTTCCAGTTCATTCATCTTGGAATGGGAAATAACACATGAACCCGGGAATACCAGTTCCACATCTGTGAATTATCCTCTCTCTGTGAGAAATACTGGGCTTAGTTCACACCCATTTACCACCTGTTTACAGCAGGTGGCAAGTGGGTGTGGGTCCTTGGAGAATCCGGTCGGATAGGTGGGTGAGAGGACATGCAAGACAGTTTTCAGGTGGATGGGGTCTTGTCTGCTCCCCCGTCCTGTTTTGCCAGCGTGGAGTGGCTTCTGGAAATGGCCTGGGACTTTTGCTGCGGGAGGTGGAAGTCATGGTTGGAGGGTCTTAGCCAACTATTACATTTGGACTTGGCCAATTCCAGGGAATGTGGCGGTGAGGTTGTCTTGGGAGAACCTGGACAGCTCCTATCATCATACTGCAGGGGCTGAGCTGTGCTTGTTCCTGGAGCCCTTGATCAATCCTGGATTTTCCGGAAAATGGAGGTTCAGGAACACCGGATTTGGGAGTAGGATCCCTCCAGGGAGTACTGCTCCACCCACCTCACAATTGGGCCCTTTGTTTTCAATATCCCATGTATTGTGAAGTGGGCAGTTTATCAAGGGGGTGTTAATAATCAAGTTTTCTTAAACAGCTTTATTTATACACCTATATATTTATTTGTCTGTATGCCACCGAGTAAGAATCATCTCTTCATTTCCTTACATGGTAATTCATAGGTTGCTTGTGGGTCTCCAGAATGTTGCCAGTACAAAGCTTGCACTCAGTTTGGAGTAAATTCATGACTTTGCTTTGGACACTTTTATTGGTTTTATATTATTCATGAGGAGTTCATGAAGGCCCAGGGACTGATTTTATTCAGTGTTTTTCAATTCTCTTTTGATCATAGCATGTTTGAAAAATCAAAGCCCATTTTCGCACCGAATTTTAGGAGACGCTATCAGTCCCTGCCTGCCTACAGGGAATAGGGGGAGGCGGGAAACCGTAAGGTGGATTGGCGGATTAGTGAAAGACCTTTCCATTTGAATCGTTTACCACCTTAGCTTGCAGTTCCGCTTCTGCGTTAGTAATATTGTTAAATTGAAGCAAACAAAGCCTGTTCCTCTGTACATCTGTATGCCCTTTCGACATGTGTCTCATCCGATACTTCTTCTTAAACATTACCACATTGAAGTTTGGGTCTGCTGGCTATGCTGGCTTGCCGAATGCAAACTTGATCTTTCTTAGTAGTTCAAAACATATATGAACCACAAAGGTTTTGACCTCTGATCCTGATATTCTGAAATGAACCCAGCCACTGCTACTATAGGATCTTAGTTGTCTGAACCCACATATCCCAAGTTAACAGATTAAGCGCCTGATTTAGATCTCGGTGGTCGGGTTACTTCGTCACAACAATGATGGATATCCCATCCACTGAAATATAAATACCGTAGGATATAATGGGATTTATATTTCGGAGTAGCCCGTCCGGTGAGATCTAAATTAGGCCCTAAGTGTGGCTTTCAGGGCATGTAGCTATTACATTCAGGGCTTTCCTTGCTGTTCCGCATTAACCTCTCTGTTTGCTACTGGAACTGCAAGCTTCTCTTTTTGGTGCATTACATATGAACTGCACCCATTGATGTATCTCTCACATTCTTGTTGGATTGAAGTGACAGAACTGCTTTGGTGTACCAATTGTGAATGAAAACAGGGATCAGGTCTCTTCATCTCCGAAGTCAGTCTCTCTCATCTTTAGAAATTGTGTCTGCTTCTACCATTTGCTGCTTCGGTACAGTGTCAGTACTGAAGATTTAGCAGCAGATATGCCATGGCCATTTCTAGAACAGGGTAAAAAACAGTGGGACAGTTCACAAATGCATTTATATGAAGTAGAACTCTTGTAATACAGCTTAATTTACTCCTAAATGTATTTGTGAATTCCCCCAATATTCTTCAAGCTAACCCAGAATCAATATATCGGCTTGAGTGACTTCCTTTCTTAATCATTGGTACCCATGAAAATCATTTATTATACTTCTGCATAATTCAAACTATAAGGCCGGTTCACAAAGGCATTGATGAGTACGGGTAATGGTAGTACATGATGTACTCATAATCTGTGCTTAATTTGTGAAAAAAATAATAATAATAAGGGCCAGGGCTCTCGTCAAGAGGCCACCGGGGCCTGCACCTCACATTGCTGCCATTGATAGTAACAACAAAACTACTAACCATCACACTCCTGGAGGCGCTAGGGGGCGCACAGCGGAATGGCTGGGTAGCTACACAGCTCCGCCAGACGGCTCACGGACATGCACGTTACTTGTCCGTTTTGACTACCCCGAACACAAGCAAAAACATAATCGGTGATGTTAAGATCCCGGGCACCGAATGGCACAAACACCGGCTGCGGAGCGGAGCTTAATCGCTTTTGGGACGGAGAAGTTTGCGGAGGCTCCGGGCAAGTAATCGCAAAATGGCGGCGGGCGCCGAGAACGTTAGGTGCTCTGCGCACAGATGAGACCCCCGCAGCCCTGGCAACTGACTTTCCAATAAACGCCAGGTGAGGAGTGGACAGGGTGGTGCGACCCAGATGGACTTGGGGGAAAATAAATAAATAAATAAATAAACGTGCACCACAGAGGCGCATTCCAACACGGCCCCTTTAATTGGAACTGATCGGTCGCAATCAAAATGGCGGCGCCCATGTACAAGGCGGGGAGAACGGAGCGGTGATCGGGAGCGGAGCAAGCTCGTACCTATCTACGTGTGAGATAACCTGCCGCGTGTCCATAGGGGGTGCAGACAACTGCGGTATGAGACGGGGGAGGAGCGTGGTACACCGGGCAAGCTGGATCACGCACAGGAGACGCTGGTGAATGACCTCGGCGGACCGTCCCCCCTGCTTGCGTATTGCGGTCCTGGTCTGGATGTACTGTGGATCATCTCCACATCGTGGCCATAACGAGAGGAGAGGGTTGGCGGGAAAGTAAGAACGGAGCGACCTACAACCATAAACCCAAAGTCCATCGCTGGTCTCAGAGGAGGGTTAGTGGTGCAACCTACAGTGGGATAGACCAGCTGAGGCCGCCCGGTACAACATAGAGGGACTTCAGCGCGGTCCTGAACCAGTCTCACGTGGTAAAACAAGTCATCGTACCATGTGGCGGCGTTTCCGAACATGGCTCAAGGTCTCTGACAAGAAGGGTGCATGATAACGCATTGATTAGTCACTTTCAGCGCTGCACGGAGGAGCGGTCTTACCACACGCATTATTGGCCAAAAGTGTACCATTGCTCAGCTGTGATCTGTGATGGTGGTGTTCGCAGTTAACACGCGGGATTGAGCAACAGCCCTCAGGCGGGAAGACAACGCACACGGTGTTACAGAACTGCGATCAAGTTGAGAGCCACAGGGAAGCTGGAAGCCCGCGGACCCACGAGATCTTCCACAAGGATCACTACTAGGAGTACTGCCACAGCAGCGTTCCTCAGGACCATAGAGCAAACTACGAAGCTGCTGAATACGAGTCCTCCGACAACGCCAGTAATGGGGAAACCGGATAGACAACAGCCTAAAATCTCTTTTGAGAACAAGAAAACATCGAAAGGCACGGACCAGGCGTCAGAAGGAGAGGGGGCGGTGATGGCGGCAGCTACGTCCACCATGGAAAAGATATTGCTGTCAATACAAGCTAATGTACAAGATATTAACGGTAAATTAGACAGTCTTACTTGTAGGATGGACGGGATGTCGAGCAAACTAGAGAAACACGATGAAAGACTGGATGACGCCGAATCAAGAATATCGGCAGTGGAGGACGAATCACACGCCACGACTAGCAAATGTACCGGTATGGAGCGAATTCTGGAGGTGATCAAGGCACGGGAGGAGGATTTGGAAGCCCGCTCCAGACGTAATAATGTACGCATAGCTGGCCTGCCGGAGACAACCAACACGGGCAAAATGGAGTCCTATATAGAGCAGCTATGCAGAGACATTTTCGGGACAGAGGCTCTATCCCATATCTTCATAGTTGAAAGAGCCCACAGATCATTGGCACCCAAACCCAAAGTTGGAGCGACACCAAGACCAATTGTGGCGAGAATACTCAACTACCGCGATAGAGACACAATACTGCGTCTTGCGCTCGAGAAGGGCAAAATCACACACCAAGGAAACACTCTGGAGTTCTACCCAGATCACACCATGGCGGTCCAACAAGCGAGGAAAGAATTTGCATCTGTAAAATCTAAACTCAGGGACCTGAATGTGAGGTACTCCATGCTGTATCCAGAGAAGCTCCGGGTGACATGGAAGGACAAGATAGTGATACTACAGTCACCGAAAGCAGCTCAGGATTTCGTCAAAAAAATTATACAGCAAAACAAACAACGCACACGAGAGGAGCAACACGAGGACTCGGATGTAGCGGAATAAAGCTGGATGGAAAATGGCCCTGACTTGTGGTACGACGTGCCGTTCTTTCTCTTGGTATCCCAGGGGTACCACCTACATAGCACATGCTAGATGCGGCCTTGTGATCGGATGGATGGTGCACGTGCAGGTGAACTAGACAGACCTTGAGGAAGCCGTGACAAACATTGCATGCACCTGGTTGATCTACTCTTTCCAGGCCCGGATGGTGATGATTCACAGATATAGGTGTGCGAGATACCTGAACAGTTGGACAAGGGACATTGAGTCTACTTGTGGTGCGTCACTAAATGGTGGTGCAAGGATGGCACACGAACGAACACAACGGGGCTTTGCTGAATGAAGATTGCCGACCCGGCCACACGGGTGAGGACATGTATCGAAGGAGGACAACGAGTATAAGGTCGACTACTGACTAGTCTTGTAAGATGTTGTTCGGGGTCAGCGGGGGGGGGTGGGAAGGACACAAATAATTCACATGGAAATATGATAACAATGTGAGTCGTCTGCATCCACTAATGTGGGTGTAGAGTTGTGCCCCAGGCGGTCCTCCAAAAGGGTAAACCCCACCAAAGTTGTTCATATAGTACGGTTATTTGTATAAGTTTAAAAATGGGTCAATGGCTTCGGCAGAATTGGGTTGCTGGAGTGGGTGGGGGAGGGGGGCAGGGGGGTGTTGTTGAGGTTTTGAGACTGAAACGGATTACACGAGTGTATTTGTGGAGTGTTGATGGGCTGGGAACCGAGGTGGCCCCACTGACTTACGGGTGGGAATTGCACTGCTATGTTATGCGAGATAAACTTCCAGTAACAGAATTGTCAGTTCGCTGCAATACATGGCACAGGTAACAGGAGGCCGCAGCAGGAATCACATTAACCTCTTAACGTGGAATGTACGGGGGCTAACTCAACCGAAAAAAATTCGACAAGTGTTCGCTTACCTGAAGAGATGGGAAATAGATATAGCGGTACTACAGGAAACTCATATTGCACCACACACGCGTACTCAAATTGGAGGCAGGTGGGCGGAATCCTCATACATGGCTAACTACTCCACCTACGCGAGGGGGGTGATAACGCTGATACGGAAAGGAGTAAACTTCACGGTAGATAAGGTAATCTGTGACACATGTGGTAGATATGTCATTCTAGCAGGCACACTTCGCAGTCAAAAAATAACACTTCTAAATGTATATGGCCCCAACACGGACACCCCGGTCTTTTACCAGGAATTATGGTCACATATTCAAACATTACCGGCTACGCACATAATTTGCGGAGGGGACTGGAATGTAACAATGGTGGAAGGGGTAGACCGCTCCTCGAACTCCCTAGAACCACATAAACAGGCCAGGGCTAAGCTGCTACACATGATTTCAGACCTGTCACTGACAGACATCTGGAGGCTCAAATTCCCGGATGTCCCGGGCGCAACACACATTTCTGCAGCTCATAACAGCTGGTCACGCTTAGACTACTGGCTGGGCTCGGATGCCATTACATTGTGGACGAAGGAGATTAAGGTCCTGCCACGGACTCTATCGGATCATAATCCTGTGAGGCTGTCATTGGCACTACCGAACTATACCACTCCTCCCTTTCATTGGAGATTCAACTCACGCGCACTTACAGACACGGTCTATGCAGACACTATCCACAAGGCGATCAAAGAATATTTCCTAATAAACGAACCTACGGTGGAAGACCCAGGTCTTTTATGGGAAGCATTCAAGGCCACATTACGTGGGGTATGCATGAGCACAACGATCGGCATCTTAAAAGATATCCGACGGCAAATTACACGCTGTGAAACACGCATGAGGGAGCTAGAGCAGGCTTATGATACCTCTCGCAACGTTACACACCTGGGCGAGTTGAGAACTCTGCATTCCGAACATCAGTCGTTTGTCGAGGACGAGATCAAATACTTAGATAGGAGGATATCAGCCAGATCGTATGGGGAAGGTGGCAGACCAGGCAATAGGTTGGCGGCCAAAATCTGTGAGGGTAAGGGCCATAAACCTGTTTTACGTGTTAAGGCGAAGGATGGCACGATACACACACAGGCTACTGCTATTGTAGAGTGCTTCGCTGCAGAATATGAGGAACTGTACAAATCAAGGCCGATAGCATCCAGAGAAGACACGTTTACCTATTTAGAAAATGTGGCGATAGGATGGCTCTCAGATGGCCAGAGGGAAATGTTGGCATCACCCATAACTGTTGAGGAAGTAACAGACATAATCAACTCACTTCCTAACGGGAAAGCGCCGGGCCCGGACGGGTTCACTAATGAATTCTACAAACAATATGTTGACGTCATTGCCCCACACATGGTGAGCATGTTTGGTGCAGCGTTCGAGAACTCTGAACTCCCACCAACATTGCGTGAGGCGGCTATAATAGCGCTCCTCAAACCTGGTAAGGACTCTGTGATCTGTGAGTCTTATAGACCACTCTCACTGATCAATACTGACTCCAAAATACTGGCGAAGTTATTAGCGATACGTCTGAATCCACTTATGACAAGTTTGGTCTTGCCTGATCAGGCGGGGTTCATACCTACACGCTCCACTGCCCACAATACTAGATCATTGTTTGCATTATCTCACTATCTCCAGCCATCAACCAAAGCAGTGGCGGTCATGTTAGATGCTGCCAAGGCTTTCGATTCCATCGAATGGGACTATTTACTCACTATTCTGCTCAGAATGGGGTTCCCCAAGCGATTTGTACAATGGGTCACACTAATATACACTAATCCATGTGCAAGGGTGCGCATTAATGGGTATATATCGGAAGTCTTTAAGATTCAGCGGGGCACTAGACAAGGTTGCCCACTCTCACCGCTACTATTTGCGCTAGCACTAGAACCTCTGGCTTGTATAATACGGCAAAATTACAAGACCTCGGCCTTGCAGTTCCCATCCAGGCCTCTGCATATATCATTATATGCGGACGACATGCTTTTATATATACGCGACCCTAACACCCACTTAAACCCAATAATGCGAGAATATATAAAATTCGGATGACACTCCGGTTTGACGATAAACTGGTCCAAATCCTCCATTATTCCTTTAACAGACACGACGACCTCGCAAGATACGGACTACCCGTTGGAGTGGCAGTCAGACCCGGTGCGGTATCTGGGGGTGATGTACCACAGGGATCCTGAAGTGGTGATTAGATCGAACTATGGTACGGCTATGTCCAAATTAGAAGATAAAGTATCGCGCTGGATACAACTGCCTTTGTCATTAGCGGATCGAATAGCGATCGTAAAAATGAATGTCCTGCCTAAACTGCTGTACCTCTTTAATAATATCCCTATTGAACCACCAGCTGCAGTATTTAACAGCATCAAGTCCCTGATTTTGAAACTGATCTGGGCGGGAAAACAAGCACGAGTGCCCTTACAAACACTCACATTGCCGTACAACAGAGGGGGTTTCGGGGTGCCGGATTTTCTGTTGTATTATTTATGTGCTCAAGCACAATACGCGGCATACTGGTTCCACGAAATACCATATTTAACACACATGGCCATTGAAGAGGGTGATGCTGCGCCCATACCGCTGTCGTCAATGCTGTCCCACACTCGCCAACCTCTGCATAATCGAGATATCAACACAATTGACACCACTATTAAGGCTTGGAGAAAACTGGCTAGATTAGCACACAAAGAACCATTATACGCACCAGCGATGCCGCTACCTTATCACCAGGCGCTCTCTGTCACGGGGGAGAAGGTGGGAATGTCACTATTGCAACAGGTAGGCATCGGAAAAATGGGAGACATGTTCCATGAGGGACGCTTTGTAGACGCAGGAGACTTGGGGTATATTCAGAATAAAACACTGCTGTTTCTATTCACACATTACCGGTTAAAACGTGCTATGCAAACCTTTTTCCCAACATTTCCGGAGGAACCAGAAAGCCTGAACTCACTACAAATGATCATCACCTCACCAGATACCTCACACCTGGTGTCTAGACTGTACACCACAGCGCAGGCTGAGATGCCGGGGGCGGGGGACAGAGCTAAGGAAAGATGGGATGAGGTGTTGGAGACATCACTAACGGAGGAGGAATGGCAACAAACATGTGCACTAACACAAATCCTCACGCCAAACGGTAATTTACGTATTATTCATTACAAATTTATACATCAAGCATACTACACACCGGCGCGTATGTATAGATTTGGCCTTCAGGATAATGACAGGTGTAAACGATGTAATGTAGGGGGGGCGGGGTTCGCACACCTGGCATGGGACTGTGCAGCGGTACAATCCTACTGGGAGGAGGTCACTACTACACTGGCTACCATGTTACAAGTTGAGATGGAATGCACAATTCGTGTTTGTTTACTGGGAGTAATTCCACAACTAAGGGCTACAAGGCGTAAATTTTGTGCGATAGCGCTGTTGTTGGCCAAGAGACAGATCGCACAATGCTGGCACAGCAGACAAAAACCCACAACGAGTAAGTGGCTACTGGATATGACCAGTTGTAGAGATAAGCTACAGACTTATGAGGAAGAGTTACCGGCAAGATCTAGGCCCAAAGATTTCTGGTGCTATCTCACGGAATATCTGCTATCACGGGGCACGGACGAAGAGGGTTGACTCAGAGATGGTTTTAATCGTGGGAATTGGTACGGCATTGGGGCCCTTGGGGCGTGGCCTAGCATCACTCGAATGCATATTGTTATTAAATTAGCAGGAATGTAGAAGTCTCAATTTTCGTTTGTTACTACTGTGGGAAGTTCTGAGTCCACAACTGTCAAGTTACTGTTCGAACTGAAAACTTAAGACCTTAAGACTTGCAAAACTGAATGATGGGTTTATATACACTGGGCTGGATATGTATGTTTAATATCTAGATAACGTGTATATGATGTTTTGGCAGCCGGCCCCAGGGTTGTAGGCACATGGCTGTGTATGACTAACTACGTGTAATAAAGGTCTTTAAAAAAACCAAAAAAAAAAAACCATCACACTCCTACAAATGTGACAATTCCGACTATTTCAGGCCCCCAAACCTATACGAATGGCTTGGGTGGCAGGTAATAGTCATTTTTAATATGTATTGGATGAATAAATTACCTGCTGTTGTAATTTCCAAATGAACCGGACAGCGCCACCTTGTGGCAGCTGTCCCAAGCGCCGGCGTTGAAAATTAAGTGGTGCTGAGCACCGGAAATTAACGGTTCAAATTAAAAACTGCTCATAATGCCTTTTTTGAAATGGCCCCATTGTCATCAGATTGTAGCAGGCTAGACTGTTGTGCTCCGCCTCCCCGACTTCCGTCTTTCACCATGACAAAATGTGTCCATTGACACCCACCACTGCAAACGTTTTGTCCATTTAAAGCACAGAGTTAGCAACACTGTCGTTAAATTGTAGCAGGCTATTCTGTTGAACCCTACTTGCCCTTCTCTACCGCCCCTCTTCCTCCTCCTTAATTGCCCCCTCGTAGATTAACTCTTCCTTAAAGAATACTGTATTGGTGGAAGATGGATTCATGTAAAGGGGTTTACCGGTATACACTCGCACATGAGTGGCCATTCAGTTTATATAGGGCAGGGACAAGGTTGATATTGCATCACTTCCAGCCTGTAATACGCATCAATTCCAGTCTGTAACACCCTCTATTAAAAGTTGATATTTTCTGTAAATTACGCTTGGCTAGTATGTTAATGCAGTAGTTTTTGAAATGCCCATAAAAACGCTTCTATTGAGAACATGTAAAACATTCAGATGTCACTCTTCATTCACTGTCTGTTGTGTATTGGTGCTGGGAACTGTCAGACTGAAGTATGCTGTTAGGCTTCCTTCAAGGGCAGACTTCATGTGCATTTGGCCAGGACAGAAGATTTCCATTTAGGCCATTGTTCTGCGCCCTGCAAAGAATGATCTTTGATTACGAGGACTTGTCTTACTTCAATCTGAAGGAGGATCACTTACCTTTTATTATATTACTAATGGAAGGTTTTGGATCAAATTAAGGATTGACATTCAGTGGCGTCTCTAGAAGTGAATTAATTTCGTTTTTTGGCCAGAGGGTAAATAAGGCGACACAGATAAAATGAGTGGATCCTCCTACGATAGACAATCATGAAGAATATGCTATATGATATATATATATATATATACATATATATGTGTGTGTGTGTTTAATATGCAAAAAAGAAGCAGAGAACTCCGGGTAATTCTTAAGTTTAGGTGGAAAGCAGCTCCTGTATAGATCACCCTCAACACCAGCGACACTCTAAATTTGCTCACATCTAATGTCTGGTTTTCTATCAAAGTCTTTAATATATATATTTCGTTAAGCGACCTCTGATGATTGGCAGCAGCCATGAAACGCGTCAGGTCTAATTAAAATAATCCAAAGGAACATCAGCACGAGCCTCAGCCTTGAAAAAATAACCGGATGGTTCAGCTTGCCAAGTGTGCGCTTTCAAACGCTTTCGGGCACTTTGGTGGACAATATTTTACGCGGCAGCCCTGTCGCGGAAAGCAGCACCGTCCTTGCACCTTATAGGAGGCCGTCTTCGGAACTGTGTCCGGACTGAAATACGGTTTGGCTAACTGCGGCGATAAAATGCTCGATCTGAATTCCTGGGCCCACTATGGGTGAATAATTGCTTAAAAATTATGAGACGACAGCAGGACCTACAATAGGTGTGACTTTGTTTCTGGATGGAACTACTAAAACCATCATGCATCGGGAAAATCGAACAGCCCACTGAGGGCGTGGCATGTATATAACCAGAACTGCCTGCACGAGTCTTTCGTTAAGCGACCTCTGATGATTGGCAGCAGCCATGAAACGCGTCAGGTCTAATTAAAATAATCCAAAGGAACATCAGCACGAGCCTCAGCCTTGAAAAAATAACCGGATGGTTCAGCTTGCCAAGTGTGCGCTTTCAAACGCTTTCGGGCACTTTGGTGGACAATATATATATATATATATATAACATTTTTAGCAGACTTATTTATACATTACTGTGGTCTGCGGCAGGGGTAGAGGTCTTTGGCATGGCTCAGTCACTCCTGTTCTGTTCACACCACTGTCTTCTCTCGGTTAGACCCACTCTTTTACTCCTTCCACTTTTATAAAAAACACTGGATTTCAAATTCCATACCTCACCTCTTTCTTCTTCTGCAACCTCTTTTCAGTGTCTCCTGCAGGTATTTCTTTGCATTTTTTTCATTTCACCATACTCTACGTATATACAATGCACCCAACCCACTCACCTACAAGCAGTGCATTTTCACCCTATCACTGTTTGGACTGCTGTGTACCTCCGTCACGTATTTTTGTGTACAGTCACAGGTACAGATGGTGCACCTGGCCGTTGCCCTGTGCTCTTTGGAGAGAGGCCAAGGAATAGTGCAAAGTGCTGTAGTGATGTGAAGAGGAGCCTCAGCCAGTTAAGTGGCCTAAACATTGTATCCTTTCTGTCTCACTTCATGTCCTCGTAACCCACCCTAACGCAAAACTCCCATGCCGTTGTTTGCTTTTGCAATGCCTAGAGATGCAGCAAGGTTTAGTGATATATTTTGCACATATGCACAACGTCATGTCAGAAAAAGATGCACTGATTTGGGCACTACAGACACCCCTTGCCCTTCCTCCGCAAAAGGGAACAGGAGATTCTGGCTCATTATTGGGGACTGTCACTGCCTGTTCCTTTAAGCGAGCTTGTGACTGGGCAACGCCGCTGGAAGACCTGGGTGATCTGTCTGAACAAGTGCTGGTGATGAGGCTCACTTACAGTGGTCCACTTTGTCCCTCATTCCAAGCTCTGTGGCTTTCTACAGGGCCTCATCCTCGCTTTTTTTTCTTACAACCACCCCATGGGCCTATGCCAGCCAACAGGGCTGCTGTGAGTGCGACTCTCACCGGCGGAGATGGAGGGAGATACCTTGAGGGATAGAGATGAGGAGATGGGTGCGCATGTTCATCTTGGTCTGGTACTGACCAGTGTGGGTTAGAAATGCTTACACCGCATTGAACTTGTTAGGGCAGGGAATGAGTTCTAGAAGAAATTTCACCACAGCATGCATTCCACAGACATTCTGCATATTGACCACAGAATTTCCAAGCAAACGCCGTACTCCAGCGATCTTCCAAGTGTCAGTTTTTCAAGTGAATTCCTCTTTATCGATCCTGATTTTTAGAGGGTCGGAACCATACACCCAGTCTCATCTATAACTTGTCTGGAAGGGGGAACTTTGCATGATGATGTTCTCAGGTTCTGAAATTATAAAACCTCCAAGTGAAAATCAAATTTCCAGCATCCATGACAGAGACAGGCAACTGCCTGGCCTGCCAAACTAGACAAGTTACTGCTCGGAAAGGTGTAGCAGTCTGTAGTATCCTCTTGCCAGCTTGGCACAGCATTGAGGATGCAGGTAAACACTTAAAGGCAGATAAGCATGGCCTGAAAGCCTAAGAGAGAAAATTGGCAACCTAAAGAGAGCAATATTAGTGCTTACTATGGTAGACAAAAAGGAGTGTTTGGGTGAGAGCGGAAACACTGTAAAAAAATTAATAAGTGAGGTCAAATGTTTTTGGGAAATTGAGGTAAAAATGGAATAAGGAAGAGGGGAGACTTGGTAATGTTATGTTATGTTATATGTTAAAAATATTTATACCGCGCTCGGTCACCAAACGGTTTCATGGCGCTCATAGACAATTGCGGGGAGACAGTGCAGCAAAGTAACTCAGTAGGCTAGCTGGAAAAAGTGAGTTTTGAGTAGTTTACGAAAACAAACATAGCTGGGGCAAAGTCTGAGGGAAATAGGGAGGGAATTCCACAGAGTGGGGGCCAGGAAGGAGAAACACAAACCTCCATGCTTTTTGCGTTTGTACCTTGGGACCATCAACAGATTGTGGGAAGTGGACCGGAGATCTCCCCAGGGGGTGTAACGCTGAAGGCTGGATGTAATGAAAGCAGGAGCTTGATCAGTAAGAGCCTTAACCCCTTCCACGCTCATGACGAGCTGGGCTCGTCATGAGGTAGCCTCCTCGCACGCTCATGACGAGCCCAGCTCGTCATGAAACATGGGAATGAGTAAATCTCAGCACAGGAGGGGAAAATGCATAGCATCGATGTGGTTAAAGACAGTACAGCCAAGTTTGAACATGCACGATAGGCCACGGGGTGCCAATGCAGTCTCCTCAACACGGGCTTCTTTAGTATGGGAACTACAACCGCCTGTTTGAAAGAATCTGGGACCATGCCAGTGGCAAGCGAGTTGTTGAGCAGTAACAACGGGGGGTCGGGACAGGCCAAAAAGACTTCTTTAAGGATTTGAGGGCGGCAGCAATCATTAGGGGAGCCCGAGCTCACTGAATGTAACAAGGAGATGAACTCGGTCGGGGAGATGGGAGGGAAAACATCCAAGCGACAGGGATTCATAGGGGGTAGAGGAGGGGGAATGGGGGAGGAAGGAAGGGGAATGTTATTCTTGATGGTGACAATTTTTTCAATGAAGTATGAATTCAGGGAATCACAAAGAGCTTGAGTAGGTAGGGGTTGAACCGTGACACGGTCCGGCAAGGTGAGCTCCTCAACAATAGAAAAAATGTCCTTAGCCTTAGAGGCTGAGTCCATAATTTTCTGAGAAAAATAAGAGGTTTTACCCAATAAGATAGATTTTTTTATACTGTTTCAGTATATCAACATACTCGATTTTAGATGTTGGGTCGTAGTTACGCCTCCATCGGCGCTCAGCTTGCCGGAGGGACAATTTATCCAGTTTCAATTGATCTGTGAACCACCGCTGAGCGTCATGGGGACGTTTAGTTTTTATAATTTTTAGCGGGGCCACTTTATCACTGGCGGATACCAGCCACTGCTCAAGATGACAGGCCTGGTCAATCAACGAGGCCTGGTCCCTAGGGGCTGTAGAAGCTAAGATGGCGTGGAATTCTGCAAGATTGGCATGCTTCCAGTTACGGGCAGTAAAATTGGTAATAGGGATAGAGTGAGCAGGCAGAGTGAGGTTGATGGAAAACGAAATAAAAGAGTGATCAGACCAGGACAAGGATACACTGAGGGAGGAGAAATGTCAAGGTTGGACGTCCAAACTTGGTCGAGAATATGACCTTTGCTATGAGTAGCTACTGTGATATGCTGACTGCAGTTCAAGCTGAGTAGGAGGTCGGTGAAGTCTTCAGAGAGATTACTCTCACGAGGGTCTGCCGGCCAATAATTAAAATCGCCAATGATGAGAATTTTGGCGGAGTTAATGATTAGCCGGGAGACCAGTTCACCTAACTGTTGTGAGAAAAGGGGCATGCAGTCAGGAGGTCTGTAAACAAGGACACAAATAAAGGAGAACCTAGGAGAGGTAAATTTAAAAGTGAGACAATCGGTTTTGGCAAGAGTGAAAGTATTGAGGGTAGTAAACTTGTGCAACATCATAATGATTTTAAATAGCAATAGGCCCTGCCAAAAGACATCAGTTCTAAAATGGTGGTAATAGTCCATCAAGCAGTAATAGGTCTGATAATCACAGACCGGAAAACATGTCCGCATCCTAAAGCTCAGCACTTTTCCCCGGTTCCATCGTATTAAATGTTTCCAAAAATATACTACACACAAAATGAACTGAAGCAATAGTGCTATATTGCAATAGGCTACCACGTGATTGTTTTCCTTGCTTCTTCCTGAAATGCACTTTGGGAGGGGGAGTTATGTGGGGCCAGTGTCGCATCTGTACGTGCCTAGGCCTTCACCCACTTGCCCCGTTACAAGTGACTGCCACAATCAACAGGCACTGACTGACTGACCGACTCAGCCTGGGAACATCGATAGTGTTCCTAATTACATTTCAAGTTTAACTCACTCTTGCATTCCATAAGAGTATTTGCGTTTTCCATGACGTTGTGTTTCTGGATTTTTCCATGCACCATATTGCTCATGTACACTTCGTACTGTGAAGTCACCTGTATGAATGTGTGTGAGTTCAGTTTGGGGTTGGATGGGTTTTATAAAGGGCAACCAACGCGAGCTCTGGAGTTCAGGCGGAGGCAGGGCAGGTTTCTTACAGTTCCTGTCAGTGAATCAAAAAGGGGTTCAGAATACATGCTCATCCATTCCTTGGCCTCTCTGCAAAGAGCACAAGGCAATGGCCAGGTGCACCAAATGTAACTGTTACATGTTGCTTCAGTTTTCTGTGCCATCATTCAAAACAGTGCATAATCAAAAAGCATAACTTTATTTTCAAAACAGTATTTTAAGTGTATTGTAGAAAGGTACTAAACATTTCATTGTTTTTTTTTTTATTGCATTATTGAATACATTGGACTGTAGCTTTTTTTGTTACTATTTTTCCTTCGTGTCAGCGTTGCCACTGAATTTGAAATCATTTAGGCCAGTAAAATTGAGAACTAATAAATATTTTTTTTAAATTATTCGGCCTTAGGGAATTACTCCTAAACATCTCTATAAGGTAGGTCTTTGGGTCGCTGTAGTGAGCAGAACGTTTGTGGCCTGCTAACTTTAGGTAATGGTTCGAGAGGGGTCAACTCCACCATTAATCCTTCTGGGATTTTTAAAATAAGAATCATTTTGGCTACAATCTGCCATTGATAGGTTAGGGGGGTGATCATGGCTGCAAACTCTCATGTTTCTCAGTTGGTCTGGTTGATCTTTGACTCTGCTCTTCACAAATGGGATCTAAATCTTCTTGTTATGTAGTCTTTGATGCAGGCAAAGAGGATTACTCCTTGTCCACCCTCCCAGACTACTTCTGGACCAACAAAATTCAGAGACTGGAAAAACATTAACATCGACCAGCTCACTGAGATCATACGGGACAGCCCTCCGCTAAACAAGCAAGACCCTGTAGCTGCGTCAGCCACCTACTTGAATAGCCTGAACGCAGCCTGTAACAAACTAGCCCCCACAAAAACATCTAACAGGAACAGAAAGCATCATTCAGCCCCTTGGTTCTCGGAATCACTCAGATTGCAGCGCCAATACTGCAGGAACTTAGAGAGACAATGGCGTCGACACTATAATAACGCAGACAAGATCAGCTATAAAAACGCCCTTTCCATTTATAAAAAACTGATCACTTCCGAGAAAACAACTTACTATACCAACCAAATCACCCAGGCTAAAAATTCATCAGGAAAACTATTCCAGGTGGTAACATACCTGTACAATCCTCCCCCACCCCCCTCAGAGGGATCGCAGGACCTCTCAGATGCACTGGCTAAATTTTTTGAAGACAAGGTCCGAGCCATTTTTTCCACTTTTGCACCTGACCCTTCTTTATCCCCTATCGAGCACCCTACGACAAATAACTCTCCTAATTTCCCTGCCTTCGAAGTCATTACGAAAGATACGGTGCAACCCCTTATCGCCAGAACCAAATCTGGATCTCCATTTGATCCATGCCCTCCTGCGGTTCTCAACCGTATCTCAGAAGCTGTTGCCCCGTCACTCACTACGATCTGCAACGCAATGTTCACATCCGGCACCTACCCTTCAGTATGGAAGGAAGCCATTATCAAGCCACTACTCAAAAAACCCAGTCTAGACCCGTCTCTTCCATCCAGCTACAGGCCCATTGCATGCCTTCCTTTTCCGGCCAAAATCTTTGAAAAGATCATGAACCAGCAACTGGCAACATACATCCACAACAACAACTTACTGGATGATACCCAGTTCGGGTTCCGTCAGGGACATGGCACAGAGACAGCTCTCCTGAAGGCAGCGGACGAGATTCGTTCCACTATGGACAATGGAGGAGCTGCAGTCCTCATACTCTTAGACCTGTCCGCAGCCTTCGACACGGTCGATCATGCCACTCTGATCGACCGTGTCGCGGCCATAGGAGTAAGGGACAAGGCTAAGGAGCTTCTGGCCTCATTCTTGTCAAATCGCCTACAAACGGTGAAGCTGGGACAATACACCTCTCAGACCTTCTCCCTGCCTTGCGGGGTACCACAGGGATCCTCGCTAAGCCCGACACTGTTCAATATATATGTGTCTGACTTAGCGAGGGTCATCAAGTCCCATGGTATCTCTCTCACGACATACGCAGACGACACACAGCTGGTGTTGTCCGTATTCGATGATGGCCAAACAGTAGCGTCAAACTTCCAATCTGGCATGGAAGCAATAAGCTCCTGGATGTCATCAAACTGCCTCAAACTAAATTCTGATAAAACAGAAGTGATGACATTCGGGAGACTACAACCAACTTGGTCTCCTCAATGGTGGCCCCAACAACTGGGACAACCTCCAGTACCAGTGATCAAGGTACGTAACTTGGGGGTCATCTTCGACAACAAACTGTCCTTCCAGCAGCACGCAAACTCAGTGGTCTCATCTGCCTTCCACACCTTAAAAAAAATCAAAAAACTCATCCCGTACCTACCATCTTCCGCAGGCAAAACTTTAGTCAGCACGCTAGTCTTCTCCAAGACTGACTATTGTAATGCCTTACTCCTAAACGCACAACAAAAGGTCCTTAATAAAATACAGACTGTACAGAATGCAGCAGCTAGGACCCTGCTACGCATTCCTAAATTTGCATCTGTCTCCCCCTACATCCAACAGCTGCATTGGTTGCCGGTAAGGAGCCGCATCAAATTTAAGGCCTTGTGCATAGCGTACAAAGCCATTCATAACCTAGGCCCCCGATTTCTAAAACAAGCCTTTCAGCCACCTGAACAGCAAAGAACATTGCGTTCATCTTCTGCTCATCTGCTAACAGTCCCTCGCACAAAAAGGGCTAATTGGGGAGACAAACGTTTCACCGTTGCCACAGCTAGACTGTGGAATACTCTCCCTCTTCACCTTAAGTGTGCACCTACCCTGCTTAAGTTCAGAAAAAATCTGAAAACATGGCTATTCCGTGCCTAGTTTCCTTTCCTACGGAGAGTTCTGTTGACACAGCGCCGAGACACCCTCGGGTATTTGCGCGCTCTAAAAATCGCCCCAAATAAATAAATAAATAAATAAGAAAAAACGTTTATGGTTCACACATATTTTTAGTCCGGGATTGCCCCTCACCGCTATCCAGACCGATGAGGTGAGTCTACTTGTGTTAGGTGATGCTAAATCATTTGGAACATGCAGTACTTACTCCGAGTGCATTAGAATCGTTGTTTGATGTCTTGTCTGTGCCAGTGCAAGAAGGGACCAACCACATACAAATCAGTCTTGGCCTTGCCAAATAAGGAATTTTTCAATCAGAACTGCTAGCCCACATTTCCTCTGAATGGTAACACAGATAAACCCTTGACTTATTTGGTTGTGTTGGAAACTCATTGGTGAGGTGCAGCATGAGTGCCTATGAAACATCAAAAACCTGTGTTAGGTCATAATTGTGTCACATCTGGCTACTTTGAACACTTCCCATTACAATTGTTTTAGTAGGTCTGATGCATTATAGAAAAGGACCAACCAACGACCATGCCCCCCTTGAATGGGAATATCATTATTATTGCTCTTGGTTAGCAATGGGCTTATCTTTTCTAATCCAACTTCTGTGACTCTTTAATTGTATACAGGCTTTCTGGCTATATGGTGTTTTATCAGCTACAGCTTTAAGGAGGCTAACACTTGCATTACATTTGCCTAAATTCTCCAGATCTAAACCTCTTTCTGTGTTTCTTTGGTCGGTGTCAAAATATTTTCATTGATATTTCAGTTGTCCGTCTTGTGTATTTTCGTTTTAACTATAGCTTTGTGCTTTGTCGAATACTGAGCACTGCTCTGTTAAATCCACATTGGATAACATATTATGTTGGGTGCGGAAGAGGGATGATGATGCAGTGCACTGTTATTACTGTTGTTCATCGATATATTGAGCCCTATTGTTTCTTATCCTAGTTTTTAGTTCCCACTTTCCAGCATCTGGTGTGGCTCGTTGTCGACATTTGCTGCCATTGCTTTACCGCATTGTCCAAATTTTGGTAGAAAGCTTCTATTGATGACAGTCGTACAATAACAATTCACAAAGCACTTAATTTTTTTAAAAAGTATATTCCCTTTTACTTTGATTACAAAAACAAGGACCATTGTAAATTAAAAGGCACTTTCTTATGATATCTAAAGCTCAATAAAACTTATTAAAAGATAATTGTAATTTGTTTGGGTTATGTTTTGCAGTATTTTCTCTGTGATGTATCATCTCCTAGTCTGCTCCCTTGAATCCAGTAGAAGGAGGTACACACACGGATTATTTTGAGTTAAACTACACAAATGTCGAATGATGGTGATTCCCTATGAGGTAGCAGGTTACACTACCTGGATTTTGTTGTCTGTCATCAATGAGAGCAGATGGTGCAACAGCGTGTTATCCTTTTAGTTACAGATAACAGAATTGTCAGCCAGCCCAGTGGCCATCTGTGTACGCTGAAAGGAACCAAGGTCAGAGTGATTCCTTTCAAGGTACAAAAGGTTTAGCGGGTAGCCTCCATCATTATTTTCACAGCCGTCCATCAAACTTTAACAATTATTATTTTTAAGCAGCCAACGTCCAAAATGTGAGTTTGTTTGAAAAAAAAATTATAATAATGACCCCCATACCCTGGAAAATTTGTCCCAGTGTGTTGTGGTCATTTTTTTTTTTCATTGTGTGCTTTCTATGTTTTTCCTGTCAGTGGCGAACAGAAAAAAGTGATTACATCACTGGTCCACCAAAAAAAGCCTGCACCTTGTAATGCCCTTACTCTGTAGACATGCTTAGTGCCCCCCTAACTGTAAGTGAGGCAGAGAGACTGAAAATTTGGTGAACAGGGTACTCCATTTTGTTTGCTGTGGAGTACACCATCAGCCAAACTCAAAATCAGGCCCTTACTTTTACACAGTTATTAGTGCAACTGAGGGTAGCTACTTGATGAAACAATACATTGTCAAAGCAAATAAGCTAGCATTGCCTGCCAAGGTTTTGGCTTTGCCGGTGCATGTTTTGTTTGCAAATTTGTATTTGCAACTTTTTTACAGAAACCATTCAAACATGGCTTGCCATGCATGGAAATGCACATGTGCATGCACAGGCAGCTGTGTTTGAATGGTTTTTGTAATAAACATTTATTAAACCGCTGATAGCATGCATGAATAAACATCTCCCATCTTGTGAATCATTTTTACTTTTGTGAAAACGATTCCAGGATGGCCAACTATGGGTGCCATTGCATGTGCAGCCAACTTTGAATGTTTCATTATTGTAAACAGTACAGATGTGCAAAGATTTACATGCATGGACAGTCATTTTAGATGATATTTTTTGTGCAAGGAGCAATGAATAATCCACGTGTAACTGTGTGATATGGTTCAGTATTGCCATTGAGATGTTCTGGTGACATGAAATACCACGAGGATGAAAGCAGAGTGGTTTGTAATTGTCGCCAGAACCACAAGATGGGAATATATGGCTTCTACTGCACATTACTATTTATGTATTTTTAAGATTATATGTTTATTTTAGGGCAATTAACTTGAAAAAGCTGTGTCCTTCAAAGTGTATTTCACGATATATACTTATTGAAATTAGAACATATTCACTTTTCATGAATACATTCTTGATAACCCAGTGTTCAGTGGTGAGGGCAGTAAATGTGTGTGAGACTGTGGCTGGAGCAGGCACCCCATATTCATGGATTTGGTGCATAATTTGCTTAATTTACAGATTTCACAAAAAATATTCCTAGCTCCGATTGATGAAATGATACTGCTAGAGATTGTGCCACGTAATTTGTGAGTTTTGCTCCGTAATTTAGAAAACCTTTCTGCATAATCCTTTTAGCCATGAAAATGCTATGGCTCTATGGAGTGGTTTGGAGCACATCTTTAAGATGGTGAAATCCATATTTCATGGTTTCATAAATTCTCTTTTATATCGCTGCAAATTGTGCACTAGAACTTCCCAAACATGATATATTATTACCTACTGGCGGTCGCCAGTAGGTAGTTATATTTAGGGTCTATTATCCATAGGAAAACCGCAACATTCTATTGCCAATAACTTTGGTGTCGATTGATGAATCTTCTTCGAATTTTCCAAACTTTTGGCCAGCTCAGTTCCGCTCCTTCCCTGAAAGTTTGGGGGTGATTGGTAAAGCGGGGGCCGTGAAAAAAGGGGGATCCCAAAATGCGTTTTCCCCATGCAATTTCTCATAGTACCTTTAGCGACGGCTACAGCTCGAATGGCTGAACGGAATTACACCAAATTTGGCAGAGAGGTAGTCCTCAGTTCTGACTTGTTCCTTTGGCATATCTGGTGCCAATCTGTTCAGTAGTTTCTTTGAAAATTACGGTTAAAGTCATTTATATATCTATGGGCGCGGAGGATCCGCGGATTGTGTGAGGATTGGCCTCGTAGGATAAGCGCACCGTTCCAATCACGCCCTCAATTCTAATTGGCTGTCAAGCGGTTGTAAACATTCGAAACCAGGAACTGTTGGCAGCCATTTTGTGCCTCGGTAGAAGCGAGGGTGAAGAAGTTTGTGAAATATGTTGGCAAAACGTGAACAGGGGCAGGTTAGACACACCCTGACCCCCTAGGCCTGCTCAGGGGGTGACATAGGGACCCGTAGGGCAAAAAAAGTAAGAACATATTTTTACAGAAAAAGTCGCAAGATGCGCGTAGGATCCGCACATTTGGTCGTTGAAAAAAACGAAGCATGTATTTTTGAGATATATATCAAGCTTTTGTGTATAGATGTTGGGTGGTTCTACAAAGAGCCCTTGTGTTTATTGAGAGATTTTAGTATTTTACAAGTAAGTACCGATGCAGAGTCTAAAATTCATGAGGAAGACTCGGTTTCCTTCATCTGTAAAATGTACACTATCTCTTTAATAGATGCCATGCATATTGAAATGCAGATTGTTGTGGTATATGGACAATATTCTATAGTCTCATAGAAAAGTAGAAAGATTTATTCACATGTTTATTCACTTATCTGCGCAGATCAGGTGTTCCAGTCTTCCCCTATCTCGATGACTGGTTGTTGAAGGCTGGCTCGCCCCAGACTGTCATCTCCCACCTCAGGACTACAGTCAACCTCCTACCCCAGCTGGGGTTGTCCATCAACGTGCCGAAGTTGCACCTGTGCCCCTCTCAGAAGCTCCTCTTCATCGGAGTGGTTCTGGACTCTGCGCAGTTTTGGGTTTTTCACTCCAAACAGCGGGTTCGGGATGTTTTGGCTCCGATTCTGATCTTTCAGCTTTTATCCTGGGCCTCTGTCAGGTTGACGCTGCGGCTCCTGGGGCTGAAGGCCTCCTGCATCCTAGTGGTTCATCACGCAAGGTGGCATGTGAATAAATATAAACATAGGCCACGCAGTTTGCCTCCCGTAATACACAAATTTCAGGGGGTGGTGGTTCCCGGGGTTTGAGGGGGGTTGTTGAAGCCCACATACTTGTAATGTTGTAGGGGGGTTGGACGCGAAAGTGGTGCAAGGGGGTTGTAAATCTGGTACACAATGTTTTGTTTTACTTTCCTTTCCTTTCTGTGATGTAGACGATCCTGGGTAAATATAACGGTTTTTGTACAGCCAGTAACTTTTAACTCCACCCCAAACGACTTTCTGACTGTTACCATAGTAACAGTTCATGGAACACTTACGTGAGCACAGAGGTTAAAAGTTCACCACACTATTTTGCTAATGAGTTAGCCTCAGAATTATACTTCAAATTATAAATATAATTTCTATTGATGACTGCTACCCCCACAAAAAAAACAGACGTATGTACTTTTTTAATTAACTTTTATTAAAACAGTAACTGGAACAATAACTAAAAGATAACAATACAATAAATAACTAGAACTATAACTAACAAAACAATATAATAAACAACATAATATGGACTCCAAAAGAAGTATTGTAATTAATCTGCAAAACGAAAAAAGAAAATTAGTGTTTAAAATTAGATTGATGTGACTAAATGAGGTCAAACATTATAAGTCAAATTTTTTAAATGTTTGCAGTGTGCCTGAAACGCTTCCACTGGCATTGTACATGCAGACTTTGGTCCACCCTTTTAATCAATTTTTGCAGTTTGAGATATAACGTCCTACCTCTGTTATTCATCTCCTACTTTCTCCTTTCAAAATCTCTTGTAAAGACCTTAATAACAATTAAAGGGAACATTTTCTGCATATTTTTAATAAAGCGTTTGACACAATGCATAGTGACACAGTATTTCTGTAGTAGGGGATCTCTGTGTATAGTCATAATCTAGTGAATAGTCCCGCCCATGTGCGTGGACCCCGGAGCAATCAAAAATAATCTCTTAAAGTGTCGAAAAATGCAGAAATGCACAGACAATTAAGAGAGAATTAAAGACAGATAATGCAGCCTATATCCACAGGCTTCACTGTCCAGTACTTCAACTAGAAATTCCACCAAAAATCCACAAACAGCACAGCCTGTCCAGATTTCTCTTGCTTTAACAGCAAAAACCCTCTGGAATGATAGAGAGGAAGAAATGGACAGACAAGCCCCATAGGCTGCCATTCGTGGTTTTCCTGAATCAGTCTGCTCAGTGCGTCTGCCTGAACATTCTGCACACCTGGTAGATGAGTAGCTGTTATCGTCAGTCCTCTGGCCAGGAGCCAGTGCCAGATCGCCTGCGCCTCCTGCGACAGAGTGCGCGATTTCGACCCCCCCTGCTGGTTGAGGTAATACATCGTGGTCGTATTGTCCGTCTGAACAAGCAGAGAGTTGGTCCGGAAGGACGGATGAAAGGCCTTCAGTGCCAAGTGAACAGCTCTGAGTTCCAGGAAATTGATGTGGTACGTGGACTCCGTCGGGGACCACGTCCCTTGAATCTGTAAGTCTCCGGAGTGCGCCCCCCAGCCGTGGAGCGACGCATCCGTCTCGATAGTCGCTGTTTCCTGTCGCAGGCACTAGGCAGACCCAGGCAAGTAACGTACCATTTTTTTCGGGAGACCCGGGGGAACGCTGGGTGGGTGGAAATTTGTTGATCCACGCAGATTCCAGAACTTTCCACCACAGAAATGTGAGGAAAGTGTGTTTTTTTTGTCAATTTCTTAGCTTTGCAAGGGGTTCTGGGTAACAGAACCTGGTGGTAGGCAGTCGAGTCACCCCATCCTGAATTCCCCTGGGTATCTAGTTTTCAAAAATGTATAGGTTTGCTAGGTTTCCCTAGGTGCCGGCAGAGCTAGGGTGCAAAAACTACAGCTAGGCACTTTGCCATAAAAGGGTCAATTTGTAACTGCAAAATTGAGGTGTGACCACGTTGCATTTTGCGCCGTTTCCTGTCGCAGGCACAAGGCCGACCCACACAAGTGAGGTACCGTTTTTATCGGGAGACTTAGGGTAATTCAGATTTGTAAATCAACTGTTATTACCAATTGAGTTTTCATGCATTTCTCCCTTCCCAATGAAAGACATTGTGTAAAAAAAAAATCTTTTTAAAAAATGACCAATAATTCACATGCTAGTATGAGTATTCCTAATTGTGAAAATGTGCAATTATATACTGTTTCTAAACTCTATAATTTGTACCCAATTCAGAAATACATAGGTGTCTTTCATACAGATTTTTCCATGTATACATTTTCCAAGAAAAAGTGCTCTATACCAAGTAAATAAAAAAAATACCATTGCAAGTTGCTGCTCAGTTTTTGGATCTGGGTTCGTCGGGTTCTTGGTGAATCTACAAGTCCTATATATCCCCACAACCAGGAAGGTCTAACGGATGTAACCGTGTATTGCTTTCCAAGAGCTGGCAAAATTACGAAAAGTTATAGGTGAAAACGTTGAGACAAAAGGCTGTTTTTTTCAACAAATTTTCAATTATTAGCAATATTTAACTGTTAGTTTCTATAATGAAACCTTCATGGATTTAGACAAATGACCCCTTTCTGAATACAGAATTTTGTCTACTTTTCAAAATTGTATAGCTTTCCAGGATCCATTATTGCTTTCAAACTCATTTCTACCATTAACTGGAAGGAGGTGGAAAGCTCTAAAAATAGCAAAAATAGGCTATGTCCCAGAAAAATGCCAAAACTGCGTGAAAAATGTTGGTTCTCTGACAAAAGACTGTCATTCCCTAAAAGCTGAGAAAATGGAGATTTCAGCCCCACAAACCCTTTTTTGATTATGTTTGCAGGGAAATACCCAGAGGCTTTCATTTGCAGCCCGTTTTCCCATTTTTCTGAAAAAAACAAAAATTTCACTATATTTTGGTTAATTTCTGGGACCCCTCCAAGGGAATCCACAAACCCTGGGCACCTTTAGAATCCACATGAAGTTGGAAGAAAAGGACGCAAATGTGGCGTGGATACCTTATGTGGTCAAAAAGTTACAGGGGCCTAAGCGCGCACTACACCAAATCGCCAAAAAAAGGCTTAGCACAGGAGGGGAAAGGCCTAGCAGCGAAGGGGTTAAAGACAGCATTGCCAAAATCAAACATAAATTTGCATTTACGCGGTATTTAAAGATTGTTCAGATTAATTGATTTAATTACTCTTAAAAAAGTGCTCACCTACGAAGAAGTGGATACGAACACTCTCAATGGCTGTGACTGCGGAATAGGAAAAGTTCAAGAAGGTTGGCAGCTTATAAATGCTTTGCAGAAGGATGATTGGTTGATGTCACTGGGTGTGAGAGCTGTGATTGGGCATATTGTAATTGAGCATGCACAAATAAAATGAAACACGTTAGGGGTACATAGCCAGACAGTGGGACGTATTGTGCGCATGCGTAACATTAACACGCATGCGCTACCACAAACATGCCTGCGCAAAGTGAAGGCAACTCCTACGAGGTACATACATAGATGGAGTTTGGATGTCCCCGTGGTCTTGAAGTGGCTTCAGGAGGGGGGCTTTGCAGCCCTCCTTCATAAAATAATAATATATAATTAGGCATGCCCTGGGGGCTGGGGAACCCGGTGCCCGGAATTGGGCACGGGAGGGGGGCCACTGGGCCCACTTCCCATAAAAAAAATGGAATACTTATACTCCGCTTATTGTCATCGTACCATAAGCGCACCCTTCCGATCACGTGCTGAAGGCTCATTGGCTGTCAAGTGGTTGTCAACATTCGAAACTAGAAACTGTTGGCAGCCATTTTATGTCTCGGTACAAGGGAGGCTGAAAAAGCGTGTGAAATGTGTGTTTAAAACGTGAAAAGGAGGGTAGACACACCCTGATCCTCTAGGTCTCCTCAGGGGGTCCCACAAGGTCTCCCAGTGCCCTTATTTTATTTTTATTTTTTGGGGAAAAATCGCGGGGTGCACGTATCATCCGCGCATTCTAGCGATATTTAAAAAAGAAAAAAAAGCTGTGGGCTTCTGCGCGTCTTTGGTAATTTGCATTCTTTCAACTGTTTAGAGGAGATGCAGTGCTGTATTCAGGATCCACCACTGAGTAAGAAAAGGTAACGATAACACTATTTACCTGCTAAGTGAATTTCTACCCATAGGATAACAGTGATGTACTTCTTAAGAAAGTTAAAGAAAATTATTAAAATAATAACCTCCGATTATCTCTTGTCTTAATATTTATATTAAATGTATATCAATACGTTTTTCAACATTGAAAAAATCGCGGAAGTCACGCACGCACCGTGTCTGATATGTATATGACATCACGCGCTACCGCGCGTCCATCACGTAGCGTTATACGTAGCCTTATACGTACATGTCGCGTATGCGATAGGCGTCGCGCACAAGTGGCATAGCATCCGCATGGGAAAAGTTGTACCCGTCGCACACCCTTCACGGATCCTAGACAGCGACCCTAAAATGGCGTACACGTTTCGCGCAGTAAATGAGTAGGGTGTTCGTAGGGTGCGCAACTGCAAAAAGAAAGAAATAATAAAAATAATTTAAGTATATTATAAACAATATAAAATAATGAAAAAATATGTTTATGTAGAAAAAAAACTAATAAAAAATGTGTAATGTAATTTAAAAAATAACATCTAAAAATAAAAAGATTAAAAAAATGTCGTTAGGAAATATAAAAAAACAATAAAAATATTTACAAATCAGCATTGAAAAAATCTTTGAAATTCACTGAAAAAAACATAGGTTTCAGACATGTTATGGTTAGGAATTAGCATTTAAAAAACCTTTGAAATTCACTGAAAAAGCCATAGGTTTCAGACGTTATAGTTAGGAATACGCATTTAAAAAACCTTTGAAATTCACTGAAAAAAACCATAGGTTTTAGGGGTGTTATAGTTAGCTACACATTTCACTCGTATAAAACCACTGAAATTCCCCCGTTATGGTTAGTTGTACTAACTATAACTCGCGCGCCCGCAATCCACTGCTGATGATGTCACATATTACATCATTCATGACATGGTCAGTGACATCACTGGTGACATCTCAAATGACATCACTGATGAAACCACTGATGACATCATCCATGTGACAAGCTGATACACCTGATCATACAATAGCATCATCTTTTAACACACATTATAAAATATGAAGTACCATATTTGAAACATTGACACACCAGTACAAGTTTTTAAAAACCCACTCAGTGATTCCTACATTTACACATGCACATCTAAACACTTACCTATAGATTCACTCATACATGCTAACAAAGATCAATAGAACACTATTGAATATACTTATACACCTACATCAACATTACACACCAGCACATAACCCATTCCTTTATGCAGACATCCTACTCACTTATGCAAATAATTGATCATACTTATATTTACTAAGCTACTCACTTACACAAACACCACTTTATTTATTCATATAGATAGTAACTCAGTGTGTTATAAAATCAGTATTACAAGTATACAGTTATCCATAAATCAATCATACAATCACTGAGTATTATGTATACTTATTTATATACAATAACTGTCACATACACTCCCTTTTATATTTTTAGTTTGTTGGACATATATCATTGAGAAATATATTTACTCATCACCACACCCATAAAAAAATTCACTCACCGAAACAACTGTTTCCACATACAGTCTTAACCTCATATACTTACTAAATCAACTATTTACACATCTTTCCAGTCACACACGTCCTACCCAACCACACACACATTCATTCACTATCACATACAAATTCTCATTTAACTAATTAATAACTAATGTAGACTTCCACATAGGTAGTAACCAACTTATGTAGTAGTTTACACAACAAGAGATAGAGTGATACAGGTATTCATACAGTTTAATCACTATCCCATATATTTAGTGAGACCCTTAAAATTCCTCACTTAGACAGTCAATCACATTGGTACTAAATCCTCCATTCACACACTTATACATCCACTCAGTCTTCAAGGCAGATTGCTATATATATATATAATACATATTTAAATAACGACCCAAACCACTTTCACTGGATGATGTCATCAGTGATGTCATTTAAGATGTCATCAGTGATGTCATTTAAGATGTCATCAGTGATGTCACTGACCATGTCATGAATGATGTAATATGTGGCATCATCAGCAGTGGATTGCGGGCGCGCGACTTATAGTTAGTACAACACACTCACACACAATAGAGTGCGCAGGTAACCTGTGCACTTACTCTAATCAGTGTTTTATAAATTTCATTTAGGACCTATACCATTGTCTTACCAATCCTTGTCATTGGTACCTAAAGTCCTAAGGGATCAAAGGAGTTAGAATAATAGGTAGAATAATAACATTTTCACTCATAAAATAACTACAACTCGTGAATGGTTAACATTTTTATCTAAAATCTTTAAAATGTCATAATCCAAGCATTGAATAATAGAAAATTCTCAATTAGGAAAATAATGATTAGAATGAAAATATGCAGAGTTCTAATAAAGCAGTCTTTACGCATTTGACAAGAGGGTGGGAAAAGAGAAGGAATCAGATCAATAATATACGACAATATGAAAAACTTATATCATTTAACATTAGGGTGGGAAGAGAGAAGGAAACAGAACAATGACAGTACCCACATTTAATATTTACCTAGAATGGTGTGAAGAACTAACCCTGGCCACGGGTCAGTTTAGAGGACAGAACCCCAAAAGTGCAGGCACCGTAAAGGCAGGCAGGTGCAGATCGGAATCAGGACAGGTAAACCCAAATTGGATCAGGACAGGACCACCAAGGCTAAGACCAGCACCCGCAGTTAAAGTTGCAACACCTTCGTTACTCCCTCTCTGCAGCTAACAGCCAGAACCCGGTAAAAGTTATCGACTTATCCGACAAAGTGCTTCGCCAGCACTTCAGCTTTCAAACTCCGATCTGGGTTTTTAACCTTCTAACAGAGGGCTATGCCAGCACCTCTGCTTCCGATTACTTATTGAGTGCGTTGGGTCAGTGACAGGTCAGCTATTCGGACATGTCGGACAAATTAACTGGCTAAGCCTACCCTAGTTATACTATTTTCCAAGTCAATGTGCCAACCCCCAATGTGGCAAGTGTAAGAATCCCCAATTTTGATTGGACAAAGGATGAGGAGAGATCATCACACCACACTAAAATGAAGCTTTCAGAATGAATATTAATGCTTGCTTTCCCGCCCATCAATTTATTTTTCCCACGTATGTTTTATTCCACCCGACAATTAATGTTCTATTAACAAATACATTGTTATAACATATTAACAAGTTTTCTTCCGCTTGGGTTCAAAAGTTTGTTTTCCCATGCGCATCATGTAGTGCGCGGTAGTTTGGCATTGCTTCAAGGTTAGATGACTTCAGTTCTCTTTAGAGTCAGACATGCGCGATGTGGGTTTTCAAGATGGAGTAATAGCATCTCCAGGGCCCAAGATTATCGTTACATGAAAAAATGAATGTACTGTATACCACTTACTTCTACTCTATTCCCAGTACTTTATTTTAACGATTGCATTATAAATTAGGCAGAACAAACAGCTTAGCAAAAGCAGCAGTGCAAGCTTCATGCATGCTGTTAACACAGAGCAGCCATCTTAGCTTTAATGCGCAGAAGCAAAAGATTCCCTCCAAGCAAAGAATACGTCATGTCACGTGAGTGTGACAGACGCATGCGCAGTAAGAAATCCCGCGTAGCAGCGGCCATTTTATTTGCAAGCCGATTAACATTAGTAAAAACACATATCCAAGCTTCTTCTAGATACCCAATGTTTGTGTGAAATGCAATATTAATAAGACAAACATGTTGACCCTGTAAGACTTTTAGTTTTATTTTTTTTTAAATATTTGGGGTCCCCGAATTTAAACAAAAAACCCTCCTGTGATAGATTAACCCCTCTAAGCATAGCCTTAAACATACAGCCAACCCCTACGTCAGTAGGCGACTTCAGTAGCATGCAGGAATGTGTACATTGAAATGCCCATGCATACAACTGAAGATCTGGAGCAGCCAAACCTCCCTTTTCTCTACGACGCCTACGTTTTTTACAAGAAATTCTTGGTATATGATACGCCCAAATAAATGAATTAATATCACTTTGCAACCTAAGTAACTGGGAAGGCTCAAAATAAAGAGGAATAGTGTTAAAAAGGAAAGTGATTCTAGGTAAGATAGAAATTTTTATTACATTTGCCCTTCCCTTAATGGACAAAGGCAATGAGGACCATGATCTCATGAGTTTCCGACATTCTTTTGCCACTATGGAAAAGTTGGTTTCGGCCAGTTTACTGATATCGTGGACGATATTAATACCAAGATGCCTCATTTTCAAACTAGGCTGCACCCCTGTTAAAGACTCATTGGTATGCCAAACCATGATCTCTGTTTTTGAGGCACTCATTTCGTATCAGGAGATTGCACCAAAATCCTGAGCCAGTTCAATCACCGAAGGAAATGCCGTATGGAATTCTGACGAGAAGATCAAAATGTCGTCCGCATTAAGGGCCACCTTTCTCTCCCACTCCCTGTACCTAAAAGGTTTGATGTTAACATCGTCACACAGCCGTTGGGCGAAGGGTTCGATATAAAGGTCAAACAGGAGAGGGAAGAGAGGGCAGCTCTGACGCGTCCCCCTAGTGATGTTAAAAGGGTCCGACAGAGATCCATTCACGAGCAGGCAAGCCGAGGGGTTCCGGTATAACAACCTCACTGCTTGACGAAATTTATCTCCGATGTTGAACTTCCCTAAGACCCCCGACAGGTATGACCAGTTCACCCTGTCGAAGGCCTTAGTAGCGTCGAGCGTGAGGATAGCCAGGGGAAGGGACTCAGTGGATGCAATGTCAATAGCCCCTATCAAATCGTAAGTTAGTTCGAAAAGCTGTCGACCCTTAATGAAGCCCCTTTGGTCCTCGTGCAAGATATCACCTGATACCCCCCCCAATCAGATGGCTCTGCTCAACAGGAGTTACAGAATAAGCTAACGCGGGCGAAGGGGCAGCTGGATTCAGTGTTGAATACTCGTGTACTTAGTAGGTGGGAGGCGAGTAAAATTGCTCATTTTGAGTATGGGGAGGGAGAGGGGGCGGGTAGACTTTTATCTTGGAAAATCAATACCGATCAGGCATGTAACCATATTGGCTCAATTACTCAGGGTAGTGTTGTTTATACATCTGATGAGGATATTCGGAAGATCTTTTGGCTGTTCTTTCAGGACATCTATAAGGAGGACAAGTGCATAGAGCCTGATAGCATTGGAGACTGGTTAAGTGAAATTCCACTACCCTCATTGACCCTGGAGCAATGTGCCTGTTTGGATCGGGTGATCTAGCAGGATGAGGTCAATGTAGCCATCATGAGTAGTAAAAAAGGAAAGGCGGCGGGCCCTGATGGCTTTCCCGCTGAAATGTACAGGGTTTTGGGGAAAGCAATCATTCCATTATTAACTACCTTATTCAACCAGATCCTCCAGGATGGTTTATCTCCTCCAGTTTCGTGGGATAACGCTTCCATAACCTTGATTTTAAAACCTGGTAAACCAGCATCACAGTGTGGGTCCTACAGGCCGATTTCCATCCTTAATGTGGATTATAAAATCTTCACTTCTATGAACATGGGTCAAGTTGCGTAGCTCAGTAAGGCTAGGGTATTTCTCTAGTTTGGCACCTTCGTGGGATTCACCTGGGGCCCCAGGATGGCTTAAGGACAGTCTGGCTTTGCCCTTGAGAGAAGCAGGTGTGGCAGTCTGGGGCGATCTATTTGTGGATGGGGTTCTGGTCCCTTGGGAATCCCTAAAGGATAGGGTTGGTTCTAACTTATCCAAGTTTTAATACCTACAGATGGCTAGCTGGGCTCAGTCACAGACCACTACCAAGAGTAGATTCCCAGTGAGGGGAGGTAACCATCTTGAGTTTCAGCTTATTAATAAAACCACGGCAAAAGAGGAGATTTCTTTTTGGTACCACACAACACTTGATGAGATTGACGGCGAATTTCAGCTGGCAGATAAGCTTTGGGGGAGTTCCTTCTTGGATCAGGATGTGGGAACCATGTGGCTAAACTCATCTAAGACTTTGTGGGATATTGTTAAACCAGCATGGCTCCGAAGGAATCATCTCTTCACCCTGCATAGGGCCTATTATTCACCACAGAGGCTCTCAAAATTCTCAAATGACTCGCCAGTATCATGTATGAGGTGTGGAGCAATAGCTGCCTCGGATCTACATATGTTTTTCCAGTGTCCTTCTCTGTCTCCCTTTTGGGACTCTATAAGCAGATTGTCAACTTCGCTTGGTCGCCCCATTGCAATCAACCCTGCATTAGTAATATTTGGTGTGATGGAGGATGTTGTAGGCCCGGCTAAACATCTTCTTCTTTATACCATCCTCATGGCTAGAAGAGAGATCTGCAGAAAATGGAAAGACTCTACACCACCCTCTTTTGCTGAGTGGCGGGCATCAGTACTACAGGTTTCTAGGCTACACCTCATAAGATCGGGCAACCAAAATTCGGCGGAGATGGGTAGGTGTTCCCACGCGGTCACGGGCTGATTAAGCTAAATCTGAAGGCTTAACCCCGATGCACTGACCCGCCGACCACTCATGTGGCTCATAGACCTTGACCATTAGGCATAGGACTTTCCACAGAGGTAAAATATACCCACACCACATACATGACACTGGCATGTTATTAAGTTCCTTTATTATAATTTTTCACTTCTTTAAGGTCCTGATGAATCGCAGGAGATTTACCCAATTGCGAGAAACATGTTGACCATTTGTTCTTCTTAGCTCGACAAGGGTCACTCTACCTAACGAGGTGACACCAAGCGAGCTTATTTTCACGATTTTAATTGTAGTAGGGGGACCACCAGAATAAAATAGTTTCCGGCACCCCTTGCTGCATTTTAACTATCATACCAGGCTCACCTGCTCTCTCGCCCACACACCCGCACTTCACCATAGGGCAGTTGGATACAAAAGATCTCTGCCAAAGTGCCCCTCTTTGAGGTGTGCCCGTCGGGGATTGCACCGCCCCCCCGACGAGGAGCAACCGCCGATGATGAAGCATGACATCCTTCGGGGTGTGTGAGGCAAATACATCCAACAAAATGGATGCCCCAAGGTGTAATATTTACACCTCCGGTCACGCTAGTTTTTACTTAACCTCCCCCTCCTTGTAGGAACAGTTCAGTACCTCTCTTGTTGAATCCGATATACTAATTACGGGCACATGCTGTAACTGGACCTTCCACCCTCAAAAGTGGTAACTAGTGTCCGTTGATCAATTGATCACTCTCCCTCTTTTTGATAAAAACCAAAATAAAAGAGCATTTTGGTACCTTCTAGAGTGGGGACAACAGTGAGATGTTTTTTTGGTTTTTTTTTTCCCTGTCCAATGATTACGCTGCCCCTCCTTCTTTTCTCAGGCATATCCTGACACATCAGGTTGCGCCCTTGTGTCTGTTCGGATATTTGCTCAGGTCGACGGCCCCCTAAAAAGTCTCCAAATAAAAAATCCTTTGAGGATCTGACATTACTGATAGGCGATGGTCATCTTCTTACAAGCCTATATATCCAGTGTACTGAGGCAGTGTGTCGCTCTCTCTTGGATTTAATGGAGCAACTAGGGCAGAAAAAGAGAAAAAAAAAAAAATAAGACAAACCTGTTGATTAGTGTATTAACGTTATGTTGAGAGGACTGAATTAAAGCAAGTCGCATTACGTGCAAATCCTTGCTCCATCACACACACACGCACGCACGCGCGCACACACACACCTTTTTTTATTTTGTCTTTTTTGCCAGTGAACAAATTACAGTTAAAAACTGAAGGGCATATTTAGGCTACAATGACTCCTGTGAAGGTACTGCACGCTAATTTGTTTTGGTATGCTACAGACAGACTCCTACGAAGTGTGTTTCTGAAAAATAAACAAAAAAAGAAAGCTCCAACACCCTGGGAGCTTTCTCCCAAGGGGTAAGCGGTCATTATGGTTTTTTACTGCCTTTGACGGTCAGGTAGGTGTAAGTTTTTTCTGTCTCTCTCTTAGGTGAGTTTTTTCCGTGTTTGACCGCCAAGAGGGTGACAGATACAAAAAGAGACATTAGTTTGTCTGCCCTAATTAGGGTCTTTTTCGGGCCTTTGAAGTAAGTTTTCTGATAGCAGAGCAAAAGGGGGCAACGCAGTTGAAAGACTGATGGTCCACACAGCTCATAGTTGAGTGAGTGGACTGAGGGTTTGGTGCATAGGTTACTCCATCACACTGGTAACAAAGTACCCTTTCTGCCAACCTCTTAACCTCTTCCGTGCGTCGGATGGCCCCTCGCCATCTGACGTCATGGTGGACGTGTGCTTCAGACGGCTGGGGTCTGTCTGATTTGCGCACGCGTAGAATTCCCCGCACAGCAGGGAAATGTGTGCCGCATCGAAGCGGTTAAATCAGTCCCTGACTCATGACAAAACCACTGAAATATGCCAGCTACTGTATTCAAACTACACAAGCATGCCATAGCTCCCATCACTCAACTCTTGCTTGTTTACCTTTTTTCCAGTGCCATTTGCAAATGGGTGTTTCGTGCTTGGCAGACGACATGAGATATGCTATGCTTTATGTGCATTTCATACCATAATTGCTCAGTGTTTTTGACATTTGAATCACAGGTATCTCAGTTTCAACTGCGTTTTTTCAGTGAATGTCTGTTTTTATAATACACTTTACAGCCCTCTGATGGGGCAGGTTTGGTAATGAGAGAGCGCAAACTGACTTAAATGTATGAGTACATCACACTTATCTGTAGTAAGCACAAATCATGAGGAGAAATGCCATGAGTGCTAATAGTATCTGCAATTATATTCTAAATGTATAGCTAATATAGAGATTTAAGTAGAAGTGGAACTAATACAGAAATGTGTGACATTATATGATTTTAGTAGATGTGATTGTTTCTGAATCCATGTCGTGTAGCTGTTAAAATGTAAGATGGTATGCGGTTAAACGCAGAATGTGGTAGGCCTCAGGGCCAGAGCTGCAGAGCTAAAAGGGAAGGTGTTTCTTTTCACGACACAGATTGTATTAATGTTTTGGTCATCGCATTAAATGGGCCATGATTTATAGAAATGTTTATTGAATAATAGAATAAGAATATTAACATGCTAATTAATGAAGAAGTTGAATGCTATAGTCATAATGAGAAATATTGTAGGCCTGAAATGTTTTAACGTTGATTTATACGTACATGTCTGGGCTGAGAAATGTTGCAAGCTTTTTCTTTTTAGAAGTCTATGAGAGTTGGGTTCTTGGCTACAGATATCAGTCTGCAAAGGAAGAGGGGGGATCCAATTATAAATGAATGAATAGAGGTCTGTTCAGTGGACGGCCTAGACATGGAGGAGGGTTCCGGAATGTTTGAGGGGTATCAGCGGGCCGGAGAAGAGTCTGAGAAGCAAGGTCAACTCTAACGTATGAGGCCCAATACAAAGCATCATGGAAAAAGCCAGAAGCTACACCACGTGAGGGGCGTCTCGCAAGGGGCGTCTCAAATGTTGTTGACTGTTTTGTATTAGGGACAGCACCCCTGGGTGGAGTTAGAGCAGATACCTGAGGACCCTTTAGAGAGCGGATGGGTAGGCAGAGAGGGGTCATGACTGGAGAACTATAGGTTTTCACCAAGAGACTTAGAGTGAGTGACTTCCCTTGGGGGTCATTCATTGCTGACACCTTTGTTAGGTTGGGGCTTGGTTAAGTAGGGATACCATCTAGAGCAGGGTAGGGACAGCCTAACCTTTGCGTTTTCCTCCAACCTAAATGAAGGAGAGATATGCGTCTATGCTGATAGCTTTATTATTCTTAGAACTTGTGTTAGTGATTTCTGTTGCTCGTCTGAGGGCTTTCCGAGAGCACATGTATGTAATTGGACCTGTGTATCTCGTGAATCTCATTCTGAGATGCCTGTATTTGCAGCTTATCATATCTTTACAATAAACTTTTGAAAGCTAGAAGTTGTTTGTGATCTTTGGGAGCAGAGTCCTTTATTGGGTGAACTAATTTGGAAATAGGTGCACTTTCTTTCCTCACAGACAGGCAACAAAGGTTCAGTCGACCAGATCGAGGTTTGGATCAATAGATATAAGGTATCGATCAAAATCTCGCCCTTTCAGTTGGTAGCTATAGAGGATGGTTGCCTTCTTGAGGACGGTGGCCTAGGCCAGGTTAGCTTACCCCAAGGCCCCTAGAGATCGATGATCGGAAGAACAGCCCGCTGAAGAAGATCCGGATGACGTGAGACAGAAAAGGCAGCAGTATCGGTCGAGAGTGAGTATAAAGGGTTATGCGTGTTAGATTGCGGTGTTTTGTATTGTATCTATGTTGTAATGTCTGGCGGAGTTGAATGTCTGTAGAGTGACTGTGGAACAGGTTGTGAGCGCGCGCAACCGGTGGAAATCTTAAGTTCAAGGAGAGCTTAAGTGGTTCGGGTGTATCGGACACCCAGAGTAATTGTCAACTAGTGTGAAGGGGGTCATGAGGTACCATTGATCACCCGAAAGACCGAGATAGGGGGAACGTAAGAGTGAGTGCGTGAGTAACGGACGCTGGTCGGAAGTTACTGTGTGTGTAAGCAACCTATCAGAGAGACGATAGACATTTCGTCAGTTGTGTTGACAATTACAGATAGACTGTGGACGTACAGTCGAGAGAAGTGACCGCTTGGTCGGAAGTAGTCATTTTTCGGTGTATGAATGGGACGCATGCATAACCGGGAGACGAGTTGAGAAAGGAGGGGTGCTGCTGCGAAGCGGAGAAAAGTGACGTCAGAAAGTGTCGCGCAGTGATTGGCCGACCGGAGAAAGACCGCGCTGTGATAGGCCAGCTAGCAAAGACGTCAGACAGGGTCGCGACGTGATTGGCCGACCGGAGAAAGACCGCGCTGCGATAGGCCAAGCTAGCAAAGCCGCGACAGGATTGGTGGATTGTCATCAGGAAGTAAACAGAGTAGCGAGGCTGGATATTGTGCGCATAATTATGAAGTGTTTTAAATGGCTGAAAGCGGTGTTTAGAAAAGAGAAGCGGGGATCGTATGAAGGGGAAGAAGCCCCGCCGGAGGGTACGCCAGCTCGTTATATGGCAGTGAATGTTGGGCTGCATACGATCCTTTGGATATCAGAGTGGAGTAAGATTACTGAAGGAAATGAGGAACTGACGTTCCCGAAGTACGGGACGTTCAGATTAGAGGTGTTACATCGATTAAAATCAGTCATGACCTCAATGAGACCCTTGCCTAGACCGACCCAGTTTGAAGCTCTTGAAGCATGGATTAGGGCAGCGCATGAAAAGAATATGAACAGACGACAAGAAAGGGTGAAACGATCGGTAAGGGCAGTGCAGGATGCCAGGTGGGATGCGGATGCTAAAAGATGGAGAGTGCATAACATGGAAGTAAATAAACTGTACCCAGTGTTAGAGGCGCCCGTAAATAAAAGTCCCCTGGAAGAAGATGATGAGAGCGAAACAGAGGACAGCCTGATAAACAGATTATTGACAGACAGGCCACCCCCGTATAATAGAGCAGGGGGAGAGGTCGAGCATACAGAAGGAGACAAGGGGGGCAATGCAGGAGAGCATAGACCGCTTCCCAGTTCAGAGTGGGATCCTGAGGCAAAGAAAGAGTTGTCCCAGCCTAGTCAGGTGCAACAGGTGGTCGGTAGGTTTGTGGTACAAAGAGCGCCGGAAACGGAAAGCGCCACATCCTACCCATTACCAGATGCACTACAGGTACCTGTTACCATAGGTCCTATAATATCGATATATGACCAAGAGAGAGCAAGAGGGGAAGAACGGGTACGGAAGGACAGAGAAAGAGCAGAGAAGGCAAGAAGGAACGATACGACCAATTCCCCAAGTCAGATACCGATACCCAGAGAGTGGAGCACCCCGATGCACACAGCAGGGGACCCAGGAGGAGATCCTGGGGGCCCTAGATGGCCAATGGATCTGAGGGGATCGGGACGAAAATCCTTTCAAGAGCTAAATGAGTACATGAAGCAGTGGGATGAGGCAGTGAAGGCTCAAAAGAACATCATAGCCGCGGAAGCTGAAAGGGAAAGTCAGGACAGCCGAGCTCGGACTCACTGCGGGGCTGGGGAGAGCAGCCCGGAGTGGGACTGTAGAGAGAGAGAGAGTAGGGGAGTCACCCATTGGGCCCGGAGAGGAGATAGAACAGACCTGGAAAACGGGGGCCCCGGGAGTGAAGGGGTGGCGCGCCCAATACTCAGTGAAGGGGAGAGGAGAGCGCAAGAGTACAGAAACAGCTTTAAGTGTCCACACTGTGTGCCCGGCACCAGAGAACTGAATGGGAGTTGTGAGAGGTCGCACCATAGTCCCTGTGATGACGGAAATGAGCGTAGCCCAGGGAATATGGGGAACCAGGAAGGATCGTATCGGATACTAAGCGATACTAGGCAAAGGGAGAGTAGAGACCAGAGGGAAGATAACAGAGAGGTGTGCGGTGAGAGGAGAGAAGAAGAAGAGTGTGGGCAGAGAAAGAGTGGGGGTAACAGGCCCGTGTTCCATCACCTTCCAAGATCGGATGGCCGAGCATGGGACCTGGAGAGATGGGAGCAAGGGAGACCACCCATTAACTCTCCCGAGACCAAACGTAGAGCTCGAAGTTGGGATGGTAGGGAGACCAGTGAGCCCCCTTCGAAAGACATATTGAGAGCTGAGATAAAAGCCAAGAGACTCGATGTCACCAGTTTAAGGTCAGACCTGGATGACATGGTAGATGGTACCCTGCCTTTAGAAAGAATGGAAATGTATGAACAGGATGAAATACTGTATATGGCAAAGGACATTACTCGAAAAGCGAGAGCAGTCCATGAGAAGTTAGTCGAACTAGCAGGCAAATATATGGTGGACTTGTCGAGAACCAAAGCATTACAGGGTAACCACAGGCTACATTATACAGATCGAGACCTAGATGAGAGGAGAACGATTGGGCTGAAAACGCACATAAGGGAACTGATTGCTGGAATAAGGACATGGAGGGCACTAGATAAGTGGGAAGAGAGGTGGTCCAAGAAAGGGACCGGCAGGAGAAGCACGCTTGGTATGACACCAGGACAGCAGGGAATAGAAGCTTACCCTTTGCGTGAAGTCGCAAATGGGAACTATGTACATGTCCCTTGGAGTAGGGGAGATTTAGCTGCTTTTACCACCTCATTCCCCAAATTACGTGAAAACCCAGTGGAGTGGTACAAGCAAGTGGAGAGATTTGTAAAAATCTCAAAGGTCCTTTGGATAGATCTGAACACGCTGTTTGACATTGTAGTACCAGGAGATCTGTGGACCGCATGCAAGGTTAGCGCTGAGTGGCCCATAACGGAGCCAGAGAGAGATGCTAAGACTAATGGGCCGTCCGAGATTGTGATGGCAAAATTCGAGAGAGTGATGACTTGGCTGAAAGAGAAAGTGCCAATGCAAGACATAGATTGGGTCAGAATAGACCGAACAAGACAGGAACCCAAAGAGACAGTTCACGAATATTACGAGAGATTGCTGAAGGCGTTTAAACAGTATAGCGGCTTGGATGTAATGGATCCAAAAGACATAGGGCAATTTGTGTCCAAGTTCGTCCTGGGACTGAGACCGGATATTAGTTTAATGATTCAGCAACACTCGATTTGTTGGCAAACTAAACCTCTAGACGAAATACTGAGATATGCCAGGTACTGCTGTGATGAGATAGACTCCAAGGCTAAGAAACTAAAGGAAAAGTTGATGGTGGTACAGATGCAGGCAGCAGGGAAGGGGGGACAACAGCAACAGCAGCAAGGAACAGGTACAGGAGGAAAGAAGCAGTACAGTCAGAACAAGGGCAATGAGGAGAGTTCCACCTTTAGACCCAGAATAGATATAGCTGCCTTGAAGAAAACGACTAGGTGCCACCAGTGCAACGAGGTGGGGCATTGGAAACGCGAGTGCCCCTACAATGTAGAAATAGGAGAGCAAGAGATAGAGGAAGAAGAGGTCCAAAGCGCGCCTACAAGAGGGGTAACGCCATACCAAGGAAAGGTGCTCAAAGGGGGGGGGGCTCCTCCCCGAGCCCAGTTCCCGCAACCTCCTCGAGTAGGGAGTATGGGTAAGACCTATAGACAAATGCCCCTGTTTGTGGAAGGGGAAGAGTGCTATTATGTGGACCCATTAACCGGACAGAGAGTGGAAAGAGAAGACTGCACCCTCGGGGCAGCCTTGGAGGTGGACCAGAGGGGACCCTATGTTGAAGCAGAAGTAGCAGGGTGCCCTACGACATTTCTGGTGGACACAGGAGCCACTAGGTCCACGATCAGATCAGCTGCAGTTCCAGACCTGCCCATGTCTGGAGAGACCATACAGGTGGTAGGGGTCGCAAACAGGAGAATAACCAGCCAATTGACAGAACCGGTACAGGTGAAAATAGGGAAGTACAGCGATGAGCACCAGTTTGTGGTTTGCGATTCAAGTCCTGTGTGTCTGCTAGGGAGAGACCTGTTGTGTAAATTGAATTGTACTATATATTGTACACCTCAGGGAGTGGAGGTATTGACCAATGATGATGACGCCGATTTCAAAGTTGCAAACTCAAGAATATGCGTGGAGCTGTACCCTACTTTAACAGTAGATGAGCTCCCCTGGGACTTGAGAGAGACAGTGGCACCAGAAGTATGGGATTTCACTGGGGAAGAGATTGGATTGGTCAAAGGGGTGGACCCAGTGAAAATTGTAGTGAAACCGCATGCTGAGTTCCCAAGAACACCCCAATATAAATTGACTCCAGAAACGATTGCAGGCATAAAACCCGTGATCGAGTCCATGATTAAACAGGGAATACTGAAAGAAATCGTGGGTAGTCCATGCAACTCCCCGATTATGGGTCTCCAGAAACCAAATGGGAAATTTCGGATAGTGCAGGACCTTCGAAAGATTAATAACATAGTCGTTTCGTGTTGTCCAGTGGTACCGAATCCATCAGTGATACTGTTTCAGATTCCATTCCAAGCTGAGTGGTTCACTGTGATCGATCTTTGTCAGGCTTTCTTTTCGATCCCTCTGGACGAAGAAAGCCATTTTCTTTTCGCATTTAAGCTGGAAAATCGCGTCCTAACATGGTGTCGTATCCCTCAGGGGTATACCGAGAGCCCATCGATCTTTAACCAGCTTTTGAAGAAAAATCTTGAAAGTCTAGTGCTGCCCCAGAAGTCAGTTCTGGTCCAGTACATAGACGACCTCCTTGTGGCGTCAGAAACAGAAGAAGCTTGCAGGGAGGACTCCATTGCTTTGTTAAATCACCTAGCTGCCAATGGGCACAAGGTATCCCCGGGAAAATTGCAGTACTGCTTGACAGAGGTGCAGTACTTGGGACACAGAATAGAGAAAGGCAAACGAAAGGTGTCACCAGACAGGATAGAGGCGATCATGAAAATGAATGCGCCTAAGACACAGAGAGAGGTCAGGATGTTCCTAGGGATGGTGGGTTATTGCCGACAGTGGATCGTGAACTTTTCACTGAAAGCAAAGCCCTTGCAAAAACTGACGCACAAAGAGGTGAGTGATCCGGTACCATGGGACAAAGACTGTTTGATGGCGTTCTTACAGCTGCGAGAGGACCTGTGTCGTGCTCCGGCATTGGGAATGCCTGATTACAATAAACAATTTTTTCTTTACTGTTGTGAGAGAGAAGGGTGCGCGTTGTCTGTGTTAGTCCAAATCCATGGGAATGCCCGTAGACCAGTTGCTTATTTCTCGGCTACTTTAGATCCGGTAGCCGCAGCGTTGCCCGGATGTCTCAAATCCGTTGCTGCAACGGGTGTCAGCATTGAGAGATGTGAAAATATCGTCATGGGGCACCCGTTAGAGGTGTGCGTGCCCCATTCTGTTGAACTGTTGATGACCAGGACCAAAACACAGCATCTGACCAATAGCAGGCTCACGCGCTATGAGCAAGTTATTCTTGCTGCAGAGAATGTGACCCTCAAGAGATGCTCTGTTTTGAACCCTGCCACCTTGATGCCACTTCCAAATGATATCGACGATGATGATGAATATACAGACCATGACTGCCTTGATGTGACTGAACTATGCACCAAACCCAGACCCGACATCGTAGATGAGCCACTGACTGACCCAGATGAAATTTTCTTTGTCGATGGCTCATGTGTAAGAGACGAAGTTGGGCAGTTGAGAGCAGCGTATGCTGTTTGTACAATTACTGGAGTTGTGGAAGCTGGGTGCCTGGAAGGAGTACACTCCGCTCAGGTAGCCGAGATTATTGCCCTGACACGTGCTTGCTTGGCAAGCAATCAAATTCGAGTCACCATATACACCGACAGCCAATATGGGTATGGGGTAGTTCATGATTACGGGCAGTTATGGTCTCAAAGAGGCTTCATGACCTCTTCAGGCTCTCCCATTCGCAATGGAGAGTTTGTGCGCCTGTTGTTAGAGGCATTGCAATGCCCAGCAAGTATCGCAGTTGTAAAGTGCACCGCACATACCAGAAATGAGGACTTTGTTTCGAAAGGCAATAGATATGCTGATGAAGTTGCGCGGTATTGCGCGGAACAAGGTTACTCTTTCACAGAGGTGGAAGTGGGTGGAATAAATGTAAGAACTGAATTAGCCATGATACTGGAAACTGTTGATACTTGGGATGAACTGTCAACCATGCAAGAAAACGCTCCTGATTCTGAAAAAGAAACATGGGAAAAGGCAGGATGTGTAATGGGTGAGACCCATTTTTGGGTCTCAGCAGACGGCAGAGCAGTGTTGCCCAATGAGATGGTGAGTCCAATGGCTAGACTCATACATGGTCCCGTACACTTAGGGAGAGATGCTATGCTGAGAGTGTTTAGGCAAACTTGGTACAATCCTAAGTTTAGAATAGCAGCAGAAGCAGTGTGCCAGCGTTGTGTGACCTGCCAGCAGCTGAACGTAGGGAAAAGAACACCAGTTGCACTAAGTCACATAGGAAGGTCTGGAGGTCCATTCAATCGAATGCAGATAGATTTCATTGAAATGCCAAGGTGCAACCGCCTCCGCTATGTCCTGGTGGTTGTTTGTGTGTTCTCCAGATGGGTTGAGGCATACCCTACACGTAGGTGCGACACCCTCACAGTGGCCAAGTTACTGCTTAGGGAAATCATTCCGCGCTTCGGGGTGCCGGCCTTTTTGGAATCAGATAGGGGAACACATTTTAACAGCGAGCTTGTGAAGATGGTTTGTGTAGCGCTAAATATTGACCAGAAGTTGCATTGCAGTTACCGACCAGAAGCCTCAGGAATTGTGGAGCAGATCAATGGCACGATCAAGGCCAGAATAGCCAAAGTTTGTTCCTCAACGACCCTGAGTTGGCCTGATGCCCTGCCATTGGTTCTCATGAGCCTTCGTAGTACCCCAGACAGAAGGACAGGGTTGTCACCACATGAGGTGTTAATGGGGAGAGCAATGAGGCTGCCATCTGTCCCAGCTACTGCACTGTTAAATATCACAGATGATATGATCCTGGACTATTGTAAGGGGCTGTCTGACGCCATGCGTTCTGTGTCCCTTCAGGTGCAGGCTGCCGAGGTTCCAGCGTGCCAGGGCCCGTGCCATGACCTGTACCCTGGGGACTGGGTCCTGGTGAAAAAACATGTGAGAAGAAGCTGCTTGGATATTCGTTGGCGTGGGCCCTTCCAGATCATCCTGATCACGAACACAGCTGTGAAGGTGGGAGGCCTGCCCAATTGGATCCACGCGTCACATACGCGAAGGGTTCCAGCACCTCGGGAAGAAACAGCTCCTCTCTCGGATGGACGTCCAGAAGAGGACCGAGAAGCCATAGAGGGGGCTAGCCAAGCTGTAGAGGTGCCAGCGGAAGCAGGGAACGAGTCTGACCAAGCTGAGGACGGTCAGTACAACAGCGAAACAGAAGACGCTACAGAAGGAGAAAGTAGCTGGGAGTACGAGTCAGACCCTGACAGGTCTGAGAGAGAGCGAGAACAGACAAGAAGGAGAAGGAGTAGAAGGGCACGTGGAGAAGCTAATTGGCCGCAAAGAAGGAGCTCTAGCCTGAGGTCAACTCCAGAGGTAACCCTTCCTCCGATATCCGAAGACTCAGACCCAGAAGAAGGTGCTCAGGGCGCTGAAGCACCGGACCGAAGAAGGTCAAGAAGAGTGCGTGTGCCTAACAGAAGATACTCCACTCCTGAGTGGACATATCTGGCGACAAATGTCTGTGAAACCGGAGACAGGGAGGATCCGAGCGGTGGTGGTGTCCAGTTCTGAGCCCATTATCACCGTGGAAATACGACTGTTGGTACCCGGTGTCGAACAAGAAGGGTCACTAACATTCATGCTCCCCAGACCTCCCCGCCTCAGCAAGTTAAAACACATGTTCCTTTCAGAATTGCAATTCCCCGACTTTGGTACAACGATAACAGCACATGAAGAGCACAATCTTCGTTTGGAAATACTGAACTATGCTATTGAAGCTGCAACCACAAACCTGATAGTAGACTGTTAAAGGACTTTGTAAATAAAGCAAGCAGAAAAAGAAGATTACCTAGCGCCCAGGAAGCAGAGAATTTTAGGGAACTTCCCTTGAGTTGATGGAGAAGGGCTAGGGTTGTCTTTATTGAACTGTTAAAGGACTTTTGCGAAGAAGGTTGTCAGCCTCCAGTTGTGTGGATTCGAAAGACAAAAGGATTAAAAGAGACTGTAAAGGAACGAGAGGAAAAGAACTTTTTGCTAAGATAAGAGAGAGCCATATTGTCTGACGAAATGGAGGCCGGCACCCAGAACCGCAGAGCTAAATGTATGATAGGTACACTAATAGTAGGAGTGATAATATTAATAGCTTTAGTGGTAACAATTTCTTATGTAAAGGGACATGAGGAAGAGGTAAAGGTAAATGATGTGAAATCTGTAGAAACGCTTACACCTACTGTTGCTGGTGAGAAAAGGGAAAACACTCAAGAGAAAGCGTTATTGGCTGCAGAAGCCCGCAGGTTACACGTAGATGAGTCCCAAGGAGACTTTAGGTCAAATGCTTATGCTAAACTCTTATATGAATACGTGGATGCCATGGAGGTTAAGGATTGCTACGTCTGCATGCAGTTGCCGGCGTCTGTAGATGAAGGAATCAGATACCATCACCTCCCGCTGACATATGGCATTACATGTAGCTTATTGCTTAGTATATTTTATGAGAGAGATAGTTTTGAATACTATTTCTCCAATTATGATTCAGTGTTGCCAGAAGTCCCAAATTATAAGCAGATGAACAAATGGGACTACTGGAAGAGTGAAGACAGATTGGCCAAGTTCTTCATTCCTTGGATTACTTTAGATACTTCACATGCCCGTAGAAATAACCTGACATGCAAGGTGTCAGAAGTCGAGAAGAAGTTCATAGGGCAGGTGGATGATCGTTACAGGAGACAAAAGATTTTGAAAAAATCAGGACAATGGAAAACAGATTGGACCGAGGAAGAGAAGGCACACAAGAGAAAGGGTAGTAGTGGTCCAATAGCTTTAGATAAGACGCAGAGAGGAAAGCTATGTCTTCACCGAGCTAAAACGTATTATGAAAATGTATACGTGGGTGAAGTTGACTGTGAACATGCTTTCAATCTAGAGTACTATACTAAGGATTTCCTGAAGGGAATGCAAGTGATTCCAAATGTGTATTTTGTATGTGGAAGAAATGCTTACGTGAGACTACCTGATAACTGGTATGGATCATGTTACCTAGCAATTGTCTTCCCCAAAATATATCATGCACAAGACTTAGTGATCATTGAGGGCAAGACATCTTCGAGGGGAAGGAGAGATGTAGGCGATGCAGAAATGGTTGGAGATGTCTTTGGAGCTATGTTCCCTCTTTTGGGAGTAATCCTTAATGATGTTAAAATTAGACGACTGGCAACAGTTGTCGACAGGTTGTCTGCCAGCACAGCTCAGTCCTTAATGCTGGTAGAAGGAGAGATGCAATCGATAAGGGCTATGGTTCTTCAAAACCGTCTTGCGTTAGATGTCCTATTAGCAAAAGAGGGCGGAGTCTGTAAGGCTTTGAAGGTCCAGGAATGCTGCACTTACATTCCAGACAATTCGAAGCCCCTTGAGAAAGTTATTAGGAACATAACTAATATTCACAAGGAGATCGAAGACTTGAGTAGAGAAAATGTCTGGGAAAAGGTGGGCCACGGAATGAGTACAGTTGGAGGGTGGTTTTCCACCTTAGGCAAAAGCTTTGTTTGGTATATCCTAAAGCCTATCATCATAATATTGATCTGTGGGATTATATTGTGGGGATTGGTGAGGGTGTTCAAATGGTACAGAGCAAGAAGGTCAGAAAGGGCCCAAAGAGAACAGCTGCAGAGATTGGCTGCCATACAAGATAATCAGTACAGGAGCCTGAGGGCTCTGGAAGCGCAGAGAATGCCAGCAATAACTGCAGTCTAAATGTTAGTGATGACCCCGAGAGGTCATCAAAGGGGGGAACTGAGAGAGCGCAAACTGACTTAAATGTATGAGTACATCACACTTATCTGTAGTAAGCACAAATCATGAGGAGAAATGCCATGAGTGCTAATAGTATCTGCAATTATATTCTAAATGTATAGCTAATATAGAGATTTAAGTAGAAGTGGAACTAATACAGAAATGTGTGACATTATATGATTTTAGTAGATGTGATTGTTTCTGAATCCATGTCGTGTAGCTGTTAAAATGTAAGATGGTATGCGGTTAAACGCAGAATGTGGTAGGCCTCAGGGCCAGAGCTGCAGAGCTAAAAGGGAAGGTGTTTCTTTTCACGACACAGATTGTATTAATGTTTTGGTCATCGCATTAAATGGGCCATGATTTATAGAAATGTTTATTGAATAATAGAATAAGAATATTAACATGCTAATTAATGAAGAAGTTGAATGCTATAGTCATAATGAGAAATATTGTAGGCCTGAAATGTTTTAACGTTGATTTATACGTACATGTCTGGGCTGAGAAATGTTGCAAGCTTTTTCTTTTTAGAAGTCTATGAGAGTTGGGTTCTTGGCTACAGATATCAGTCTGCAAAGGAAGAGGGGGGATCCAATTATAAATGAATGAATAGAGGTCTGTTCAGTGGACGGCCTAGACATGGAGGAGGGTTCCGGAATGTTTGAGGGGTATCAGCGGGCCGGAGAAGAGTCTGAGAAGCAAGGTCAACTCTAACGTATGAGGCCCAATACAAAGCATCATGGAAAAAGCCAGAAGCTACACCACGTGAGGGGCGTCTCGCAAGGGGCGTCTCAAATGTTGTTGACTGTTTTGTATTAGGGACAGCACCCCTGGGTGGAGTTAGAGCAGATACCTGAGGACCCTTTAGAGAGCGGATGGGTAGGCAGAGAGGGGTCATGACTGGAGAACTATAGGTTTTCACCAAGAGACTTAGAGTGAGTGACTTCCCTTGGGGGTCATTCATTGCTGACACCTTTGTTAGGTTGGGGCTTGGTTAAGTAGGGATACCATCTAGAGCAGGGTAGGGACAGCCTAACCTTTGCGTTTTCCTCCAACCTAAATGAAGGAGAGATATGCGTCTATGCTGATAGCTTTATTATTCTTAGAACTTGTGTTAGTGATTTCTGTTGCTCGTCTGAGGGCTTTCCGAGAGCACATGTATGTAATTGGACCTGTGTATCTCGTGAATCTCATTCTGAGATGCCTGTATTTGCAGCTTATCATATCTTTACAATAAACTTTTGAAAGCTAGAAGTTGTTTGTGATCTTTGGGAGCAGAGTCCTTTATTGGGTGAACTAATTTGGAAATAGGTGCACTTTCTTTCCTCACAGACAGGCAACAAAGGTTCAGTCGACCAGATCGAGGTTTGGATCAATAGATATAAGGTATCGATCAAAATCTCGCCCTTTCAGTAACAGGACATGGCCTGTGGCCAGGCCCAGTGTCCAACCTGCTGTGTGTTGCCAACGCCTGCTGTGCACAGTGAGTGTTATCCATAGAGCCTGGCTCTGGCCTCTGGCCAGGCTCTTCCCCAACCCACCACGGATACCCAATGCTGTTGCATAAACCTGCACTGAGCATTGCATTTGGCTCTCTGTCATTGTTTCCTCTGCTTCTCTCTGCCTCTCGCCCCTCTGTCTTTATCACTTTTCTAAACCTCTTTTAGAAAATCGGTAATCATATCCAATCCGCAATTTGCTTCCCAAAATGATAGCAAAATCCACTACTTGAAATGGTGGCTCACACATTGCCTTTTGACTCAAATCATTTACTGTTTTTTCCTGGTCTGTTATTTGAGTTTTCCATACCTCTGGGTCCACCTCTCATGATGCCCCCACACCATTGCTGTAGCACGCTTTTTTCTACAGGGCAAACGTTGTGAATTAGAATTGATTTGCGATTTACATCATTGCAAGAGAAATCTGCAGAGCCCTTGTCCAGCCAATTTGGATGATGTGATTTACACATATCAATGAGTCGCGGCTTTAAACAGCAGAGATATACAAATATACTTATCCTTTCAGGCCCACCTGGGAACTTATTTTTAAATACTTATGTCTCAAAAACTACTGAACAGATTTGCACAAAACCAACAAAACACACTTTCTTAGTCAATTTCTGTTTATAAGTGTTTGATTTAAGTATGAGCACGTTTTCAATAGGAATTAAAATGGAAAAACACATTTCTTTCACTCTCTGCATGAAGTGCATGAAATTTGGCATGCCAGGAACTTACTAAACATTTTGTTTGCCAAGCTTCATGCAGATCAGTCCATGGGACCCAAAGTTGTAGGTAAATCTGAAAATGCATTTTGAATGGAAGCGCATCTAAACCATAACTATATAAAATCAAAAGTTGTTTGATACATCAGACCTAAAACAAATGTGCTACAGGGTGACTGATATATTACCCCTGATAAGGACTCTTTTGGCTTCAATTTTCAAGCATGAGCATTTTTAGATCTGATGAAAAAGCACTTCATCTCATTTATACCAAAGACGTATTTGTTAATGTAATAATCTACCGAAGTGACTCTGATTATGTTGGTTGCATTACAACTGCATATGTCAGTCTGTGGCACAGATCACGACTTGCTATGTGGTGCTTGCCTCTGCCAGAAAGTACTGTATATATATTAGAATGCAAGTTATGAAAGAGAAATAGTTACACCAACAAAAAGTAGCAGTGGGTCAAAGGAGCTAACTTGTTATGTATCTGTGTGGAGGAAAAAGAAAAAGAAAGCTTAGCTTATTCAAAAACAAATGAAATCGTGCCTAAGGTATTCCTTCAATGTGAAAGAATTCCCATCAGTCATCGACCGAGACCGCCCTTCATCATCTGGGATCCTTCACACTCTGAAGGTAACATACCCACAACAGATAGGCAGATGTTTTGAACCTAGTTAGTCTGAAGCGAGTATACCAGTGATAGATAGTGAAGTATGGGAGTGTGTCTGTGGACAACTGAGTAGCAGTGCAAACTAAAGTGAAACGTGAATCAGTGAAAAGTGGGATACATTAAAATTGGGTAGTGAAGGAGGAAAAAAAAAACTTTATTCTGCACCCCTTCAATCCCAAATCAATAAAAACAGTGCAAATGGTTGTGTAACTTACGTCGACATGTTTCTGCAGTCAAACGGAGCCAAGTGGTCTCCTGCTGCTTCTTCAGGACCATTAATGCTACTGCTATATAAAAAATAAAAAAGGAATGATATCACCTGAGAGTGTGATATATTTTCGTCCTCCTGACTTTGCGGCAGGAGGGAACAGCCCCACCTCACCTGGCTTCAGCTCAGGTACATGGAGCACCGCTCTGCCCGTCGGTACCCCGGACGTCCCTAGCCTAGAGCCCGTCAAATCGCATTGTGTAGCAACAAAGTGTAACTCATTCCCTCGCACATCAACAAGATTATAAACATAGGCCCTATTATAACAATCCACCCTATTAATCACACGTGAAAGTTGAAGCTTTCACCAAATTGGGCTAAGCACCCACAATTGCTAGCTTTGAGTTGCATAAAATTTGGAAAAGTAATTTCCTGGCAATCTCCAACTTGCAACAAAATTGGAGGCGGTATCCCAGGCCTAATACTCCAAAGATCTGAACCACTATTGCTATAAAAAAGGACAGATAAGGGCCTACTTGTTTTAACCGTATCCTCTACTGTTCTCCCTTTCTCTCTTTAATTTTATACTATAAAGACTGTACACATTTTAAAAAGTATTGTCTCTAGATGTATAAAGTGTTTATTTTCAGAATAGTTAAGTTGTATTCTACTATTCCTTCGAGGATTGATATTTAGCATACTTCCAAGAAGGCCGTCTCTTCGTGTGTAGCTGCAGGGTGGATGCCGTTTTAAACTAGAGGTATACAAAAGAGTATTGTTACACTGCTCCTAGATAAACCTTGTGTGTCTAGATACAACATAATCGCCATCTTGGAAGTAAAGAAAATAACTTTTCAAGATGGCCACCACTGGCTTAGTCAAGGCCAGTGATGTAATTCTCCTAGCATTGGCAAAGCCATTAGCTTAGAACTTTAGTTTGTATACTTCCAAGATGGTCATTGCATCTAATAGTTGCAGCTGGAGCTGCCCCAGAGAAAGGCCCCATTGGTTTTCTCCAAAGTTGCAGCCTAGGCCTTGTAATATTTGGCAGGGAGCCCATATGGTCCAGGGGTCTTTTCCAGTGCCGCAATGGCCTCTCGGATCTCGTCCAGGGCGATTGGTGCGCTAAGTTGGAAAATATGTTCTTATAGATCAAATTTCAGTACTTATATTTAGTTATTTGTGTACATATACATTAGGATTTTAGTAAGGCGATACCTGTCGCCTTTCTGTAACTTCAGAACACACGCCAAAGAAAGAATACGGCTTGATGATGAGAAGTTCAGTCATAGAGAATAGGAAACTATGTCTGATATCATTCAATCATGCCCCCTATTCTGACACTTAGCAGAGGTCTCTCGTTGGGACGTGATGAGGTGTCAGTTTCTGCAGGTACACTAAGCTTGCACACAATTTAAAAGGAGGAAACCCCAGGCCTTACAGCCCCTTTGTATATGCTGCTGTCATTGACTTGGAATCTCGTGGACCCTGGCTCCAGAGGGGCATGGCAAGTTCACTGAATGAAACTGAGCTTCAATAAGCCGTGTGCATGGTATGTCTGAGTCCTAATGCTTTTAGGCTCACATGCCTAGCCTGATATTACATCAGAATGATAAAGAGTTGTATGGTGGGGCATTAGCCACGCATCAGCAAAATAAATATGCATCCATGTGGCGTGTCTGTGCAAAATATCACTTTAATAATGCAACAAGAGAGCAGTCTCCGTCACAGGAGAACATTTCTGCGAAATGCTGAATGGTTCTTCAGTTCCCAACAGTTGTGTGGTATTTCTCTCAGTCTCTCCTTATAAATATTTAATGTGAAGGCACTAAGGGGGTGGATGTTTACAATGCAAGACTGATGCATAATGCATTCCATTCAGAAAACGTATAGAAGTGGATAGCTTTTAGTAAGCTGTGCAAGCGGCTAGAAATGGTACTAGTAAATATTGCTTTCGAGTTTCAGGGAAGTAAGCATTTGAAAAAATGATGCTCCTAGGTTTTAGAAAGCTAAGAAGCTTGGTAAACACATTTTTTCATTGTATGAACATAATTTTTAACGAATGTGTTTATTGCGATTGCTAATTAGCACTTGTACCTCACACAGTTTTTCAGTAGTTTGGCATTACTGCATCTTGTATTTTTTTCTGCATAGTGAGTGCTAAGTTCTGACATAGAATAAATGGCCCGATGCAGGACAGGCAGGTCAGGTAAGTGTAAATTGTGCACCAACATTTTGCGACATGTCCTTTTGCAAGCGACCTATGTAATAAAAACTGATATTGAAAAAAATTCCCATTTGCAATGATGACAGAACAAGCTGCCTTATGAATATTAATTAGACAGGCCTCTATTTACAACTCCCTACGGTTGGCTACATATGCATTATGGCAGCCTTCAAGGGACAGTATAACTCTATCCCTGCATTCACATTCCACAAACAAGCAATTTTTTTTTCTTAAAAGCAACCTGTATTCATCAAAGGAACAAATGGTGCTTTCAAAAATATTTCACATGTACAAAGACATCCAGTGGGCAGGCAATGGCCCAACAGACAGACCACTGCCTAGTCCACCCTAGGCCATGTGACACAATTCCAAAAGAGGAAGCTGTCCCACTAGGGCCAATCTAACTTTTGGATTGGTAAACTGATCAATCGCTCAACACAACACAGAGGGTGCATTCTCCTGTGCTTCCTGCAAGTTTTCATGCACTTACCCACACCCGACATTCACTGCACCAACAGCACACAACACCCCATTCTCTGACACTCACACAGTCCTGCAACCACCCACACAACACTCCACACTTGCATGCATGCTCCTCAATACCCGCTCATGCCACAAAGATCTGGAATCTGCTGTACGGCAATGCACCATACCTACTTTTTCTCACAGAAACTTGGCTGAACCCTGCGCAAGCACCTGACCTCATCACAGCCATCCCCCTGGCTACAAGATTGCCAGGCAAGAAAGACTTAACAAGCCCAGAGGCAGAATCGCCATCATTTACAAGAACGCCATCAGCAGCACCATATCTACGGACACCTCCTGCTCCAACATGAAACCCTTGTCGTTCAAACTCCATGTCACTACCAACTTCATCCTTAGTGGCGCTACAGACCACTGGGACCGCGCACCAACTTCGCCAACACCATCATGGACTTTGTTGCACCACTAACCCTCGATGCTAGCAATTGCATCCTACTCGGAGACCTGAATTTCCACTTGAAAGACCACACCAACCCTATTCGAGAGTGCTCATTGAAAATCTTAAAAGCCTGTGACTTACCCAACAAGTAAAGGGACCTACCCACGTTGCTGGAACCCATTTTCATGATTGGCAACATCCAAGTCAACGAGCCCTCACCAGTTCCCTGGACAGACCACGCCCTCATCAAGTACAGCATCAGTGTCCCAGTCCACCTCACACGCACCACCTCCATACTAGCCCACTGAAACTGGAACAGCAACATGGAAAAGGACTGGAACACCACACTCAGCACCCACAGCAACCCCCTTTCCAAAGCCATTAAGAACTTAAACAATTGGATCACTACTGGCTCCAGCTTTGTTGCTCCCCTCAAACACAGCAGGATCCAGACTCCAGGCCAGTTGGTACATGGAGAAAATCAGACTGATGAAAAGCCACTGCAAACAACTGGAGTGCAAATGAATATGAGTGAGGACAATGCAGACAGGAGCACGTTCGAATGCAACCTGAGACGCTACCACCAAATGAACCGTACCACCAAATGTATCTCTCTGGTTGACCACATTGATGTCAACACCAACAGAAGCAAAGAAATCTTCACCATCGCAAAAGGTTTCACTTCACCATCAGCCACCTCCAACTCTGATCACGCCCTCCCAGGTTCTCAGCAAGAATCTCACTCAGTTCTCCAGCAACAAAATCGCCACCATTTACTGCAACTTCCGCCCGCAACTGGACTGAAAGACCTTGCCAAACCCTCTAGATCTTATCCAATGAATCAATGCTAATCATAAGGCCTGTCATCACCCCAAAAGAAGCTGCCGCCACCATGAAGTCCATCCACTCAGGGACCCCATTGGACCCTGCTCCAGATGCTTAGAAACGCGCAACTGTCCTCGCTTTGCTTAAGAAACCTTCTGTGAACCTTTAAGTGCTCCGGCCAAGGTCTTAAAGAAAATCATCAACAAACACCTAACGAAATACCTCAGTTACCATCAACTTCTCGACACCAGTCAGTCTGGTTTCAGATCCAACCACAGCACGGAAACTGCCCAAACCGCTGCCACATATGACATCCCCATGACTCTGGACATAGCGGACACTATCCTCCTGGACCTTCTTTAACTTATGTTTTTTTATTATGTTTTTATTAATTTTATATAGTGCAAAGTAAATCAGGTAACAGTGGAGTCCATAACGGGTTCAGTACATAGATTAACCTAGCATATACATGTTTGGCGTTGTAGGCCACAGTGTATACATATTCAGTCGTCGGGATACATTATAAGCATTACAATGATTGTGAGCACCTTTCACAAATTGTAAAAATCACAGTTGGATAAAGCAAGTGGACTCCCGCTGTGCAGGGAACAAATATAGGGAGAAGGGGATGAGGAAAAATTAAGAGGGGGAAAATGGGTAAAAAGGACAACAATCCAACAAGGTGAGAACTCTTCAGTCCATTTTGTACAAATTCGATCATGCTAAAGCCGTTACAAAGCATCTGTGCATCGTTAAACAGTGCCACAAGACAATTTGAGTGTGTGTCCTTACCAGTGTGGAACAGGCGTGCATTCTTATGGGGATGCGGATGTGCCACGGAGAGAAAAATATCAGGACATGTGGGAAACCGGTGGGAGTGTTTGTAGGGAGGGAGGTACATGGAAGGATGTAAGTTTAATAAGCTAAGCATAGTGATAATCACTATAGTACTGTCTATTACTGCAGTTGGAGTCTGTACATTGGATGTTCAATGTGTTCAGTATGGACGTTCATCAGTTTTGGCTTCAACTGCGATTAAATATGCCTCCCATTCCTCACCCCTCTGTGTGAGAGTCGCCCTTCATGCGTAGCGTTCTGAGAGTGTGTGTTTGCGCTCTGGTCCACATGCACAAAACACGAAGCCAGCTCTGAATTGCTGGAGGAGCCGGGGATTTCCAGGCCATGGCTATGTTTTCTTTAAATAAAACGAAGGCTAAGTCAGTAAATTGGTGTAAGTGTTTGTTGCACTTCATCCTGAGGAGCAGACCCAGTAAGCAGGTTTTAGGAGTTGGGGTGAGAGGGTGTGTGGACAGTTCCCCCACCGAGCATGAAACTTCTGTCCATGCGTGTGCCATTGGCGTGGCGTACAAGCCCATGTGCATAAAGTCCGCATTTCGCAATTTACAACAGGGGCATGCTGGGGGGTCACTGGGAACATGTGCTGTATGCAGACCGGGGAAAGATATATGTGGTGAATGTAGTTAAACTGTGTGAAGTGGAACCTATTAGGTTACGGGATATATTCTTAGTCATCTGTAGGGCATGAGCCCATGTTGTATCCGTCAATGGGTGTTGTAGCACTGCATACCATTTGGCTCGTGCTCTTGTGATCGGTGAAGCAATGTTGAGGGCGGTATATAAAAAAGTGATGGCATGGCGTATGGTCTCGGCCGTCAACAATGTGTGTAAGGCCTGTGTCATAGGTGGTTCAGCCTGACCAGTGCCCCATGTCTCACAGAGTGCTCGCTGTGTTATACAATATGTTAAGAATTGACTGGTGCTTAGCCCATATAACTCGATCAGCTCTTGGAAAGACATATGTTTCCCCTTGTTATAGAGATCACCCGCCTGTGTGATTGTAACCTCAGTCCATGGAGACGGGTCAAAGCGCCTTGCCGACCAGTGCAAGAGTGGTAAGTCCCAAATAGGGATCGAGGGGGAATACGGCAGAAGTGGGCCCTTGGACTGTAGGTACTTCCGCCAACAGTAGATGGCCACCGTCATTTGACTAAATTGTAGCTCGGGGGGGGGGGGGGGGGGCGAGGTCGAGTCAGAGCGCCAGGTGTAAATAGTCATCCCCCATAGGGTCGCATGTATGAGCGATGATTCAGGGTGGGTTCCTGTGCTCATCCAGGCCAGAGGCCATTGTAAGTGTGCTGCACCATAATACAGCTCAAAGTCGGGTGCTCCCAGTCCACCCTCCGTAAGCCGGCGTTGCAGAGCTGACAGCGCCACCCGACGACAGACCTTGTTCCAAATCAATTCCAAGAGTAACCCATGGAGGTCATGGAAAAAACCAAGGGAAGTGTGATGGGAGGGCCACAAAATATTAAAGCAGACAGGGAAGTACTAGACCTTTCTTTGCCATTTGATGCAGTCTCCCACCCCACCCCATCTTCATCCAATGCCTACATGATATTGGAATCCAAGGGCATGCACTTTGATGGATCTGCTCCTTCCTGACTAGAAGAACACGGTCAGCCTGGCACCATACACCTTGGATGCCTGCAACCTCATCTGCGGAGTTCTGCAGGGATACTCCCTGAGTCCGACACTCTTCTAGGCATACATGAACTGTCTAACCAGCATCATCTGCTCTCTCTGTATCAGTGGCCTCTCCTACGCCGATGACATGCCTCTCATTCTCTCTCTAATGGACAGGACACCCAATACCCAGATCAAGTTCAATGTCTGCCTGACTGAAATTTCCCAATAGGTGAAGACCAACGTCTAAAGCTGAACACCGACAAGACCAAAGTAGTGATCTTCGGTAAGAGCACATCACAGTGGGACTCCATCTGGTGGCTGACAGAGCTAGGACCAACATTGTCAGAGCTGGCATCCTTGGCCTGGGTTTCCACCTGTTTTGCTGACTTCGTTTTTGCTGGCCATAGGACTCAGCGCACTTTACCACTGCTAACTAGTGGTAAAGTGCTTGTGCTCTACCCTTAAAACCTGGTAAGACTGGCTTATACTCAACTGGCATATTTAATTTACTCGTAAGTCCATAGTAAAGTGGCACTACATGTGCCCAGGGCCTCTAAAGTAAATGTTAATAGTGGACATGCAGCACTGATTGTGCCACCCACCCAAGTATCACTTGGGGAGAGGGGTTGGCCTAACGGCTAAGGCGCTCGACCTCGGACCTGGGGATCTGGGTTCGAGTCTCGGTAACGACGCCTATAACCCCCTGTGATTCTGGGCAAATCACTTAATCTCCCAGTGCCTAAAAAAAAAAAAAAAAATGAAAGTGTGTCCTCATGTAACGTAACTGGTTCTATGTAAAGCGCTCTGATAACTGATTCGGTTCGGTTCTAGTTCGCGCTATATAAAACTCCCAAAAAAAAAAAACATGTTTCAAGCTTGCCATTGCAGCCTGTGTATGTGCAGTTTTAACCTGCCATTTCGACCTGTCAAAGTAAACCATTTGCCAGACTTAAACCTTCCTTTTTAAAACGTATGCCAAAGGTAGGCCCTGGACAGCCCAAAGTGTGCTTTAAAAGTTGGACATGTACTTTTGAGGTTTACATGTCCTGGTAGTGAAAACCTCTTAAATTTGTTTTTCACTACGGCAAAGCCTATTATACCCTGTTGGATAGCTTTGGAGTTTCCTTATTACATTTTATACGTGTAATTTCCAAATTGTAGCAGATAATTCCATTTCATGTACATTGTCTCTGGAATTGGAATTTAAAATCCTAACTCATGGTGCAGTCAGATTTTAAATTACAATTTTTAAAATGCCACTTTTAGAAATTTGGTATTTTCTTGGCTTAGCGCTTTGGTGCCTGCAGCCTGTCTCTGGGTCACATGACTGGGTCAAATTGACAGTGGGATTTTGAGAGCGTAGATGTGACTGGTTGGATGGTCACTGGCAGGATGGAACGGAGGATCTGGGCCCAACCCCACCTACACTTTAATAGGCTGTACCCGTTCTCCACATAAAGAGCTGCATACCTCTTGTACTTAATTTCAAAAAGGGGGTGGTGATGGACAGAGTATCTGAGTTAATCAGAACACTCCTACCCAGTCAACGGACCAGGGCTTGATCCATCACCGTTTTTTAGCTCACTGCACCATCCCAGTTCAGAACCTGGCTATATGCAAATTAGTCTGTCCCTGGCCCAGTGCATCATGGGAACAGGGCAGACCAAACTACCAAGCCAATTCTTCACTGGAAAGGAAACAAGCGTCCGGGGACCGGTTTCTGGCATTACAGCCGTCTTCGGCCCGGCTTGCTTGAATCCTGATGGTGCAGTGAGCAAGGGACTCACGTCTGAGCATACCCTTCCACACTTATGGTGGCCAAAATAATTTCAAAAAGGGGGTGGTGATGGACAGAGTATCTGAGTTAATCAGAACACTCCTACCCAGTCAACAAATAAGGGCTTGATCCATCACCGTTTTTTAGCTCACTGCACCATCCCAGTTCAGAACCTGGCTATATGCAAATTAGTCTGTCCCTGGCCCAGTGCATCATGGGAACAGGGCAGACCAAACTACCAAGCCAATTCTTCACTTGAAACCGGTCCTTGGATGCTTGATTCCGGTCCGGCAAAGACATGGCTTGGTAGTTCGGACTGGACTGTTCCCATGAGGCACAGGGTCAGAGCTGATTTGCATATAGCCAGTGTCTAACCCAGGGTGGTGTGGAGTGCAAAAAAACGATGGATTTAGGCCCAGATCCTTGTACTGGGATGAATGCATGACATTGTTCTACATTCTGTCCATCAACTGTGTTTTTTGCAATTTTCACCCCGAGTGGGCTGGGTATGCTCAGACGTGAGTCCCAGGCTCTCCACACCACTGGAGTCAAGCTATCCAGGCTGATGAAGGCTGATAGCCAGAAACCGGTCCTTGGATGCTTGATTCCGGTCTGGCAAAGACATGGCTTGGTAGTTCGGACTGGACTGTTCCCATGAGGCACAGGGTCAGAGCTGATTTGCATATAGCCAGTGTCTAACCCAGGGTGGTGTGGAGTGCAAAAAAACGATGGTTTTAGGCCCAGATCCTTGTACTGGGATGAATGTATGACATTGTTCTACATTCTGTCCATCAACTGTGTTTTTTGCAATTTTCACCCCGAGTGGGCTGGGTATGCTCAGACGTGAGTCCCAGGCTCTCCACACCACTGGAGTCAAGCTATCCAGGCTGATGAAGGCTGATAGCCAGAAACCGGTCCTTGGATGCTTAATTCCGGTCTGGCAAAGACATGGCTTGGTAGTTCGGACTGGACTGTTCCCATGAGGCACAGGGTCAGAGCTGATTTGCATATAGCCAGTGTCTAACCCAGGGTGGTGTGGAGTGCAAAAAAACGATGGATTTAGGCCCAGATCCTTGTACTGGGATGAATGTATGACATTGTTCTACATTCTGTCCATCAACTGTGTTTTTTGCAATTTTCACCCCGAGTGGGCTGGGTATGCTCAGACGTGAGTCCCAGGCTCTCCACACCACTGGAGTCAAGCTATCCAGGCTGATGAAGGCTGATAGCCAGAAACCGGTCCTTGGATGCTTGATTCCGGTCTGGCAAAGACATGGCTTGGTAGTGCGGACTGGACTGGTCCCATGAGGCACAGGGTCAGAGCTGATTTGCATATTGCCAGTTTCTAACCCAGGGTGGTGTGGAGTGCAAAAAAACGATGGTTTTAGGCCCAGATCCTTGTACTGGGATGAATGTATGACATTGTTCTACATTCTGTCCATCAACTGTGTTTTTTGCAATTTTTACCTCTTGTACTTAGTCTGGAGCCAGGGCCAGGAAGGCACGGCACCTGCGCACTTCAAAGATATGACTCTCCTCAAAGCTTCTCCCCACTTCAGAGCCACAACTGGGTGCAAATTGTGGACCACAACCATTAAGTCTTCAGCACACTTCTGGACCTGTGGATACTCTGCAAGGAAGGAGGGCTGCAGTGCTGCTGAAAGGACTGCTACTTTGCTGGACTGCAGCTCTGAAAGAACTGCTGCCCAGCTCAGCTGGCCTGCTGCCCTCTTGCTTGGGTGAAAAGAGAACTGGACCTGCAACCTCACCTTTGAACCTAGGACCTCAGAGTGAGTCCAAGGGCTTGTCTGTTTGCCTCCTGATCTGAACCTCGGGGACATAAAAGGCTCCCAACATCCTGCACCAGTCACTGGTCAGAGCAGCATTGTGTTTCTGACTCCCAAATGGTGCCCCTCAGGTCCTGGACCCTTGGTGTGGCTCAAGGGAGCTAAATTCATGCTTTTAGACTGTTTGTTAAAGGGCCCATTCACATTAAGACCTCGCTGCTGCTCGCACCATGATTCAGCATGAAGCTCCAGCAGTCCAGTGCTTAATTTGTGAAAAAAGATGTGCCGGGCGCTTGTCAGGAGCCCCTGTCCGCACTGGCAATAACAGTACCAACACGACTAATAACTATTACGCTCCTTCAAGTGTGGCAATCCAGACTATTCCAGCCCCCAAAGTTATAAGAATGACTTGGGGCCAGGTATTAGTCGTTTTAAAAACATTTAGAATTGACAAACAACTGTTGTTGTGCTTGTTTCTAATCAAGTAACCAGTGCCACCATGTGGCAGATCATCATAAGTGCTGTAGTTAACAATTAAGTGTCCGTGGTCTGTACCGGAAACCACCTGCTCAATTGAAGCATTGCGTCGGTCATCTTCAGCATTGTCCGCTAGCAGGCAACACCAACACCAACAAAAAGCTCCAGCAATGCCGCCAGTGACACCGGCCTATTTTTCGCGCCATGCCGACCGCCTCCTGAGCTGCTCTCCCTGCTTCTCGCGGGCACCCTCTATCACGAACAGGACTCTTGGCACGAATTTGAGAAGGTTAACTTCAGCGGGCCCAACCAGGTGACTGCATCTGACCCGCTCTCTATTGCGGTCGGCCTAAAAGTGTGACTTTGACCTGGTCCAGCGCGACCAGATATCCCTAGTTGCCTCTTTGTGTGTTTTGGCGCTACTGTCACTAAAATCTTTAAAAGTTAATTTCTCCTGTTCTACTGATTGGATTTTCTTTGTTGTGGTTTTGTTTAGTTTATTACATTCACTCACACGCCGCACTTAACATCACACCACACCTAAAGGAGCTCCACTAGCTCCTCATTCAATAATAAGCACAATTCAAACTCCTCTACCATATTTTCAAGGCACTATATGACACTGATCCAGCATGCCTCAACCATTGCTGCTGCTTTCACAGATCTTCTACAAACACCTCCGCTCCTTCGGACTACTACTTGCACAAATCCCATGCTTAAGATAACCAGACCCGGCAGTTGAGCCTTCTCCTACATTGCTCCTAAAGCGTGGAACGACCAGTGGCTACACATAAGAGCCTTCTCCTCACTTCTTGAATTCCGCTAGAAGTGAAGACCTGGTTTTTCGAGTAATCCCACCAGGGGTGTGCCCAGGCTCACTCCTGCTCATCACCAGGATTCCCTCCTGGCAGAGCCTAATTTGAGCGGGTGAGCCTAATTTGAGCCGGTGGTTTCCGGTGCTCAGCACAGCACTTAATCATCAGCACCAGCACTGTAGTTTTATGAGAACTAGTTAAGGATACACTCATTTTTGGTAGGCATGGAGAGATTAAGGACCAGATGTCTGACCCTTACAATTTGAGAGTCGCAAATTGCGTCGCAAAATAATTGTACATTGAAGTTCGACTCGCTATTAGGACGGGATGCCCTTGGCACGCCCCTTCCTAATAGCGAGTCGCAAACCCTATTTTGCAAGTCAGTAATAGGTTACCGACTCGCAAAATAGGGTTTGTACATGGGGCATACCAATTTTGCGGTCACAAACAGGTGGATTTCACGCAAAATATGGTCGTACATCGGGCCCAAAGTGAGTTAACCAGAATCACAGCATGTTGAGCCAATGCCAAGACTCGAACCTGGTTACCCAGGATCGAAGTCGGCAGATCTGGCCATTATGCCACATCCTCTCCCCACTTCATGGTTAATGGTCGTTGGTTCTGTTTTAGGCAGTGCTAACAGGAGAAATGGGCTGGTGCAAGCTGTCTCCTGACGAGTGCCCTGGCACTTGTGTTTTTTTTTTTACAACTTAACCACTGCCTTCTGGGTGATAGTGCACTGTACAAATGTGCAAAACGTAACATAACAATGACTTCCAAATGTAGTTGTGTCTCATAAATAACAGTGACACCACTTTCACACCGTCTCCCGTTTGAGATTTGAAATGGGTTGCAAAGACTTTTTACCGATTGGAAGAACTTTTTCGACTTTTAAATTATTTTGTTTATATTGTAAAAAGTCCTTCAGAAGCCACAACCCCTGTGATTTTTCCAAACTGCGGCGTTTGTGACTCCCAAATGGTTTCATACATCAAGCCCAAAGAGATGTAACTGAGGACAGTAAAGCAAAGCAAACTATAGTAGTAGCAGCAGACAGATGATAGGGAAAATAATTGCACACTGCTATATTTTCAAAGCGGAGTGTATTTTAAAGTTCCAGTTGTGTTTTTTCGACCACAATCTTTGTTTGAAAAAATAGTCGTCCCAGGTCTGTAATGTTAGAGGTTAAAAATCTGAACTGGATTTCTAGCTATTACAGATTACTGGATGTACAAAGGTTTATTAATTTGGGCACTTACAAAAGGATTGCTGTAGTCTCCAACTCTGACTTTTATTTATGAATTTCTTGAGTATTGCTGGTTCTGAAATTATTTTACAGAATGTTCCATCAGTAAGGATTGCTTTTAAATATTGGACGAATCTAATAGCGACACTGTAGGTTTACAAAATGACTGTGATCCTAAAAGTTAACCTCCAGTAACCTATGTATACTTTTTATCAATATATTTCAACTATACATATGGTGATATTTTATGCAAACGCCTAAACTAGCGATGGCATTTAGGTTTGCTCTCTTAATTGAAGTGCATTTATATGCCTTGGCAGTGTTGGAGTTTTAGAAACTTGGAACACTTTTCCCCTCATACATTACGCCTTTCGATGTCCACAGCAACTGCATGAGGTCAGGGATGTCTGAGGCAGTCAGCCATTTTATTTCTGAATTGAAGTGCGAGAGGGGAAGGTCCACCGTATTTAAAAAAAAAAAAATCTTACTGGTTAATAATTCCTCTGGTCTCATAGGATTGGTGGAGAAACGGCTTCATTTGTGATGCTTTTTTTTTTTTTGCAGCATGCCATGACCCCTGACTATCCACGTTTTTGCATAATTCTTCACCCTTTGGTTATGTAGGTTTAGTCGCATGTTCCAGATATTTTAATAAACGGATTCTATAGTATGCGTCGTGCAGCTAAATGTGGGCCTGATTGAAGGCACGCTGAGCTTCGCCTCCACCGAAGTGCGTGTCGGGAGTCAAACCAGTGCTAATAAGGCCTAATGATTTTGTTGCTGAAGTATACATGCATCCTGGTCTGCCTTTGAAAGGCCAACACATTCACGGGTCAGGGGCGGTCAGGCGCTGCACACAACACCGTGTGACCATTATTAGCCTCGACATTATTGAACAAATCACGAAAACATGAAATGCCAAAGCTGCTGCGAGATTTACTTCATTAGACGGTTGCGGATCTTGCAACACAATGCCAAGGAGCAATATACATGTAAAGAGTTTGAAAGCTTTGCTCGATAACTCATTTTAAAATTTTAAATAACTCACTCCCTCCAAACATTAGAAAGATTAAAAATACAGTAACACTTAAGAGAGAAGTGAAGAGCCTCATGATGAGTAAATACTTTGCATAGTGAAGTTTACTGAGCACAGATTTGACCTGTCTGCTGCCCCGACTTAGAGCAGCAAGATCATTATAAGGAAAAACAGCCGACATGAACAAAGATATAGGATGAACGATGATTCGGGACAAACGTGACTACCGAGTCCAAGCTGTATCCTTACTGCTACCTCTTGTTAATTTGAATTTATATATATATTTACGCAACAATGTAATGCCATAGAATTATCTACCTCACGTGTGTTACCTTTAAATTATATAATATATACGTTAATCCTTGACCTACCTCCTAATATATAGCGCTCACGTTAAGGTATATAGATATATTGGTATCACCTCCTTATAGCTGCTTAGTACCTACCTCATATCTTCTTATTTTCAAACTGTTTACTAGTTTTGTTAATTGTTTACCTACCTCTGAATGTAAAGCGCTCTAATACCCACGGGTCATGTTCGCGCTATACAAAACAAATAAAAATAAATAAATAAATAAATAAAGGTGGAAAAACGGCCCTCACTGATTAGGCAACCTGAATGTGAAAGCGTTACATTGTCCAAAGATATTAGTGCAGTTTGTGTACCGCACAGCTTTCTATTCACATCTTTTGTATTTTTACTTGTAATCTGAGCTTGCTTTACCTGCTGTGCCTTTAACTGGCAGATGTGTTTGCTGGAACAGGAGCCGTGGCTATGTAGAGGTAGATTGCTCTAGCAGCTACCAGCCACCATCTCCCTTGCACCACAAATATTGAAAAACATGATCGCCCTTTACCTGGCAGTTGCCAAATGTGCTGCTGTTTTTTGGCAAGAGGATATGCGTTATTTTCTTACTGGCCTGCCTGTGCTATGTAAAACTTAAGTGCCTTACTTTGTTAATGTTGTTCTTATATCTATCAACACCCTTTTGATGGCATACATTTGTAAACGTCTGTAAATGCAGATTTAAAACATAATGTGTGAGGTTTTTTTCTATCTGGACATTACTTGGCAGCTCCTACCGCTCTCTGAATAGGCCATCTCCTTTCGGGTAGCCTGGGTATATCAGTAATAATGGAGTAAGTGCAGAATTGAGGTGGAAAAAATCACATACGACCGCAGGTAAATCTGAGTTTGAGCGGACATTAGATCACACTCATGGGGGTTTGAAAGAGGTGTCGTGTCCTGTTCTGGCAGCTCTATTAACAGGTCATCCAACTCATTCTTGGATGGGAAATTCACGCAGACCATTCAAATGGCCAATACGATTTGACATACCAGCTGCATGGGAAATGAAATGGAGGATGAAAAATTTGATATTCCCCAGCTGAGGCATGACAATGGAGTCAAATACCGAAGTTTGAAGCATCAAAATGTGTGTGTATATGTATGTATTAATTATTTGTTTTGCTGCTTTTATTGCTCAAATTGCAGTGTTGCAAAAGGAGTGAAATATGGAAAATAATGCATTGTTGTCTGTGAAAAGCGGATTTCATCATTAGAATACAGCCCCCAATCCACTCAGTGGAGCTTTTACATTGTCTGGGTTCCTGCAATTATTATTTCGCAAATAATGTGGCCTAATACCTATCGTCCCATAGCGCGATTACTGTTGCCTGCTAAAATAATTGACAAACTCATGACTGTCCAACTTACCCAATTTATTTGCGATAACAGCCTGCTGGATCACTCACAATTTGGCTTCTGCCGGAAACATAGCTCTGAAACGGCACTCAATAAAGCCACAGAGGAGATCAGGGCGGTGATGGATCAGGGAGGTACGGCCGCCCTTATACTCCTTGCTCTGTCAGCCGCCTTTGATACCGTCGACCACTCTCTCTTGCATCAGTGGCTCGAGAGCTTAGGGGTCAGGGGCACTGCACTGGCCCTTCTGTCCTCCTTCCTCAAGGATAGTAGGCTAACAGTTTCGGTCGACAACTATCACTCTGAGCCTTACACCCTTCATGCGGCGTGCCACAGGGCTCTTCCCTGAGCCTGTTGTTATTTAATGTTTACGTGTCCGAAGTGGCCCCCCTTTATCCGGTATTTCGATTTCAATCTTACATTTTACGCTGACGACACCCAGATTGTGGTGGCGGCGTATAAAAATCAGACTTCCCCTAACTAGCAATTTCAAAATTGTATGTGTGCCATTAATCAATGAATGAACACACATTGTCTTAACTCTGATAAAACAGAGATTCTGATCTTTGGCAATATGCAACCAAGCTGGGGTAGTCTGTGGTGGACAGTAGAGATGGGAGAGCCACCAAAACCTGCGGTGAAGGCCAAGAAACCTGGGAGTGTGGCTCGACAATAAACTCTCACTCACTCAACACACAAACTCAATTGTCTCTTCTGCCCACTTCCTTATTAGGAAAGTGAGGAAGATTCTTCGTTATATTCCTGCAGATTCCAGGAAAACCGTAGTCACATCCTTAATTCAATCTAAATTGGATTATTGTAACGGACTATTGGTAAACGTGCAGAAGCAGTGCCTGCAAAAGCTTCAGAGTGTACAGAATTCAGCTGCGAGGTTACTATCTAATATCCCTAGGCATAAATCTGTTTCCAAAGAAATCCATAGATTGCATTAGGTCCCGGTTGCACAACGGATTAAATTCAAGGCGCTGTCCCTGGCCTACAAAGTACTAAACCATACAGGTCCTATCTTCCTGCAGAACCATTTTGTCTGGCATGAACCGTCTAGACATCTTCGCTCTTCAGGAGCCAAACTCCTGAAAGTGCCAAAAATTCTAACTTTACGTTGGGGTGGCCGCAGTTTTCACTTTGGCACCTCTAAACTTTGGAACTCCCTTCTGACTGAGCTCAGAAGCGCAAGCTCTCTCGCCTCCTTCAGAAAAGGTCTGAAAACCTGGCTGTTCCAGAACCAGCTGCCAGAACAGATTTTCTTCTGTCCTCAGTGCCAGACACCTCTGTGTATACGTGCGCTTTGTAAATCACAGTAACATTAACATTAACCATTACCGGAGGATTTGTGATGGAAAAGAGCTGATAACTTGTGTTATTGTGCTACGTTGAAAGCAACGGTGAACATTGTTATTTGATACGAGGATGCACTAAGTTATGTACATATCAAAGAATGTATGTTCTGATAGATCAATACAAATTTGATGATAAAAAGGCTGGTCCTTCTCTTCAGCAAAGATGTTTTGTCCACAGTAGGCATTTTACTGCACAGTTGAGAACGTGGTTTAAGAGAGGGGCAAGTGGAATAAGAGTGACGACTGGCAGAAACTAAGAAGATGCAGGAAAAGGAGAAAATGTCAATGAGGCAATAGATGAATAACGGTGACAGATGACGAGAGGGAAGATGAAAGGAGATGCACCTAACATACAGATTATTGAACGAAGAAACAAGGGTCTGAGACTCCTCACTTAATCAAATTGAGCGGACCTGGACCTGTACCAAAATCAGCCAAATTTAGAAAACGAGAAACAATTACTGCAGTTGGAGTCTGTACATTGGATGTTCAATGTGTTCAGTATGGACGTTCATCAGTTTTGGCTTCAACTGCGATTAAATATGCCTCCCATTCCTCACCCCTCTGTGTGAGAGTCGCCCTTCATGCGTAGCGTTCTGAGAGTGTGTGTTTGCGCTCTGGTCCACATGCACAAAACACGAAGCCAGCTCTGAATTGCTGGAGGAGCCGGGGATTTCCAGGCCATGGCTATGTTTTCTTTAAATAAAACGAAGGCTAAGTCAGTAAATTGGTGTAAGTGTTTGTTGCACTTCATCCTGAGGAGCAGACCCAGTAAGCAGGTTTTAGGAGTTGGGGTGAGAGGGTGTGTGGACAGTTCCCCCACCGAGCATGAAACTTCTGTCCATGCGTGTGCCATTGGCGTGGCGTACAAGCCCATGTGCATAAAGTCCGCATTTCGCAATTTACAACAGGGGCATGCTGGGGGGTCACTGGGAACATGTGCTGTATGCAGACCGGGGAAAGATATATGTGGTGAATGTAGTTAAACTGTGTGAAGTGGAACCTATTAGGTTACGGGATATATTCTTAGTCATCTGTAGGGCATGAGCCCATGTTGTATCCGTCAATGGGTGTTGTAGCACTGCATACCATTTGGCTCGTGCTCTTGTGATCGGTGAAGCAATGTTGAGGGCGGTATATAAAAAAGTGATGGCATGGCGTATGGTCTCGGCCGTCAACAATGTGTGTAAGGCCTGTGTCATAGGTGGTTCAGCCTGACCAGTGCCCCATGTCTCACAGAGTGCTCGCTGTGTTATACAATATGTTAAGAATTGACTGGTGCTTAGCCCATATAACTCGATCAGCTCTTGGAAAGACATATGTTTCCCCTTGTTATAGAGATCACCCGCCTGTGTGATTGTAACCTCAGTCCATGGAGACGGGTCAAAGCGCCTTGCCGACCAGTGCAAGAGTGGTAAGTCCCAAATAGGGATCGAGGGGGAATACGGCAGAAGTGGGCCCTTGGACTGTAGGTACTTCCGCCAACAGTAGATGGCCACCGTCATTTGACTAAATTGTAGCTCGGGGGGGGGGGGGGGGGGGGCGAGGTCGAGTCAGAGCGCCAGGTGTAAATAGTCATCCCCCATAGGGTCGCATGTATGAGCGATGATTCAGGGTGGGTTCCTGTGCTCATCCAGGCCAGAGGCCATTGTAAGTGTGCTGCACCATAATACAGCTCAAAGTCGGGTGCTCCCAGTCCACCCTCCGTAAGCCGGCGTTGCAGAGCTGACAGCGCCACCCGACGACAGACCTTGTTCCAAATCAATTCCAAGAGTAACCCATGGAGGTCATGGAAAAAACCAAGGGAAGTGTGATGGGAGGGCCACAAAATATTAAAGCAGACAGGGAAGTACTAGACCTTTCTTTGCCATTTGATGCAGTCTCCCACCCCACCCCATCTTCATCCAATGCCTACATGATATTGGAATCCAAGGGCATGCACTTTGATGGATCTGCTCCTTCCTGACTAGAAGAACACGGTCAGCCTGGCACCATACACCTTGGATGCCTGCAACCTCATCTGCGGAGTTCTGCAGGGATACTCCCTGAGTCCGACACTCTTCTAGGCATACATGAACTGTCTAACCAGCATCATCTGCTCTCTCTGTATCAGTGGCCTCTCCTACGCCGATGACATGCCTCTCATTCTCTCTCTAATGGACAGGACACCCAATACCCAGATCAAGTTCAATGTCTGCCTGACTGAAATTTCCCAATAGGTGAAGACCAACGTCTAAAGCTGAACACCGACAAGACCAAAGTAGTGATCTTCGGTAAGAGCACATCACAGTGGGACTCCATCTGGTGGCTGACAGAGCTAGGACCAACATTGTCAGAGCTGGCATCCTTGGCCTGGGTTTCCACCTGTTTTGCTGACTTCGTTTTTGCTGGCCATAGGACTCAGCGCACTTTACCACTGCTAACTAGTGGTAAAGTGCTTGTGCTCTACCCTTAAAACCTGGTAAGACTGGCTTATACTCAACTGGCATATTTAATTTACTCGTAAGTCCATAGTAAAGTGGCACTACATGTGCCCAGGGCCTCTAAAGTAAATGTTAATAGTGGACATGCAGCACTGATTGTGCCACCCACCCAAGTATCACTTGGGGAGAGGGGTTGGCCTAACGGCTAAGGCGCTCGACCTCGGACCTGGGGATCTGGGTTCGAGTCTCGGTAACGACGCCTATAACCCCCTGTGATTCTGGGCAAATCACTTAATCTCCCAGTGCCTAAAAAAAAAAAAAAAAATGAAAGTGTGTCCTCATGTAACGTAACTGGTTCTATGTAAAGCGCTCTGATAACTGATTCGGTTCGGTTCTAGTTCGCGCTATATAAAACTCCCAAAAAAAAAAAACATGTTTCAAGCTTGCCATTGCAGCCTGTGTATGTGAAGTTTTAACCTGCCATTTCGACCTGTCAAAGTAAACCATTTGCCAGACTTAAACCTTCCTTTTTAAAACGTATGCCAAAGGTAGGCCCTGGACAGCCCAAAGTGTGCTTTAAAAGTTGGACATGTACTTTTGAGGTTTACATGTCCTGGTAGTGAAAACCTCTTAAATTTGTTTTTCACTACGGCAAAGCCTATTATACCCTGTTGGATAGCTTTGGAGTTTCCTTATTACATTTTATACGTGTAATTTCCAAATTGTAGCAGATAATTCCATTTCATGTACATTGTCTCTGGAATTGGAATTTAAAATCCTAACTCATGGTGCAGTCAGATTTTAAATTACAATTTTTAAAATGCCACTTTTAGAAATTTGGTATTTTCTTGGCTTAGCGCTTTGGTGCCTGCAGCCTGTCTCTGGGTCACATGACTGGGTCAAATTGACAGTGGGATTTTGAGAGCGTAGATGTGACTGGTTGGATGGTCACTGGCAGGATGGAACGGAGGATCTGGGCCCAACCCCACCTACACTTTAATAGGCTGTACCCGTTCTCCACATAAAGAGCTGCATACCTCTTGTACTTAATTTCAAAAAGGGGGTGGTGATGGACAGAGTATCTGAGTTAATCAGAACACTCCTACCCAGTCAACGGACCAGGGCTTGATCCATCACCGTTTTTTAGCTCACTGCACCATCCCAGTTCAGAACCTGGCTATATGCAAATTAGTCTGTCCCTGGCCCAGTGCATCATGGGAACAGGGCAGACCAAACTACCAAGCCAATTCTTCACTGGAAAGGAAACAAGCGTCCGGGGACCGGTTTCTGGCATTACAGCCGTCTTCGGCCCGGCTTGCTTGAATCCTGATGGTGCAGTGAGCAAGGGACTCACGTCTGAGCATACCCTTCCACACTTATGGTGGCCAAAATAATTTCAAAAAGGGGGTGGTGATGGACAGAGTATCTGAGTTAATCAGAACACTCCTACCCAGTCAACAAATAAGGGCTTGATCCATCACCGTTTTTTAGCTCACTGCACCATCCCAGTTCAGAACCTGGCTATATGCAAATTAGTCTGTCCCTGGCCCAGTGCATCATGGGAACAGGGCAGACCAAACTACCAAGCCAATTCTTCACTTGAAACCGGTCCTTGGATGCTTGATTCCGGTCCGGCAAAGACATGGCTTGGTAGTTCGGACTGGACTGTTCCCATGAGGCACAGGGTCAGAGCTGATTTGCATATAGCCAGTGTCTAACCCAGGGTGGTGTGGAGTGCAAAAAAACGATGGATTTAGGCCCAGATCCTTGTACTGGGATGAATGCATGACATTGTTCTACATTCTGTCCATCAACTGTGTTTTTTGCAATTTTCACCCCGAGTGGGCTGGGTATGCTCAGACGTGAGTCCCAGGCTCTCCACACCACTGGAGTCAAGCTATCCAGGCTGATGAAGGCTGATAGCCAGAAACCGGTCCTTGGATGCTTGATTCCGGTCTGGCAAAGACATGGCTTGGTAGTTCGGACTGGACTGTTCCCATGAGGCACAGGGTCAGAGCTGATTTGCATATAGCCAGTGTCTAACCCAGGGTGGTGTGGAGTGCAAAAAAACGATGGTTTTAGGCCCAGATCCTTGTACTGGGATGAATGTATGACATTGTTCTACATTCTGTCCATCAACTGTGTTTTTTGCAATTTTCACCCCGAGTGGGCTGGGTATGCTCAGACGTGAGTCCCAGGCTCTCCACACCACTGGAGTCAAGCTATCCAGGCTGATGAAGGCTGATAGCCAGAAACCGGTCCTTGGATGCTTAATTCCGGTCTGGCAAAGACATGGCTTGGTAGTTCGGACTGGACTGTTCCCATGAGGCACAGGGTCAGAGCTGATTTGCATATAGCCAGTGTCTAACCCAGGGTGGTGTGGAGTGCAAAAAAACGATGGATTTAGGCCCAGATCCTTGTACTGGGATGAATGTATGACATTGTTCTACATTCTGTCCATCAACTGTGTTTTTTGCAATTTTCACCCCGAGTGGGCTGGGTATGCTCAGACGTGAGTCCCAGGCTCTCCACACCACTGGAGTCAAGCTATCCAGGCTGATGAAGGCTGATAGCCAGAAACCGGTCCTTGGATGCTTGATTCCGGTCTGGCAAAGACATGGCTTGGTAGTGCGGACTGGACTGGTCCCATGAGGCACAGGGTCAGAGCTGATTTGCATATTGCCAGTTTCTAACCCAGGGTGGTGTGGAGTGCAAAAAAACGATGGTTTTAGGCCCAGATCCTTGTACTGGGATGAATGTATGACATTGTTCTACATTCTGTCCATCAACTGTGTTTTTTGCAATTTTTACCTCTTGTACTTAGTCTGGAGCCAGGGCCAGGAAGGCACGGCACCTGCGCACTTCAAAGATATGACTCTCCTCAAAGCTTCTCCCCACTTCAGAGCCACAACTGGGTGCAAATTGTGGACCACAACCATTAAGTCTTCAGCACACTTCTGGACCTGTGGATACTCTGCAAGGAAGGAGGGCTGCAGTGCTGCTGAAAGGACTGCTACTTTGCTGGACTGCAGCTCTGAAAGAACTGCTGCCCAGCTCAGCTGGCCTGCTGCCCTCTTGCTTGGGTGAAAAGAGAACTGGACCTGCAACCTCACCTTTGAACCTAGGACCTCAGAGTGAGTCCAAGGGCTTGTCTGTTTGCCTCCTGATCTGAACCTCGGGGACATAAAAGGCTCCCAACATCCTGCACCAGTCACTGGTCAGAGCAGCATTGTGTTTCTGACTCCCAAATGGTGCCCCTCAGGTCCTGGACCCTTGGTGTGGCTCAAGGGAGCTAAATTCATGCTTTTAGACTGTTTGTTAAAGGGCCCATTCACATTAAGACCTCGCTGCTGCTCGCACCATGATTCAGCATGAAGCTCCAGCAGTCCAGTGCTTAATTTGTGAAAAAAGATGTGCCGGGCGCTTGTCAGGAGCCCCTGTCCGCACTGGCAATAACAGTACCAACACGACTAATAACTATTACGCTCCTTCAAGTGTGGCAATCCAGACTATTCCAGCCCCCAAAGTTATAAGAATGACTTGGGGCCAGGTATTAGTCGTTTTAAAAACATTTAGAATTGACAAACAACTGTTGTTGTGCTTGTTTCTAATCAAGTAACCAGTGCCACCATGTGGCAGATCATCATAAGTGCTGTAGTTAACAATTAAGTGTCCGTGGTCTGTACCGGAAACCACCTGCTCAATTGAAGCATTGCGTCGGTCATCTTCAGCATTGTCCGCTAGCAGGCAACACCAACACCAACAAAAAGCTCCAGCAATGCCGCCAGTGACACCGGCCTATTTTTCGCGCCATGCCGACCGCCTCCTGAGCTGCTCTCCCTGCTTCTCGCGGGCACCCTCTATCACGAACAGGACTCTTGGCACGAATTTGAGAAGGTTAACTTCAGCGGGCCCAACCAGGTGACTGCATCTGACCCGCTCTCTATTGCGGTCGGCCTAAAAGTGTGACTTTGACCTGGTCCAGCGCGACCAGATATCCCTAGTTGCCTCTTTGTGTGTTTTGGCGCTACTGTCACTAAAATCTTTAAAAGTTAATTTCTCCTGTTCTACTGATTGGATTTTCTTTGTTGTGGTTTTGTTTAGTTTATTACATTCACTCACACGCCGCACTTAACATCACACCACACCTAAAGGAGCTCCACTAGCTCCTCATTCAATAATAAGCACAATTCAAACTCCTCTACCATATTTTCAAGGCACTATATGACACTGATCCAGCATGCCTCAACCATTGCTGCTGCTTTCACAGATCTTCTACAAACACCTCCGCTCCTTCGGACTACTACTTGCACAAATCCCATGCTTAAGATAACCAGACCCGGCAGTTGAGCCTTCTCCTACATTGCTCCTAAAGCGTGGAACGACCAGTGGCTACACATAAGAGCCTTCTCCTCACTTCTTGAATTCCGCTAGAAGTGAAGACCTGGTTTTTCGAGTAATCCCACCAGGGGTGTGCCCAGGCTCACTCCTGCTCATCACCAGGATTCCCTCCTGGCAGAGCCTAATTTGAGCGGGTGAGCCTAATTTGAGCCGGTGGTTTCCGGTGCTCAGCACAGCACTTAATCATCAGCACCAGCACTGTAGTTTTATGAGAACTAGTTAAGGATACACTCATTTTTGGTAGGCATGGAGAGATTAAGGACCAGATGTCTGACCCTTACAATTTGAGAGTCGCAAATTGCGTCGCAAAATAATTGTACATTGAAGTTCGACTCGCTATTAGGACGGGATGCCCTTGGCACGCCCCTTCCTAATAGCGAGTCGCAAACCCTATTTTGCAAGTCAGTAATAGGTTACCGACTCGCAAAATAGGGTTTGTACATGGGGCATACCAATTTTGCGGTCACAAACAGGTGGATTTCACGCAAAATATGGTCGTACATCGGGCCCAAAGTGAGTTAACCAGAATCACAGCATGTTGAGCCAATGCCAAGACTCGAACCTGGTTACCCAGGATCGAAGTCGGCAGATCTGGCCATTATGCCACATCCTCTCCCCACTTCATGGTTAATGGTCGTTGGTTCTGTTTTAGGCAGTGCTAACAGGAGAAATGGGCTGGTGCAAGCTGTCTCCTGACGAGTGCCCTGGCACTTGTGTTTTTTTTTTTACAACTTAACCACTGCCTTCTGGGTGATAGTGCACTGTACAAATGTGCAAAACGTAACATAACAATGACTTCCAAATGTAGTTGTGTCTCATAAATAACAGTGACACCACTTTCACACCGTCTCCCGTTTGAGATTTGAAATGGGTTGCAAAGACTTTTTACCGATTGGAAGAACTTTTTCGACTTTTAAATTATTTTGTTTATATTGTAAAAAGTCCTTCAGAAGCCACAACCCCTGTGATTTTTCCAAACTGCGGCGTTTGTGACTCCCAAATGGTTTCATACATCAAGCCCAAAGAGATGTAACTGAGGACAGTAAAGCAAAGCAAACTATAGTAGTAGCAGCAGACAGATGATAGGGAAAATAATTGCACACTGCTATATTTTCAAAGCGGAGTGTATTTTAAAGTTCCAGTTGTGTTTTTTCGACCACAATCTTTGTTTGAAAAAATAGTCGTCCCAGGTCTGTAATGTTAGAGGTTAAAAATCTGAACTGGATTTCTAGCTATTACAGATTACTGGATGTACAAAGGTTTATTAATTTGGGCACTTACAAAAGGATTGCTGTAGTCTCCAACTCTGACTTTTATTTATGAATTTCTTGAGTATTGCTGGTTCTGAAATTATTTTACAGAATGTTCCATCAGTAAGGATTGCTTTTAAATATTGGACGAATCTAATAGCGACACTGTAGGTTTACAAAATGACTGTGATCCTAAAAGTTAACCTCCAGTAACCTATGTATACTTTTTATCAATATATTTCAACTATACATATGGTGATATTTTATGCAAACGCCTAAACTAGCGATGGCATTTAGGTTTGCTCTCTTAATTGAAGTGCATTTATATGCCTTGGCAGTGTTGGAGTTTTAGAAACTTGGAACACTTTTCCCCTCATACATTACGCCTTTCGATGTCCACAGCAACTGCATGAGGTCAGGGATGTCTGAGGCAGTCAGCCATTTTATTTCTGAATTGAAGTGCGAGAGGGGAAGGTCCACCGTATTTAAAAAAAAAAAAATCTTACTGGTTAATAATTCCTCTGGTCTCATAGGATTGGTGGAGAAACGGCTTCATTTGTGATGCTTTTTTTTTTTTTGCAGCATGCCATGACCCCTGACTATCCACGTTTTTGCATAATTCTTCACCCTTTGGTTATGTAGGTTTAGTCGCATGTTCCAGATATTTTAATAAACGGATTCTATAGTATGCGTCGTGCAGCTAAATGTGGGCCTGATTGAAGGCACGCTGAGCTTCGCCTCCACCGAAGTGCGTGTCGGGAGTCAAACCAGTGCTAATAAGGCCTAATGATTTTGTTGCTGAAGTATACATGCATCCTGGTCTGCCTTTGAAAGGCCAACACATTCACGGGTCAGGGGCGGTCAGGCGCTGCACACAACACCGTGTGACCATTATTAGCCTCGACATTATTGAACAAATCACGAAAACATGAAATGCCAAAGCTGCTGCGAGATTTACTTCATTAGACGGTTGCGGATCTTGCAACACAATGCCAAGGAGCAATATACATGTAAAGAGTTTGAAAGCTTTGCTCGATAACTCATTTTAAAATTTTAAATAACTCACTCCCTCCAAACATTAGAAAGATTAAAAATACAGTAACACTTAAGAGAGAAGTGAAGAGCCTCATGATGAGTAAATACTTTGCATAGTGAAGTTTACTGAGCACAGATTTGACCTGTCTGCTGCCCCGACTTAGAGCAGCAAGATCATTATAAGGAAAAACAGCCGACATGAACAAAGATATAGGATGAACGATGATTCGGGACAAACGTGACTACCGAGTCCAAGCTGTATCCTTACTGCTACCTCTTGTTAATTTGAATTTATATATATATTTACGCAACAATGTAATGCCATAGAATTATCTACCTCACGTGTGTTACCTTTAAATTATATAATATATACGTTAATCCTTGACCTACCTCCTAATATATAGCGCTCACGTTAAGGTATATAGATATATTGGTATCACCTCCTTATAGCTGCTTAGTACCTACCTCATATCTTCTTATTTTCAAACTGTTTACTAGTTTTGTTAATTGTTTACCTACCTCTGAATGTAAAGCGCTCTAATACCCACGGGTCATGTTCGCGCTATACAAAACAAATAAAAATAAATAAATAAATAAATAACGGTGGAAAAACGGCCCTCACTGATTAGGCAACCTGAATGTGAAAGCGTTACATTGTCCAAAGATATTAGTGCAGTTTGTGTACCGCACAGCTTTCTATTCACATCTTTTGTATTTTTACTTGTAATCTGAGCTTGCTTTACCTGCTGTGCCTTTAACTGGCAGATGTGTTTGCTGGAACAGGAGCCGTGGCTATGTAGAGGTAGATTGCTCTAGCAGCTACCAGCCACCATCTCCCTTGCACCACAAATATTGAAAAACATGATCGCCCTTTACCTGGCAGTTGCCAAATGTGCTGCTGTTTTTTGGCAAGAGGATATGCGTTATTTTCTTACTGGCCTGCCTGTGCTATGTAAAACTTAAGTGCCTTACTTTGTTAATGTTGTTCTTATATCTATCAACACCCTTTTGATGGCATACATTTGTAAACGTCTGTAAATGCAGATTTAAAACATAATGTGTGAGGTTTTTTTCTATCTGGACATTACTTGGCAGCTCCTACCGCTCTCTGAATAGGCCATCTCCTTTCGGGTAGCCTGGGTATATCAGTAATAATGGAGTAAGTGCAGAATTGAGGTGGAAAAAATCACATACGACCGCAGGTAAATCTGAGTTTGAGCGGACATTAGATCACACTCATGGGGGTTTGAAAGAGGTGTCGTGTCCTGTTCTGGCAGCTCTATTAACAGGTCATCCAACTCATTCTTGGATGGGAAATTCACGCAGACCATTCAAATGGCCAATACGATTTGACATACCAGCTGCATGGGAAATGAAATGGAGGATGAAAAATTTGATATTCCCCAGCTGAGGCATGACAATGGAGTCAAATACCGAAGTTTGAAGCATCAAAATGTGTGTGTATATGTATGTATTAATTATTTGTTTTGCTGCTTTTATTGCTCAAATTGCAGTGTTGCAAAAGGAGTGAAATATGGAAAATAATGCATTGTTGTCTGTGAAAAGCGGATTTCATCATTAGAATACAGCCCCCAATCCACTCAGTGGAGCTTTTACATTGTCTGGGTTCCTGCAATTATTATTTCGCAAATAATGTGGCCTAATACCTATCGTCCCATAGCGCGATTACTGTTGCCTGCTAAAATAATTGACAAACTCATGACTGTCCAACTTACCCAATTTATTTGCGATAACAGCCTGCTGGATCACTCACAATTTGGCTTCTGCCGGAAACATAGCTCTGAAACGGCACTCAATAAAGCCACAGAGGAGATCAGGGCGGTGATGGATCAGGGAGGTACGGCCGCCCTTATACTCCTTGCTCTGTCAGCCGCCTTTGATACCGTCGACCACTCTCTCTTGCATCAGTGGCTCGAGAGCTTAGGGGTCAGGGGCACTGCACTGGCCCTTCTGTCCTCCTTCCTCAAGGATAGTAGGCTAACAGTTTCGGTCGACAACTATCACTCTGAGCCTTACACCCTTCATGCGGCGTGCCACAGGGCTCTTCCCTGAGCCTGTTGTTATTTAATGTTTACGTGTCCGAAGTGGCCCCCCTTTATCCGGTATTTCGATTTCAATCTTACATTTTACGCTGACGACACCCAGATTGTGGTGGCGGCGTATAAAAATCAGACTTCCCCTAACTAGCAATTTCAAAATTGTATGTGTGCCATTAATCAATGAATGAACACACATTGTCTTAACTCTGATAAAACAGAGATTCTGATCTTTGGCAATATGCAACCAAGCTGGGGTAGTCTGTGGTGGACAGTAGAGATGGGAGAGCCACCAAAACCTGCGGTGAAGGCCAAGAAACCTGGGAGTGTGGCTCGACAATAAACTCTCACTCACTCAACACACAAACTCAATTGTCTCTTCTGCCCACTTCCTTATTAGGAAAGTGAGGAAGATTCTTCGTTATATTCCTGCAGATTCCAGGAAAACCGTAGTCACATCCTTAATTCAATCTAAATTGGATTATTGTAACGGACTATTGGTAAACGTGCAGAAGCAGTGCCTGCAAAAGCTTCAGAGTGTACAGAATTCAGCTGCGAGGTTACTATCTAATATCCCTAGGCATAAATCTGTTTCCAAAGAAATCCATAGATTGCATTAGGTCCCGGTTGCACAACGGATTAAATTCAAGGCGCTGTCCCTGGCCTACAAAGTACTAAACCATACAGGTCCTATCTTCCTGCAGAACCATTTTGTCTGGCATGAACCGTCTAGACATCTTCGCTCTTCAGGAGCCAAACTCCTGAAAGTGCCAAAAATTCTAACTTTACGTTGGGGTGGCCGCAGTTTTCACTTTGGCACCTCTAAACTTTGGAACTCCCTTCTGACTGAGCTCAGAAGCGCAAGCTCTCTCGCCTCCTTCAGAAAAGGTCTGAAAACCTGGCTGTTCCAGAACCAGCTGCCAGAACAGATTTTCTTCTGTCCTCAGTGCCAGACACCTCTGTGTATACGTGCGCTTTGTAAATCACAGTAACATTAACATTAACCATTACCGGAGGATTTGTGATGGAAAAGAGCTGATAACTTGTGTTATTGTGCTACGTTGAAAGCAACGGTGAACATTGTTATTTGATACGAGGATGCACTAAGTTATGTACATATCAAAGAATGTATGTTCTGATAGATCAATACAAATTTGATGATAAAAAGGCTGGTCCTTCTCTTCAGCAAAGATGTTTTGTCCACAGTAGGCATTTTACTGCACAGTTGAGAACGTGGTTTAAGAGAGGGGCAAGTGGAATAAGAGTGACGACTGGCAGAAACTAAGAAGATGCAGGAAAAGGAGAAAATGTCAATGAGGCAATAGATGAATAACGGTGACAGATGACGAGAGGGAAGATGAAAGGAGATGCACCTAACATACAGATTATTGAACGAAGAAACAAGGGTCTGAGACTCCTCACTTAATCAAATTGAGCGGACCTGGACCTGTACCAAAATCAGCCAAATTTAGAAAACGAGAAACAATTTAGTCCAGGATGCGCGCTGCGTAAATAAACACACTTTTAAATAAGGTAGGTATAGGAAGTGTCGAAGAGTGGTGTAGATATTTTCGAAGACAAACCAGAGAGGCAGAGAGAAAAGAGGAGAACTGAAAAATAGGGGCATGTTTTAGGCACTACATACATTCAGTATCAAGAATTTGATTTTCAGCTCGATCTAAGACCCACCTGTGTAAAGCTAAGTTATCTCGCCCCACCCTGCCCATTTCAGTGCGGAGGTAGAATTACTAATTTGCTGTAGTATAATTTGCATTTGTAACGGCCTAAGGCTGCACAGGTGTGGCTCTGCTTGAACAAAGTAAAAAAAATAGAACAAGCATTGGCAAAGCCATTAGACCTCAGTTTATTATGATTACGCATTCAGACATAGGCATGCAGAAATTATGTTTCCATGCAGTAACACATTAAAGCCAAACCTGTTGACTTTGTCAGTGCTTGGTAGTAAAGGCGGCAGTAGTCTGATAATGGTAATGGTGCTAGTGTTGTGCTATTGGTATTGTTGTTATGGTATTGTTGGTTGTGTAGTATTGATGCTGACCATATTGGTGTTACTGATGTTGCCTGATGTGGTGGCTTTGTGAAGTCACACATCCACTTCAGGGACCTGTGTTTGGCCTCATGGATGAGTTGAATAACAAGAAACATCTGGGGCCGTATTACAAGGGCTCAATGGGTGTTTGCGTCCACTTTGCGCTCCCACTGGGCACTTTGGTATTACAGAACGGACTGCAGATGCTTGTGCGGTGCCTTCTGTAATGCAGATAGCACTGGCGCACATGTAGCGCTAGTGATATTGAGAGAGGGAATTCCTTCATTTGCAGTATGGCATGGCCCCAGGCAAATGAGGAATTCCCTTTACCCCTGCACTCGCACCATACTACCGACGTGTGTGCAGAGGAAAACATGCCCTTAGCAGGTGCACTGAAAATTTGCCACAAAAGGAGGTGCACTGTCCGTGCGCCCCCTTTGGGCAGCCTCTCAAAGGATGAAAGGGGGTCCCATGGACCCCCAAACATCCCTCTGCAGGTGGGTGCAGTCACTTGCAGCACCCGCCTGCAAGGGGATCTCTATTCGCTTTTGAATGTGCAGGCAGGTTGCCACCTGCACAGAAAAACACAGAGCAGTTTTTAAACAGCTGCTTCGTATTTCTTTTGAGGGGCAGCTTCAGTTTGCGGCTGTCCTGAGGGCAGCGCATTCTTTCTTATAGGGTGTACTTTCCCTGTTTGCACCAAGCACACCTACTTTAAGGTGTGCCATGGCACATACAGGAAAAGTGAGCCTCGTCTGTAACAGGGCCCCTGGTTTTCAGTGGCAATGTAATTTCAGGGATGAACGTGTGCTTTACAAATACACACACTATGTTGTGATATTAATGGTGGTGGTGGTAGTGAAATGATGTCGCTTTGACAATGGATATAATTGAATAAAGTATATTTATTCACAGCAAGAGAGAGACAAGGTATATCAAACGAGCCTGGGTCTAAACTGTCTCTCCTGGAATCTGGAACCCTGCAGAGTTCCCGATTCCAGGCACGACATGACAATACCACACATTCCCCTTTGTAAAGAGAAATAAGAAAGTAACTTAACAGAATCATGAAAATACAGCAATTGATAAACAAATTACATATTGATTCAGATAACGAAAACAACAACTACAATAATGAGATGAACCCCTGTAAATGAAATAAATCAGGTTATCTATAAAGATGATAATCATTAAACTGCACTGGAGTGAGACATTTCCTCTGTGAACGTTGAACAGTATTAGAGGCAGGACAAGCGGCAATCTTACTTTCAGGAACATTGTGAAGTGACGTTGAACCAGAGAACTTTCTCCAATTACTGGCACTGTTGGAGGACTTAGAGTTGGATGGAATACTAAATTGTGGAACAGTATTCTTAGGCCACAACCACATCGGGATTTTTACTACCTTGGACATGCTCCACACATTACCATCAGAAAGTTCTAGAACTTGCCGACCAACACGTTTGACCATCAAGGGATTTGAATAACGTGACTCTCCTGACTTGACTAATCTGCCCTTTTTGACTCGAACCCAATCATTGACACTAAACAGGGAAGAATTTCCACCATTAGAATTACTAACTATAACTTTTTCCGAGTCAAGTAATCTCATCCATGGTTGGCTTATGTTGGAGACACATCTCCTCCCTCTCATCTTTTCAAAAGGAGAGAGATCACCCATGCTTCTAGGTGTATTTCTATAACACCACAGAATCTCACTTATGGTTTGCTTACAATCACCACCACTTCGTAACGCTAACTGGAGACCCTCCTTAAACACCCTGATCCATCTCTCTACAATGCCATTACTATTAGGATAATAGACTGAAACACGTTTGTGTCTAATACCATGACACGCTAAAAACTCCTTCATTTCCAGAGAAACAAACTGTACCCCATTATCAGTTGTAATAGATTCAGGGAAACTTTCTCTTTCAAATACTTCATTTAAAAACTTGATCACAACCCCTGATGTAATGCTAGAGACCATCTTTACCTCTGGCCTTTGGGACAATTGGTCAACCAAAATAATGGCATACATCATACTTTTATTGAATGACATGGGCCCTGCAATGTCTAAAGATACACTCTCCCAAACCCGTGAAGGTCTAGAAACAGGGAGACGTTCATACGCAACATGTTTCTGAGACTTGTCACTCAAACAACAATCCATACAGTCCCTGACATACCTTTCTATACACTTATCCATCCCTGGCCACCAAAATTCGCTTCTAATTCTTCTTTTCATGGATGTCATTCCAGGGTGACCTTCATGAGCCATCTCCAAAATCTTGGACTGTAATTCAACAGGCACTACCAATTGGAAACCTCTGAACAAAATCCCCTCAACTACAGATAACTCTTGGGCTACATGATAGAAAGTTCGAACACTATCAGTTAACAAGTCCTTGCGTGGCCATTGAGTTTTCACAAAACCACAAATCTCATTCAAAATAGAGTCATTAGTACATGCCAATTTCCATGTGTCCTCACGGATACAACCTTTAGAAATTTCACAAATTGACACTACTTTGTCATCATCATTGTCCACCTCAACTACATTGTCATCAGGCACCGGTAATCTGGACAAACAGTCAGCTAACACATTTCTAACACCAGGAATATATTCAACTTTAAAGTGAAAATCTTGAAGCTTGTATTGCCACCTGGCTATCCTTGAAGTCCCTTTTCCACAACCTTTGGTTGTAAATAAATCTACTAGAGGACGATGGTCAGACCAAAGTTTAAAAACAGTACCGTGTACATACTTGCGGAAATATTCTATACCCCACCAGCAAGCTAGGGCTTCTTTTTCCAATGTGGAGTATTTACACTCTGCATCTCTCAAAGGCCTTGAAGCAAACCCAATTGTTACCATTTGTCCTTTCTGGCGTTGCATTAATACTGCACCAATTCCTACATTGCTGGCATCAGTAATGATGACAGAACTATGAGCAGTGTTAAAAGTTGCTAAAGCAGGTGCAGAAGCTATACATTGTTTCAATAAAACAAATTCTTTTTTACAATTTTCATCCCAAAGGAAATGAACATTTTTCTTCATTAAATTTCTCATATGTACAGTTTTATCAGAAAACAGGGGAATAAATTTCGAATAATATTCGGCAAGCCCCAAGAAAGACCTGAGCTGGTCTTTATTCTCAGGGTCGGGAGCTGATTCAATGGCTTTGATCAAATTTAATTTTGGAGAAATGCCATCTTTATTGATGGTATGTCCCAAGTAATCAACAGAGGATACTCCAAATTTACACTTTTCCTTTGTAAGAGTTAGACCACTATCTCGTAGCACACATAGCACGTCATACAGTATTTCAGAATGTTCAGATGAATTGGATGCAAATATCAAAATGTCGTCTTGAAAGTATAAGACGTTATTAAAATCTTTAAAAAGAGTGTGCATCACTCTTTGAAACACAGAAGATGCCGATATTAGGCCAAAGGGCATTCTCTTGTACCTGAACGCACCTTCTGACGTGATGAAAGATGTTAAATGTCTACTGTCCGTGTGTATGCAATTTGATGGTAAGCATTGGACAAATCTAGAGTGGAAAAAACGGACGCCCCCTTCAATTTTGTAAACATTTCATTTATATGAGGCAAAGGATGCCTATCCACCCATACGTTCTCATTTAAATCCCTCAAATCTACACAAAGTCTTACTTTGCCGTTGGGTTTGTGAGCCACAACGACCGGGGACAACCAAACCGAAGATTCTATTTCTTCGATGATATCTAATTCACACAATCTCTTGAGTTCAGCCTTCACTGAATCTCTCAAATGTAAAGGTACGTTCCTTACTTTATGAACCCTTGGTATAGCATCATCTCTGAGAATTATTTTATGCTCAAAATTCTTCAAGAGACCTAAAGCAGAAGTGGCAAACACAGAGGGAATTTTTTTTTCACATTCATGACCAAGATCAGATTCTACATTCATGACTAGATCTGAATACCCAAGTACCTGATCAGGATGGTTGGGATCTAATTTTATCATTAAGTCCCTTTGTTGAGGCCACCCCAATAAACATGAACCATCCTTTGCTACGTAAACCTTGGAATTAATGGTTTTCCCTTTAAAACTTAGTGATGTTGTAAAGTAACCAAGGATGTCAATGGGCTTTTTACCATATCCAAGCAATTTTACATCAGGAGGAGATAATTTTAAACCTGGAAATTCCTTTATCCATTCTTCACCAATGAGAGTGCGTTTTGCACCTGAGTCTGCCATAACATTGATGCTCTTTCCCCCAATATCCACAGTACAGTATGGAGAATCCTTCTCACATTCATTAATTTCATACACAGCAAAAAGAAATTCTTCTTCTAAACTGTCATCATCTATCTCGTTAACCTCCTCATTAGGACCTTTTCTTTGTATAAAACCTTTACCTTTAAACTTGTTCCTATTTTTACACATTTTACTAAAATGACCTTTTAATCTACAATATCTGCAAAATTGTCCAATAGCAGGACATTTTCTGTCATTCGCAAGGTGGTCAGGATTCCCACATTTGAAACATGCATATTCTCTCCTCTCTTGGAATGGTTGATTCTTGCTTTTATACGAATTCTTCTCTTCAAGGTTGGATTTTTTAACAATATTCACTTCAGCAGATTTTTTTTCTGTAAGTTCTTTTACACCCAGATTCATGCTTTCGAAACGATGTGCAATGTCTAATGCTTTGTCCAAAGTTAAATCCTTCGTGTCCAAAAGTTTCCCTTGAAGTTTGATATTCGCAACTTTATGAACCATTTGATCACGCAACATTTGATCATGAAAGGTTGAATAATTGCACTTGAACGCTAAAATTCTTAAGTCATTTATAAACGAGTCAATTGATTCACCTGGTAGTTGACCCCTACTCAAGAACTTATGTAGTGATACCACCACGTTGACTTTCTTAATATATTGTTTGTCCAACTGTGCAATCGCTTCCTCAAAAACATCTATGGCTTGCTCAGAAGATGTCACATCGCGTGTGTCAACTGGTAAATGACTTAGGACATGTCTTCCTTCAGCGCCTAAACAGTGTTTTAGAATAGCCAGTTTTCTTTTATCGGTGTAGTCCTCACCGCCAATGGCCTCAATGTATGCACAAAAACCTTCTTTCCATCTTTTCCATTCCAAAATGGGTTCACCGGGATTTGGTAGAAAAGGTGGAGGAGCAGAGAAACCTTCCATTGTATAAATATAATTTTAAGATACCTACAGATGAATTATTTTTGCAAAAAAAAAAAATGTTTCTTTTTTTTTTTTTACTTTACTTCCTGTATTCCTCCGTTATTGCCTCGTAAAATTGTCCAGATGTTCCTATTGAATGTTTTGCAGTCTTTTTCAGTGTTTTTAAGACTTCTTTCGTTCTGCTGGGCAGTCGTCTTCACATTATCACGCGTTTGCAGTGATGTATGATTGAAATTAGCCCAAAAGATGGCCGCCGCGCGTCGAGATGCGCGATGACGCGTTAAAACGTCACACGCATGCGCACTAGCTCTCGTTCTGCCAGTCACTCGCGCTGTAGATGCGCCGTCACCTTCTCGCGCTCTCACGCGCCTTCTCGCGTTTTCTCACGCTGATGGCCTCAGAAGTGCTTAAATTGAATGAAATTGTTTATTTTACTCACGGATGGGTTGTAAACATCGGGCTTTTCATCAGTTTTTCTCCGCTCCCGTCCGTGGTATGAAACAGCCTTCCTTCATGAAAACGGAAGACTACACGTGATCCTCCATGAGCAGCGCCTTCACCAAGGTTGCAGGTAGGGACTCCAGGCTCGATAAGTTCTTTCTCCAGACGTCGCCAGTGAAATGATGTCGCTTTGACAATGGATATAATTGAATAAAGTATATTTATTCACAGCAAGAGAGAGACAAGGTATATCAAACGAGCCTGGGTCTAAACTGTCTCTCCTGGAATCTGGAACCCTGCAGAGTTCCCGATTCCAGGCACGACATGACAATACCACAGGTAGCTTGTGGTATTGGTGGTGGTGTGGCATTGGTTGTTAAATCTAGTAACACTCCCCTCAATATATATCACAGAAATATAATCACCTATACTACCACACGCACTCTCTTGCAATCCACAGACACACAACATCGAGCCAGAAGAAAGCTAATCTAAAACTAAATATCTACAAAACATACACAATTTTAATTAGATACATGTATACATAATATATATATATATATATATATATATATATATATATATATATATATATATATATATATATATATATTTATTATATGACATACATGAAATAAGAGAACATATACTACTCGTAACCACAAAAGAAATGTAAGATTTTCTATCAGACAAATCAATCTGTCTTTGAACATCTATGCCTCTGCCATAAATGCAGTTGAGCATCCATGAATATGCTTTCGATTATTGTCCGGTGCTAGTAAGTTGTGGTTATATGTGGTATATGGTCTCTGGGGTGATCTAAGATGTAATTGACAAAGCCCATTGCTGAAAGAGATGGATTCGTATATCCCTGGGGTTAGGAAGGTCTCACCCAAAGCCCACGCTGTACATTGTATTTAATAGATCTTATGACAGTTTCACTGTAAAGCACGATCCGAAAAGAGTTGGCTTGACATGTTTATACTGTTGTAGGTATTGCATCTCCACCTCCCACCAGTCTTCTCACAATTTCATTTGAATAATAACAAGTCATCTTCACTAATGCAATTATGTATTTTGTTGTAAAACTACTTTTTTTAGGACTTAAAGTTTAGTTACAAAACTTATTCAGTTATATAACTCTGAAAGTATCTTAAATCTGCACCCTCCACATTGAACAGAAGCACTGGATGCACCACAGCGCCCTTTGGTAACAAACAGACTGCAGTAGTACTATTAAATTAAGTATTTAGATTAGACTGATTACATGGTTTCAATCTAAATGTAATCAGAGAAGAGTCCATGTTACTTGGGACCAATTAGGACAGGATAGAAAAAGTCATAAAAAAAGAGAAAGGGTCTACACCTGGAAAAGAAATGAAAGGGGAAAAAGCAAGAGAAAAATCCAGCATATAAGGATATCCAGGATGGCCAGACATTAAATCCTCAAAAAGCTGACACCCTAACGGGCCACAAAACATATAGTGTCATATACTGAGATAAATGGAAATTCCACGACCTCTCAAAATATAGCATACATGAACAAAAAATGGGGGCTTGAGGTAAGGTAAAGTTTCTACGCAAAAACCACTTCAAATGGCTATAAATTACTAATATGAAATTCAAACCAAGGAATGATAAACTAAGTTCAGCCTAGCCCACCATTTATCATTGTTGTATATTGAGGATTAAATCATTCTAATAAACTATTTTTGTAAGTGTGAATAAAACACAACAATTTGGAATGCAATTACTGTGAAGCTCTAGTCAGTTATTGCATAATAAACTGTTTACCTATTACCAAATGGCCTCCTAACAGGATACATAAAATCAAAATAAGAGTAAAAACGGTAGAGCATTGAAATAAGAATGGCGGAAATCCTACTATAGCCACAATTACCTGACAGTATTTTGATCTTTGGTATGCTTCCCTTCATATTCATGTGTAACTGGTGATTCTTTACCCTTAGGTTCCAAAACGTTATCTTTGTGGGTGTTTTTCAGGATTGCAAAGTAGTGTTAGTGGAACTCGGGGACTAGCAGAATATTCCTTGTTGTTAAGATACTGGCATGTGCTTGGGGAAGTATCCAAAAGCTTTCTGAAGGAACATTTAATTGTTCAGTGAACTTATCAGTGTTCAGCAGCTTATCACCATATCCTGACATGTAAATGCTTGCTACTATTACCCAGTGTTATGGTATTCAGTTTACCCAACTTGAGAGGATGAAAAGCAGAGTTGGAATTGGCAGAATTCGAATTTGTGACCTACAGGTCAGTGTGTAGAAGTAAGTGGTGACCATTAGAACTCACTTATCTATCTAGCTGAAATCACTAGTTTGTTGAAGCAAGCAACTCATGATCTTTTTTCACCCGCTTAAAATGGAGGCATGTTAAAGAAATACTTTGTGGTTGACTTTGGGTACTAAGTCTCAATTTTGTACAATAGTCTACTAAATAAAAAGTATGTTCACTCTCATCAACAAAGACGTGAAATGACCGACCGTTAGTCAATTGGGAAGATCTAATGTTAAAAGTAAGAGCCCACATAGACCTAAGACCTAGACCATGAGTATGTCATTCAGAGTTGCCTATTATTTTGGATGATAGTAGAGCATCTGTTAAGTAGCGATATCTGTGTGTGCGGCATTTACAGCATGCAGTACTACCTCCCTAATGAGATTTTCATACCTTGGAATGGAGAATACCTCAATGATAATGTTTGTTTTACACATTTCCAAGCTCAAAATTCAGCATGTATGGTATTTTCGTCCCCGTACGTTCTGCCAGATTTTACTGCTTACGTTGCAAGCCTGATTCTGGTGCAAACTCCTGTTTTCTCCAAAATGGGGCTTACCGGCCATGCTTAAATAAGGCTATGAGATGTAATTTTCCATTCAATGCCTAACTAATGCACACACAGCGGATCAAGTAATAGACACTGTTCTAATGACAACTTATTCTAAGATAACTAATCAATATTTGTCTAGGGCATCATCATTGCATTGCCCTAGTTCCGAAAGGGGCTTGTTCATACAATATTTGTGTCAGAATATCAGGTTCAAAAATATTATGCTATATTAATATCATGTGTGCGAGGGATGTTGTTTAATCACATCCTCACCATTGTAATGTAAGACAAAAATCGTTAGGCAGTATATACAATGTGCCCAGAGAGAAAAGGAGTGGGGTGGGTAATGTGGTTTTGTGAGTATTTAGGGTTTAGTGAAAAGAATTTAAAGATCCAGTGAGGTCACGGAATACATCTTTTGACATCACATATGCATTTGTTACTAAGCCACATGAAGAAACAATGAAAACCTATGCCATATATTAAAACACAACAAGCATAGTCTGTTGTTCATTGGTAGGTGAAGATGTAGAAAGTCGACGTTTCGACCCTTTATAGATGTAGGTTAAGTTGCCACCTTACTACGGGGTCTTCCACAGGACTGGGGTAGGTGATGTAGGTTAAAAAAATGGGGGGCGGGAGGGCACCTAAAATCAATGAAACATAAATTAAACTAAAGGAAAACACACCTATTCACACATAGGCGTAATTATGTGCCAATATTTACCAATGAACCACCCGAATCCGGTGGCCTTTGTTCAACGAAAGAAGTGGGCCGGTAGGCTCCTTGTAGGACAGGGAGAGTGCAATATCACCTGAGAAATAAGGTGTATCCATAAGTTGCCCATCAATGGTAGCCATACATTTAGAACATCATAGTCAAAGAGTTAAACATTAGTCAAACTATAATGAGGTAAAATGAGGGGCGTACACACGCGCCACGTTGGTAAATTACATAGCATTACCCTCTTTATGTGTCACAATCGGTACAGAAACAATCGCTAACCCATACAGAAGGGTTTACAAAAGGGTTGTAGAATGCCAAAACTCATGCGAAAAGACACAACCCAAAATCTCAAAACACAACACAATTAAATAAAATACCTCCTCATATGTTAGTCGTGCCTTCCGACTTCGTGTTATTCAGTTTCTATAAGGATGGTAATGAAAAAATGTATATATGTGGCATCCATTGAGGCTAGCTGGCTCGACAAACAGTCGTATTAGGCAAAATGTAGTACTCGTAAATAAACTCACCGATCCAAAATGGTCTTGAGCTTCAATTACTGTCTTTGCAGTTCCCATGAGTTCATCTAAAAGAGGTTATAAAACAGCACACTTTCAGACTATGTGCGCTCATGTACTACGCGGGTTGTCCAAAAGTTGAATAGACAAAACCTGTTTCAGATTCAAATGGAAAAAGCTCACCGCGGGGAATGCTGCCGTCTGCGGAGAAAATCACAAGAGGCTGGCCGCCGATTGCGGTGTGCTTAAAAAGGGGGCGTGCACGTGTCCCAGAGAGTGCTGCAGCCGCTAGATGCTAGCGGCCCGCTTCATCCGACGTGTTCTGTGTTGTTACTGACACAATGGAAAGACTAATGGAGGATTGTTTAAAACAAAGAACGGATCCATTGTTGTAATTTCGTGAATATAATACTGTTCTGTGTCGTTACTGACACAATAGAAAGACTAATGCAGGATTGCTTAAAGCAAAGAACGGATCCACTGTTATAATTTCATGAATATAATACTGATGGCCTTGCTAATTAAGCGGGATTGGGAGCTGACGGTGCATCATGTAAAAACCACATGTAAAGAACAATGTGAGGTGGCTAGATTTATAGTGGTCTTGCGATGTACATATAGTACCAACATAAAGGCTGCTGCCCAGTCAAAAAAGGGGGTATGCATCTTGTTTAAAGCATGGAGTGGAGGAGAAATGACACCCTAACAAAAATGCTACTGAATTCATTCGGTAACTTATTGGAATTCTCATTCCTAAATGGCTAAGTTGTACAGAATTCATAATATACGTCACGTATATCTACATGTCAACAAAGTGCATACCTGACAAAATTGGTACAGTTAGTATAATTGTACAGTAAGTGGATACAGAGACATATCAGTAGTTACACATAGACATTAGCATTCAAGTTGTCTTTCGCCGTTCTCCTGCATGGGAAAGAGAATAGACAGCAAAGATATTGGGAATAATTGGCTAGCTGGGCATAGTTAGCATTATGTTCATTGAGTCCATGAGCAACTGAGTCAAGGCGGGCCATCCATATCCTCTCCCTGACATTAAGAATGGAGCTCATGTTACCACCCCTTGGGCCACTTTTTCTAGTACCACCCACTTCAGGTCAACCGGTTTGTGTTTTTCTACCCTGAAATGGTCGACTAGAGGCGCCCCCTGTACCTCACACCTCACTCTGCTACAGTGTTGGAGAATTCTCACCTTAACGTTTTGTTGGGTCTGTCCAACATAGATGAGCCCGCAAGGGCATGTAATACAGTAGATTACGTTGCTTGTGTTGCAATTGGTAAATGATTTGAGTTCTGCTGTGTGGTGTTTTATAGATGAATTGCTTTGTTTGAGAGGTTAATTCACAGGCTTTACAGCCACCGCATCTGAAATGGCCTGTAGTCACAGGTAGATTCCACAGAGTCTGTAATGTAGGTTGTTCAGGGGTTTCCAAAAAGGTTGTTACTACAATGTCTCTAATACTTTTTGCCTTCTTGAAGGAGTGCATGAGGAGTGCAAGTTGTTCGATGTCCTCAGCTAGCAAACCCCAATGTTTATTGACAATTTTGCGGATGGCATTGCTCTGAGTACAATAGGTGGTCACACAAATCATTCTTTGAGTGCTTTCATCATTTCTGTTTTGTGAGGCTAAGAAACTTCCCGGGGACTGTACCACGCCCTCTTCTGCTCTTTCTTGAGTAGACGTCTCGGGTAGCCCCTTTCCAGAAGTCTTTTGAATAAGTCCTCTGATTCTTTAAAGTAGTCTTCCTTCTTAGTGCAGTTTCTGCGTGTACGACCTACAGGTAGATTGTCCCTTAGGCCCCGTGGATGATGGCTATTATACGTAGATCGTCAAAATGTATATTATGTGAGTTAAGTATTGTTATATGTTTGTAGTGGTTAATAAGGCTATGATGTTTTTGTAACAGGATATTTAAAACTATTCTGGTAGTATTTCTTGTACAAGATGTTTGCATGTAATGCAGTTCATTAAAAAAAATTTACTACATTAAAGGCGAGTTGAAATTGTCGAGGTAATGTTTTGTCCTTCATTATTACCTATGACAATTCTAAAAATACATTTTAAAAGTCGTTAGTAATGCATTCTTTATTTTTCCTAACTGTACGGTAATATCCCGTTAGCACCTCTTAACACTTCGTATACCTGAACCCTTAAACCACAATCTACCCCTATTGCTACCCTTGCAAACCCTTACTAACCTTAAAGACTAAGCCTAACCCTAAAAACACCATAGAAGCCCTGACTGCTACCCTCCCTTGAACCCTAAAAGCCTCTTACTACCTTTTTACACTGTCCAACCCTAAACAACAATTTAATGCGATCATTGCTGAACCCTAAAATCTCTTACTACCTCTTAATACTATGTGAAAAGTGCCATCTTTCTTGCATTGGTATGCCCCCACTTTTTGCTGAACTGCTGATGTGCTTTGACTGAGTGTGCCCTGGGCTCCTGCCAACCAGGTACCCAGACCCTGTGTTCCTTCGCTAAAGCTGTGTTGAAACAAAACCCAATTGGCATCTCTGGCCACCTATCAGCCCCTAGTAAATGGTACCCTAGGTACTCAGGGCTTGGTGACCGGAGAAGACCCCTAAGGGCTGCAGCACTTATTGTGCCACCCTTAAGGGCCCTGTACCCTGACCCCCACACACCGCCTTTGCAGGCTGAGTGTCTAAGTACAGAACTAAACAGAGAGTCGACATGGCACACATCCCTGTGTTCCATGCCCACAAACCCCACTGCCCTGGCATACATTAGTCACCCCTGTACCTATTGTGTTTACAAAGTCATTGCCTTTCTGCAAAGCAATAACCTGAGATTACTCAACACTCAGAAAAGTACATTTTGACACCTGTTGGTTCTAAAAATAAAACAACTATATCTTTGATATAAAAAAAATTGGCCTGTAGTTCAGTCCTTGAGGGTGTGAAACCTTTTGCTGACTGAGTGTGTACAACAAATGCTTTACCCTGTCCTCTGCTACTGCCTTACTGCTCGACCAAGCTACCACTTCAGAGAGTAGGGTCAGCCCTGACTTTTACCTCTGTTATACCTCTGGGGTTGGTGGCCTCTATACTCACTGCTATACAAAATCAGCAAGTCCCTGTTCAAGTGGTGGCAGACTAGGATCGCTGAGAAAAAGCTGCACAAGGGATATTGAGGTATTCAGATACTCAGTAAATTGTCCAATGGACACATCAGACAAGACTACAGGACTAAGTCTAGGCAAATTCACACAACATGTAAAAGTAAAAAACGCTGGTACTAAAGATTAGTTATAAAGATGTACAAAATTTATTTGAAGCCTCCCAACTGGGTTACAGTCTAAAAATTAAACAACATATAAAATACCATCTAGGATGGTGGCCTTGTTAAAATTATACACAGTCAAAGTGTTGTAAACAAGTCGACGCGGCGTTTCGGTGTTACTCAATCTTGACACCTTCTTCAGGACACAAACATTTGACTTCTTATCTACAAACAAATAACAAGATTTTAACATCATGATATACTCTATCTATTCGCGTTTTCTACATGCCCTGCTCTGGTTTCACTAATTGTCTGGTATTTACATCTTTATACTAATCCCATTGACAGCCTCAAATCCGTTATAGACTAATGGTATAAGTCTTGCACGACACAAAGTTAATTTAACAATTGCCCTATCTGGGTTAGTCAAAAAAATCATATGTACCTTTATCTTATATTAGAGAAGCTTGTCAATTGCTATCTCTCTTGATGATTACTTATCACCAGGATATCTTCATAGTGTTTCATACACAAGCGAAAAGTCTAGATAGGATAAAAAGACGGAAAATACCACTCCTTAGTTATATTGCTAATACTCCACTTGCCATAAACACTTGGGGCAGTGGCAGGTTTATTTACCTTATATTACAGACTGAAGATTGTCTGTTTGCACGGAGGAACCACCGTTGTTGATAGAGGGGGCTCCTTTTTAGGACAGATTAGTTCATTTATGGAGAGTCTTTTTCTCTTTATTCTTATCCTGAATCCAAAAAAATTTTAAGTCTTAGGGGTCTGCTATTTTTTTACGTTATCACAACTGTGCCAGAAGGTTCCCCGTTTCATTACTCACCCATTAGATGTGGGTAGATATTCAGGTTATGGCTATGAAGGTTATCCGCACCTGTCCAGGTCCTTTCTTATGTACAACCAGGAAGTACAGAATCTACAAACATAAGTATTTAAAGGATTATCGTTCTCAATGTGTTTCACTCCATGAGTTGCTATTTTTTCTTTATATTACATAAATTTAACTCCATTGTCTGCATCTATCTAGGTTATTTGAATAATTTAGAGCATCCCTTTTTAACTCTGTTAAGAACTTAAAACAAAGTTGTGGACAACAGTAATTAAGATTGTTGCCTGATGCCGTTTTTATATATTCTAAATTGCATATGAAGCGGTATCTAGTGGGAGTCTAGTAACACCACCACCCCACTTGCACGTTCTATAACAGGGTCCTGGAGCAGTTGTAACTCTCTCCCTCGTTCGTTTACTAGGCGTTCAAGATATAGCCTATTCTTGTTCTGAGTGATAATCTCCCGGGGGCTCGTCTGCACACGTACCTTATTAATTCAAGTCGGCCTCCCCGTTCCTCCGTGTCGTCTCACTTCTCGCAATCCGAAGTGAAATGACACGTGAATTGGATGCATTTTTATTCAGTTTCTGCCCGGTCTCACCCGGAAGTGATGGCGTCGGTCAACATCCGAAACAGCAGCTACACGCTTGTTTTATGTATATTTATTATTCACATTGCCTGGTCTAATCGCAGATACAAATTTTGGTTTTAGAACGAATTTATCTAGTTTGTATCGAGTCAGCGGAACGCAACTCGGGGCTGTGGTTCCGGAAGTGTTTCGGTTTTGTTCGATCCTTACAACATAAGGATGTTTTACAAAATGCTCTGTTTGTCATATGTTCTGACTTTTTTATATATGTTATCATTATCCTCCGACTTATTTTTGTATTGGTTACTGATAAGTTGGTAATTATAAGTTTGCCGGTTCACTTTATAGTGAATGACCGAGCGTGGCGGCCATTTTGGTTTGGGAAAGAAAAATGAAAACCAAGTTATCGGACAAATCAATACCACCTTACTTTGGACATTATTAGCATTTTAGCAGTGATGATGCAGTATAACAGAGGGGAAACAGACAAATCACGTTGTTGAGCAAATCAATAACTCACTAGTTCAAGCATTGTCTAGTCATTAGTATCATTGGTGACTGTTCTTCCCCTTATCATGTATACAACATAATGCAAATACCAAACTACAATTTATAAAGCAACCATATCGATATATCATCGTTATTATTTTTAAATTAAACATATGTGCAGATAGTTATAAAACATACATAATATTTTGTAGAATCATTGTACTATTCGTGGTTAAAACAATGTGGGACTATCATTTGTTCTCTTTTCAGCTGAATATGGGTCAAGATTCAATTGCAATGCAAAATAATGTCTTATTTTTACTTCTCACCCCATTTAGCTGTTGTCCAATATTTATCTGTTTCTTATTTTAACATATATTGTCCCTCATAGTTGGCTGTCCTGCCTTATGATATCGTGTCCCTCCTTGCAAAACCCCATTTTCGGTTATGTAGATATCAGATCGTTAGAATGAAACCTATCACGCAAGTTTTAAATGGTTGTTGTTGGTTATTGTCCGGCCAATCCTATACTCATAGAATTAGTCTTTCCCACTCCTCTCTATTATTGAGTCCTGTTCTGAAAGTGTTGAAAAGGGACATATAAAACTGTTCTCTTTTCTTTCTTTTAATGTTCTCATTACCTCCTCTGAAATTATGGGATATGGCTTCTACACCTCCCCATTTAAGATCTTCTATTTTATGATTGTGTTTAATCCAATGCTCGACCAGGGGAGCAGTCATTTTTTTGGTTCTGATTGCGGATTTGTGTTCTGTTATCCTCACCTTTATTTCTCTAGCTGTTTCCCCTATATATGCCTTGTCACACGGACATTTTATCATATAAATCAAATTTTTGGTTTTACAATTGATAAAACTTTTGATTTTATGATCGATTCCATTGTAGGTAATCGCCTTGCCCTTCATAAGTGATGAGCAATTTGTGCACATATTACAGCCAAAATTCCCAGTGGGCAATGGGTTGTTATCAATTGTTCCTTGGCTGTCCTTGCTCTTTTCTGTAAAGGTATGAACTAAACAGTTTCTTATGGTCTTATTTCTTCTGATGCTGAACATGGGTTTTGGGATATTTACTTCCTGCCTATCGTTGAGCAATGGCCAATTTCGGTTAATGATATTTTTAATCTTATTGCTTGCTGTACTGTAATTTGTGACAAAAATTTATTTGTCCTGGTTCTTGTCATATTTCTGTTTGTCTTTATCAAACAGTGCGTCCCTGTCATAATATTTCGCCCGTTTATAGGCTTTCTTAATTAAGCTTTTGGGATATCCTCGATTCTTTAATTTATCTGATAGGGCATTTGTAAGGGCTATTTGTAAGAGGCCCTCCAACATCTAACTAACCCTCCGATGCGCCCTATGCGCCCTATTGTCTCGAGTATTAACTCTGTGACCGAGCCACTGAGTAAATACATTGATAAATAACCAATGGTTAGTTACCCTAGACATAGAGGCCCTCTACACCAATATCCCACAGGATGATACCATCAAGATGTTGGAGGGCCTCTTACAAATAGGACAAGAAGATCTTAGCAATCACGCAACATTTATTTTGGAATGTGCCGAAATAATTTTAAAAAATAATATTTTTTTATTCAAAAATGATTTTTATAAACAAATTAAAGGGACCAGCATGGGGGCTACCTGTGCCCCAAGTCTGGCATGCTTATATGTGGCGGCCTTTGAGGACCAACATATTTTTAACGATATGGCACCATTTAGCGAGAATGTGACATGTTGGTCGAGGTATATCGACGACATTTTTTTTATTTGGACGGGCAACCTGGAAACACTAACGGAGTTCATCGCTTGGCTAAATTTAGGCGATAAAAAGCTTCGCTTTACCTCAAACTACAATAAGGAAAGTATTGAATTCCTGGATATTAAAATCCGTGTAGAGAATGCAGTTTTAATTAAGAAAGCCTATAAACGGGCGAAATATTATGACAGGGACGCACTGTTTGATAAAGACAAACAGAAATATGACAAGAACCAGGACAAATTAATTTTTGTCACAAATTACAGTACAGCAAGCAATGAGATTAAAAATATCATTAACCGAAATTGGCCATTGCTCAACGATAGGCAGGAAGTAAATATCCCAAAACCCATGTTCAGCTTCAGAAGAAATAAGACCATAAGAAACTGTTTAGTTCATACCTTTACAGAAAAGAGCAAGGACAGCCAAGGAACAATTGATAACAACCCATTGCCCACTGGGAATTTTGGCTGTAATGTGTGCACAAATTGCTCATCACTTATGAAGGGCAAGGCGATTACCTACAATGGAATCGATCATAAAATCAAAAGTTTTATCAATTGTAAAACCAAAAATTTGATTTATATGATAAAATGTCTGTGTGACAAGGCATATATAGGGGAAACAGCTAGAGAAATAAAGGTGAGGATAACAGAACACAAATCTGCAATCAGAACCAAAAAAATGACTGCTCCCCTGGTCGAGCATTGGATTAAACACAATCATAAAATAGAAGATCTTAAATGGGGAGGTGTAGAAGCCATATCCCATAATTTCAGAGGAGGTAATGAGAACATTAAAAGAAAGAAAAGAGAACAGTTTTATATGTCCCTTTTCAACACTTTCAGAACAGGACTCAATAATAGAGAGGAGTGGGAAAGACTAATTCTATGAGTATAGGATTGGCCGGACAATAACCAACAACAACCATTTAAAACTTGCATGATAGGTTTCATTCTAACGATCTGATATCTACATAACCGAAAATGGGGTTTTGCAAGGAGGGACACGATATCATAAGGCAGGACAGCCAACTATGAGGGACAATATATGTTAAAATAAGAAACAGATAAATATTGGACAACAGCTAAATGGGGTGAGAAGTAAAAATAAGACATTATTTTGCATTGCAATTGAATCTTGACCCATATTCAGCTGAAAAGAGAACAAATGATAGTCCCACATTGTTTTAACCACGAATAGTACAATGATTCTACAAAATATTATGTATGTTTTATAACTATCTGCACATATGTTTAATTTAAAAATAATAACGATGATATATCGATATGGTTGCTTTATAAATTGTAGTTTGGTATTTGCATTATGTTGTATACATGATAAGGGGAAGAACAGTCACCAATGATACTAATGACTAGACAATGCTTGAACTAGTGAGTTATTGATTTGCTCAACAACGTGATTTGTCTGTTTCCCCTCTGTTATACTGCATCATCACTGCTAAAATGCTAATAATGTCCAAAGTAAGGTGGTATTGATTTGTCCGATAACTTGGTTTTCATTTTTCTTTCCCAAACCAAAATGGCCGCCACGCTCGGTCATTCACTATAAAGTGAACCGGCAAACTTATAATTACCAACTTATCAGTAACCAATACAAAAATAAGTCGGAGGATAATGATAACATATATAAAAAAGTCAGAACATATGACAAACAGAGCATTTTGTAAAACATCCTTATGTTGTAAGGATCGAACAAAACCGAAACACTTCCGGAACCACAGCCCGAGTTGCGTTCCGCTGACTCGATACAAACTAGATAAATTCGTTCTAAAACCAAAATTTGTATCTGCGATTAGACCAGGCAATGTGAATAATAAATATACATAAAACAAGCGTGTAGCTGCTGTTTCGGATGTTGACCGACGCCATCACTTCCGGGTCAGACCGGGCAGAAACTGAATAAAAATGCATCCAATTCACGTGTCATTTCACTTCGGATTGCGAGAAGTGAGACGACACGGAGGAACAGGGAGGCCGACTTGAATTAATAAGGTACGTGTGCAGACGAGCCCCCGGGAGATTATCACTCAGAACAAGAATAGGCTATATCTTGAACGCCTAGTAAACGAACGAGGGAGAGAGTTACAACTGCTCCAGGACCCTGTTATAGAACGTGCAAGTGGGGTGGTGGTGTTACTAGACTCCCACTAGATACCGCTTCATATGCAATTTAGAATATATAAAAACGGCATCAGGCAACAATCTTAATTACTGTTGTCCACAACTTTGTTTTAAGTTCTTAACAGAGTTAAAAAGGGATGCTCTAAATTATTCAAATAACCTAGATAGATGCAGACAATGGAGTTAAATTTATGTAATATAAAGAAAAAATAGCAACTCATGGAGTGAAACACATTGAGAACGATAATCCTTTAAATACTTATGTTTGTAGATTCTGTACTTCCTGGTTGTACATAAGAAAGGACCTGGACAGGTGCGGATAACCTTCATAGCCATAACCTGAATATCTACCCACATCTAATGGGTGAGTAATGAAACGGGGAACCTTCTGGCACAGTTGTGATAACGTAAAAAAATAGCAGACCCCTAAGACTTAAAATTTTTTGGGATTCAGGATAAGAATAAAGAGAAAAAGACTCTCCATAAATGAACTAATTTGTCCTAAAAAGGAGCCCCCTCTATCAACAACGGTGGTTCCTCCGTGCAAACAGACTATCTTCAGTCTGTAATGTAAGGTAAATAAACCTGCCACTGCCCCAAGTGTTTATGGCAAGTGGAGTATTAGCAATATAACTAAGGAGTGGTATTTTCCGTCTTTTTATCCTATCTAGACTTTTCGCTTGTGTATGAAACACTATGAAGATATCCTGGTGATAAGTAATCATCAAGAGAGATAGCAATTGACAAGCTTCTCTAATATAAGATAAAGGTACATATGATTTTTTTGACTAACCCAGATAGGGCAATTGTTAAATTAACTTTGTGTCGTGCAAGACTTATACCATTAGTCTATAACGGATTTGAGGCTGTCAATGGGATTAGTATAAAGATGTAAATACCAGACAATTAGTGAAACCAGAGCAGGGCATGTAGAAAACGCGAATAGATAGAGTATATCATGATGTATTTGTTTGTAGATAAGAAGTCAAATGTTTGTGTCCTGAAGAAGGTGTCAAGATTGACTAACACCGAAACGCCGCGTCGACTTGTTTACAACACTTTGACTGTGTATAATTTTAACAAGGCCACCATCCTAGATGGTATTTTATATTTTATATGTTGTTTAATTTTTAGACTGTAACCCAGTTGGGAGGCTTCAAATAAATGTTGTACATCTTTATAACTAATCTTTAGTACCAGCGTTTTTTACTTTTACATGTTGTGTGAATTTGCCTAGACTTAGTCCTGTAGTCTTGTCTGATGTGTCCATTGGACAATTTACTGAGTATCTGAATACCTCAATATCCCTTGTGCAGCTTTTTCTCAGCGATCCTAGTCTGCCACCACTTGAACAGGGACTTGCTGATTTTGTATGACTGAATATTCCCCCTCCCTGAAAAATAGAACAGGGGATCCTCCACTCTTTTTGAACTCTATACTCACTGCACCTTACTTTGGTCCAGTACATATAGAGCCAATTTCTCACATACTACCCTTCTCTGAACCCTAAAAACCCGAACTACCCATTAAAGCTACCAATCCCTGAACCGTACTGAACCTTTACGACTCCTAACGCTACCCTTCCCTGAATCGGAAAAACTGTCATCTTCTCACTTCACTATGAATGCCCCTTTCTTCTTTAGCAGGAGGACGCCCCCTTACACCTGCTGCTTCCAACCTTTGCCCTATAAGTCCCAACGATTTTCATTTTGTTGCCATAACTTTACAACTTTTTTTATTTCATTTTGTTTTCAGTGGACAACGTTTCTGACACAACCTTTGTTCTGCGAATCTACAAGATAACACATTAAAAATCTCTCCTTTCAGTGCCACACCAATCTACTAAGTACATATTTGTCATAGTTTGGGAAAATAATTTTAGTGAAACAGTAGCTCTCTTTTTTGTCGGCAAATTATATTTTTATTTTTTACAAATCTATAAGTGTAATGGCAAGTTTATTCCGCCTTTAGTGAAATGTAATTCTTTAGCAGGAGGACGCCCCCTTACACCTGCTGCTTCCAACACTTACCTTTGCCCTATAAGTCCCAACGATTTTAATTTTGTAGCCTTAACTTTACAACTTTTTTTATTTCATTTTGTTTTCAGTGGACAACGTTTCTGACACAACCTTTCTGCAGTCGATTTTTTCCATATTTGTTCTGCGAATCTACAAGATAACACATTAAAAATTTCCCCTTCAGTGCCACACCAGTCTACTAAGTACATATTTGTCATAGTTTGGGAAAATAATTTTAGTGAAACAGTATCTCTCATTTTTTTGGCAAATTATATTTTTATTTGTTACAAATCTATAAGTGTAATGACAAGTTTATTCCGCCTTTAGTGAAATGTAATTTTTTTCTCTTTTCATTCCAGGTAGCTGTCGGCCATCTATATGCTGCTGAGAAGCTTGTTATTGAGAATCAAGAAAGGAATGTCTCCTAATGCCATAGTACCGAGTGCCTGGCAGAGGACTCCACTACGGGCAGCTCTTCAATGGTCACTGCAAGGAGAGCGCACAACATTCCTATGTATTATGCCTGTTTGACCATGTTTTAAATGTCTATACGTTTTGGATATGTTTAACATATATTGGTGTGTCTTTATTTAAAGCCAGTCTATGGTGAATGGGTCAGGCCGTGGAATGCTGTAGTTTGAACATATATTTTATTTCAGTGCTCTTCATGGTGTTTTTTCGGCATTAAGAAATAAACCTGAAGACTTTGCTTTATTGTGTGCCTTGAAATAAATGTTTTTCTGCTGCATTCTGAAACGCTTTATATCTTATTGCTCACACACACACCACATTTGAAGGGGGTCTGTTGATCTGGTTACCTTTTCTGATGACAACAATCCTGTATAGTAAAATACGTTGTGCAGGGTTTCTATTTTTCATGTATCCAGTTAGAAGATAATTGTCTTGGAATGTATCTCCTTTACATCAGCGTTTGATAATTAAGCAGTATCACTCATGGACAGGGCACTTGGAGGTAGATGTAGGCCATGGAGTCTGAGGTCCAGGGGCAAATGGTAGAGCCACACCTCACAGCTCAGAGGTTCAAACTTTACTTAGATGTTTTTCAACATCGCAGCTGGCACACTAAAAATTAACGTTTTATTCAGGCTAATATCTTGAAAGGTAGTTATCAGCCTGGTTTCGCCGGGGCATGTAGTTGTCGTGGGGCACTTAATTAGTCTAAAGGGAGAAAGCTGAGCATGACTTAGCCAGTGTTCGAGGAACCTAATCCCAGATTTACCAACACTTTGTATCGGGACTGTTACACTTTGCATCGGGTTTGCTACACTTTGCATCTGGTTTGCATTATATTTTGTAACGCACACCCAGCACAAAGTGTTGTGGTGGTATTTACTTTTCAGTGTAGGTTAGAAATTGCATTCAAATTTTGGCTAAAGTAGCGCTATGCGCTAATTTGCGTCAAGAGGACATTCCATGGGTTGTACAAGACCCTTCCATACAACCACACATGGATTTTGAGGCAAATCTCTCTCTACTTAGATTATGCCAAAAACGTATGCTTCCTCAAGACAGGCGCGACTGTGGAGCAAGCTTTAAAACATGGCACATTTTTCCAACTTTGCAAATGTGCTGCTTTGTTAATAGATATGGCGCTGCTCTGCTATCTCCTTTTCATGTAACGCAGCAACAGCAACTTTTGTTGCTTTGCTGTATTCTGTTAATTGTTCACCAGTTTGCGCATTAGTCTGTAATGGAAGGTGGGTCTGATTTGGTTCCCAGATCCCCATAGTTGGCTGAGGCTTCCCCACACGACAAGCTTGCAGGAGGCTTTTCGGAATAGCTTTGGCCTGGCCTTATCATGAGTAATTTGGCTGCCATCAGCTCCATGCTTTGGATATTCTGACTGTATTGGGTCAGCCAATCAGACAGGATCAGTCTTTACCGTCTCTTGTATTACATCACCTTCTCACAATGCACCGCAGGACCTAAACAAAGAACACAGTAGAAATATTGGCGGTAAGGGTGCCTTTGTGAGCACAACTCAGACTTAATTTTTCAAATGCGCAGAGGCGTAGCTAGTGCTTGTGGCACCCGGAGCTATGCCTCAGATTGCCGCCCCGTTGGGGGTGAGTGCAGGAGCTGGGTAAAGGGACGGCAACACGTAGTATCGCCACTAATAGTTCCCTCGATCATGCAAGTTACATGCACATACATGACACAGTCAAAGGCTGCACAGTTGAATACACCAGTGACCGGCAGTCCAAAGTAGAAAACAAAGGCTGCATGATCTATCTGGGGACTCAGAAAAACCGCACGCCAACAGTGCCAAGTCTAACATGTGTCCCCTCCAGCTGAAATGTGGGGAGAACTACCCACCCTCTTGGAAGTTCTCTTCACTAAGGTGGAAAATCTGGACAGACCATCAACATTGGCGTGTTCTATACCAGGGCGGTGTTCCACGATGAAGTCCATCCCCTGTAGGGAAATGGACCAACTCAACAGCTTTGAATTCTCACCCCTAATCTGAATCAACCATCTGAGGGGCCTGTGGTCTGTCTGAACCTGGAAGCGAGTCTCAAACAAGTATGGTCTCAACTTCTTCAGTGCCCTGACCACAGCAAATGCCTCACACTCAAACACACTCCACCTCTGTTCCTGTGGAAGCAACCTCCCACTAATGAAGGCTACAGTTTGGTCTAGGCCCTCCTCATTCATCTGTGAAAGCACAGCCCCCACACCATGCTCTGAAGCATCTGTCTGCACAATGAATTCTCTTGAAGTTGGGCGCCTGAAGCACGGGTGCCGTGCACATGTCAGATTTCAGGGTAGTAAAAGCTTTCTGGTAGGTGTCAGTCCAGTTCACTTTCTTGTGCTGCTTCCTGGAAGTCAGCTCTGTCAAATGTGCAACAATGCTGCCATACCCCTTGACAAACCTCCTGTAATAACCTGTGAGTCCTAAAAAGGCTCTCACCTCTGTCTGGGTCTTGAGGGTTCCCAAGCCAGAATGGTATCAACTTTGGGCTGTAGGGGCGCCACCTGGCCGCTCCCCACCTGGTGTCCCAAAAGCAGATCATACAATATACAGGTGACATTTTCCTTTCTAGCGAAAATATGCAGTCACATACAGAACGTCTGCACCAACTTCTACAGGCTATTCAGAAGGGATGTTTGAAGGTGAACCCCAAAAAGGCACAGGTTGTGCAGACACAGGTAACATTCTTAGGGTTAGAAATATTCCCTGAGTGAAAGCACGTAGGTCAAAGCAGACTAGGGATGATACAACCTAAGTCCCTTCCACATAACATGCACTCATTACAGAGCCTTTTAGGAGTTATGGGATTCTCGAGATCCTTCACCTCAATTTTTGCTGAGATTGCAGCCCCCTTGTACGATTTGCTAAGATACAGAGACTGGAACTGGACAGTGAAAACATTGCCGGAAGCACTTGTTGTAGCCCCTTCATAGGAAAGCCTAGACATCACATTGCCATTCTATATTTGGCCGATGCTCACAGACAATTTAATTGCATACATTCTGTCCAGATGTATTGAAACAAAAACATCCCTGTAGTGTTTGCCTCTCAGTTGATGAAAATGGTTGAAGTGAAATACTCTTTGTGAAAAAACAGTGTTGCATCTGTACTGGGCGATCTAGACATTCCAGTGCATGATTACAGGATCAGACATCATCAAAACACACCATACACTCACTGCTGAAGGTGTTGCTTAATGGTGCATGCAGCTAAATGGATAGCAAGCCTTAGCAATAACTGCATACATACAGAACAGGTTCGACCCACTGACCCCAATTGGCAAGAATACCCATTGTGGGCCAGACACATGAGTGTGTCATTGAGGCAAAAGGAGACACTATACCCAGTGTTTAGAAACCTCACTCAAGATCAAGTTCATATTGTCAAGGAGGTGCTGGAGTGTATGTTTCAATATCCTAGTGCACCAAATGGGACTGCACACACAATTCAGAGACAAACTGGTAACAGATCAGGGCAACTTGCAGAAGTGGTAGCAATGCTACTACCCCTGGAACATGAAACCCAGCATTACCAGTGTGTGCTATGATTGATGTAATTGTTGCTTCTGACTTTGTTTTCTGAGGGTGTGTGTTATTCCTGAATCGGTGGAAACAAAACAACTTTAGAGGAATAGATGGTTCTTCTGTGACATTTTCAGATTTATGGCAGATAAGTGATGCCTGAACTTGTTTGCTAATACAAGAAAACGTAAAAATCAGGGCGCACAAGAAAATGGGCCCCTTTACAATAGGTAATGCGTGTGCTGACTGATCAGCTAGCAAAGGCAGCATACATCTAAAATGCCCCTATATTCATAGAACAACAACGTAAACATGTGACACCTGTGACACGTGCCCAGGCAGCATCAGACCAGACGATACATGACAGCTTTCAACATCTCCGGACTGCACAAAACAAAACGATTCAGTCCTGGGACCCATGTTAGACCAATGTGCCACTACGCAAGAGCTAAAAGAAATTGGGTTGGGTCTTGCTTTTTGGCACATGGAATAATATAGTGAAAAAATTATTCCTTTGTACTTTATATAAGGAAGACTCTGCTATCATGATGTCCAATGGGGACTGAAAGATGTGCAAAATGTCGTAGCCAGCACTGCAGGGGCAACAAATCCTAGCCATGAGGGGTACTGCATGTAGCCACACTGGACTAGTTCACCCATACATACTATAAATGTAGGACTACACACTTAACACACACTAGTATGAGTGTCTCACTACACAACAGGCACACAAACACACATGCACACACACACACGTGTTTCATCACACACACCACAGACACACACACTAGTATGAGTGTCTCACTACACATACAGGCACACAAAGACACACAACACACGTGTGAGTGTGTCACCACACACCCACACACATACAGACTAGTATGAGTGTCTCATTACATATATAGGCACACAAACGCACAAAACACACACGAGTGGCTCACTACACACCCACACACACACTAGTATGAGTGCCTCACGACACATAAACACTCAAAAACGCACATACGTGTCACACCACATACACACACACTAGTTTGAATGTCTCACAGCAGCTGACATCTAGACCAGATCCATCTTCTGGACATTGAAAGCCCACTTCTCACTACACTATCTTCAATATTCATTTGATTTGTTATCCCCCAGAGTAGTTTGTTTCACCAAAGGTAACCCACCCTCGCGGCACGCAGAGCCCAACCACAAAGCAACAGCCCTGTACATGCAGGGCATCACAAAGGGATGCATTCACAGGCAGCTCACCCAGTGGGATAGCGGTTCCTATTTGCTTGCAAAGGTGAGGCTGCATCTCATGGTAAGTCCTTGAGCTTCACCAGCCTCTCAACGACAAACAAAAGATATCTCAATTTATTTGCATGAAACTCTGAATCAATCACCACAAACATGCACACACAAGGCACATGGAAATTCACATAGGTTCTGTTCCACATGAAACACACTAACATGTCCAATGACTAATGGAAACTGACCAACAATATCTTCAAAACACTACTATCAACCACTTTTTCACTTCTGGAAGCAAGGGGTCTCAGCGGTCCTTTTTGGCACATGGAATAATATGGTGAAAAAATGATTCCCGTGTACTTTATATAAGGAAGACGCTGCTATCATGATGTCCAATGGGGAGTGAAAAAAGTGCAAAATGTTGTACCCAGCATAGAATACAAAACATTTTTATTAAATGTGGATTATTTACTTGCCTTTTTGAAGCCCTCAATAGATTCCAGTTGTGCCTGCAGCAGCGTTGTGAACGCCAGCGTCATCATTTAATTTGCGGCACCACCAGCAAAACGGCGAGCGCGGAGGCGCGCACCTTCCTCAAAACTCCCGGCCCGCTCCAGCAGCCGGATGTGACGTCCACAGCAGTTTCGACCGTGCACTTCTCGCACTTCAAAAACTGGGGCAGCGCGGCACTGGTGGCCCGTTACGGCAGCCTTTATAATTTATTTGGGGACACTGACTTAGTGAGTGTCTCCAAATACATTATAAAGGCCGCCGCAACGGGCCACCAGTGCCGCGCGGCCGTCACCCACTAAATAGTGCTGCCTGGGGCGGTCCACCCCCCTAGCTACGCCGCTGCAAATGCGCTTCTTCTATTAAAGTAAATGTTCCTATACAGTTATGGGCACACCAAATGACAACTGCACTTGTAACTGGCTGGTTTTGAAACTTTCACAAAAGGCAAAATCTACCTTTAAAAAAAAAAAAAAATTACATGTGGAGCACACTTGGAAATTAAAATCACGCAAATCTCTCTGCAGGTAAACCTAGGAAATGGGCAATTTTTCTTGTAGGTCGAAGCAAATTTGACATTGGAATTCACTTTTGTGCACTGTGGAATAAAACAAAACTGTTCAGTCACTACTCGTAAGGTTCATGAAGCCTTTTACCATAATGCACTCATTTTAATGTTTGTGAACGGTTGCCAATAGTGATTGCAACGGTTACATTTATTGAAAAAACATAAACATCAAGGTGCTCCAAGGCTCTGGACTTCAGTTACAGAAGGAGCCCAAAAGGCATCTCCCCTGGGTTAACATAAGCACCTGAAAACTAGGATGCACTACCATCTGCCAAGGGTTGTACAGAGATGGTTAAGGGGGCATTTGGGGCGAACTAGTGGAGTTTCTTCCAGTTCTCAGGGCACACCAAGGAGATCTCTGAGAAGCAAGGGTTCTTCAATTTGAGTGTCTCTCTGTATTTGAAGTTGCACGTACTCTCCAGGGAAGCATCTAGGGACAAAGTAAAAGTTGTGGCACGGCACAGCCGCTGCTGGTCTTGGACTTTCATCCCTATACCACGCCCCTCCTGGATTAGACCTAGACCCAGAAACTGCCTGACCCCTGCAGGGTCTTGTTTTGCAAATTTTTTTTTGAACGTCCTGAAAAAAAATCTCATAGTTGTGCCCTCTTGTCTGGCTGGAACCCAAACCCTAATGTGGCTATCAACAGAAAAAAGCATCTTCAAGCCCTTAGCCTAAATTTATTAGTTTTCAATTTTATAATAGCATATGAGGGAAGTTATAGGAGCTGGAATACCATAAATATGCATTCAATATAGAGTATAAGTTCAGAGTGTTTACAGTGCAGTGGAAAATGAAATTCAATAAAGAATGAAATCGGTTGAGTAGGTATTTCTGAATTAGTAGGTGTTTTACGTTTTTCTTATAAAGATTAAAAAATGGGTTCATGCGAATCTCCTCGTGGATTGAGTTCCATATTCTGGGAGCTCTTCCAGAGAAGGTCCGTGAGCTGGTTTTTTGTTTCGTGAACCTAATTGGTTAAAGAAGTAAGGCTTCTGTACTGTCTAAAGATCTGCAACCCTGGGTTAGTTTTTGAGCCAGGTATTTCAGGATGCTAAGATGCAGTGTTTTGTGTGAGATGCAGACTGTCTGATGGATACTTCTAACTGCAGATTTCTCACATTTAGAATATTCTCTAGGTGTCAGACTGGCTCTGGAAACTGTTCACCCAGTGCTCCTGCTTGCCACTAGGTGGTGCCGGGCAGCTCTGTGCTGGCTTGATTCCACCACGGAAATACCAAAGTCGAGTTGCATATATGTGCCACTCTTGCACACTGACACCAGTTCCTTTCTTTTCACTAGTTCCAGCTCGGATCTAGAGCTACACTTCAAATTTTGACAGACCTCCAACGCATTGTAAACAAGAAAATCCAGTTTTCTATGGAACAATCTATCTCCTAAATCTGCTAGTTTCAAACCATGTGGGACTGTAGGAAATAGATATGCGTGTCTGTGGCCGACACAATGTGTCTTTGGTGCTTGTGCTTGGGAAGCAGCTAAATCATACAACAAGTGCGCCCTCATGTATCCAAATGAGATTAGGGACTGAGAGGTGCAGTTGTAAATCACCAAACACAAGAAGAAGTTGTAGGCCTTGTGAAAGTTCTGCTCCCGGTCAAGGCCATGGACCCACTCTCAATCCCGAAGTCGCTTCCTTGGAAGTTAAACTTTGCATTCAAAGTCATCCAGTAAGTGGAAATCCAAACATAAATGCAAAAAGGGGAAGAAAGACTGCACTATATATTTTTTATTTAATTTTAAGATTTTATATAGTGCGAACATAACCCTTGCGGGTATCAGAACACTTTGTTATGATTTTTGTATAGCGCATGGCTGCCCCAGCAACGGGGCATCCCAGCGCTTATCTCAGACAGATAGAGGGGCAGGGCAGAGGCAGACGGGGAAGGATATTACATAGGGAAGGAGTTCCAAAGTTTTGGGGCAAGAGCTCGGAAGGAGCGCCCTCCAGCCCTAGCTCTCTTGACTCGAGGGACAGACGGCAGGTGCTGACCAAGCAAGCGCAGGTGGTGGGTGGGAGAATAGGGTATGAGAAGATCCGCTAGGATATCAGGGGATTGAGCATTCAGGATTATATGGGAGATGCACAGGGTTTTAAAATGGTTTAGTTTCTCAACCGGGAGCCAATGAAGTCTGCTGATGAAGTCAGAGGTGGAACAGGTTCTGGGTAGACCGAGATGTAGTCAGACCCACGTTCTGTGTCCTTTGTAGGCGCTTTATCTCTGCACTATTGGCCCCTAGATACAAAGAGCTTGCATAATCCAGCCTGGATAGTACAGTGGCCTAGCATGGATGGCCACCAGAGCTCGCGCCACAAACGAGTGTTTTTTCCCACCAACACGATCTCAGATTTGCTGGCATTCAGTTGAAGACAGTTAGATGTCAACCATAGCTGTTAGGTCCTCTTGAAATTTGAGTGTGTCTTGTGCGGAGTTGTCGGATAGCGCGACAATTAGCTGTGTATCATCCACATAAGAGACCACAGTCAGGCCCCTGTCCTTAGCAACTGCTGCCAGGGGTTGGATGTAAATATTAAACAAAGTCAGGCTCAGAGCGGAGTGCATCTAAGAGCAGAAGGGAGGGGAATCACTTGGAAGGATCTCCCCGAAAGAAAGGAGGAGAGCCAACCCAAGGCCGAGCTACCGATGCCAATATACTTTAGGCTCTGTAGGAGGATCTGATGGGACACTTTCTCAATTGCAGCGCTCCGGTCCAGCAAGATCAAGGCAGAGGCTCGTCCTGCATCCAATGAGTTCTGCAGAGCAGTCAGGCTTAACTTTGAAGCACTGTGTAAAGTATTTATGCAGCACTTCAAACAGTAATCAAGTGAAAGCACAAAAACAAGACAAATTCTACACCAAATTAGAAAATAAAAAAAATCAAGACTAAAATGACAAATCCAATCCGTAGACCCGAAGGTTTGCAATTTAAAAGATTTAAGTGAAATAAGCACCAAAAATCCCAAAGCTCCAACTAGACTGGGACAGAGTCGCAAGTTCAGGCCGAATGTGATCGAGCTCTGACCGGCCAAGGAGACCCAGTTAGGCCCACTGAACAAGAATGCCTTAAGTCCTGGTTGTTGCGAGTTACATAGCCCGCATTAAGGATGCGTCATGCAGCTGAAGAGATGTGAGGTCCAGGTTGGGGGTGCGTTATACAGAGTTGGTTTAGAAGAGTAGCGAGACTGCGATGTTAGATCCTGTGTTGTCGTCAAGGAGGCCGTTAAGGAGGGATATGCAATGCAAAGTCCTGCATCAAGGATGCATCGCGTACTGGCTAGTTCCGAAGTTTTCTAGGGTCTCAATAGACTAGTGACAAACCTTTTGTGACAGTGCTGAAGCAGAGCCTATGTGGGGTGTAAGTGCAGTAGATGACAGCTCCTCCCCCTTATAAACTCAGAAGGGCCCATCCTGCCAACACCGATCTTCCCTTTGTCTCATTATCTGTATACAAAGGCCAACTGCCAGCTACACCTAGTCATGAGACCCAGGATCAGACTGCAATCACCAAATGGGTATGACCAGAAAATTCCAACTGTCTAAAAGTGGCATTTTCAGAATTGTGATTAAAAATCTGACTTTACCATGAAAGAGGGCTTTTAAGTAAATTTCTTTAGGCACTAAACTAGACCTGCCTACCTGCTCCCAATTGGAAGTTACAGCTTATTAAATGTAATAAGGTAACTCTAATGTTATCCAACGGGAGAGGTAGGCCTTGCAGTAGTGAAAAAACAAATTTAAGAGCTTTTTACTACCAGGACATGTAAAACTTGAAAGTAAATGTTCAACTTTTTAAATACACTGAACCCTGCCCTCTGGGCTGTTCAGGGCCTACCCTAGGAATTACCTATATGTATTAAAAAAGAAAGGTTTGGGACTGGCAAAAGGTTTGTATTGCCAATTCGAAATGGCAGTTTTAAAACAGCATGCACAGGCTGCAATGGTAGCCCTGAGATATGTTTAAAGGGCAACTTAAGCGGGTGGCACACTCAGGGCTGTAGGCCCACTAGCAGCATTAATTTGAGGCCCTGGGCATGGGTAGTACCACTTTACTAGGGACATACAAGTAAATTAAATATTTCAATTGGGTGTAAACCCATTCTACCATGATTTAAGGGGAGAGCAAAAGCACTTTAGCTCTGGTTAGCAGTAGTAAAGTGTACAGAGTCCTAAGGCCAGCAAAAACGAAATCAGGACTACAGGAGGTGTGATGGTACAAAGTTAGGGGAGAACTACGCTACGGATGCCTGGTCTAAAATGGATGTATTAAGACTCCTATTACTTGAGCTGTGTAGCATTTTGTACATGTAGTCCATCCATCTCTGAATTGTAATAAACTGACAAATCATGTGTATCACATTATGAAATCCCCTGGCTATGAAAAGCCAAAAAGTTATGTGTCCTTAACACATTGTATCAGTGGCTATATCCTTTGCGTTAGACCCTTGCAAAACCACATCTGCATGTTTATTCTCCGGTTAATTGAAATCAAACGTCTAACCTTTTTTCAATTATAGATTTCTATAGCTATTTGCGGGATTGGCTATTGCTACCTTTTCATGATGCAACAGTTACATTTGAATGTGCTACGAGGCTCACTCAAGGCCAGACTGGGAATCACAAGAAGCCCTGGCAAATTTTGTCAGACCAGCCTGCATGCTGGCCATTGCACAGGAGGTTTTGGGGGTTCTCCTCCTAAGAACTTTTTGAAGAACAAGATTGGCAAATATGGTGCATTTTACAACACATTTTTCACTATAGAATCTTGTTAGTTTGAATAGATAAATAGTTGAATAGGTTGAATAGTTGAATGAATAGATTGAAGACATAGCTGCAAGGCTCAGTGAATTGTATAGTTGCGAAGGCTGAGGAGTGGGTGGATGAATTAATTGAAGAATGGATGAATAAAGACTATTAGCTATGTGGAGCAAATGGTCTCAATAAACTGACCAAGGGTGGGTGCTCTGGTTTTTATTTTAGCTTCTACCTTTAAACATCACCCTCCCCAAACACTACCACAACCAATCCTTCTGAAACATGCATAGCTTAGATCTGTTTAGCACATTGCACTGGTTTGGTGCCTACGGATTCAAAGGCATAGCTTTTCAAAGACTGCATTGGGTTTGTGTCACATATTTTTTTTTTGCATAATCCCAATGAAGAAGTTGGTGGTGGGATTTACAGTCTAGTGCAAATCGTGGGTTTTGATGGAAATCCCTATCTACAAAGAATAGTAGACCGGGATTTGCACCAGAATCCTTTGCCTCAAGACAGGCGTAAATGAAAAGAAATGTTTTACTTTCTCCTATTTGCCCCTCTTTGCGTGTGTGCTGTATTCTGCAGCTCACATACAATTGGGAAACACCTTAAAAAATGTTTATACTAGAAGAGACTGCTTCCAGGACACAAACTATGCTTCACACAACACAGACACCCTTGCACTATGGCGAGAGGTGTCTGTGTTACAACCAAAATTGCATCAGAACAGGTAGGGAGCAGACTGTGCCACACCTTTGTAACTGAGGCTCTGTTCTGCTCTACCGTTCATGCAATGCAGTGACTTTACTTGCATGAATTGTACATATATCTGGGCCAGAGCATTATGTTTTGATCTAAAGAAGGAGATCACTTTGTAGTCGCTGAATTGCACAGAGTGAAGTAGGGGACCTTTAATCAGTCACAGCTTCCATTTGAGCACATTTTGTGATCCTATGCAATTATGTTTTCCATAGTGCCTCTTTTCCTTCATCATCACATTAGAGCACCTTTGTGTGTATCAGTTCGAGGTGTGCACTGCCCAGAAATGACTGCATTGTTACTATCCCTCCATAGTAAGAGCCTAGAACACAAACTGGGGCATAAGACAACTGGCTTCCCTCTTGGTTCACTAATAGCATCGTCGTCAGGGCAGTGTCCGGGCGCATACATGTTTCGAAGCTCATGATTAGCATCACTTCTAACAATTGTCACTCAATGAAACGGTATTGTTTAATATACTGAACTGAAATTCGTTCCCAGGTTCACATTTCACAGAAATGCACCGTTTTACGTTTTGAACAGTGTCTGCATATCTACTCGAACTTCCTGCTCTCTGAATACCAGGAAGTTTTGTTCTGCTCGTACTGACCCTGCAGGAGACTGGAACCAACTAAATGCAAAAACAAATGGTTTTGAAGTGAACATGAGTTGACTGGGCACGCGTTAATTCCATTTGTTATGCGTTCTCTATAAAGTGCAGAAGCGCTTCAGGCAAGCCTGGCATCCAGCAGCAAAACCAGCCCATACTCTGCCAGCTGACCGGTAAGAAGACTGGTGCTTGTACCCCTCGTCCAGGGCTGAGCTCACTGTAGGAGACACAATAGTACTGAGAGAGCATTTTAACTCCACAAGAGTTGCCTCAGATGGTTGCTTTGGAAGGGTGGGGCCGTAGCACAACCACCAGACTATAGCCCAGATTTATTAAGGGCTTGCATAGCCCTTGTGTCCCGCAAGGTGACTCATGGGCAACGCAAGCCCTTAAGTGAGATTTACTATGCTACGCAGAGCCGTCTTGCGAGGCATAGTAAATCTGGAGTAACTTGATTTACTCCGATCTGTGAAGGCGTTCCATGGTGGGAGCTTTGGCGTCCCATCCTGCACAAAAACAATACTGCCTGTAACACAGGCATCCATGGGCCAGGGTGCCTGCTTTGGTGCTAGGCAGCAAACAGTGCACCAGCGCAGGGAGAGGGCAGGAATGCGTCATATCTTGGTAGATATGGCGCAATCCAGATCTCCCCATCATGCAGCGCAGCAGATTGTCTTGCTGCGTTACATGACGTTTTAGTAAATGTGGGCCAAGGTGTGTAAAATGACACTTCCGTGCTGCATGCTTCGCCACTGTAATAAGGTTTTGTGTGCCCATGCCTGATGAAGAAAACCAGGGGTAGCTTAAGTGATGAAGATGAAAATCCACAGGGATGAAAGACCCTACTGCAACAAGTTAGCAATGTTGCAACCATTAAGGATTACGTTATTCAAAATTATTTTTAAGTACCAAAATATATCACCACACTACTTTCATTGTATAGACACGTCATTTACAAAAGAAATGACACTCCACACAAACTTCAATATGCAAAATATTAAGTAAAAACAAATATATTCTATTACCACCTCTCAAACTAACCCCAACTAATTCAATTCCCTGATGGCCTATTTTGTACCCACCTTGTCACCAACTAATCCTTCGAACACACATGCACTACCATAACCCTGCACCTGGCTGCCCTATCCTAACTTCAAACCTAACACCAAATGTAACTTTGCCATGAAATTCCTATCGTCTCCAAATAACTGACGTCTAGCCTCTATTGAACTATTCATCTTGTTCGGATTCTACATTATAACAACGTAAAATGAGGTTTAGGTTACTTTTTCTTATCAGGGGTGTGGGGTGGCTTTGGAAACTGCTGAGGGGCTTGTGAAGGGTGGTAGGGAATACCTGGCCGAGCTGTGGCCCTAGGAGGTGTCATATGGGAGATCAGCAGGCATCTTCTGCCATACTGGCATATTTAGGATTCTATTCACTCCCTGGAGCAGGGACCTTTGTCCTTCTGCAAGTTTAGATGTGCATGGATGTAGCCATTCTGTGAGGGTTCCTGTGGTGTGCCTGGTCTGATTTCCAAGCTATGGCTCTGGCACACTGAGCTGCATGGCAATCAAGTCAAGCGGTGAATGTGACGAATAATTGCTGAAAAAGCTTCCTGTCGCTGTGACATTACAAGTTTCTTCAGCGTATCATGTATCTCATTCAGGGTAGCATAATGTGCTGTAGTCTGACACACAACTGCCACACCAGGGGCTTCCATTGGATCAGTCGTTATGTGATATGTATCAGTGTCTGGCTGATGTTGGGAGACTGTTCAGCTGCTGCTTCTTCTCTCATCTTTGCCTCTGGTCTGAAGGGTGGCGCTGTCTGATCACGTCTCCAGGTCCTCCTCTTCCCCAAAGCTCCGGCTCTGATGAGCCCTTGAAGAAAAGGGACTCTATGACACTCTCAGATGCCATTTAGCTTGTTCCAGGTGCCAACTGTTTGTCCGTGGTGTGAGCAGTGGTTGGGGTGGTGTTACAAAGCTCATTTTAATTAATGCATTTGGTTTGATAGTACCGGTGTTGAAGGTGAATATAATAATTGTTACTATAGTTGTGGATGTTCTGATGGCTATAGTTATTAGCGATTTGTTGGATGCGGCATTGGACTCAACATGTTGTTACAGTAGCAGACATGGTGGTTGAAGCTACAGCTGAGTTGGTCCATTACCGTTGCTTTTCTACCTGCATGAGTGGGTGGTGGAGCATGCCTAGTGGATAGCACCTCCTCTTTTTTCCCGTCATAGTTATGCAGTTCACCTGCTAATCAAATTACATGTTTTACCATGCATTATGCACAATCCGAAGGTATCGTCCTTTTATATCCGGCATAGTGAAACAACATGGCAATTGAGCTTTGGAAGTGTGGTTTTGGTCTCAGTATGAGTTGACTACTGCGTGTTATGCCTGGTTAGAGGCAGCAATAGTCTTGAGGCTTGCACGCAAATCAAGTCCTCTATCCCCAGCATTGTTGAATTATGTAGTGTATCTACATTGGTTATGGGCTATATACCTTCCAAGCAGACACACAACTCCGATCTAACCATGCCCAACTCACACCCCATCCAGAATCCTGCAATTCTGGCCTGCTATAGAGGGCATAGTCGCTGCACCTGCAAACACATATCAGCTAAAATGGTGTGTTGCAGTACTGGTGGGCCTGATAACGGTTATTCCATCACAAACGCAATCAATATTGCGTCTTCCGTATTAAGACTTCCATTTTATCCAATGGAACTTAATGAAACTCGTAATATGGCGGACAGGATATCAGTCACGTTTGTGATGGAGTAACCTGTCCGCCATTCTCTTAATCGGGCCCTAAGTGTTGACTGTTAAATAAAACACATATTTATAGGAACAAGGGAACCCAATTGTTGTGGTCAGGGAACTTGGGTATTGGTAAGTTACAAACACAGTTGTCCTAGACAAGGAGAGTACATGGGAGAGGGAATGAACATAGACTCTGAATCAGTAATATATTAAGGCTGTTAAGCCGGACTGGGTTATTTTTAATAATATTTAAATTCAAGGCACAAATACAATCCTGCGTCCAACGCAATACATATAACACAGAAACAAAACAAAGGCTCAGCTATTTCCTCTTTGCCTGTGTACTGCGTTATGCAACACACATGCAAACAGGAAATAACAAGGAGACATTAAGATATTTATCCTCGTTGCGCCAGCCTCAGGAAGGCGCACTAATTTGGTGTAGACCCATGGCAACATCCAAATAGGGGTATACATAAAAATCTATGAGTGGATGTACAAGAATGCCCATTCACACTCCTGGAAAGCCGACCTGGCGTAAAGTAACACAAGGCAGCCCAATGTGCTGCGTTGCATTACTTTTTCCGACAAAGCCACACAAATTGACATTTGCATGTCTTTGTAAATACCAAAAAGGATTTTGCATCTTGGCTGTGTCAAACAAGTGGTGCCACTCTGATGTAAAATCTTTGGGCCTAGATATATATGGACGAGATATAAGCCAGTACTGATGCCAGTACTTTCTAAAATTCATGCTTTGTTGTGCTAACCCTCAAATAGAGGCTATGGGTACTACACAATGCAGAAGATGTGTATTAGTACATTACTTTATAAAATGACTTCTAGTCCTCCGAATCACATGAAACTTTGTAGACAGATTAAAGTTAATGTGCATTTCAGGTTAGCATTAAAATGAAACTGCAACAAAGTCATGAAATATACATGTTAGGACATACAAGAGCATTGGTATGTTAATAAATAATTAAGGCAAGGTAATACATGATCCTGCTTTTTCATAACTCTAACATTTAATTCGCACCACTGCCTTATTGTTATTATATAGGGGCACAAAATGTTATGCGACATGTGGCAATGAACCTGCCTATTCAGGTTCATAACATCATTTGACCTCCATATCCCACAATACTATGACACCGGTTGTTGGGATGTACATGTTAGATAGTTTATTAACTCTAACCCATATTTCTACCAACCAACGAGTGATGGAATCTTGGTAGTAATGGTGTTTTTTCTATACCTGAATCATTCTCTCCAAACAACACACCTTCTATAGTATTCTACACTGACAAGGAATATGGTTCCAGGTACAGCATCCTCCCACTGTTCTATATTCAGCAATGCAGGTAGTCGCCCTCCTGCGATGTTGCCCTAAGAGATCTTTGCCCTTCATTTTTAGGCTGCTAAAACGTTTTTTGCATTCTTCCACCGCCCATAGTTTGGTGGAGAGAGCATTAATCTTGTTAGTGTAGGCCTTCCACAGTCCTCTTCATACCTTTGAAGGGGTACAGACCATTACAAGTCAAATGAGACTGGCTTCTTTCAACACCTCTTCAGCCAGGACCTGCAGCGGTTGTTAACAATGCTTGTTTGTTCAGTCAGTCAGAGCCCATGTGTGAGACTGGCCAGAGGTTTACTGAATGGATTGCTTTGCTGACCAGAAATCTGCATCCTGCTCATTTCATAGGTATCTGCTGCTGTAGAAGTAATGGTACAGCCTAGCATTCACTGGATGTTGTTTTCACTCTCTACTTCCTGTTTTAGGCACACAGTCATTACGCATTTTCTGTGTTATGTTTTTATGCATCTTGTGCATGTGAAGTATTTCCATTTGTGGGTTTTCTGCACCTGGTAATGCCTGGTGTACATTTTTCGCATGCAGTTTTAATGGGTGCAGGGCCAAATCTAGTGATTCTGATTTCATGACACCCGTACAATATACTTAACCTGTGTCTAGGGTCTGGATTTAAGTAGCGGAATATCATTTTCTGGGTGGGGTGATACCAGAGCCTGTAACTAGGCAATTCGTAATGAGTGTCCTGGTATACAAAACATCTAGGTTAGGAATATCACGATTATACTCGCGAACACAAACAAATGTTTACAAAATGAAGAAAGTCAACATTATTTTGATTAGTATTTATTTCTTCCTTTTTAGCCTAGTGCTAATTAGCAATAGTAAATATTCTGCCAAATTCACAGTTGAACTGCAGAACCTTCTTCCCTGAACCAGTACTGTGCTCAGCCAAGGCCTTCTATAGCAGACTGTGTCTGGAGTGGGCGCCAATGTTCTTGGAGATCCTTATCCCTTGGATGAAATGTCCTCTCTTCCCAAGGCAGGACATAATGGCCTATTTGTAACAGTTCACACAAGGAGGTGTGCAGAAGAGGGTCTTGTGTCCATGATGTTTAGAGTGAACCATACTGTGAAAATGTATAATATTACACTTGTGTACAAGGCCTTACAAGAAATGTTGAACACTACTAAAATACGTGCTGCAGATACAAAAGTTTAGCTGCCTTAGCTGCTAATAATAAAACACAAGCATAAAATCACATCAACCTATATAGCAAAGCAGATATTTATCTGAAATCGGTAGATATGGCACAGAGGGCATGTGGCCGACACCTTGGAAATAATTAAATACATGCAAGTCCACACTTTTTCCCTTAAGAATGGAATGATTTTGCCATTTACCATGAAATGCTGACGTACTTTCTGCGTGGAACAATGAAAATTGATCCCTTTTGACCAACCTTTCGCCATTTTGCTTGAGGGCTCAAACCACACATTTTTTGTACCTTATAGTTGTTTTATCAAGAGCACTTCTTGGTCAGCCAGATTACCTTCCAGATTTCATAGGTATCTTGTCCATGTGGAGTGTATGTCTGTTGGGAGAACAACATAAGAGTGGATTTGCTTATGGAGAAAGAGGGCTATGGGAGAGGTAAAATGTGATGCCTGAAGTGATGATGACGTTCTAAGAGAGATTACCATGTTACTCTCAATGAATGCCCCAGGACAGAACACGGATGTGGATATTTAATACTTTTAAGGATTTCCTTGAGCTTTTATTGGTTGGGGTTTGTTATCAAGTGTAATGAATTTGGCCTACGACCACTGTTCATTCTAGGCTAGTAAACGGAGTTTAAGGCGCACATTTTAGTTTTGCCTGCACCAAGGGGAAACGCTTTGATGAATTCGTGTAGCTAGGTATGGACTTCAGAGTGGAGTGGTTGGTGAAAGGGTATCATATGCGGCATGTCTGATGTGCTGTTGAAGACCAGTGTGGCTCCAGTTTGTCTGATTTCTCTTGCAGGTGGCCATTGGCAGACACAGGCTTATTGCTGTGTAAGCCCCTTACCTGCTTTTCCTGAGAGCAGTTTGGTGTGACATTGGTGGAATTCTAGCCAGAATCTGTTCTCACAATTCATGACCTGTCCGCCAATGGTAACTTTTAATAGATTATAGTCTGTGATGTATTTGCTCGGGAAGGTTTGTCCTGGGAGAGCAATATTATGACAAACTTAATTTCAGAGGATGTAGGAATATATTGGTTGGAAACCTGGCATTAGTCATCATAACATAAACTTTTACCATCCAGAGGCTAATTGTCTTCAAGCTCAATGAGTGTATGCAGCGGTATTTGGCAGGAAGTACACCTTTGTACTAAACCAGGTTTAGTGAGTTGCATCAAAATGCAACAAAAAGAGCATACTTAATTTGTTTTTGTTGGTGACATGTTGAGGGTATACTATGTGGGTTTGATTCACAATGGGTTGTCATATTTGTTCCTCTCATAATAGAGGCGCAATTTGGAAAGAATTCTGTCAAGTTACCTGGTGGAAGATGGGTAAACACATTCAGGATGTTAAAGATTCATGTTATACTGCAGGCTGTGAAACTCAGGTGAATGAGGATATTTTACTAAATGGAGGGTACTGTGTTTTTTTGACGATTAGGGAATTGACAGCAGAACGTTCAGATAGGTGCCACGCCATATGTGATAACAGTGAGTTTCAAAAACACATTGATGCACTGATTCTTCAGAAAATATGATAAGTTGTACTGGAAAGCTCCACAGTGGTAAGCTTGGAGTATTGATTAATGTGGGTATCCATGACTGGTAGGTGGTGTTTGCTGTCCTGGAGAAAGGCCACTGTGGTGTAGCCTTCAATCAATCAATCAATTAGGTATTTGTGAAGCGCGATACTCACCCGTGAGGGTCTCAAGGTGCTCGGGGGATCGTGCAGCTCAGTCTCACCCAAAGAGCCAGGTCGGGAGGTTGTTCCTGAAGGCTGGCAGAGTGTATGAACGTCTGATGCTGAGCAGGAGTTTTTTCCAGGTCTTTGCCGCGAGGTAGGATTAGGCTCTTCCACCCGTTCTGACTCTGCGGTTGCCGGGGGTTTCGGCAAGGGCGAGGTTGGCGAGGCGGAGGTTTCTCTTGGGTGCGTAGAAGGAAAGGAAATTCTTTTGTTGAGGTATTGGGGTCCGGTGTTGTGGAGGGATTTGTGGGTGCGAGTGAGTTGCTTGAAGGTCTTGTCGTGGGATGCCGAGGATGAGTCTGGCAGCGGTGTTCTTGGTGGTCTAGGGTTTTTGGAGCAGGAATTTGTTGATTCCGACATGGGGGGCGTTTCCGTAGTCCAATCTGCTGGTTATGAGTGCGTGGGTGGTGATCTTTCTTAATTCGAGGGGTGAGCCATTTGAACGTTTTGCAGAGGGTGTTGAAGCATGTGGAGGAGATGGAATTGATCTGTAGGGTCATGGTGAGGGAGGAGCCAAGTATGATGCTGAGGTTGCGGGCATGGGTGGGCCACCAGGTGTTGTCCCATGCGGAGGGGGTGGGTTCCAGTATGAGGACTTCTGTCTTCTCTGAGTTTAGCTTCAGGCAGTTTCTGCTCATCCAGGATGCAACGTCTTTTATGCCTTCCTGTAAGCTGAGTCTGATGGTGTTTGGTTCCTTTGTGAGAGAGAGGATGAGCTGGATGTCGTCGGCGTAGGATACTATGCTGAGTCCATGCTGTCTGATGATGGTGGCGAGGGGGGCCATGTAGATGTTGAAGAGCAATGATCCTTGGGGTACTCCGCAGCTGATCTCTGTGGGTTTCGGAGAGGAAAGGCGGCAGTCTGATTCTTTGGGTTCGGAAAGAGCAGATCCAGTAGAGAGCGGTCCCCTGTATGCCGGTGTTGTGGAGTCACGAGGTGAGTGTGCGGTGGGAGACAGTGTCGAAGGCTGCACAGAGATCTAGCAGGATGAGAGCCGATGTGTGGCCCTGGTCACGGAGAGTGTGGAAGTCGTATGTGGCAGCTAGGAGGGCGGTCTCGGTGCTGTGGTTGCTGCAGAATCCAGATTGTGAGGAGTCGAGGATGGAGTTAGCTTCGATGAAGTTTGTGAGCTGGATGTTGATGATCTTCTCCCTTTGACTTCAAAGGGGAGGAGAGAGATGGGTCTGCAGTTTTTGAGGACCGTTGGGTTTGCGGAGGGCTTCTTGAGGAGGGGCAAGTTTCCAGTCGTCGGGGAATGTGCCGATTTCGAAGGTGGAGTTGATGGTGCATCGTAGTTCAGGTGCTATGGTGGCGGCGGCTCTGTGGAAGATGTGCAGCGGGCAGGAGTCCGTGGGGGCTCCTGAGTGAATGCTCTTCATCGTTGTGGCGGTGTCTTCTGTAGTGACGGGGGCCAGGCGAAGATGGTAGGCTATCTCGCGTTGCTGGAGGTAGGTGTGGCTTTGGTGTCTAGTATCTGTTAGTTGAAAGTGTCATAGAGGGACTTGATCTTGAGATAGGAGTAGGAGCCGAGTTTGTTGCAGAGGTCCTGGGAGGGCGTGACATCTGAGGCGTTGCTGGGGGGTTTGGTAAATTCCTGTATGATGCTGAAGAGCTCTTTGGAGTTGCTGGAGTTGGCGAGGATCTTGTCCTGGATAAAGGTCCTTTTAGTGGATCTGATGTGTTGGTAGAAGTTATTAGCTTGCCTAATCTGCTGCTGTGGGTCTAAGGGTGTTAGAAATTTTTAGGTTAGTTGTCTGTTGTTGAAAAACTCTTTGTGTATAATACCAATATTTACAGTGGGCTTTGGTTCAAACCATTGCTTATTATTGGTTAGTTTTCTTGTTCACTTCTTACATGTAGGTATTCGTTCCTCTAGTTGTGTTTGCCCATCCCCTGGAGCATTGCTCTTTACCATTCTTCTTGATGGTACGACTTATATCCTTGCAAAGCTTACTTGGAGGAAACAAATATTTCGTTTTTCAGTTTCTTTGGCATTCCATTGGCGTGCATGTGCTTTCTTGTTCTCTTTCCAAGCACTGCTTCCCCCCCACATCCCTGCCCCTCCACGCTTTCCATGCTGCTCCATCAGCTGATCTATTTCTTCTCACTTCTTCTCAGATATATTTCTGTTTTTCTCCCGATCTTTAGGACCATCTGTTGCTTCCCTGCCCCTACCTGCTCTCTGTTGCTTCCTTACCACTCCTAATCAAAAACATTTTTGTATACTCCCAGTAGCTGCAATTTACTACCATCCTTTCTCAATAATGCATTTTTTTTATTTACTACTTCAAGATAGGAGTCTGGCATCTTGTAATGGTAAATTAAAAGTAAAAAGAATGGCCACTGCAGCATCAGTATGCAAGCTGGGGCTGTTCATAAAGTAAACAAGCTATTGGCATTGTAAATGACAACATTTTTATTTATGTGTTGGTTTTGAAAACAGATAAATAAATGGCATTGTCATTTACATTGGCAATAGCTTAATCTCTCGCAAATGGGAGACCTATGGTACCCTACGAGACGAGCTCAGCAGACAGCAATTACTTGCAGACGAGTTCTATAACACAACAGCGCTGTAAATGACGAGCGTTATTATCGCGGGCGGTCGTGGTACGCATTTTATCCAGTCAAGAACGGTTTGCTTTTGTATAAATAAAACAAACAAAGCCGTTGTAATTGTGTAGCAGATCTAAGCTAACAGACAGGACGTACTGGGAGAATAAACGTTCAAATAGTTTGAAACTTAAGTATGCCGTTGGCGCAAAGACAGCCAGCCCATCTGCAGATATGTTGTGTCTGTCGCGTTGTGTGCAACTGGAAATGACATGGCATGGATGTAACTTCTGCAGCAAGTATTCAAATCCCAATATATGCATGGATTATTCAGACATACAGAGAGGGGAAGTTGAGACTTACACCGAGTATATATAGCTATATAGGCGCATACACCTATAGATCTGAGTGGTAACTATGTGCCCCATTAGCTAGTCAAACGTCTCATTTATTTCCTGACTCGCGTCTCTCTATGATAATCGAGTCAATTTTACAGGTTCTGCTGGTGCAAACATGGCGTAAGTCCCCCCGAAAACGACAAGAGAAGGTGGTGTCTAATTCAATTACACTGTCAAATGGACTGGCGGGTGAGTGTGGCCGTGTATCTCTGTGTGTGGCTGTCTCTTGGGCGTATCTGTATGTGCGGATGCCTCGTGTATATCTGTATGTCTTTTGGGTGGCTATGTGTGTGGATGAGGTGGGTGGGGGCCAGCAGGGCGAGCTAGAGTGCAGGGAGGATTTAGATGGAAATGAGGGAAGAGAGACGATCGAAAGAGGACGAAAGAAAGATGTGCCGAAACAGACTTCGAAAGAGGGGAACATGAAGGAGAGAGAGTGATTGGCGGATTGAGAGCCATCGAAAGGGGGGGGGCATGAGGGAAAGAGAGAGTGGCACAGGACGAGCGAGTGGGGAGAGGGGTACTAGAAAGGGTATTAGGGGGACTCAGTCTGAGAGAAGTGAAGGGAGAGCGGAGGGTGAGGGGCAGGAGAGAGCGGGTATCTCGAGACAGCGTTTCTCAAGCTGCTGATCCGGTCGCATAGCTGCCGATGGTGCAGCGGGTGCAGTGGCACTGGAGCCACTCTATTTGCGCACTAAACGATAATTCATACACTCATTCTTTGCTAAGGGAGATAGTACACACGGCAAGTTGGAGCAATTTAAAGGCACTGTGCGACGGCGTAAACCTGGCACCATGCAATGTGCTACATTAAGGTTTGGAAAAAACAAGGGTGGCTGGGCCCAAAAGGGAAGGAGGGTAGGCAGGGCCACACTAATATGAACAGAAACAATTGCCTATGCCTCCGAGCTACTTAGAGTACACACTGATTTATGTACAAGTAAACCACAGTTTATTAGTTTACCCAAAACAGTTTATGTTTTCAATTGTTACTCAATTTACAGAAAAAGGGGGATATTCAGAAAAGACAGAGATAAGGCCACTATCAACCTCAAGTCTTCGCCATACACAATTTCAGAAAAACAGTTTATGCATATATACAGTGAAAAAACATGTGTTAGACATTATACAACAAGGAAACTATTAAACCAACATGTATCGAACATTATGACAAAAAACAGGGGGTACTTTTACCAATAGAAAATATCACCATACATACATTTATGAAGCATGGACCACAAAACCTTATACATTTGAAGAATAATTTAGCCAACCATTATAAATGGAAAGGAAAAAGAATGTTTTCAACCAATTCAACTACCATGACCTGAACAAGAGACAATCAATTAAATATCAGGAGTATTGCCCATTTCTGCATCAATAACATTGGCCAACTGGCCAGTGAACGTGAAAAAAAGGGGGGGGGTGCCGACGCGTTTCGAATCCTGATAAAGGACTTGCAGGATTCTCGTCAGGGCAGTGTGAATCTAGTCCATGGGAACTGTTTGAAAAGAAGAACAAAACAGTTTGTTTACTACAAAGTGGGTCCTCAAGCCACTGCTCTCAGAACAATGCGAGTGACGGATTACTGCGTACCTTGTATAATTCCTGCCCACAGTTACTCCTGTGTTCTATGGGAATGTCGTCTAAGTTGTGGGGTTTACGCTGCAACAGAGTAAAAAGTAAGTCAAGTCCAGCGGGGTAGGGGGGGACCTTACGTACGCGTCGTGATTGTACTGAAATTGGTTACCTGCGTTCTACGTGGGTCTTTGCCAACCTGTGCGGTGTTCTAAAGCACTTAGAATTCTGCTTTATTTAATTTCTGAAAGTAAGTAAAGAAGGCGGGATTTAGTCAATTGCTCAGTCGGTGACACACTTGTGCAACACTAGTGGTCATCTCAACAAGTGATCGACTTACTTGGACACCGGACCGCGGTGACCGCAGGGGGGGGTTCTGACTCCTAACCCAGATGTTGCCAGCCTGTGCGGTATCTTTAGACGTTTAAAATTCAGCTCATTAGATTTCCTAGAACAAGTAAACAAAGCGCGTTTTAGTTGGCTCCTACTGCGGTGACACTCTGGTGCACCGCTGGGAATTAATTACCTCAAAAGCTACACTTACTTAGACACCGGTCCGCGGTGGCCGCAAAAAGGGGATTCTGACTCTGGGGCCGAGTTTTTCACACAGTAGGACGTTTAGTTGATCTGTGGGAGTAAGCGAGCAAGGACAGATTAGCGCGTTGGTGCGCTGTCATGTATGCTTACAATCTGCACTAATAGCAGTTCCAAATCTCGGGGGGGTCCAGTCTTACCTCGAAAATTTCATAAACCTCCGCAAAAACTGCTTGCTCCAAACAGGCAAACACAGGGATGTGAATGTCCCTGGCAGTCACAAGTTTGGATCATGTGATTCATGAACGGCCAATCAGAATTGAACAACAGATTAAAGTGCCTTCTGGGACCTGTAGTTTAAAAAACAAGGCAAGTGCTTTTAAGAAAAATTATGATGCATTCTGGGGCATGGAGTTTTTGGAAAAACAGGGAAGATGTTTAAGCCCTGTTTATTTCACTCAAACTGTTCAGACCCTTGTTGACGCTATCAAACTTGAGGATTAAATATGCCTCCTTACGCAACAGCATTGCGTCTACATCTTGGAAGTGTTTAGGGTCGATCCATGCCAGTGTGGTCCATTTAAAGTCATTCTCAGAATGGCCATTACCGATGAAATGTTCCACCATAGGGGCGGTCAAGACTTTTTTCTTAAGACGGGATCGGTGCTGGGTGATCCGGACATTAATAGGCTGGTTAGTTTTGCCTATATATACTCTGTTGCAAGGGCAAACCACCGCATAGACGACATTGCGAGTTTTGCAATTCGTGAAGCATTCATGCTTCCATCTGATGCCATTATTCGTGAATGTGTCGCCTTCCAGCGTACTGGAGCACGACACACAGTTGCCACATTTGTGGTGCCCGCATATTGGTTTCAGCTTCCACTGTGCGACAAGGTCACTCCTTAGCCTTAGAGGTCATTGAACTCTATTTAGAACAAAGGGAGAGGCCCCACCGGGTGCCAACAAACTTCATTGTGGCATTGGCTGAGATTACTCTTCGTAGCAACTATTTTAAATTCGAGAATAACTTCTTCATTCAAATCAAAGGGACAGCCATGGGTTGTCCCTATGCGCCGGAGCTGGCCGTGCTCTATATGGCACAATACGAGGAGAGATTTGTCTTGAATGGCAACCCCTTCTCAGGGCATATCATTCAGTGGCTAAGATATATCGATGACGTCTGGCTCCTGTGGCAGGGGAGCCAGGCGGAACTCGAGCAGTTCCATGTATGGCTGAACTCTAGGCACCCAGACATCCAATTCACGCTGAACCACAGTCCAAAAGAAATGACTTTCCTTGACGTCACTGTAGGCTCCAGCGAAGCTAAGCTAACGACCTCCTTGCATAAGAAGGAAACTGACCGGAATACAATTTTGCATTACACTAGTTCACATCCCCAATCATTAAAAAACAATCTGCCCTATGGGCAATTATTGAGGATCAGGCGTAATTGCACTAATTTATGCGATTTTGACTGCCACGCCGCAAGATTCTGCAGTGAGATGGCAGAGAGAGGATACCCGAAGAAACTGTTGAAACACTCGAGAAACAGGGCCAAATTCACTCCAAGAGAGACATTATTCAAAAAGAAAGAAAAGAAAAATTTGGAACAATTGGTTTGCGTTACAACATTTGGCCAACACACGAACCAATTTAAGAATATAATTCGGAAGAATTGGCATCTACTCGAGACTTTGGAGCACCCCCTCTCTAAACCCATCTTCGCTATGCGTAAGAACAGAAGCATAGGGCAACAATTGATCAAAGCGGACAGTCACATCCCCGCACCCAAGAGTGACCTTGTCGCACAGTGGAAGCTGAAACCAATATGCGGGCACCACAAATGTGGCAACTGTGTGTCGTGCTCCAGTACGCTGGAAGGCGACACATTCACGAATAATGGCATCAGATGGAAGCATGAATGCTTCACGAATTGCAAAACTCGCAATGTCGTCTATGCGGTGGTTTGCCCTTGCAACAGAGTATATATAGGCAAAACTAACCAGCCTATTAATGTCCGGATCACCCAGCACCGATCCCGTCTTAAGAAAAAAGTCTTGACCGCCCCTATGGTGGAACATTTCATCGGTAATGGCCATTCTGAGAATGACTTTAAATGGACCACACTGGCATGGATCGACCCTAAACACTTCCAAGATGTAGACGCAATGCTGTTGCGTAAGGAGGCATATTTAATCCTCAAGTTTGATAGCGTCAACAAGGGTCTGAACAGTTTGAGTGAAATAAACAGGGCTTAAACATCTTCCCTGTTTTTCCAAAAACTCCATGCCCCAGAATGCATCATAATTTTTCTTAAAAGCACTTGCCTTGTTTTTTAAACTACAGGTCCCAGAAGGCACTTTAATCTGTTGTTCAATTCTGATTGGCCGTTCATGAATCACATGATCCAAACTTGTGACTGCCAGGGACATTCACATCCCTGTGTTTGCCTGTTTGGAGCAAGCAGTTTTTGCGGAGGTTTATGAAATTTTCGAGGTAAGACTGGACCCCCCCGAGATTTGGAACTGCTATTAGTGCAGATTGTAAGCATACATGACAGCGCACCAACGCGCTAATCTGTCCTTGCTCGCTTACTCCCACAGATCAACTAAACGTCCTACTGTGTGAAAAACTCGGCCCCAGAGTCAGAATCCCCTTTTTGCGGCCACCGCGGACCGGTGTCTAAGTAAGTGTAGCTTTTGAGGTAATTAATTCCCAGCGGTGCACCAGAGTGTCACCGCAGTAGGAGCCAACTAAAACGCGCTTTGTTTACTTGTTCTAGGAAATCTAATGAGCTGAATTTTAAACGTCTAAAGATACCGCACAGGCTGGCAACATCTGGGTTAGGAGTCAGAACCCCCCCCTGCGGTCACCGCGGTCCGGTGTCCAAGTAAGTCGATCACTTGTTGAGATGACCACTAGTGTTGCACAAGTGTGTCACCGACTGAGCAATTGACTAAATCCCGCCTTCTTTACTTACTTTCAGAAATTAAATAAAGCAGAATTCTAAGTGCTTTAGAACACCGCACAGGTTGGCAAAGACCCACGTAGAACGCAGGTAACCAATTTCAGTACAATCACGACGCGTACGTAAGGTCCCCCCCTACCCCGCTGGACTTGACTTACTTTTTACTCTGTTGCAGCGTAAACCCCACAACTTAGACGACATTCCCATAGAACACAGGAGTAACTGTGGGCAGGAATTATACAAGGTACGCAGTAATCCGTCACTCGCATTGTTCTGAGAGCAGTGGCTTGAGGACCCACTTTGTAGTAAACAAACTGTTTTGTTCTTCTTTTCAAACAGTTCCCATGGACTAGATTCACACTGCCCTGACGAGAATCCTGCAAGTCCTTTATCAGGATTCGAAACGCGTCGGCACCCCCCCCCCTTTTTTTCACGTTCACTGGCCAGTTGGCCAATGTTATTGATGCAGAAATGGGCAATACTCCTGATATTTAATTGATTGTCTCTTGTTCAGGTCATGGTAGTTGAATTGGTTGAAAACATTCTTTTTCCTTTCCATTTATAATGGTTGGCTAAATTATTCTTCAAATGTATAAGGTTTTGTGGTCCATGCTTCATAAATGTATGTATGGTGATATTTTCTCATGGTAAAAGTACCCCCTGTTTTTTGTCATAATGTTCGATACATGTTGGTTTAATAGTTTCCTTGTTGTATAATGTCTAACACATGTTTTTTCACTGTATATATGCATAAACTGTTTTTCTGAAATTGTGTATGGCGAAGACTTGAGGTTGATAGTGGCCTTATCTCTGTCTTTTCTGAATATCCCCCTTTTTCTGTAAATTGAGTAACAATTGAAAACATAAACTGTTTTGGGTAAACTAATAAACTGTGGTTTACTTGTACATAAATCAGTGTGTACTCTAAGTAGCTCGGAGGCATAGGCAATTGTTTCTGTTCATATTAGTGTGGCCCTGCCTACCCTCCTTCCCCTTTGGGCCCAGCCACCCTTGTTTTTTCCGATTAATTGTGCGGGCAATTGCCCGAGTGGCTTGGGAACGACACTGAAAAGGTGTCCCTGGATTTTTTTCGTCAGCATTAATTGCTTTGCAAGAGTGTCTACTCTTGCAAATTATGGCAGAGAAAGACACGCTGTCCTTCACGGAAAGCCATATTGAAAAACTCATCGCGTCCTCGCCCTTCTCTTCGATCACTTTGAGTGCCTCAGCTAAGCAACAAAACGAGGCGGACAAACTAACTAGGCTTCAAAAGAAGCACATTAGAACGGAACTCCACGGCCACTTTCTACTCAGGCATTTAAAAGCAGGCACCATTCCCTGGGGCCTACAGGTTAAGAACATTCCGGTTATTTTCATAGAGGACACCGAGTACAAGAAAGGGTTCAGTCAAATCAATACTAAATGTAGTAGAGATTTAATGGTACATACCATTGAAACTGCCCAACGCATTTGCAGCCAGGAAGAAAAGGAGATAGAAGATTTGATTAAAACCATTAATGATAACCAGACCACGACTGAAGCTAAGGCATTACTTGACAAAATTGAAAAGGAAATTGCCACTTTTAAAGATTATACTTTGAATACAAAATCAGCTCAGTTTGATAAAGATTCTAAATCCTTCCAGCTAGATCGGGTTTATCCTTTTCTAAAAGAGGATTTCTACACTTCTGGTGAGTCACGAGGGGCCCTAAATATGTTCCAGGGTAGATCTAAAAATAGGTTTCTGACCTTTTCAGACACTACTTCCTCTGATTCTTCCACAGACTCCAGGCAGTCCAACTTCAATAAACGAGGCGCTACTAGTGGGCCGGCTCCTTTTTTGTCCAGGGGCGGCCAGACGCGACCTCGCTTCAAGCAACCATGGCAAATGCGAACTCGCAACAAAAATTACAACAACAATTGAACTTGTCCACTATAGTGAATCTCTCCAATAAGGAACTATCTAGGGATGAGGAAATGCTTCTTAACCTGGGCCTCAAGTTTGTCCCCGCTACAAGAACTGATTTTACGAAACTAAAATTAGAAGCACTCGACTTCTGCCGCAAGGTAAGGTTGAAGGCTTATTTCGCAGGAGCCGAAATGACGTCACCACAGGAAACTACTGGACTCAGAGTGAAGTCACGGTTTACTCCAACCTCAAACATCCCCAAACAGATCATTGCTTTTGAGCAAGCTGTACTGTCTTCCCTGACCAAACTTGAGAAGCAAAATAGTTTTGTCAATAAAAACATTAGCAAAGGTGTACAAAAAGCTATTGGTGATTTGAAATCTGACACGTCAATAGTAATAAAACAAGCGGATAAGGGCGGGGCAGTGGTTCTTTGGCCGCGCCCTATGTACCTTGCTGAAGGTCTAGTACATGTGAACAACAGGGATTGGTACAGACCGTCAAAAGAAGATCCCATCCATGCAATTCAGGATAAAATATCCAGAATTACAAAGGAAGGTTTGGATGAAGGTTTTTTAGGGTCCAAAGAGCACGAATTTTTGAATAAAAAAATGCCGAGAACTCCTATTCTCTACTTTTTGCCGAAGATTCATAAGAACGAAAAGGCACCCCCTGGCAGACCCATTGTCTCGGGTTGCGACTCTGTGCTCGAACCAATATCGAAATATATTGATTTCTTTCTAAAACCATGTATAGCACAAGTCCGTTCGCATCTCAGTGATACAACAGCCTTCATCAAAAAGATCGAGGGGCACGCATTCAATGATCAGACAGACTTGATGGTGACATTGGATGTCGCCTCACTCTATACCCAAATACCACAGGATGAAGCCTTAGAGGTCATTGAACTCTATTTAGAACAAAGGGAGAGGCCCCACCGGGTGCCAACAAACTTCATTGTGGCATTGGCTGAGATTACTCTTCGTAGCAACTATTTTAAATTCGAGAATAACTTCTTCATTCAAATCAAAGGGACAGCCATGGGTTGTCCCTATGCGCCGGAGCTGGCCGTGCTCTATATGGCACAATACGAGGAGAGATTTGTCTTGAATGGCAACCCCTTCTCAGGGCATATCATTCAGTGGCTAAGATATATCGATGACGTCTGGCTCCTGTGGCAGGGGAGCCAGGCGGAACTCGAGCAGTTCCATGTATGGCTGAACTCTAGGCACCCAGACATCCAATTCACGCTGAACCACAGTCCAAAAGAAATGACTTTCCTTGACGTCACTGTAGGCTCCAGCGAAGCTAAGCTAACGACCTCCTTGCATAAGAAGGAAACTGACCGGAATACAATTTTGCATTACACTAGTTCACATCCCCAATCATTAAAAAACAATCTGCCCTATGGGCAATTATTGAGGATCAGGCGTAATTGCACTAATTTATGCGATTTTGACTGCCACGCCGCAAGATTCTGCAGTGAGATGGCAGAGAGAGGATACCCGAAGAAACTGTTGAAACACTCGAGAAACAGGGCCAAATTCACTCCAAGAGAGACATTATTCAAAAAGAAAGAAAAGAAAAATTTGGAACAATTGGTTTGCGTTACAACATTTGGCCAACACACGAACCAATTTAAGAATATAATTCGGAAGAATTGGCATCTACTCGAGACTTTGGAGCACCCCCTCTCTAAACCCATCTTCGCTATGCGTAAGAACAGAAGCATAGGGCAACAATTGATCAAAGCGGACAGTCACATCCCAGCACCCAAGAGTGACCTTGTCGCACAGTGGAAGCTGAAACCAATATGCGGGCACCACAAATGTGGCAACTGTGTGTCGTGCTCCAGTACGCTGGAAGGCGACACATTCACGAATAATGGCATCAGATGGAAGCATGAATGCTTCACGAATTGCAAAACTCGCAATGTCGTCTATGCGGTGGTTTGCCCTTGCAACAGAGTATATATAGGCAAAACTAACCAGCCTATTAATGTCCGGATCACCCAGCACCGATCCCGTCTTAAGAAAAAAGTCTTGACCGCCCCTATGGTGGAACATTTCATCGGTAATGGCCATTCTGAGAATGACTTTAAATGGACCACACTGGCATGGATCGACCCTAAACACTTCCAAGATGTAGACGCAATGCTGTTGCGTAAGGAGGCATATTTAATCCTCAAGTTTGATAGCGTCAACAAGGGTCTGAACAGTTTGAGTGAAATAAACAGGGCTTAAACATCTTCCCTGTTTTTCCAAAAACTCCATGCCCCAGAATGCATCATAATTTTTCTTAAAAGCACTTGCCTTGTTTTTTAAACTACAGGTCCCAGAAGGCACTTTAATCTGTTGTTCAATTCTGATTGGCCGTTCATGAATCACATGATCCAAACTTGTGACTGCCAGGGACATTCACATCCCTGTGTTTGCCTGTTTGGAGCAAGCAGTTTTTGCGGAGGTTTATGAAATTTTCGAGGTAAGACTGGACCCCCCCGAGATTTGGAACTGCTATTAGTGCAGATTGTAAGCATACATGACAGCGCACCAACGCGCTAATCTGTCCTTGCTCGCTTGCTCCACAGATCAACTAAACGTCCTACTGTGTGAAAAACTCGGCCCCAGAGTCAGAATCCCCTTTTTGCGGCCACCGCGGACCGGTGTCTAAGTAAGTGTAGCTTTTGAGGTAATTAATTCCCAGCGGTGCACCAGAGTGTCACCGCAGTAGGAGCCAACTAAAACGCGCTTTGTTTACTTGTTCTAGGAAATCTAATGAGCTGAATTTTAAACGTCTAAAGATACCGCACAGGCTGGCAACATCTGGGTTAGGAGTCAGAACCCCCCCCCTGCGGTCACCGCGGTCCGGTGTCCAAGTAAGTCGATCACTTGTTGAGATGACCACTAGTGTTGCACAAGTGTGTCACCGACTGAGCAATTGACTAAATCCCGCCTTCTTTACTTACTTTCAGAAATTAAATAAAGCAGAATTCTAAGTGCTTTAGAACACCGCACAGGTTGGCAAAGACCCACGTAGAACGCAGGTAACCAATTTCAGTACAATCACGACGCGTACGTAAGGTCCCCCCCTACCCCGCTGGACTTGACTTACTTTTTACTCTGTTGCAGCGTAAACCCCACAACTTAGACGACATTCCCATAGAACACAGGAGTAACTGTGGGCAGGAATTATACAAGGTACGCAGTAATCCGTCACTCGCATTGTTCTGAGAGCAGTGGCTTGAGGACCCACTTTGTAGTAAACAAACTGTTTTGTTCTTCTTTTCAAACAGTTCCCATGGACTAGATTCACACTGCCCTGACGAGAATCCTGCAAGTCCTTTATCAGGATTCGAAACGCGTCGGCACCCCCCCCCTTTTTTTCACGTTCACTGGCCAGTTGGCCAATGTTATTGATGCAGAAATGGGCAATACTCCTGATATTTAATTGATTGTCTCTTGTTCAGGTCATGGTAGTTGAATTGGTTGAAAACATTCTTTTTCCTTTCCATTTATAATGGTTGGCTAAATTATTCTTCAAATGTATAAGGTTTTGTGGTCCATGCTTCATAAATGTATGTATGGTGATATTTTCTCATGGTAAAAGTACCCCCTGTTTTTTGTCATAATGTTCGATACATGTTGGTTTAATAGTTTCCTTGTTGTATAATGTCTAACACATGTTTTTTCACTGTATATATGCATAAACTGTTTTTCTGAAATTGTGTATGGCGAAGACTTGAGGTTGATAGTGGCCTTATCTCTGTCTTTTCTGAATATCCCCCTTTTTCTGTAAATTGAGTAACAATTGAAAACATAAACTGTTTTGGGTAAACTAATAAACTGTGGTTTACTTGTACATAAATCAGTGTGTACTCTAAGTAGCTCGGAGGCATAGGCAATTGTTTCTGTTCACATTAAGGTTTGGCCAGATGTACATAAGCTTTCAGACGGGGCAATGTCTGAGCAGTCTGTTTGTCCCTTACTGTGGAGAAATATCGAAGCGGACATCCCGGTCCTCCCAGAGCGCATCAAGCACGGACAGCATCCTCGGCGATTGTCCTGTATAGAACGCCTGTCCACACTTCATACCCGAGTCTCCGCTGACCCTCACACACACAGAGTGCTGTGACTCCACCATGCCCCCGCTGTGCCCGAGAGTCCTACCTTGGCCGCAGGCTCCCTCCTGACTCTCGTCTCCCCTGCTCTGGGCGGGTTCTGGGGCAGGCTGGGGCTGGGCGCCGCTCTACATGTCTGCAGCGGCTCTGGGACAGGTGTCCCGGGGTTCGTGGGTGTCTCGGAGTGACCCTGCTGTGCACGCGGCTCTGGGGTTAGCACCAGGAAGGTCACCGCTCGGCTCCATGTGAGTGGCTCAGGGGTTAGAGGCGGCAGACCTGGAAGCTGAGATCGGTCCTGGACCAGGGTTCAATTCCCCGCCTCGGCGGGTCTTGGGCTAAAAGAATTCCACGGACTCGATAATTCTCGCTTCGGTGCCTACTCGACTCACGGGTTCACACTCTGCGACTCTGGGCAATAGCTTGCTTAATCTCCACTACGGCCCCTCGCGGCGGGATGCCTGGCTTTCACCTTGTGGATACCCTGCCTGGGGTTATCTCACAGGGGAATACCAGGACGGGTTCCCTAAGCAAGCGCCGTGAGACCCCTTTGCGGGGGTGATACGTGCGCTATATAAGTAACTACGTTTACGTTTACGTTTATGGGCATGTCCGTGAACTGCATGCTCTGATGGTCGGCGATCGACGTGCTGACGTGCAATCATCTCGCTGCTGTGTTTGGCTGATGTCTGCGTTGGCGCCCACGTCTGAGCTGGAGATTCAAACGCCCGGTGTCTGCATTTGATCTTCAAGCAACAAAAACTCGCGGATCAGAGCCTCCGTCTTGTTGCACGTGGGACAGGGACAAAGTTAATAATGAAGACAAACATCAGTTGAAAAAAATAAATAAAGTACACGCCCACAGTGGCCACGTCTTCATGACGTTGCGGAGAGGGAAGAAATCGCGGGAACGCCCACTAATCTGGTCCGGCCATGACGGACAGCTCTCTGTTCCAATGGCTAGCCTCCATTTATGGAGCAAGCCAATGGAACAGAGGGGCGGATTCCCAAGCACATATTATTCTCATTAGGTTTTCGCCTGCGCTTAAAAGGTGCGCAGAGCGCAGCTTTGAACGAGGCGAAACCTAATAAAGTATCCGCCACAGCATCATGACGAATATGTGCTTGGTGACGTGCACACATAGATATATTATCTTTCTGAGACTGGCTATTTCTTTTATTTTTTTTCGTTTTTGCCAAAACTCTGCAGCATCAACCATAAAATTTTGTTTTTCTTTTGCAACAAATAATGGCAAAGTATTAAGATCAGTTAACACCTTTCAAAGGCAAAACTTTCACGAAACTCTGTTGCAGATGTTAACATTCCACCTAATTTATGACATTTTTCGCTTTTCCATACCAATGTGAAAATCGTGACTTTTGTGAAAATTTATGTAGCATTTAGCCTTATCTAACACTAAAAGATGTCTCATGTGCAGATATGCTTTGCACAAAATGCTTCTCTCTGCACTGACTTTGTCAGAAGAAAACTTTGAAAATTATGAACAATTGCCGGATACACGGAGTCAGTGTAAATCATATTCTGCTGGTCTATCTGTGTTAAAATGAACTCCCTAAAACGGTAATCCCCAAAAATTACTTTGACTAGGAAAACTGTGAAAATTGGGCAAATCATGATTTTTGTAGAACCTTGTAGATTTGCCCCTTTCACCTTTTCATTTGACTGATTACACACCTACACCATGCTAAAAGTCCTGGATTCCCACCACACCACGTTCTTTGTATCGTGGGTGGCTTCAGATATGAATTATTTGAATCCCTTGCTGCATCTTTTTCATGTGCACTGTTAAAGTCAGGGTCGGGGTTTTACAACCAATTAGGGTAGTTTTCACCTCCTAATTGAGTGTTGTGTTCTATGTAGATACTTAGGGCTGCATTTACAATCTCTTGAGTAGGGCAGCGCCACAAGCCTTCCTGCTGCCCTACGTCAAAAGACAAGGGCAGGAATATACCGTATATATCATATACAGTGTATTCCTCTCCTTCCCCCTGCACTGGTGCACAAATCGCTGTCATGCGCCAACGCAGGCACCTTTGTGCCATGGTGCAAAAGTGTCTGTGTTTTAGGGGTGATTGTTTATATGCAGGAAGGGGTACCTTCCTGCACAAAAACAATCAAATGGAGGTGATTTCCTTTTTCTGTGTGTGCCGCAGAATGCAGCACACAGAGGAAGAGGAAAAGACTAGGAGAAATAATGTTATTTCTCCTCGTTGCACCTCCACTACACAACCCCCGGGGAGGCATAGGTTTTTGACACGTTTCCGGGTTTACAAAATCTCGTAAATCTGGGAATGTGTCCAAAGCCATGGGTGTTGCGTAGGAACACTGACTGCAACACCCACGGCACATCTCCCTTTCACAGGGTGAGGCAAATCTGCGACTTACGATGCGTTGGCTCAGTACATATCTACAAGGCCATGAAAAGCCACGCAGGATGGCTTTACGTGGTCTTGTGGATATTGTCCTGCAGTGTGCTCCGCCGAACCGTTGCAAAAAGTGACGTTCTGGCGAAGCAGGGGCCTTGTAAATGACGCCCTTAATTTTATTTCAAAAGTTTACATTTCAAACAATTCTCTAAATAAAAAAGGACAAGGCAGAACAAAACTTGTGGCCAGTTTTCTTCCAGACAATGCATTATTGGTTGTTATGTTGATCTCATATTCCAAGTTATCAGTAAATTCATAATCCTGAAGAGCCGTGGAGCCGTGGTGGAGATGCAGATGCAGTTCTTTAGGTTCTGCCCATCCATCATCCTAGTCATGGGCCTTGTTCAGCCTCCCCCAAAAAATGGTACCTCATAAACTCTGGTATATACGAATTGGAAGTACAATGGGCACATCTAAGTAGCTTGTTAGGAGTGCCATGGTGACCCTCTTGTTAAACTCGCTCCCTCTTCCTATGTACTGTAACACAGGGGCAAATTAAAGAGGAGATAAGGAGTTGGACCCCAAGGTGCCACTAAAAATGAGGAAGGATTGAAAATTCCAGGTGTGGGTGCCCTGCTAATTTCTCATTTCCCCCCAGAGTTTCATCCAGATATTTTTGATACTTTTAGAACTTGAAATGTTTGGGGGAAACAAACAGGTGTTCCTTCATATCTTGTAAATCAACACCCCATCGAAATTATAGGGCAAATACTAATGAGACTCGAAAGTGGACATTTTCTGTTTAGTGGATTCTGGTTATATTGCGGTCTACGTGTTTTCAACGTTCTTTAGTAGGGATACTGACCACTTGAGACACCAAATCATTATTCTTTAGTTTGCCTATACATTTTCCTGCACTTTGGTGTTAAATTGATAGGCCGGCGCTCCTCACACTAGTAAGATTGAAAGGAGCAGAATACAATCAATATTCTTTTCAAATTGTGTCTTTTTTCATTGTCTGGCGTAATTGTATTGTAAGGTCATTTAAAACTTTTAAACCAATATTGATTTCCCATTATTTGTTTAGGGATTTCAGATCTCTACGACCAATAGTTGTGTTCTCCGGAAAGGTTTCTTTTTAGGACAGAGCAAGAGATTCTGCGTCTTCCATGAAACGTTCCTGCTCCAACAAATGAGATTCCTCTGCAGAATATTTTGATGGTGTGCTTTCTATGAAATTGATTGATTTTCCAATGAAACATTTCTTTTCTGCTCAGATTTTAACATGCATCATTATTATATTATAATAGTTCCTCAGAGTCCCGAGAATGCCATTAAAAAAAATCTATTTTTTATGTTCAGAACCTGTCTAATTTTGGTATGCACAAACATCACATATGAGTCATTGCTCATTCCAGCACGTTTTTTTCAGCTCTTTATCTTCATGTTATTGTTATTCTTTTTGTCTTCCCTTTCACATAATTTATATACTGCCATCAGCTGCTCTTGGATAAACCAATGTACATTGACATGATGAAAGCTGATGCCAAGTTCCCACAGAAGACTGTGCTGTATAGTTCCTATAAACCTATATAGGATCTGCGCTTTTAGACAGCATACACTGTAGGATTGGTGTCTGGACTGATTAGACACCCCCAACGGGTATGTTAGCCTGTATACCAGTTAGCTCACAGTGCCACTAGAATCCCCTCTTACCAAGGAGAGAATAGTTCTTGGCAACTATCGAACATGACAACCCTTTCCCATCAGGGATCATAGAAACAGTGTGATACTTTTTGCTCAGTCACTCGTGCTCACTTTGTCTCAGAGAGATACACAGAATAAACAGTGGGGATGTTTTTCAATAAGCATTTATTGAACCAGTGTCATTCTAGTGTATAATAAGTGTGCTGAAACAACCATTAGACAGTAACAGATATATATGATTTTAAGCACTAACGGTAAAAGGATGGTAGCTTTCTACCATTGTGTTAAAACAATGAATACAGGCAAGTATATAAAATACATGACGGTAATAAATGTGTACTCCTACGATGCAACCCTAACTAGATGTACCTAAAAGTACCTTGCATGAATGTAGGTTAAAAGCCAAGAATCCCTCTAGGATAAAGTCAACCCCATTACCTGAAGTGAGAAACTGTGGGACCCCGTCTTGGTCTTGAGATGGACACCCCGTAAGGGATGTCAGACCACTGCGAGCTGGAGTGTCTGTGTGCAGGAGCCTCAGTGTCTCGTGTCAGTGTGTCAGCATGGAAGTCATTTTCTCCTCTGACTACCTCAGCAAGATATGGTGTATATATACCCAAAGTGGTACCCCCTGGGGATATACCTTGCTGTGTCATGTCGAACAAGGATGACGGAAGGAATGACCCTTATACATAGTTATTATGCAGGAGACGGTAGGCCTGTTGTCCTGCTGTGATTCCAAGAATCCTCATGCATAATGAATGAGGCTTAACCCCATGTCATCTTTAGGCATTACAGTAACTCGGTAAAAGGTCAGTACTAAGAACCGTTATGCAGTGTAATATCAGGGGAATGTGGGTGAAAGGTGCATTCATTACCTGAGCCGATATTGGGGTACCTATATGGAACATAACACCCACTCCTCATCCGACTGGATGACATAAAAAAATTCTAACGTACGGCTAAATGTAATACACCAATGAGTCCATAAAAATAGTACTTAAAAAATGTAAAAGTCTGAGAAATGCAACAAAACATACATTGCAGGCGATAGAAGTCTGTACTAAACTATGTGCGTATATATAGTTAGAACAAAGAGTGACTGAAAGCCATGCAGTTTAGACAAAGTGTCTTGTTTAAAATTCCAAATTTGGTTGTTTTTGAAAAAAGCCGAATATTTCTAGCACATGATGAGCCAAATGTTTATGTGTCCTGGCTGGGAGATGCAACGTCACTGTTGCCTGCAATCGCAGATGAACGGTCCCTGCAACACCTCACAGATCAGGTCAATTGAGCACAGATGTTCCTCCGTATTCACCACAGCCACTGCTGGGGATGTATGAGTATCATCAAAGGCCTGAGTACTTGTTGAGGAGCCGGTATCCTTTCTGACAGGAGCTAAATCATCCTGTGGTGGCTCTAAGAATGCATACATCAACATTGGAATACGCTGAGGACACTGCAGAAGATGGTTCGTTATTGGGTCCAGTAAAGCATCAACGTCCGGTGGCGCATTTGTTGGAAGTGTCAGACAGATATCCAACACACACATTTTTGTCCGCACAACAGGCATCGGAGGACAAGCAGAATACAGTCGAACCAGACTGGTCTAAATGACAAGAACCAAGACTCGCTCAGTTCTCGTAGATGAGGTGTGCCCAGATGGATTACCATGCGATCACGATATCAGCGCTCTAAGAGCATTCTTTCTATCTCCTTGGTGACTGGGACATCCATTGCATAGCAGAAAAATGACAATCAGGATACCTACTGTTAGGAACTGGATCAGCGGAAACCCTCCAAAAATGTTTCTGAATACGGAGATTATGAAGTTGGGAATAACTCAGAGGATTGTCTGAAAGGTGCTTACAGTCCAGAAGTTATGGTCTTAAATAAGTGGACAATGCCCGTCGTATCGGACATGTTAAAGATATGTTTTACCATTTCCGTGAAATGAAAAGGGCAGTTTGTTTGTAATAGTGCCTTTATCTCAGCCGAGGACCTTGCAACCTTGAGATCATAAGTTTACCCGGCGGGGGTTAAGGGCTGTAAGAGCATGGCTTTCAATAGGCTCAGAGTATCAAACCGTATAAAGGAAACGTTTAACAAATGCCATAACGGTGCCTCCCTGATTGTGTGGGTCGGTGGAAACAATACTTGTGTACAGCAAGTAACCCTGGAGCGTACAGTGGCAAGATATGCGATACCCAGGAACATCCCACAACAACCTTGATCATTCAGCATCAAGTAACTCCCATTTGAAAGCAACTTGAATACCGGATTAATCACGTCAGCTGGGGTCCCTTTCAAGTGACAGGATAAGTTTGCAACCGAACCATTACAGGCCCATGAAGCATGATATCCTGGCATATGAGAGATCCACTTAAAGAGTTCTCGTAGTTGGTACCACTAAGGAACACTTCCATGTCCCCATTCCTGCATCGAAATCTGTACAGCAATTCCCAAGATTCCTTGTTACATCCCTACCCATCGCTTCATATCTGCTTGCTTATTGTTGTTCTAGGCAACATTGAAACTGGAAAGTTTTGACTGGTAGTGTTATATGGCCATGAATTACCATTCTGTGGATGGAGACTCTGCCACAGTAAAAGGTAACCTGTCAAGTTTTTCAATACGTAGCATTGTATATTTTGCTCTCCTTTGTGTCATTGTTATCTGCTTTTCAGTTAGATTGTATGCAGAAAATAGGGATGTACTGTTGATAAATCGCCAAGGCACATAACCAGCAGGCAATGATTGCAGCGTCCTGCTTCATAACATACTAGAACATAGTTGAGATTTTCCATGTTGTAGTATGGACAAGTCCTGTTCTAGTATATCAATAGCAGAAGATACAATGTTGTATAGTGAATAAATCCTGAATGTTAATGTAGTCATACTGTTAGATTTGGGGGTCTCTAGTTGGCACAGGTAGGTACTTGTGACAAATAGGGACCCTTGCCTCTAGTCAGGATAAGGGGGTAGACTCCTAAAATAACCCCTGCTCACCCCCTTGGTAGCTTGGCACGAGCAGACAGGCTTATCTCAGAGCCAGTGTGTAAAGCATTTGTGAACACATACAGTAATCCAGTGACAACACTACAGATGGACACCACACAGTTGTATATCAAAAATAAGTATTCTTTATATAGATTTAACACAAGACGACAAACAAAATCCGACAATACTGTACTTAAAATGGTAGAATTAGCTTAGTTCTCTTTAAATCTTAAAATGCAACACTTTGAGTCAATGTACCTTGTTAAAATGCGACACACAGGGCAACAAAAGTGTTGCAAAGATGGTGATGCGTTGACTCCTTACTGCGTTCCTGGGGCGATGCGGCGAGCAACGCCGCGATGCGATGACATTTTGGTGCAAAAAAATAAAGAAGTTTTCTTCTTGATGCGGCACGCTTTTCCGATGTTGCAAGGAGTCTCGACTCGATGCGGCAGCTGCAGCGGCGACACCCTTGTTCCGTGATGCGAGGACAGTGACTTTGGTGGCGACACTCTTCTCCGACGATGCGAGATGCTTCCGCTCGATGCGACAGCTGCAGTAGCGACACCCTTGTACTTTGATGCGACGACAGCTTCTCCGACGGCGCCACGCTTCTCCGTGGATGCAAGGCGCTTCTCTTGATGAGGTGCAATGCGACAGCTACAGCGGCGACATCCACGACGGCTGCGATGGCGACACGCTTCTCCTTCGTTGCGAGATGCTTCTCCTGATGTGGTGCAATGCAACAGCTACAGCAGCGACATCCACGATGCGACGGCAGCGGCTACGATGGCGCCACGCTCATAATTCGTTGCGAGATGCTTCCAACTCCTTGCGACATGCAGTCCCTCAGAAGGCCCAAAACCGCAGCAGGCACTTCCAAAGCACTCTTGGGGAGCTGGGGGTTGAAGTCTGTTGTCCCTGAGAATTCTAACAAAACAAAAGAAAGGAGTATCCCCAGTACACAGAGTCCTAGTGATCTAGCACGGAGATTGAGAAATGTGGAAAGAAAGAATTCTTTCTTTTTTAAGAAACCCCTCGTCGGTGACATGCTTCATCATCGGGGTCCACCCGAGTGACCGAGTGCCACTCAGGTGTGCTTCGACGCCTGCACTGCAGCGGAGCTGGATTTTTTGTGAATGTGTGGGGAAGTTTGTGAAGATTAAAAAGTGTCCTACATGTACTCCCTAAAGACTTTATTCTGGAGTCAGTATAACACTGCTAAACAATGGTGGGATACTTCTATTGGTTTTATTTGACAAGGTAGTATCAGATTGTGCATAAAAGTATGGTCAACATGTTTCAACCGTGTGTGATTTTTTTGTTTTCTTCAGGACCAAGAGGGGTGAGCCGGGAGGTCTGCACTCGCTAAGGTGCACCCTTCCCTGACCAGCCTGTGTGCTAGACCGTGTACTTACGGTTTAGCTTGCTTACAGCCTTCTGTGTAAGGGAAATCTGAAACAATAGAACAGAGCATGGTAATGGTTATACATAACTTTGTATTTTACTCCAAATGGAAAGATTTATGTCTCCGTGTGATTCAGTTTGTGCATGCAATAGCCGTTCAGACAAAGCATGCTTATACACACCGTCTATTGCAAGTGTCCAAATCGTGTAACCCAGCTGGATATCTGCTGAGTGCCATACATACCCACTATACATTTGTCTTTTTCGTTTTTAAGTGGGTGTCAAGCGTTCCTCAAAATATTTTTACGGGCGCTGAGTGACTAGATCTAGTCAGTATGTGTATATATAGTCCTTGAGATAACTCCGACATATATACACTTTTTCATGCGAAATAGGGCGAGAGAATCAAGGCATCTTTCATCAGTGATCTAATTATACAGGCTGTGTTTGAGTGACATAGTTGGGAAACATTCGACAAACGAACTTACTAGTAATTACTGTTGGTAGAGCCCCATGGATGCCGTGGGGGGGCCGCCTTTGAGCGTTCTGTGGGCATAAATGGCAGGCATGAGTTTTGTGATCAACGGGACGTTGTGGTCGGAGGCGCCCGGTTTTTTAAGTTAAGGCTGTATCAAAGCATAGTTTACCTACCCCCCAGCCAGGAAACTTACTTGTCATCAGGCATCTGGAAACCTATCCTTACCGCACGGCGTCCCAAGGATAGTGCCGGTTGCACTTCCGTGTAATTTAAACAGGCGCCTAGCGGTTGGATGGTCAGTAGCCAATCAGAACGCGCATCACCCGATCACGTGACCGCGGCTTCTGACTACGTTGTGCAATGTGCACTGCGGTTAAGGGACCCTGTTGGGAGATGTTACTTTATGTGAAACTAAGGGGATCTGTGCAAAGTGTTGTAGGTATAACTCATACAACTTTATTGATCCTATGGGCAAAGTTAGTAAGAACAGAGCAGATATTGGCTTGTGTTTGGCAAAAAAAGGGGTGTGGATTTTGTTGTAGGTGCAACTACTCCAACTTTGTTGATCCTACGGACAATGTCAGTAAAAAAAGTAAAAACAGAGCAGGTATTGGCTCATGCTTGGCAAAAATGTGTGGATTTTTTTTTTTAAATCTTTTTATTAATGCACGTAAATGAAATCATAAAACACATACATTAAATACACTGGGTTGCATTTCACATGGATTACATATATATACGTCCTCCTGATCAAAATAAATACAGCAGAATTAACAACATACGGGTTCAGGGGTCCTCCGACATTACTGGATCATCCAGTTCGGCAGGAGGAGCGCATATATCACCCCTATATGTATTCCAGGGCCCCCAGATCTTGACCCATTTCTTGGGTCTCCCCCTGGCCACATACACCGCCCGTTCTTTAAACATGCACTAATCCAAGTCTGCCATCATTTTCCCAACAGTAGGCGGCTGTTTCGCAACCCACAATTGAGCGATATTACGCTTGGCAATACCGCATGCCAACGTGGCCCACACCTTCCCATGGGATGAGAGGTCAGTAGGGTCCCAAACATTCAGGAGGCACCGCCGTGCCTCCAACTCAAAGGTCACTCCCCACACCTCACGTACCTTGGCATGAATTGCAGACCAATACCCCCGAATGAGAGCACAGTCCCACAACATATGAAAGAACGTTCCAACCTCGCCACATCCTCTCTTGCACGTATCACTTGCCGTCAAACCCATTCGCACCATCCGTGGGCCAGTCACATAGCAGCGGTGGAGGATCTTTAATTGAACCAGACGGAGCCTCATTTGAATTGCAACGACCCTCGGAGAGGCCACGGCCTCCCTCCAGTCCCCATCATCTAGGATCAGTCCATCAGCTATCCACTGGTCCCTAAGTACCACCAGGGGATCCTCCGTGTGATTAACTAGTTTTTTATAAATCAAGGAGATTGTCTTCATGGGAAGATGACCATCCAACACTCGATCCTCCAACGGGGAAGCCTCCGGGAGCGTCGTTTCCCGGGGAATACCAGCAAGCAGCGCATGCCTAATCTGGAGGTAACAAAACTTCTCACTCTCTTGCAATTGATATCGTTCCTACAAAGTTTCAAACGGGAGGATACCATTCTTACCTCAGAGATCTCCTACTCGGGAAATCCCAATGAGGTCCCATTTGTTAAAGCCCTTGGACTTCCATAAGCTGCCCAAGCATTCAGAATTCCAAAGAGGTGTAGCCAGTGTGATCTTCCCCTCCCATTTAAGGGAGCAGTTAGCCTCGTGCCAGACCTGAACAGCAACCGCCGCTGGCCCCACCAGGGGAAAACATCCTCTCCTCGCATATAGTGCCCTAGTAAATTCTCCCCCGAGAATCTGGCCGCGGTCCATGGTATAGCCGGGATCCACAGGCGAGCCATAAATGGCCTGATTAACCGCCGCCAATTGTGACGCCCAATAATACTTACGAATATTAGGCAGACCGATCCCCCCGTCATACCACGGCAACGTCAATTTCGCAAATGCAATTCTGGGCCTACCGTCCCAAAGAAGCTGTCTCTGTAGAGACTCAACCTCCCTGAAGTACGTCGGAGGAACCGGGTCCATGGAGTTCTGGAGCGCGTATAGGAAACGAGGAAGAGCCATCATTTTAAACGGAACAGCACGACCAAGAAGAGAGAGCGGAAGCGATTTCCAACGAGTCACATCGCGTCTAAGCCAAACCAGGGGCGGCAACAGGTTATTGGAGTATCTGCTCTGAGGGTCCAAGGATTTAAAAATACCAAGATGTTTGAATCCCTCCATTTCCAGTTTAACCGGACAACTTGGAAGAACCTCCGGGGGATCACCACTCAAAACAAAAAGGACCAACTTCGTCCAGTTAATGGCGAAGCCTGAGTATCTTCCAAACACCCCCAGAACGTCTAAAAATGCTATGAGCGAAGTCCGAGGAGAGGTCAGATACAACAAAATATCATCCGCATAAAGCGATATCTTGTCCTCCCAGTCGAGTGTCCATCTGAGCCCCTTGATTGACCTGTCCCAACGGACCCAAGCCGCAAGTGGCTCGAGCACCAAAGCAAATAACAGCGGGGAGAGAGGACATCCCTGTCTGGTGCCCCTCCCCAACGCAAAATCAGCCGATCTATGGTTATTGACAACTCAACTACTCGGGCCAGCGGACCGGAGTATAAAAGGCGGACCCAAGAAACAAACTCCGAGCCTATGCCCATCTTGCCCAAAACGGCAAAAAGATAGGGCCATTCCACTCTGTCAAATGCCATGGTGGCATCCAAGGATAACAAAATCGTCGGCTCGTGTATTTGTGCTGCCCCTCCGAGAACCCCATGCAACCTGCGCAGATTAAGAGCCGTATTCTGGCGGGGCATAAAACCTGACTGATCCGGATGAACCAGTGTCGTGATGACCTTTACCAGGCGAGTCGCCAACAGTTTTACCAAGACTTTTGCTTCGGCATTTAACAAGGAGATAGGCCGGTAGGAGGAACACTTGGTATTCGGCTTACCTTCCTTATGCAAGACTATGATGTTTGAAACACGCTGATCATACGGAAGCAGACCCCTCTCCCTACTCTCCACAAACATGTCCCTAACGAAAGGAGCCAACATATTCGCGTTTACTTTGTAGAGCTCAACAGGGAGCCCATTAGGGCCAGATGCCTTACCAGAAAGAACCCCTCTAATCGCCTGCGCCACTTCATCATTTGTAAGGGGAGAGTCAAGGAACTCCCTCTCCTCATCCGAAAGAGTGGGCATCGGGATGTCACGGATCAAGTCTGAATTCTCGGACTCCGGGTATTTACATTCAGCCGCATACACCTTCTTATAATAGCCAGCAAACGCGTCAACAATCTCCTGCGGGTTCGTAATTTTATCTGATCCAGCGGGCTGCAGCACCAGAACCAACCGAGACGCCCAATCCCCTTTCTCCAACCAGGCAATCAGTTTACCGGCCTTGTCCCCGTGTTCGTACACCCTACTCTGGGTATCTGCCAATTGTGACTTTGCGTTATCCCGGGCCAGGCTCCGGCACTCATCCTTATGGAGGCTCAAACGATGCAGCCCCTACGGTGTGGAAGCAAGCGACACCTCCCGCTCTAGCGCAAACAACTCTGATTCCACCCTATCAATCTCAGCGCGCTCCTCATTCTTCTTTCCGGAAATATACGATTGCAGTTCCCCTCTAAGGACCGTTTTATACGCTTCCCATAGGGAACACTTGGAGTCCACCGAGTCTACGGTCTCTCGAAAATATCTGTCAGCCACACGTACAATCTCCTTTTTTGCCACTGGGTCTTGGACCCTCCAAGCGCTAATAGGTGCAACCTGGGCCACATCACGCCCGCCAAGGTCTAAACTGATCCAAATAGGTGAGTGATCCGATACCCCCCTAGCCAAGTGCCGCACCTCCCAGAGCCACGCAGCCTGGGCCGAAGGCACCAGTACATAATCTATCCTGGAAAGGGATTTGTGCACCGCCGAGACATGTGTGTATTGAGAATCACCGGGGTTCCTAAGCCTCCACCCATCAACCAGACCTGTAGTGTCCACAAAATCAGCCAACCACCTCCGGGACGGCAACAACTCCCGAGCCGGGCACCTATCAACATACCCATCCATAACTGCGTTGAAATCACCACCAACAATCAACAACCCAACAGGCAACATCAAAAAGATCTTGCAAAGATCGTGAAATGTATTAAGAGGGGTATGGTTGGCCAATTGATCCGAAAACACTCCCCAGATGTGGTGTTATTGCAGGAAACTCACCTTATGGGAAAGAGGGGCATGGCAGTGGTCAAAAGAGCTCGAAGTATAAAGACACACTTGTACATACCCGCCCCAAACAGGGCAATACAGGTGAACAGACCACAGCACTAAGTGCATGGGGTTTGCCTAAAGTCACCGGGCACTACCCGTGCGGGAATTGCAGTGTATGCCACTTGACCACTGCAACAAAAACCCTACAACTGGAAAGAGCAAAAATTTGGATACAGCGTACACACACAAATTGCAATAGCCTGAACGTAGTATACCTAGTGACATGTCCATGCGGTTTGCAGTATGTGGGCATGACCGGAAGGAAGGTCAAGCAACGCATCTGTGAACACAGAAGCACAATCAGGTGCAAAAAGGTAACCACCAAACTCACTGAACATTTCCTGGCAATGAACCACACCACGAATGACATAAGGTGGACTATAATTGAACCTATACAACCTGGTGGCAACACAGCACAATGCCTGTTTGAAAAAGAACAACGATGGATATACAGACTATCCACGAATATATCAGGATTGAATGACAATATACCCTGGTCCACTGTAAAACAGAGATGATTTTTTTTCCCCTCAAGAATGTACTACGAACAATGCCACTATTTAGTTACTCGAGGTGAGGGCTATAGGTATCATTACTTATGAAAAACACCTGTGGTAATATGCTCATAATTTAGTTCCAAGTGAAACATCTGAGAACACCTCTCTACACAATTATCGGTCCAACAGAGTCCCCTGACACGTACTCCTCGGGTACACTTCATTTTATTCTATTCATATGACAGTCCGTGGTTTTTGATAGTCAAAAAATCCACACATTTTTGCCAAGCACGAGCCAATACCTGCTATGTTTTTTACCGTTTTTACTGACATTGTCCGTAGGATCAACAAAGTTGGAGTAGTTGCACCTACAACAAAATCCACACCCCTTTATTTGCCAAACACGAGCCAATATCTGCTCTGTTCTTACTAACTTTGCCCATAGGATCAATAAAGTTGTATGAGTTATACCTACAACACTTTGCACAGATCCCCTTAGTTTCACATAAAGTAACATCTCCCAACATGGTCCCTTAACCGCAGTGCACATTGCACAACGTAGTCCGAAGCCACGGTCACATGATCGGGTGAGGCGCGTTCTGATTGGCTACTGACCATCCAATCGCTAGGTACCTGTTTAAATTACAAAGAAGTGCAACCGGCACTATCCTCGGAACACCGTGCGGTAAGGATAGGTTTCCAGAGGGGAAGGCGCCTGATGACAAGTAAGTGTCCTGGGCTGAGGGGTAGGTAAACTATGCTTTGATACAGCGTTAACTTAAAAAACCGGGTGCCTCCGACCACGACGTCCCGATGATCGCAAAACTCATGCCTGCCATTTATGCCCACAGAACGCTCCAAGGCGGTCCCCCCCACGGCATCCATGGGGCTCTACCAACAGTAATTACTAATAAGTTCGTTTGTCGAATGTTTCCCAACTATGTCACTCGAACACAGTCTGTATACTTAGATCACTGATGAAATATGCCTTGATTCTCTCGCCCTATTTCTCATGAAAAAGTGTATATATCTCGGAGTTATCTCTGACTCAAGGACTATATATACACATACTGACTAGATCTAGTCACTCAGCGCCCGTACAAATATTATGAGGAACCCTTGACACCAACTTAAAAACGAAAAAGATAAATGTATAGTGGGTATGTATGGCACTCAGCAGATATCCAGCTGGGTTACACAATTTGGACACTTGCAATAGACGGTGTTATAAGCATAATTTGTCTGAACGGCTATTGCATGCACAAACTGAATCACACGGAGAAAGAAATCTTTCCATTTGGAGTAAAATACAAAGTTATGTATACCCTTGCACCATTACCATGCTCTGTTCTATTGTTTCAGATTTCCCTTACACAGAAGGCTGTAAGCAAGCTAAACCATAAGTACACGGTCTAGCACACAGGCGGGTCAGGGAAGGGTTCACCTTAGCGAGTGCAGACCTCCCGGCTCACCCCTCTTGGTCCTGAAGAAAACCAAAAAATCACACACGGTTGAAACATGTTGACCATACTTTTATGCACATTCTGATACTACCTGGTCAAATAAAACCAATGGAAGTATCCCACCATTTTTTAGCAGTGTTATACTGACTCCAGAATAACGTCTTTAGGGAGTACATGTAGGACACTTTTTAATCTTCACAAACTTCCCCACACATTCGCAAAACATCCAGCTCCGCTGCAGTGCAGGCGTCGAAGCACACCTGAGTGGCACTCGGTCACTCGGGTGGACCCCGATGATGAAGCATGTCGGGGTTTCTTAAAAAAGAAATAATTCTTTCTTTCCACATTTCTCAATCTCCATGCTAGATCGCTAGGACTCTGTGTCCTGGGAATACTCCTTTCTTTTGTTTTGTTAAAATTGTATCTAGGGGACCAAGGAGTAGGAACCCATTTGAATACCCTTACTCTCTCTTTGTTGATTATGTCCCTGAGAATTCAGCAGGAGGCAAGCTCTTCTCTTAAGCCCTTGGAGATCCTTTACAAGTTGAAATAAAGCACACAAAGTTCCTTTCTCCTTTCTTTGGCAGCCAGGCAACCACTACAGGCCATTCCCCCAAGCAGCACCTCAGCTTAGGGATAGTCTCTCCTCAGTTTCTTCTGGTTCCTCTCCTCAGCAAAGGTTTCTTCTTGTTGTCCAAAAGTGATCTAAATTCTTGGGATCAGTGTCCCAATACTTATACCCCAAAATCTTTTCTCCTCTGAGGGCAGAGGGGCCTTTGCCTAGTCCTAACCAGTTCTGGTCAGTCCTGGAGCACTCTGTTTACATGACTCCTTCCTGCCTTTCACAATGCAGGGCAGAGACATCAGACGCCCCACAGGAGGTGGAGCCAGCATTGTGGAGGGATGGCACAGCCCTAGTCAGGTGCCAGGTGCAACTCCTCCCACCCATCTAGATGCAGATCTCTCTATTTTCCACTGGGCTGGCTCACCCTGTCTCCTGGAATCCCCCAGCCCCTGTCACTCAAACTCCAGCCACGGAATACACAACCTAGCAGAGGCAGGCTTTGATAGTTAGACAAGAAAATACCTACTTTCTAAAAGAGGTATTTTCAAACACAGGATGTTAAAATCAACTTCACTAAAAGATGTATTTATCATTCTGAGTTCAGGCATACTAATCTCGAATTTCTAGCATGTTCCCTGAGTCAGTTAGGATTATAAAATATAATAATCTAACTGCCTATTCTGGCCTATGGAGAACAGGTAGCCTTGCAATAGTGAAAAACAAAAATGTCTGTAATTCACTATTAGGACATGTCACACACATCAGGGCTTGTCCTTCCTTATACGTACAATGCACCCTGCCCTTGGGCCTACCATAGGGGTGTCTGATATGAAGAAAAGGGAAGGTTTAGGGACTGGCAAGTGGGTGCACTTGCCCAGTCAGCATGGCAGTACCAGACTGCACACAGGCTCTGCAATGGCAAGCCTTAGACACACTTTTACAGGCTGCTTCTGTGGGTGGCACAACCAGTGCTGCAAGACCACTGGCAGCATTTGGTTTACAAGTCCTGGGCACACTCAGTACATTGTACTACGGTCTGACAAGTAAACAAAACGAGCCAATCATGGAATCACTAATCCATACACCAATTTACAATAGGGAGAGCATATGCACTTCAGCACTGATCAGCAGTGGTAAAGTGCCCAGAGTCATAAAAACAACAAAAACAGGTCAGACAAAATACAGGAGGAAGGCAAAAAGTTTGGCGATGACCGTGCAAAAAGGGCCGAGTCCAACACATACAACTACAGCTAACGCCTTTTCCTAATAAAAAAAACCTTAGATCCACCTCATCTGAGAGTAAGGATAAGTGCTGTTTCACCTGGGACAGTGTCGAGGTTGTTAGCCAATTGAGGCATAACTTCCCAACACTGTATGATGTCACTACCCCCGGATGTTCTCTTTGTACATATCGTGGGTCTGTCCTATGGAAACTAAACCCTTCTGTTGTACCCCTGAATCTTGATTGACATCTATTTGTGTCTGTGGGCCAAATTAACTATCCCTTCCAATTGGGTTCTGAAGTATTGTACTGAATGATGTCATCTAATGTGATGTAAAATTCTGCTACCCTTCAAAGTGACCCGGAGTAGGAATCAGTGGTGTGTTCAAATCCTTGTTCTTGGCTGGTCCAAGACAGGAAGTCTATTGCACACTGTTATTCAAACAGATGATCTGCTGTTGGATGAGGCATGCTCTAAATAGTGCTTCTGTTCCCTGAACTTGCCATTCCTTAGAACCCCAGACCAATTTTGTGTCTATAGTGTCCTTCCATAAGTCGAAACCATGTTCAGACAGTTGGGCAATAAAGGATGCAGAGTAAATCTTTTTGGTATTAGTCAGCATATTTTTCTGTGCAGTTGTAGGTGCAACCTTATAGTAATACGAGGTCGGGTCTGAAGTGTTAAACCCTGAAAAATAGGAAAACTTCTGTGCAAATGTTTTTGAACTAACTTTTGGTGGTGTTGGGCAATGTTCCCATTGGTGGTAAGAAAAAACATTACGTGGGATACTGTATTTGTGTAAAAAGTGATGACCATAATGTTGGTAACAGTACATACTATCAAAGTCAGATGCGTCCTCTGATATCTCCTTGCTTGAAAATGCAGCGGGTTGTTCCCAATCAGACAACATATTATTTACTGTTTCAAAATCCCAATCCTCAGAAAATGTACTGGAGGTAATGATATCATTTAGAGAAATTTTTAAATAAATGTGGTATTTTCAAAAGTTCAGTAGGGCCAAATACATCATAATCAACCTTGTCCCGAACTATACCATCAGGTGTAATGTTCACGGAGGAAAACAAGTCTCTTTGTTCACGATGAGCTGATGTATGAGGTTTCAGGACCAAGTTAACATTGGATACTGCAGAGCATTCTGTGAGATATTTCCCATTTATGAGTAAGCAAAATACAGTTACTAGGCCAATCCAGAACAGAAAAAAATATATTCCAGCAATAATCCAGAGCTGGAGCCAAGGTGATACTAAGTAAGTCTTTTTCAGAAAAATCTAGAAATCACAAATTTGTTGCTTATGGGAAACTGGAGCTGGCGTTGTCCCAGGTTTGCTGGGATCAAGAGAGAAGGTATCAAGATCGATGAAGTAGCCAGATGCAGTTCGATCTATCTTTGGTAGCTCAGCAAGCTGTGTTGAACTGGTAGGTGTCTCTTGTTGAAGCAAATTGATGTACCCTTCCGTGTTTGACCGAATTGAAATTTGTATTTGGAAGTTCTGTTTCCAGAGGAACAAGTTCCATTTGATTGTTGGAAATTCCATCATTTTGTATTGGTGACTCTTCGAGAGTTATGGGTCTTTCTGTCTGAAATTCCTGTATGGTAGCGAGAGAAGAGTGTCGGCTACCCAGGAGCCCAGGAGGCCTACCATTTAGTATTGGCCACATAGTGTGGTTTGATCAGATCAATGGAGACAAATCTCTTTTCTTTTTTGCCGGCAAGAGGCGGAAGAAGTACTGTTCTTGTTCCTTTGACAGCCAGGACAGGTATTGGCTTTCTGTATGACGGCCCATATTCTTTCTTGTCCTCGGTCTTTTCTCCGACTAGATCCCCGACTTTTGGGATCCAGACAGTTCTTGCAGTGACTGACTTGACTTCCCCAGTGGCGGTGAGTTTTACTTGCTTAGTAGTGCTCTGGATTCATTCAGATCCTGTAAAACAGCCAAACGTTTATTGATGGAAAATGGTTTTTCATCCTCCACTGTGCTTTCACAATCAAGATCAGGTATCCACATTATCGTCCCAAATAGGACCTCGTAAGGAGTGAGACCCCCTAGAGAACTTCTTGTCATGTTGTTAAGGGCTTGTTGTACCCCATATAAGTGATTGACCCAACTACCACCCAAACCTAATAACCTTGCTGTTAAAGACTTCTTTAAGTCTTGGTTTTTCCTCTTCACAACGGAATTTCCCTCGGGATGTTATGGGGAGGAGTACCACAATGCTACTCCTAAACCTTCCATGGCTTCCTTGTACGCCCTAGAGATAAACGTGGGATCACGGTCAGAATGTATGTGCCAACTGCTTATGTTCCTATGAAGACTAGCAAATCTTTTAGAACAGTTCAGGCGTCAGCTGAGCGCTGAGTCTATACCCATAGGAATCTTGAGGATGAATCCACTGCCACCAAGATATACTTGTAAGCCCATCTGAGTCCAAGGGGCTGCAGTGGTCCAAATAGACACATGTGAGTGGACTGTCTGATATTAGTAATGGTGTCTGCGCTGGATGTGCTACAGTGGAACCCTTCATCTGCTGACAGATGTTGCAGTTTAGGACAAAATTCTTTGTCTGTTTAGTTAACCCTGGCCACCAATAGCGCTGTTTCAATAAAGAAACCATTGCGGTAATCCCTGCGTTTGCAGACCCTTGACCCTTGTGTGCAGCTAGAATTAAACCTAATCTGCTATCCATGTTTGGTATTACTCTATCTCCCTCTCCTGGAATTTGAGTATATGGAATGTTTTAGCATTTAGCTTGTAGGAGTACTTGAGTGGAAAACCTTTGGGTAAGGCTGTGCTATTTTTGTGTGAAGCAATGACAGCTACCAATATCTGTCCGTCTATTCTCGTTTTTGAAGGAGGGATGCAGCTACGACAGCAGTTCGTACTGCCCCCTTCGCAGCTTCATCAGCCAATGAATTCCCTTCAACGTTAACGCATTCACTCTGATTACTGAGGGTGTTACTGAGGGTGTGTATCACGTGAGCTCTTGGTAGTTTGTTTTTCAACTCAGCTACCTGTTCGAAAAGAATTATATGCTTAATTGTGCAACCTTTTGAGTCCTTAAACCCATTCTGGCCCCAGTAGTGAAAGTATTTGTTGTATGACTGGACACAAAAAGAATCGCACACGATCAGTGTGGGGAATTCTCGATCCGTGTTTATTAGCGCCAGTAACAGGGATTTAGTTCTGCCAGCTGATGCAGTCTCCTAGAGACTGTGTCTTTGTACTGCTTGGATGGAACTTACCATCCTGCATACGACCTTTCACAATCACACATGTGGCGCTGTATTGCTGTTTACTTCTAATGGCGGACTGAGCAGAACCGTCAGTGTAAATGATACATTCATACTGATCTAGAGGAATTATTTCATTTGGGAGAGTATATTCTTGTTCATATTGCCAGAATGCTTGTGTTTTTAGACTAGGGTCATACCTGTATTCTACATTTGTTGCAGTGAGAGAATTAGCCCATTGTATCCATCTTGGATGTAAGGCTTTAGCATTAGGAACGCTTTTCTTTGTGGCAGCCTCTAAGGCTGGTACCGGAGTTACGACTGTTATTCGTTTCCCCTGAGCCAGTTCTCTTTCTCTTACTACAGCAGTCTGTACTGCAGTCAGTATTTTTTCTGTAGAAGCAAAGCACATTTCAGCGTTTATTTACAAGTGGGATTTGTGTGCTATGGGTACCAGTTCCCCTTCATTGAAGGTTAGGTGAGTGTACCCAGATTGACCCTATCTAACACTGATCACCAGGTTGCGGACATGTACGCGTGTCTGCAAGTGTTTTGATGCTATCATGTCAGCTTGCAGGGAACAAAGGATATCTGTGTGTTCATATGTCCAATGCCTAACTGAAAAATCAGGTCTGATTAAGTCGTAGAAAGTTTTGACTTTGTGTAATCCAAAATGTATGTCCTGCCAAAATTTAAAAAATCCCATTCAAAGATTTAGGAGGTTGGAACAGCGCACACTTTTCTAAAAAGTTAGCTGCCCCGCTTTTTCCTTCACTTGATAGCTCGTATCCCAAAAATAGGACATTGACGGGGCTGTTTTTGATTTGGTTAAGTTCAATTTGTAGCCCTCAGAAGCGAACCCCAAAATTATGTTGCTCACCCTGGTCAAGTGATTGTTTAAATCATCATCCGTTGTTAAAACCGATAAACTTTAGGTGTACATAAGCGGCGTTCATTTATGTTCACCACAGCCATTGTGTCCTCTATTGTTCACCTTTGTTTCACCTTGCCCTCACTAGCATCCCTCTGATCGACCTGGTATGTGTGCTGGGGGCTATAAACTCTATTGCCACGACAAACCTCAGCACCATTGCTGCCACAAACTCGTTTTTCCTCTCATCTCTGTTTACAGACAAACCCTTGGACACTCTTACACAAACAGGTTCCAAATACCAAACAGACTCTTGCAAACATGGTTTATTGCACTGCTAACAGCAAGACTTGTTTTTGCCAACAATGGGACCTGTTTTTATCAACAGAACGGACTCCCAGATCTGGCCGGTCTCACATGTTTTAGACCCTGAAGCAAGGTCCAGCTGCAAGATAAGATTGTCTGTTTGACCTGGGTGGGAGGAGAATTACTGTTGGGCTTGTGTGACAACCAGCCCGGGGCGGGGACTCCAAGCTTGTGTAACCATGTTGATGAAACAAAAGCTTGTGTAACCATGTTGATGAAACAAATGCATTGTGTCAAACCTGTATAAAAGAAAGAGCCAAAGGAGTTATCGGCAGAACACCTCCCTCAGACATCCCAGTGTCTGCAGTTGACATGGTCTCCTCAGGAGAAATAAACTTGTTTCTTATCTTCCAGTTACCAGCGCTTTCCTCATTTATTGTGGTCCGAACCCAGACTGAACAAAAGGGTGATTTTTGTCACCAGCAGAGCTTAAGGGTCTTAGAAATTCTCTGCTTTCATACCGTCAGATAAATATCATCTACATAGAACAATGCCTCTTCATCCAAGTTCTGAAGTAACTCTGTAACCCTAGCAGAAAACAACTAAGGGCTATTCCTATACCCTTGGGGGAGTCGGCAAAATTGACCCTGAAAACCTAGCGCTGAGAATGTTGTCAAATACCTGCTTTCAGGTGCTATATTTTGTCAGAAAAATCCATTTGAGATATCTAGTGTTGTTTTGTATTTTTTCAGCACAATGTCATTCATCAATGCAGCACTGTGTGCATTCTGAACTGCAAATGTTTTAGTGCATGTGTTCAGATGTCTGTAGTCTAAAACTAGACATGAATTATCGGGTTTCATTACCGGAAACAAAGGATTATTCATTAAGGAGGTGCAAGTTTCTATTACACCTTGATATTCAAGTTGATCTAAGATCTCCCTGACCTGTTTTTTTTCTTCCTGTTTTAATGGGTACTGTCTCTGGAGTTGGAGTAGTTTCTACTGGGATTACATGGTGAGGTGACTCAGTATCCCACCCAACATGGTTGCGATAAAGTGCTAGAGCAAGGGCTACCGCCCACTCCTGCTCGTAAGTCTGTTTTATGTATATTGTAACCAGGTCAGAAAAAGATGGTAAAATTACAGTTTCTCCCTTTGGGCAATCCATAATTTCAGGCAGCCAATCTTTTTCAGCTAAAAGGATGTCATAGTCGTAAGTCAAGTTCTCTCAAAATAGATCTTTAACTTTTCTGGGTTTGTCCCCCTCCATTTGCAGTGTTATCTCATGTAACCTATGTGGCACACTTACCCAGGGAGTTAACAAGCATTATTGCATTGGCAGCTAGACCACCATGATATGCTCATTCAACTCCGCTGTCCCCAGAGATTCAATCAGGTTCTGGCGAGCTATTGTTACTTCTGCTCTGCTGTCTAGCATCGTTAGAGCCCATTCCCTGTTCAGAGTTTGAGCCCTCAGAATTCTGGGCATGTCTAACTTTGAGACCTGCTAATTACTACTTTATAAATTGAGGTTTAGATGTTGGATTGTCTTCTAAGTATAGCTTGAAGCGCGCTACGTGTCTCTGGACTTTGTTCGCTCTAATTGTCTGTGTTCTGACCGCCCTTCTCTCTCGGAGTTTCTTGGTGAACCTTGAAAGGAATGAGAGGAATGTGTATCAGTATCCTGATACCTGTCAGGTTTTTAGGTCGAGCATCAGCGCGCATGCCCTGTCTACAAGACCTGATGTAATCACTTTACCGAGTGTAATTGCAGCTGATGCTTTCCATTGGTTGAACATTGTATTGCTCTTGCTTCCTGGCTCCTTATTGGCCGGTTCTCCTCATACCTCACTTCCGTTTGTGAGCGAGGAGCACGGCCAACTACATTTCCCTTACCTTGTAGGGTGTCATATTTTTGTTTAGGAACTACTTCTTTTATTTTTTTTACATGTGCTGCATTCCGCACTTTACCTTTAATGGCAGCCGTGCCACTTTCTTTAGATGCAGCTCATCTAAAGAAAGGGGTCCGACCGCTATAAAGTGAAGGTGGCATGGGACACTTTTTTTGTTTAAATTGTTTTTATTGTTGCAGAAACCAGGAGAATATGCACCGTCATTTTGTCACTACGCGGCATCAACATTCTGCCGATGACAGCCACTTATGCAACTTTTCAAATAAACAGTTTCTTTTTACAACTTAACCATAAACAGGGTCTCGACAATTGTCAGTTCGCATAATAATATGTAACATTCTCGCTTGAGTATAGGTTTCCCTAGGCATTTAATATTGTACATTACTCGACAGAAATCATCCTCATATCTTTTCATCAGGCTCAAACATCCCGCCTCCCCCTATGTCCCTTATCCCCCCCTATTCCTCCCTTTCATGTTAACTCCCCCTCGTCTCCTTCACTATCAGTCTCTTCATCTTCGGGTAGTGGCTCACATATCTCCCCCCTATATACATTCCACGGTGACCATATTTTATTCCATTTTCGTGGGTTGAGCCTCTGTTGGTAAACTGCCCTTTCAGTAATCATTAGCATGTCCATGTTTCTACTCCATTGAGTCAGGGTCGGGGTAGTGCGTGCTCCCCAGTTCAGTGCTATGTCACGTTTCGCCAACATCATCCCAATGATTACCCATCCCTTCCCATGTAGTGTGAGGTCTGTCGGATTCCATACATTCAGCAGGCATACTCTGGGATCAGGGATCACTGAGGTGTTCAAGGTCTGGCCCATTGTGCGTGCAATTCTCCGCCAGTAACCCTGGATAGTTGGGCATTCCCACAACGTATGGAACAGCGTACCCTCCTCCCCACAATTTCTCAGACAGTAGGGGTGCTCAGCCCTCCCGATCCTGTGCAGTGTCGTGCGGGTGTAGTAGACCCTATGTAGGACCTTAAACTGTACTAGTCGAAAGCGTGTGGATATACCCGCCTCCTTGGGCGATGCCAGTGCTGCATTCCAGTCCGCCTCAACCAGATCCCCAACCTCTGCCTCCCAACGTTCTTTCAGTTTTACCAGTGGGTCTGGCAAGTTATTGACCAGCTTGCGGTACGTGAGTGAGGTAGCACTTGCTTCCATGTAGTCCGTCAGAAGCCGGTCCTCTAACGGAGCCGATTCTGGGATCGCGGTGCCCGGCTCCACCACAGACAGGAGTGCATGTCTGATCTGTATATATCTGTATGTTTCAGTTATCCCCATCTCGTATTGTTCCCTCAGGGCCGCGAAGGAGATCACCCCCTCCCCTGTCCACATGTCCCCCACTGTGGAGATCCCAATGTCGTCCCATTGGGCAAACCCCTTACTACGTCGCAAGTTACCCAGACGCTTGGCATCCCATAGTGGCGTTAGCTTGGTAATCACTCCCTCCCATCCCAGTCGCCTCTGAGCTTTATGCCACAGAGTCACCGTGTGTTTGGTCGGGCCTATCAACTTCGTTAACAAACTTTTATTATATAACGGGGCTAGCAGAGTGTTGAGGCCTAGTTGCCTCCTGTCAGCCATGTATGCGGGATCGTTCTGTGGCGCATGTAGCCACTGATTAATCACCTTGAGGTGCGCTGCCCAGTAGTATAATTCAAGGTGTGGGAACGCTATCCCCCCGCTGTACCAGTCCCTTACCAGTTTCGCATGCGCGACCCTGGCCGGTTTATCTCCCCACAGTAGGCCCGATACTTGCGCCGCTACCTGTTTGAAAAATGTTGGTGGAACAATTGCCGGCGTGTTCTCCAGGGCATACAGAAAGCGTGGCAGTGCCATCATTTTGAAAAGCGCCGCCCTGCCTAGCAATGTCAATGGGAGGGACTTCCAGTGTCGCACATCTGCCTTAAACCTATCTAGCAATGGCTTTAGGTTCATGTCTAGGAAGGTCGCATGTTCCCGGGTGATGTAGATCCCCAGGTACTTGAAGGAGAGGGGTTCTATCAGCAACGGGCAGTCTGCCGTCAGGGGCGGTGGGGTGCCATTCAGCATGTAGAGTACTGATTTCGACCAGTTAATTTTATATCCCGATGCCGTGCCATGTCTCTCGCATAAGGCCAGTAGGACCGGCACCCCTTGCTCGAGGTCTGTGAGGTAGACCAACATGTCGTCGGCGTACAGGGAGACCCTGTCTTCCCAGTCGCCTCCCCACCGAATGCCCTTCAGCAGCTGTGTGGTCCTGATGACTGTCGCCAAGGGTTCCAAAACTAGGGCGAATAACAACGGCGAGAGTGGGCATCCCTGCCTCGTGCCTCTCGCTAGCGGGAACTCTCTCGATATGTGGCCATTGGCCGTCACTCGTGCCACGGGTTCAGTATACAGTATCCTGACCCACGATATGAATGTCGCGCCGAAACCCATGTGTGCCAGGACCGCCAGGAGATAGTTCCACTCCACCATGTCAAACGCCATCCTGGCATCCAAGGAGAGCACCGCCGCCTGTTCCTCCAGCAGCGGAGCGCGTGCCATTACACCGTGAAGCCGGCGAAGGTTCATTGCCGTACTCCTGTGCGGCATAAACCCCGATTGGTCCGGGTGTATCAGGTGCGCCAGCTGCGGCAGCAACCTATTGGCTAACAGTTTCGCCAGGATTTTACTCTCCGCGTTAAGGAGAGATATCGGGCGATATGATCCGCAGTCTTCCGGTGGTTTACCAGGTTTTGGTATCGCTATTATGGTGGCCGTACGCTGATCGGGTGGTAGCCGCCCCTCCCCCAGACACTCTTTGTACATTCGGAGTAGGGGCGTAGATAACGTCTCCGCCATGGTTTTGTACCACTCAATCGGCACCCCATTGGGGCCGAGCGCCTTCCCTGAGTGTAATGCCGCTATCGCCGCCTGTATCTCCTCTGTTGTCAGGTCCGAGTCTAGCTCGTCCCTTTTATCCTGCGGTAAAGTATTAGTATGTACGCCCTCTAGTGACCCCACTGCTATTTCTTGGGTAACTACGAATTCAGGGGAGTATACCGATCGGAAATACTCCGCCAGTACCTCCACTATCCTTGATGGGCTGGTCTGCATCACTCCGTCAGGGTCCCTCAGCTGCAGAATGGCCTTTTGCCCCCCCCTTTTCTTCTCTAGCCAGGCCAACAGTTTTCCGGCCTTATCGCCCACGTCGTACACCCTGTTCGTTGTTGCTGCCATCGCGTCCGCTGCCCTGCGGCGCTCATGGTCTGCGTGACTCTGTTGACACAGCCGGAGCACGTGCCGCGTGTGGTCGGTCGGGTCTCTCTCATGATTTTGTGTGGCCTTTTCCAGTCGGTCCTCCAAGTCTAGCAGAGTCCGACGCTTCGTGCGTTTATGGTGTGTTATAGCGGAGACAGCCTGCCCTCGCAGGACTGTCTTGTAGGCTTCCCACAAGGTGGTGTATGAGCGCACTGACCCTGTATTCTCAGCAAAGTAGGACTTAGTGCCCCTTTTTAGTGTTTTGGCTACTGATGGCTCGTGAAGGTAGCATGGGTAGATAGGGTAGATGCGTTTGCGTGCATGTTCATGACTGGAAAGTGCCATTGTCAGTGGGGAGTGATCTGAGATCCCTCGTGGACGGATTCGAACTTCGGCTACAGTGAGGAGGCCCCCCCCCATTGTGAGGAGATAATCAATTCTTGATAAGCTGTCATGAACCGCCGAGTAATATGTGTACTGACGGTCCCCCGGGTGAGACTGCCTCCATACATCCACCAACCCCTGTGCCTCCATGAATTCATGCAGTCGGGAGGGCCCCGGTGTTTGTGTGCGCACCGGGAAGCGGTCCATCGTGTTATGTGCCACTGCATTAAAGTCGCCCCCTATGATGAGGTCCCCTCCCGGCAGTTCCAGTAGGAAGTTCCCCAGCTCTGGGAGAGCCGTGGTATGCAGTGCCGGTGGGACATAGACTGCATGGGACACTTTTACAAAAAAAAATATTTGTTTGTCAACTAGAAAAAAACAAATGTTTTTTTTTGTAAAAGCCCCCCATTTCGCGCTTTTACTTTATTTGCTGTCGCGCCACTTTCTTTAGACGAGTTGAGTCTAAAGAAAGTGGCACAGCTGGCATTAAAGGTAAAGAACGGAATGTGGTGCAGCATGTCTAAAGAAAGGGAGTTAACAAACATTATTGCATTGGCAGCTAGAGTACCCAAGGTTAGTCCCTTTCCTATGTTGTGAAGGCCGGATGAGCAGTGTTGTGTTTCCGCTGCTCTCCGTCCGGGGTGACTTCTCTGTGTGACTCCGCTCTTCCCCTGTACATAGCACAGTAGCCGGCCCTCCTCACCATGGTGGAGGTTCACATGTTCGGTGAGGGGGGAGTTAGTAAAACAAAAGAAAACCTACACCGGTGTTGCTTTGTTTGTTCCTCCAAAAATATCTGCCCTGTCGCCTATATTGAGCCCATAGATTCCTGCGAACCGGCAGCTGCTGTGTAAATATGAGCACACTTAAAGTCTTATTAATAGCAGTCAGTGGTGCCCTCACTCCTATCCTATTCCCGCCCCGTGACATATACTGAATCCTTACCTCCCATTAAATCCGTTGTCACGCAGGATACGTATGTATCAAAATGAAGACCCTGTTCTGTTTTATATCAGAATGCACCTTAGATATTTGCAAGCGTTGTAAGGCCCACAGTACCTGCAGTTTTAACAAAAACTAAAAAAACATACATTGCCAGTACTTTCAGCGGGCACTGCTAGTAATGCATGAATAGTCATTGTGATGCGAGTAGTGACTCTTCAAACACGAAAGTACAAAGGTTTAGACAGAACGTAGAAGGACTTATAAGCAGAAGAACAGCACTTTTAAAGGGAAGGTGTCTGCACATCTCAGCAAGAGTGCAACACTCAAAGTGGAATGCTACTGCCTTTCTCCACAGGGCTGTAATCATTTTATTAGGAGAGTAAGGCACTTCAACAAAAGTGCATTACTTTAGTACCAGCACTTCCCAGCAAAAGAATAGCTTTTTTTAAAGTGTGTATCCGTCAGTGCTTAATTTGTACCGGGACTTGGCACCGGCACTTAATTAACAGGGTTACAGTATTGTTCTCCCTCGTACGATGGGCCTAGTAATTATTAAAAATAAATGTACGAACCTGTACTGCTTCGGTTCGGATGCATCATGCATGTCTGCCTGGTATGTCTAAAGGATGGCCCACCCAGGTCCAGGCATGATGACTGCATCACGCTAGTGATGTCAGTAGTGCACGCAGCTGAGCATGTCACTCCTATTGGTTTATTATGGTTGAGTGAGGGGCGGGCTGATAGGTGCTGTGTCCTGGGATCGAGGCAGGCTGGGTCCTAAGTTCAGGTCTGTAACATTTAGTTATTTATTTTATTTTATTTATTTAAAAACACATTACACTGCATGTTTTATTTATTTATTTTGCATTGTGCACGCTGTATGGCATGCCGCTGCGTTGTCTTAGTGGGCAGGGCAGGTGTGAGACTAGATTGTGTCATCAGTGGCGGCTGGTGACATTTGAAAGTGGTGGGGCGGAAACTGATAATCATACTGCACCATTGCGAGCGAGCGCAGCGAGCGAGCCCGAACCCCCTAAGGAGGGTTCGGGGGGATTTCCCCCCGAGAAAATTTTGAAAAAATAGTGGAAAAATGGTGCATTTCCAAGCAAATTTGAGGACGCAGGAAGGTTAATAAAGCAATTGTCAAAGTGCAGGTATTACATTATTAAAGAGCTGTCATATAACATACTAGGTAGCTGCTTATTCAGTAATTCAGTATAACAACAGAGCTTTATAACAGACTTCAAGATACAATGATGAGAACCTCACAGATTGTTATTATTTAAACTGCAAACAACAAAACCAACCACTTTTTTTTATTTAAACTGCAAACAACAAAAGAACCAACTAAACAGGTCACAAACTATCACCATTCAACATATTTACTTTTTGTATCTAAATTCAGCACGTCTGTCTTTAAGCGCAGCAAATTTTTCAATTACTTGAACGTTAAAGTCAGCAATATTTTGGACAAGCTTGCTCTCTATAGAGAGCATTGCCAACGCATTGAGTCTTTCCTGAAGCATGGTGTTCCTCAAGAATGTCTTAATCCTCTCTAAGGCGGAAAAAGATCGTTCTGCCTCTGAGGCTGTCATAGGAGTTGTAATGAAGATTTTTAGAATAAAGAAAAACCAAAGGAAATGATGGACGGAGCGTTGACAATACAAGCACTCACCCCCAGTCAACTGATCTGGGTTTAATCCATCACCGTTTTTTAGCCCACTCTGCCACCCCAGTTCAGACATGGCCATATGCAAATCAGTCTGAACCTGTGCCTCGTGAGTGAGCTAAAGAATGGTGATGGATTGTTCCCATGAGGCACAGGGTCAGACTGATTTGCATATAGCCATGTCTGAACTGGGGTGGCTGAGTGAGCTAAAGAATGGTGATGGATTAAACCCAGATCAGTTGACTGGGGGTGAGTGTTTGATTTGCTCAAACGCTCCGTCCATCATCCCCTTTTGTATTGCTTTGTTCGCCCTAAGTGTGGCAGGGTATGCTCAGACGTGAGTCCCTTGCTCACTTGGCCACTGGATTCAAGATAGCCTGGCTGATGAGGATTATGAATCCGAAACAGGTCCCAGGATGCTTGTTTCCGGTCCAGGGAAGACATGGCTTGGCAGTTCGGGCTGGACTGTTCCCATGAGGCACAGGGTCAGACTGATTTGCATATAGCCATGTCTGAACTGGGGTGGCTGAGTGAGCTAAAGAATGGTGATGGATTAAACCCAGATCAGTTGACTGGGGGTGAGTGTTTGATTTGCTCAAACGCTCCGTCCATCATCCCCTTTTGTATTGCTTTGTTCGCCCTAAGTGTGGCAGGGTATGCTCAGACGTGAGTCCCTTGCTCACTTGGCCACTGGATTCAAGATAGCCTGGCTGATGAGGATTATGAATCCGAAACCGGTCCCAGGATGCTTGTTTCCGGTCCAGGGAAGACATGGCTTGGCAGTTCGGGCTGGACTGTTCCCATGAGGCACAGGGTCAGACTGATTTGCATATAGCCATGTCTGAACTGGGGTGGCTGAGTGAGCTAAAGAATGGTGATGGATTAAACCCAGATCAGTTGACTGGGGGTGAGTGTTTGATTTGCTCAAACGCTCCGTCCATCATCCCCTTTTGTATTGCTTTGTACGCCCTAAGTGTGGCAGGGTATGCTCAGACGTGAGTCCCTTGCTCACTTGGCCACTGGATTCAAGATAGCCTGGCTGATGAGGATTATGAATCCGAAACCGGTCCCAGGATGCTTGTTTCCGGTCCAGGGAAGACATGGCTTGGCAGTTCGGGCTGGACTGTTCCCATGAGGCACAGGGTCAGACTGATTTGCATATAGCCATGTCTGAACTGGGGTGGCTGAGTGAGCTAAAGAATGGTGATGGATTAAACCCAGATCAGTGGACTGGGGGTGAGTGTTTGATTTGCTCAAACGCTCCGTCCATCATCCCCTTTTGTATTGATTTTTAGAATAACCCTCACACACCAACCTGGTTGGTGTCATGCTTCATCATCGGGTTCCCAGCTGAGGAGCCGAATGCTACTCAGCTGTGTAGCATTCGGCTCCTCAGCTGTGCTGCGACACCTGATTACAGTAGAGCAGTATTTTTCTGAAATTGTGATGAAGTGGTGTATTAAAAATATCTATGGGACTTTAACTGATCAAAAATTCTTTATTCCCAGTGGCCCAGGATATAATAAAAACTAGTGGATAACTATAAGAGACTTATTTAGTTGGGTCTAAGTTATCTGTTAGGTCGACATGTTTCAGCCCATATACAAATTGTGTTGAGCTTTCTTCAGGACCTTGCTCACAGTGAATTAAAATGTGGTGTGGGTGAGAAATCGGAATGCGGAATCGAGAATAGGTTTTGAGCCGGGTGAGCCCTTTTACACAAGTAGGGAAGCTAAGGGTCTCCTGCCCCGGGTCCCGATTTACTTTGTATTTCCGTAACCAATGTAAAATACCGCAAGTGGACGCGAAATACGGTCAGTCCACACGGCATAAGCCAGCACACCTTAGCGTGTGTGCTGTTTAAAATGCATATACATGTGGTGTAATTACTATTTTGCCACTCACTTTCACTTTTCTCAACCACACCACATTTTAATTCACTGTGAGCAAGGTCCTGAAGAAAGCCCAACACAACGTAAGGCAGTTGTCAGGCAGATGTTCTCCATACATTCATATCTATTGATAGATGTGACCAAGAGTATAGAGTCACACTATCTCAGTCCTGAGTGTAAAGATCTCCAGGATCTACTAAACTGTTAACATTGTCAACTTGGGGTTCCGCAAATACAACTAAGAGTTTGTTAAAGATTCAGGTAAATATACTTCAGACACCTTCCATTTATGGAATAGAATGTCAACACGTAAGAACATCCTCCCTATATGATTTCTTTATTTGAACTCTCCATCATTATTAAGGATCAATATTCAATGATAATGAGGCATCTTTAGTAGGAACCTCCTATTTTGATATATGGATATATGTTGGGATTACATATATATACCTATTGACTAACAGTATCGTCTTTTCTGTTAAAATCGAACAATTCGAACAAAAAAAAAACAAACAAAAAAAAAAATGTTTTAAAATAATATTCTAAATAGCGTATTTTGTGGGCTTACAATACCAGACTTTATACAAACTATATATCCATCTGAAAGGAAACCGCTATCATGTTATATGCTAATGTAACTCTATAACGATCATACAAACCCGAGAGTGTTGAGGCGCCATGTTAGATTGGGACGTATCAAGGACTTCTATTTCATCAGTAGTCCTTTTTTTAGATCTACTAGCATTTGCAGTATTGCCGGGATTTTCGCGCCAAGAACTGCGTTTAAATTGGATACCAAAAAACCGGCGGCTATCTTCTTTTTGAGTGGAGGCCGGGTCCCCACAGAACGTCGGAGCAGCACTACCTTGCTGTCCGTTCACCGTCTACTATCGCTAGGTAAGAATCCCGTCGCGATGGGCGCTCTGACATTACGAGCATTATGCGTTATCACGGATTGAGATGTAACTCTAAACTGATTCTCAATCGTTACTTTTCTCACAGAGACGTCTTATCCTCCTCTCTGTGTGGAGGTCGGATCCCCACAACACGAACGTCGGAGCAGCACCATTCTGCTGTCCGTCTATTATCCACTTATTTTAGGTAAGGATTCCATTCTGCCAGGCGCACTTAGAACTTTTGGCATCATGCCTTATTGCAGATTGCGGCTTAAACTGTCTTTGACCCGTACTCGTGACTTTATTTACAGACACTTCTTTTACCTTCCCTTTGAGTCAACCAATACCGGGCAATACTCATCGGAACTGCCATCCTCTATATCACGTGATAATCAAAGGTAACTGAGACGCTCAGTAGTTTAGCTGTTATATTAGTTCTATTCTTAGATAAAGTCCGCAATAATCAAGCCTATGTATTACTGCCTCTAATAGTGCCTTTATGCATTCTTTTAATGTTTCCTACCAGCTACAGTGTGATCAACGTTTTTAGAATTGTTTATATCGGAGCTATATATACTACCAGCCCCCTTGGAAATACCCAGGTATGCATATAACGCACCTATGCACAATGGTAGAATCATGTTGAGTTTAAATAATACGTACTATCTATCGTATACAATGCTGATTAGTTATCATTCAATATTCTCTTTCCCCCTTTTTGCTTATCATCCGCCTTTTCCCATCTACCAGTCATTTGAGAGTATTTGGGAACCATATTAAGTCGTATTTGGACAAAGCAACGTTTATCCCGAGTATTGATTTCTACTCACTACTGTGGAGATCAGGTAAATATATATCTACGGCCTTCTATGAGAATGGTTGACAATTAAATGAGTTACAACCTACAGGCTGTGCGCACACTGAAATTCCCATGTGCACCGGCCTTTTTTGTCTTCCATATTAGTAACTAAATTACCTTAAATTGTAGGGGTATCCACATGTCTTGCGCAGTGTACTTGACCCATTCTGTCGCAATTTTGATTGAATATATCGTAGGCTGTATCCCTGTCTCAGTCATGTCCCCTCTTATATTACCAGGACTATCTCCACTTTGAATCCTCACTGTCACTATCAAAATTGCAGAGGATTTTACCTTCCATCATAGTTACTGCATGGATAGAGCGTCCAATGTTGTAAGTAATTGATCATGTATTGTTATGTTTTGCCTGCACTTTATCTAAAGAAATATGAGGAGTTGATTAACCCCATATTTACAACCTCCATCAATGGGGAAACAAAATGTAAAGTTTGGAATATAGCGAACATATGGCTGTCAAGGAAGAGTTTATCAGTTTCTGCTCTTCAGAGATAAAGGTTAGGACCGGTTACGAATGATCCATTTATGATCAGTCCTTGTTGAGTCAGTACTGTACAATCATGAGACATTTTTCTGGCAATTATTGCCATTGGGTGAGCAAATTGTAATGGAGGGTCAGTTAGATAGGAAGGAATGTCGTATTTGATGTGGTGATATTGTTTAATATGTTTTTCTAGCCATTTGCAATTTTTATTAAATATATATTAGCTGACATTTGAATGAATGATTATATATATATATGGACGATATTTTAATATATATTTCTCTTTCATATGTGTATTTTCAGGATTTATTCTATGTCTCCTGAAGAAGGCGGTTCACTGCCGAAACGCGCGTCGAGTTTTTATGTTTTCTTTTTTATTTGATTCATTATGTGTATTTTTGTGCATAAATTTCACTGTATTGATTATGAATTTTATGTTATATGATTATTAGAACTGTATGTAATTGAAGCATCTTTTACCTTTATCATATGGTTTGACCTTCTGGTCATACACTGTATGGTTTTTTAAACAAATAATCATTAAAAATATTTACTTTATATAAACATTGTTAATTGTTCGATTATTCCTTCTTGACCACTGATCCATCCCGATTGTTCACACTATATATTTAGACGTCCTGGGATTTTCCTCACACTACTTTTCTCAACCACACCACATTTTAATTCACTGTGAGCAAGGTCCTGAAGAAAGCCCAACACAACGTAAGGCAGTTGTCAGGCAGATGTTCTCCAAAGTTGGTTGGTTATTCATAAGGTTTTCCTCAGGAAAGAATTGGGTAAACTTATACCTCTATAACAAAACAGAGTGTTGAATTAGCACTTTGGACTCGCTTTACAAAGAAATTTCCATGACTAGCTTCAATTTGGGTGTGCAAAATATGCACTTCACGAGTTTAAATGCCAATCTAAGGACTCGCAGGCCACGTGCCCTCGAGTCTTCTCGACTCCTCCTCCCTCAAGGTTTGGACCAAACCACGCACAAGCATTACTCCAGGGCATAAACACACTAAAATAAAAATAAAAGATGACAGGCCTGCCCCTCGTAACTACTTTGGCTTAATCACACTGGGGGCAGGTCTTCTGCATGAAACAAGGCTGGCGTAGATAGCACATTCGCTCTATATTGACATCCCCGCTAAAATTCACAAGAGTGTACCATTGATTATAGTAGATGTGTCCACTAAAACACAACATTGAGAATGGCTTGTTTTCAGATGCATGGGCAATAACCACATTAGAGCATACTTTAATAAATGCATGATGCTCCATGTCTGATATACTGCTCCCCGTAAATGTGCGGTTTACTATGGCAAGATAATTCTCTTTTTATATGTTCAGATAATACAGAACGTAACACCAAGTAGGTGTATGGTGTATTGGCATTTGCATGCAGAGTGTGCGAATTCTTAACAATTTGCGTTGTCATCAATTTTGAACTAGGAGTGGTCTCAGGGAGTGTATTTCCAATGGCCTAGCAAGTATTTCTGGGATTTTGGGAGAGGAGTTAGCCGTGTGGCTAGAGCAGTCGACCTCGAACCTGGGGTACCGGGTTCAAGCCTTTGCAACGACGCTCAACATCCTGTGATTTTGGGCAAATCACTTAATCTTCCCGCGCCTAACAAAAACTAATGTGCCCATCTGTACCGAAACTGGTGCTCATGTAAAGTGCTCTGATACCTGATATCTTCGGGTCTAGTTCGCGCTATATTAAACTCTAAAAAAAACAAAAAACTTTCTAACTCCAGAAAACCTCTCCAACTCCTACCTTTTATTATTTTGTGGATAATATACAGTATTCCAGTGTAATACACAGGTAGCAGCATGCCCCGTTCCGTAGGGCTCCTCGTTTGATGTACTTTTCAACTAAGGTGGAAGAGAACTCGGTAAATACCTCTTGTATTCCTCTTTCATATATACTGACATTTCTAGACATGGCTTTGCCCAAATAATACACCTTCTTGAGGCGTGTGCAAAGTAGGGGGAAAAAATTCTCCAAATGTTTCCCACTTTTTCTGTGTACTGCAGTTTACAGCACACATACGAAGTGAGAAAAAGCTCTTAAGTATATCTGGGAATTTCATACAAAACGAATGGTGCTGTACTGCTCTCTCCCACACAATGCAGCACAACAACTTTGCTTGCTGCGCTCTGTTACATGATATATTAGTAAATATGCCCTCAAGTTTGGCAACGTTAGTGTAAATTACGACTCATCCTCAAAAGGTGTTAGCAGATCTGCAGTTAAGAACTGGGCAACACAGAGTGGCTGTACACCTTTATGTGGTAGGGAATCAACTATGGTAAGCGGTCATATGAACATAGCTTGCTTAGATGGAGTTCTCAGGTCTCTGATTTTATTATCATACTTCAGAGAATGATAATTAATAGCAGTGGCAGCGTGTTTAGGATGATCTGTAGGGAAAACATAAATAGACGAAATGCCACTTTGTAGAGAGCGAGCACTGCTAGGTGGGACACTCGTTTGCTCTGGCAGCGATAAGAAATGCTGGGCATATGGAGGTGAGCCTTTCATCAGGTCAGACTTTCAATTTTAGAATCAACATCAGTGGCTTACAGAGTAGTGACAGATTCCTATGGCATGGGCTTATATTTAAGAATCAACATAAATAGATCAGTGGCTGGAAGTTTACGGAAGGAGTGAGAGGATGTTGTCTCTCTCCTTGGAGAGGAAGATGTGAATATTTTTACTGGGTGAGGTCTGATGTCATTCTGAAAACATGGCAGCAGCTGGAAGTGAAAAACCGCACTGCCACTGATATGTTATTCCATGAATCAATCAAAGGCAGAGCAGAGAGAGCGCGCTTTAGGAAGAGATGCCGCCCGATGCACATGTGCCGGGACCCTTTGCTTCACATCGGGACCACTGAAGCCCGTGCTAATTAAAAAGGCTTTGTTAAAAAATGCAGAATTGTTACATGATCGATCGGACATTATTTATTGGCTTCCTAACCCCAATGCATGAGCTAATTCAGGAAACATATGTTGCTGCCTTTAATACCCCTGCCAAAGATTCCCTTTCAACTATAGAAAATTACATGCATTTATCCATCTAGGCACTGCACAGACTTGCATTGCAGCTCAGAAATACGTGTTGTTATCTGATGTGGTGGTCCGTCTGAGATAGTCGCCCCTAGGCCTAGTTATTACCGACCCGACCCCTGGGGTCGACTCGGTAATACAGTGCCGCCCAGGATCACACAGTGTCCGGATTCGCAGGCGCGCGCTGCAGTACAGCACTGGGTGCGAATCGTCAAGCTTTTTGGCAATGTCCGTGAAAACAACATTACGAACGTCAATGATGCCTCCCAAGTCCCAAAACAATTATCAGAGTAGAGACTAGCCAGTTCTAATAATCACGGTCCTCCACTTCCAGCGCAGCGCGCGCACACATTACGGGTGATTCAGAGTATTGACACACACACTGACACACATAAAATCATCACTCACTCTCATCATAAACTCAACTCAAGGTAGTAAATTCATTGGTTGGTGGCATAAGTAACTAACTTACGTGGGTGGGGGGGACGCGGTCTCGTCTCGAATGATGTCAGTCAGTCACACTAGGTCGGGTGAGGTCCCTCCAGGCAGGCGTTCCAGTGGCAGACACCAGTCAGTCAGTGAGTGGCATAAACTACACACACGTCTGGTCACGAGTCGAGATGTTGTTGTCGTGGGCCTCGGCTCGTGGCATGAATCCAGCACGCGCAGTGTGGCCAATCACCAACGCCAATGCCTTAGAGCAGCCAACACGGCACCATCCTGCTGGAGTAGCCAATCCTGGCACGGCGTTAGCAGCGCCACTGCGCCAGGATTGGGCTAAGAGCAGACTGATATCTGCCCATTTTGAGACCCGGGCCCCGGGTACATGCCTATGTCGGACACTATTGGTAGGGGGGGGGGGGGGTGGAGGTCTCAAATGTGCGCATGCGTAGGCCAGTCAAAATCTCGACTACTCCGGCCTTTTACATGCGCACCCCTCTGCCTGTGCGGCTGTGCGCTGCTTACTGGCCTGCCTGGCTGTCACTCTGACGCAGCCCCGTCCCCCACGCCGCCGGCCCACTTCCCTATGCAGTCCCGACCCTGTCGGGCTTTTCCCGGCCCTTAGTGCGCTCAGTTTTAAATTCATAATAATGCTGACAGTGATTGTGCAAATAGTAATACTTTATATTCAGTGCAGTCGGACTCGGCGGTCGTCTCGTTAGTGGGGCAACGCCCGAACGCCCCTAATGGACGCACCGCCACTGTGTGTCATACACAGTCAGTCATGCCACACGTGGTGAGATTGCCCCCCCCTGTCAGAGATTGTTTTCATCTGAGTATTGCCGTGCTTTGTAACGACCCAGTACACACCTAGTTGGCAAGATGGTGTATGCCTGCTGCAGGGTTGAATGCGAGGGAGGGGGAAGGATCGCTCGATGATGTCACAGTCACTCTTTGAATCCTCGAGTTCACATTTTTCTGAACACTTGCAGCACCACGCCCTTTTCCACTAAAGCTGCAATCTATGCTAGAACTGGTCATGCTTTTATCAGAATTTCCTTTCTGTTCACTGCCCAATGTCCTTCAGGCGGCAACAGTGCAGCTGAAAGGCAATGGGTACAAGAATGTAGTTATTTCTATCAATCAACCCAGGTGTACCTGAAAATGAATATAGTATCTCAAAAATTAAGGTACAACGAGAATGTTACTTCTTCCAACAACATGTAATAGTCATTGTGACATTTTTTACCATTTGCACATGGTCTTGGACTGCCGGCCACCTCCCCCCTTAAAACACTGACTGAATTACCCAACTCAACCAGTCAACACATGGGGGTCTTTGGAAGTCAAGGGGGGGTACAGGCCCCCCCCCCTGGCCGTATTTATTAAAATATAAAAACAAATCAAAAATTTTAATCAAATAAACATTTCTGACAATTATTAAAATGCACACTTTTCAGAAGATTAGATTGACATCCGTTTCGACATGGTATGATGGGCTAACCTTAACAAATAGCTAGTACAGCGTGTTTCCTAACGTAATCTAATCATCCTGAAAATTAAACTGCATTCTAATATTTTTAATAAAGTCCTACGGCAAGGTCGCCAACCGGTGTCAGATCCTTTTACAGCTGCGCTCTCACGTTGAAGATGCGCATGCGCAACCCAGGGCACGTTACACCCACGTGCGCTCCCTGAACTCCATTTAACCATAACAGGAGGGCCCAGACACTCGCGCACCTTAGTGACGTCATAGTGTTGTGAGGGGTGGCTACCAGCCTGAGGAAAGCGTAGACTCCCTCCCCCGCACCCTTTAAAACGGGATATCATATCCTGCCCCTGAAGTTCTGAGAGAGACCAATGGCCCCTCCCGCGGGCGGCCCCTTTCGTGAATGGGTCCGCCCCCCCGTAAGGACCTTAAAATGCTGCTCACCGATTAATGACCTTACCGCCAGACACACATAATAAATACGACATTGCTATTCTAAAAGGAAAAAGGCCTAAGGAGAAAATTGTTAATACACAGCAAAGCACAAAACATATACATATACAGATACTCCTGTAAGCGGGGAAAAAAGGCCTAAGGAGAGAATTAGTTAAATATCACGGCACTGCACAAAATATTTACATCTGTTCTACCTTCCAGTAAACGGGAAATTCAAGGCCTACTGGATCAAACCCCCTAACCTATAGTCCGGCACATTGACAAACCTGATTCTTACCATTTGCCAGGCCCCAAGGTCTGCTAACAAGGGATGGAGGGTGGGGAAAATTACACGGCCCCACGGTGGGGCGAGGAGCGAGCCTGGGAGCGCGGGCACAAAGAGGCCGCTTCCCGCGCTCCCCAGGCTTTTAACCCTTTCGCCGCCGCGACCCCGCCCCCTCGCCCCGGAAGCACACAAGTACTTCCGGGGCGAGGGCGCGGGGCAAGCGGCCCCGAAAGGGACGGGGTGTGGGAGGGGCCGGGCCCCGCCATGCTTGCGTGGGGGGCCTATTGGCCCCCCCTTGTATCATGGTCTTGGACTGCCGGCCACCTCCCCCCTTAAAACACTGACTGAATTACCCAACTCAACCAGTCAACACATGGGGGTCTTTGGAAGTCAAGGGGGGGTACAGGGCCCCCCCCCTGGCCGTATTTATTAAAATATAAAAGCAAATCAAAAATTTTAATCAAATAAACATTTCTGACAATTATTAAAATGCACACTTTTCAGAAGATTAGATTGACATCCGTTTCGACATGGTATGATGGGCTAACCTTAACAAATAGCTAGTACAGCGTGTTTCCTAACGTAATCTAATCATCCTGAAAATTAAACTGCATTCTAATATTTTTAATAAAGTCCTACGGCAAGGTCGCCAACCGGTGTCAGATCCTTTTACAGCTGCGCTCTCACGTTGAAGATGCGCATGCGCAACCCAGGGCACGTTACACCCACGTGCGCTCCCTGAACTCCATTTAACCATAACAGGAGGGCCCAGACACTCGCGCACCTTAGTGACGTCATAGTGTTGTGAGGGGTGGCTACCAGCCTGAGGAAAGCGTAGACTCCCTCCCCCGCACCCTTTAAAACGGGATATCATATCCTGCCCCTGAAGTTCTGAGAGAGACCAATGGCCCCTCCCGCGGGCGGCCCCTTTCGTGAATGGGTCCGCCCCCCCGTAAGGACCTTAAAATGCTGCTCACCGATTAATGACCTTACCGCCACAGGCCAGGTAGTTTACCGACTATCTGGCCCCCCCCCCAAACCGCCTACACTGAAAGGTCATAACTTCCTAATCCAAAAACCCTCTACCCCTGCTATTTAGTTCCCTATCCCTAGGGCATCCCCGACTCTGTCCACTGGACCCCCCACCCTGTGAGTAGAGCCTCTAATAAACGTCAACCCCTCATTATCAGCCGACTGTTAGTCTACTTGGTCCTGAGATGACCCCCTGTGGGATATTCTGCGATTAATGTGTATGAAATAGTTTCTCAAACCAAGTGTTGATCCTCTTTATCGAGTGATTCTTCACCGAGTGACTCCTTGCACTCGCCTAGTCCCCCCCCCCCTTTTACGTGCAGCCTGGGGAAAACTGAGCCCCCCCCTCTATGGTGCAGTCTGGGTCCTATCATCGTTACCCCATGTCCTAAAAATGAATGAGGGTGTGGGGGCACGCCTCTCGAGGCTCCCTGCAGATGCTATGACCGGGGGTATCCTGGTACTACCATTCTACCCTTCCCACTGGCATACTGTACAGTCCGCTAACCATCCACACCTAGCCACTACGCTCTGGAAAGTGTCAAGTGTATGGTACTACTTTTACGATGGAAATCCCTACTTCCTGAACAGGGGAAATGAGGCGTTGCAGAGGCCTATCATTCCTGGGGTTTCCTAGGCCAGGAATGCACCCCCTTGTGTACTGTCCCATCTCTACCGTTGTCACTACCAATTGTTGACTATGCATATACCATGCTGACACTGGTGGCCCTGCGTGCACAGGCGCCGTTACTGGAGGTATACAATATCCTGTTAAGGCAAATACTGCCATTTTTGTGAAACAACATCCTGCTACATTACTGCTGCCAGCCCAATTAAGGGCTTACACACCGAAACAATCAACTCTGTGTTGGCACCTCCTGCGTCTTTTGATCGCTCGCCCATCACACTTGCGTTGTGGCTTGCCATCCTCTACCTGACGTAAGCATCCCTTGGGCTGTCCACCTGTAGCAGCTGTTGTGATGCGGAGCACTCCAGATATCCACCATGGACCCGGCCATACATAAATGGAAAAGATAAACACAAACCATTAGTGTTTCTGGCGATAACTGCTGTACACGTGCTAGTCTTACATTGCCATCACTTGCTACGTTTGAGATACGATTAGCGTCAGATGCATACTCCTAAACACTTCCGACTAAGTGTTGAGCATAGCCTCAGTTTGTGTCCCCTGTAGCGTGACTGGATTAGTGTTACGAAGAGTGCCCTGTAAAATGGCCTTCATTAACGAATACTACCCAGTGTGCAGTGCAGTGACACAAAGCATGGAGTCCCCAGTGAATACCATAGCGCCCTCATGACTCCTTAAGGATTATTAGGATATCAGTTTAAAAGGAACAGTCTGTTTGGATTAGCACCCACCCAATCACAACTTGATGAGATATACGTATTCTAAGTATCGAACCCCTCGCGCCTGACTGTTGGCTTCGACCGTGGCTGACAGTGGTAACGCGTAATATAACTAAGGGGCAACCATAACATATATATATTATTCTTATGATACCAGACTGAGCATCATTCCCTTAACAAGTTGCATGTAACAGGTGGCCCTCCAGCTGCCACACATGAATTTCCAATCAATTCATAGTATACCGCCACCTCTCGTAAATCATGATGCAACATTAGTTTCAACAGATCAGGGTTTAATGTGTTACTGTTCATTAACCCATTCTGCCTCCCCCAGTTCAGCCCTGGTCATATGCAAATCTGTCCGACCCCCCTGCCCATATAAGAGCACCAGCAGTATCAGAGATTGGATTTAGGCATGGTCACGACCTGCCTTTTTAGATCCACTCTACTATAGTGAGTCCTTTGCTTGCTATATGTCCTCTGAGAAGATTACCTGAAACTAATAGGCATACTATGGAATGTCAATTTCCTGGCTGACATTTGGTACGGCTGACTCAATCAGGCAATAAAAACAGGAGGGGAGGAATTTAGTGCCAAATGCTGTTAAGTAGACACGCAAGCGCACACAGGTGACCCAGAACTAGTATTGTCAATATTCCCGATAAATATATCCCGTACGTAGCCACTTTACCAATGTTACCGTTTGCAAGTAGCATTACCTTGTTCCGGGGGCATCAAAAGTTTTTTACCACTGAAACCAGGCTTAAATCGCACTGTGCCTAGTAACTTGTGCTGCACATTTCATAGTTTTGTCCTGTGATCAAATCGAGGCCTACCACCTAGGCAAGTACGCACGCAATTGTAACTTGAATCAGCAAGCCCACAGGTGACCCCGAACTAGTATTGTCAATAATACCGATAGATATATTGATTACATAGACCACTCTGCCATGTTATCGTTGTAACTAGCATTAGATTGGTCTGTGGGCGGATACCCAGGTGAAGCGGACACACAATATTGTTTACTGAGATCCCTCCTGTTGAACCAGACAGGATCTATTATTTTATGAACAGTGAGGACGTTCCGAAACAACAAGAATCCCCGCACCCAGAAAGAAATATTGTGGGGTGGCGGGGTCAGTGCAAGGAGGGTGTTAAACAGGGATCAGATTACAGTGCCCGCCCAGCAATTATGGTTACCTTGTCTATTTCCCAAATAAATAGCAACCACGACTGTCTTGTCGCTGAGTCAGAAAGGAGAAAACAAGGGCACAGTAATTGTCATCCTAATGTCACAGCATTTAACCCCATGTGGGCAGCTTTTCATGCTCCTTGCACTCAACCAATGTGACAAATTATCGTTTAAAGTGTTCTTGCCCGAATGTAGGTATACAATGGGCAGCATCTCTGAGATTAGAATTAGCATATTAAATGCATTTAGATACAGTGCGTCTAAATATAACACATTTTAAAGCGTGTTGATTATCCTGCAAATCTGTCATGGATACAGCCCTCCTGGGCCTACATTGGACATTCTTGATTTAAAGAAAGAGATAAAGATCTTCCAATTTCAGCAGGCACTTATTTGTGGCCCTGAACCATCCTTTTGATTCACTTGTGAGCTAAAAGCCCCACTGCCTTATTGCTATCCCCAGTAGCAGGTGGTCACCCTGGCCAACTATTTACTGAACCAACTTGCTTGTAAACAGGTGTGATAGGATGTGGGATAGTACTTTACCTACCCACACTATTCTACTTAAAAGTCCCACAGCCTTATTGCTATCCCCAGTAGCAGGTGGTCACCCTGGTCAACAATTTACTGGACCAACTTGCTTGTAAACAGGTGTGATAGGATGTGGGATAGTACTTTCCCTACCCCACTATTCTACTTAACTGAAAATTCGTGAACATCAGAGGCTGGCCGTTGCTGGTAAATTGAGCCCAAAACCCGCCAAGACGTGGAATTGACTCCTGGTCCCGGGCTAGACCTCTGCATCAGGGTCTGCCACTCTAACCATTTGCGCCTGCTGATGTTTAAAAGGTACGATCTATACTTGCTGGCCGTCGGTGGTGTAGGGAAACCACTGCTGTAAGCATCCGGTCGTGGTGACTAATGGCCAGCAGTGTCCCAATCGCCGTTTTTTAGATTATGTTGATCTGCCCCTCCTTACCCTTTCTTGGTCTAGCCCATTTCGCCTTGCCCCGTACTGCATCTAATAAGTTATTGGCCCCCACTGGGTATCATAACGTTACTAGGCTTTTTTGAGCCCCCAGACAGATGCCGCCTGCATCTTATTAACCTCGTGAGCGTCCAGGAAGTGCACATTCCTCCCTAAGAGAATACTTCAAGAAGATCAAAAAATCCCCTCCCGCCAACGAGGGGCAGCGGAGGAATCGAAAATGCATGACCATACAGCTGTGCCACCTACGTGCCCAGCGCACTCGAGGAGCCTGGGACGTACCGCCCAGGGCCCAGGTCAATACTCCTATAAATGCTTCCACATAATACAAACATTAAAAGCAAAATGTGCCCCAGTCTCTTAAACGGTTACTACCAGTGCTTTAAAATGTGGTACTCCCTACAAACAACTTTACATTATAAATGTCTGAGCTTCCATCAAACTTATATTTGTCAAGTCACATTATCCCATATAATTGCTTGTACCTGTAAAACGCACAACAAATATATAAATGTTGCCATATTAAAACATAAAACAATGAAACAGGCAGAAGAAGCCAGCACTGCTAACAACATCATTAGAAAAAAAGGCTCAACCTGATATCGGGCATCCACATACGTTAAAAATGCCCCCCTCATTGCAAAGCAGAAGCATCAGGCAAGGGGAACAGTTATCAGCACGGGATCCGAACCCGTGACCTTGTAGTTATTAGCACTGCGCTCTACCCATTGAGCTATTCCGCCCCCATCAAAAACACCTCGGCGCTACCTCATGAATTTGTATTGCTCACAATTGTCACTTTTACTTCATGTAACTTGTCGTCACATGCCAATCTGAAACCTTGGCAGCTATGGTTTTATCTAGCGTGAACATGACCCGAATCGGGTACCAGGGCGCCTTACATAGCACCAGTTATATTACATAAGGACCCACCGATGGGCTTGTTCAGGTCTTGCCTGACACCTTCATTTTTGCAAATTATTTGTAATATTTATTGCCATGAATTTTGAAGTCTTATTCTGCAAATAATTGTATGGAATAATCAGACGGTTTCTTTCATGTCATTTCTACAGTTCAAAGCCTACAGTTTGAGGAGCATTTGCCCGTATACACGTGTAAAACAGTTTTACAATCAATGCACTAAGCACTTTGTAACCAATCTAAAATAGCTATTATATAACCCGATTTCCTTGCATAACTCTATTTGCATAGTCTGTAGTCACTTTAAATCACAAGTAGATGTGTCCACTAAATTTGACCGATGAAATGCTTAGGGGTACTGAGGCTGCTGTTGCATCACTTGCACTCACTGCATAGAGCGGGCGTGTTTCTTGGTGGCCTTGAGATTAAGTGAGTTGCCCAGACTAACAGGATGTTTAGCGTCGATACCAAGGCTCGAAACCACATCCCCAGTTCGTAAATCGAGCACCAACAGGTCTCCCTACCGACAAGCAGGCACATCCTGTGCCGAAACATTCCAGCCCTTTAAGAAAGCGTTTTATAATGTGGTACTATTGTTGCAAGAATTTCCCGCAGAATGAACGTGCTCTTAATCCCGCATGAATGTGAAGCTAGTATGCCTAGCCATTCATCACTCCCCTGTCCGGAGAGAACACGGCATGCATCAAATGAAAATATACGACTGATTATTTTAAAGATATCTTGGAGCGCGGCATGCGATAATGTCAACCCCATGTGTCACTATTATACATGTCCTTAGCACAGCATCCTCTGCGATCAGACGTGTGGTAATACGAGCCCTGAAAATGATTTTCCTGAGGCGTTCTGCTGTTATCGGCCCGGCTGAGGCACTATGGCTCACTGATACCACGCGCGGCGATAGCCCCTGCATTTCACCTGCCTGGACACCCCCCTTTCGCGCAGAGCACCCGCGGCACCAAGTCCCATGGCTCACCTTTAAACCCCGGCCCGCGTCATGCCCACACCCGGAAAAACTCTCGACCTCTCCTGGGCTCCCTCTCGGAGTATTCCTGCGCCGCACGTCCGCCCATCCCTCGCGAATAAATCAACGCTGGCTCCGTCCTGCGAAAGCTCCGCTGCCCCAATGGCTTCGATGCCGGGATGGCATAAACCTGCAAGGAGGAAAGAAAAGAGAAAATTACACGGCCCCACGGTGGGGCGAGGAGCGAGCCTGGGAGCGCGGGCACAAAGAGGCCGCTTCCCGCGCTCCCCAGGCTTTTAACCCTTTCGCCGCCGCGACCCCGCCCCCTCGCCCCGGAAGCACACAAGTACTTCCGGGGCGAGGGCGCGGGGCAAGCGGCCCCGAAAGGGACGGGGTGTGGGAGGGGCCGGGCCCCGCCATGCTTGCGTGGGGGCCTATTGGCCCCCCCTTGTATTACTTTTGAGAAGGCTCTGAACGTGATAATTCTTTCCTGTATTTAATCTGAATGTGGCCACGACCTACCACTGATATGTAAAAGACAGTACACATTATTTCTTTTCAATGACTGGTACATTTTAATGCCAAAGTTGTGACGTTAAAAGGTGACAAAACTCTGGGTGTATATTATATCCCTAAGCATTTCAGTTGTAAATGTAATCTATTTGACAGACGTCTATTCTAGCTCGGTTCCATGGTTCAAGGAGCAGCTGGTCTTTGACGTCCAGGTTACCTAAATGACAAAAGTCAGATAACCTCTTTATCTAAGGTTTTGTGGCGGGTGTTATAAAGACTTGGGGGTACGTTGCAAGTTGCAGCTTCAGCCAGTACTAGCTTTGCAAGCAACATGACCTTTTTATATTGTTTTTTTAAAACATGTGTATTGCACAAAGCTACAGGGCCAGGCCCCGTGATGTAAAGCGATATTGTGGACAAAGCCAGGAGTGATTGAACATGTCAGACAAAACATTGAGCCAACTAGCTGCGTTCAAATTGACACTTGCACTACTTAAACAAAGGATGGGAGAAGGCTTTAGTTTTTAGTAAGAACAGATCAGAGACATTTTAAGGATTTTGCGGGCCCCAAGCCGAACGTATTTTGTGGGCTCCTGTTCGGAACAGGTTTGAAGTTATGACGCAGTTTCAGTTATTTTATGCCCTCCTTGGCAAGGCCACTGACAGCACACAGGCCTATCTCCAAATTCTAAATGTGTTTCCATCTAATATTCAGGGATAGTGAGGTGTGTTTTCAATATTTTAATGCAGCAGCTGGAGAATATTATTGTAAATAATCTCAGTGACCCTTTCCTGTTTTGAATATGTGAGGTCTTCTTTCGATCTAAAAGAAACTTGATGGATGTTGCATGGTGTGTATGATACCACAGGGATGAGGACCGCGTGATTAATCCCTCTGGTAAAGACCAGACACATGGTAAAAGCTGACAAATGCAAGTGTGGTAAAGTTCCCAGTGGAAGGATTAAGCTCCGTTTGTGTGGGAAAGTGCCCGACGTTTGGCAAATGTCTGTGTGGTAAAGTAAGTCACTAAGGGGCAGATGTATCAACATTCAATTTTGCGATTTCTAAATAGCGATTTTTAAGGAATCGCTATTTAGAAATCGCAAAATGGAATGTATGTAGAAAATCGCTATTTTTTAGCGATTTCTTAATCTTCCTTATTTGCGAATTCAAGGAATAATTTCCCATGCATTCCTATAGGCCAGGAGGCCCATAGGAATGATTGTGAAATTAATCTCAATTTGCGATTCGCAATTTGCTAATCGCAAATTGAGAATAATTTCAAGGGTGCAGGGGTGTCTCAAGGACAACCTGCTGCACCCCTGAAATGTACATGTGTGTGCATATGGCGCACATACATGCCCTGTGGGCATGTGTGTGCGTCACATGCCACCTTCAAAAATCCCAAATTGTGCATTTTTTAAAGAATTCGCAAATAACCATCAACTACAAGTTGGTGGTAATTTGCGATTTCTTAACCAAAAATCGCAATTCAAAAATGCTACATACATAGCATTTAAGGAATCGCAAAAGTGCAATTCCTTAAATTCTATGGCAAAATAAGGAATCGCAAATTTTTGAGATTCCTTAATTTGCGAATTTTTGATGCATGCCAAAACATGCAAATAGACCGTTTGTGATTCGCAAACGGCTTGATACATCTAGGCCTAGGTTAAGATGATCCTACGTTGTGATTGTGTGTTAAACGGCTGAGTACTGTGTATTAAAAATGTTTTGTGTGATGCATGGTTCCTTCTATGTGATTAATGTTCATGTGTATAAAAGGTCCCCCTTGTGTTGTACGGTCCCACCTGGTAAAAGTGTGTTTCGTGCATAGTAGAGCGATACTTACTGTCCATCAGACAGACTGGTGTTGAAGCACTACATGTGGCTCAAGGCACTCTATTCGTGCTGTGGTATTACATATGGCTTTTAGCAGTCCCAGTTGAGGATGTGAGTGGTGCCGATAAAGTAAGTGGGTGGAGCCAATTGAGAAAGCGGGTGGAGCCTGGGGAAGTGGGAGTGGCCCCCGAAAGAAAATCGAGCACCTGGACTTAATATTTTACAAATTAAGCACTACTAGCCGCACTTTTTAACTAGGGTCGTTTTCAGCTCAGTGACGTGGGGAACAGGTTCCCCAAGTAGGAAGGCCCCTTTTGCCTTTTTCCTCTGCCAACACGAGAGCGACATAGCAGGTATCCACAGCGAGCATGCAGCGGCGGGGAGGGGGAGGGAGGCACAGAGGGGGCAGTTATACAATGTGTATTTCTTGTTTCTCGCATATTGCCACAAAGGCTCATAACGGAGCGGGTGGGCTGCAAACTACCCTCTATCCTGCCTGCTAAGGGCCACCACATCAATGTTAGCTGATTATGTTGCACACTCCACAAACTGAAGTTTTACTTGGCTCGTACTATTGTTACCCAGGAACACGCATTCTGTCATCATAGCACGGAAATATACTGAACCACATACAACAGAATTCCAGTTGAAAATGAATGAATTTATAAGTGGGGAGAGTGGAATTGTGTTTTTCTGAGGCTGTGGCATGTTCTGCTTATTGATGGATTTACCACACTTGCCACATAATCCAATGTCTGATGCAAAAATCGCATATTTCAAGAACAACCAATAATGCTTTCTTATTCAGACGAATCAAAATTACTGAAAGGATGCCACACGTGGTTGAGTGCAGTGGCAAATCATTTGCAAAGGTTATCGATTCACTTTTAAATTAGTGAATGCTGTTTTTTGGTGTTAAACTGATGCTTGTAGCTTGGTGGAATCTTTTCACAGGGAAGTATTAATGCATTACAAAATGAAAAAAACACTGAATGTACTGCATATTCTGCATGATTCGCCTTTTCATTCCTGCATATTTTAGTCAACCGTGCCCTATAATTTGCTCATCCATTGCCACATAATTTTAGTGACTTATAAGGTGCAGCCATCCAATATCAATCACTGCAAGGTTCTTGCTGGTGAATGTGAGGAGGGTTTGGAAATTAGCATGTTCGAGATTTTTCTGAAGCAAGATAGTTTCTGTCTTTGTAGATGGCCTAGTACTTTACAGAGCCGGGGTTCTAGAACAGCAACGCATTTGTTTCCAGTTTTGATGAGATGCAACGTGGTCAGAAACGGGAGTCCGCAAAATGAGCACAGAACACGAGTGGAATGTTGTGTGCTTTTTGCTTAAGAGTTTTGGCCCCCCAGCACATGCATTTGGTGGGGGAGAAAGTGCGGCCTAACATTGGCTTGGGCGCGGACCAGGTGCTAGTGTAATGATTTCAGTGTCAGTGAGATGGAGTGCTATTGTTTATTTGCCACAGCGTTCTCACAAAGTTACTCGTGATTGTTTGTTTCTTGAAATAACTTTAGAGGTTCGAAAGTCCTGATTTGTTTGTGATAACACACGTGCAGATAACTTTACCACTTATGGGTAGTATGCTTGGTATTTGCAAGGATTACGTGAGGTTTGAGAAAGAACTATGCAACTTCGCACATCCATTCCAAAACACATTTCATTTAGTTGTCTGAGATGCGAATCGTTCAAAACCGGCTCATAACCTTCCTCCTAAATTCTGTCCCTCCATCTTCAGGGGCATAGCTTCCATTGGTGCAGCAAATGGTGTACAACCGGGACCAAGAGGCCTTAAGAGCCTAGATGCCCTAGGGGCCCACTGAACCCTGATTATTTGATGTATTTTACAGTTCAAACAGCAGCATAGGGGCCCATTTCCTTCCTTGCCTCAGAGCCTATGACTCATTAGCTACTTCATTGCTCCTCTTGTAGGCCCGATTTGCTCAACAGGAATGGGTCATCTTTCTGCTGGGCAGATAGACCTTGTTTCACCCAGCTCTAGTGGTCACACTTGTTACAATGATCAGCTCGAAAAATGTCATGTGGGTATTATGCATATTTTTTATTTAAAAAACAGCTTATTAAAATGAAGTACACCACAGAAACAAAATTAACATGGAAGGAGGAGGAGCTTAGCGCGCACCCAAGATGGTGGCGTGAGCTTAGAGCTCCCGGACCTTCGCCACCTCCACCGATTATCCTGTACCCTATCCTGATTTAGATGACGGGTTCTTATTGGTGCGACCCTGCTGATCATTTATCCGTTTTCGGATTTCGATTTGAACTCCAGGAGCCGAAGATATGGACTTTTGAACATTTTCGGCCTGCTCCATGGTACTGCCCCGGGCTTGATTTCTCTGCCAGCCGGATAGTAATTGAATAACAACGGCTCATGCGAGTCTCCCTTGCCCGGTCTTCTACTTTCAGTTTCGATTCTCGTGCTTTGACCTCTTTGACTTTGCCTTGGTCGCCCTGGTTTATTGCTTTCTTTCTAACCACGCATCATCGATTGGCGATCCGGACTTTCATTGCTCCTTGCCTGGTGGCTGATCCTCAACCTATTCTCCAAGTTGCTGTGGGCGCATCGAGTGTAGCCATTCTTACTAGGTCTCAGAATACCCTCCGGGGCGCACGACCTAAAATGGCCACCAAGCCCGAGGGAGAAAAACGCAAGACCAGACCGGCAACTCGAGGAGGTCCCGTGCAGTCTAACGTTATGGACAGATATACCCTCGCTAAGGGCTCTCCGGGCGGATTGAATAAACCCCCGGCCAATTTTGGAGACGAATCCCCGATGGGTGAAGATCTGTCGTTGAAGGGTGTCATGGGCGCCATTGCCGGGATGAAGGCCACACTGGGACAACAGTATGAAGCCCTGACCCACAAGTTGGACACGGTCGCAATCGATGTTACCCTGATCAGGGCAGATCTTGCGAAGACTAATGAGAAGGTCAAATCCCTCGACCTGAAGAGATCTAGTCTTGTTACCGACGTCTCCGATTTACAGGCAGAGGTCGGTAACCTGCGGTCCGCCCGTGACTACCTCTCTCGACGTCTGGACGATTTGGAGGGCCGTGTTCGGCGGAACAACGTTCGTCTGGTTGGTGTCCCGGTGACGATGGAACCATCATCGGTGGACCTGCTGGTGGAGGACCTAGTCCTGAATCATTTAGCGCCCAAGGGCCTCAGCAAGTTTTTTGCAGTAGAACGTGCACACAGGATCCCGGGTGGCCCGCCTAAGTTGGGAGCTCCTCCGCGTCCCATCATTGCTCGGATCTTTAACTTTCGGGACAGGGATGCGATCCTGCAAGCTTCACGCATGTCGGGCCCTACGGCATATGAGAACACCACAGTCAGCTGTTACCCGGACTTCACCCAGCAGTTTCAGAAGCAGCGACTTGGATTCCAGGGGGTGAAAAAGAGACTGAGGGACAGAGACATGAAATATGCTATGCTTTTCCCAGCCCGACTACGTGTGGTCCACAATGGCAGAACATTTTTCTTTGAGCATCCTGGAGTGGCTAGTGACTGGTTGGACACACTGCCCCCGGGACGAGAGCAATCTGATCATTCTGAACACCCCGGTGGAGCAGAGGGCGGCCCGATGGAGCAGGAATAGGGAGCGAAATCGGCTCCCGGACTAACGTATTGACTTTCGGCAGTGGTTTGATGCTATGCTACTATTGCTCGCTACTGTGTTATCTGAATGGGGTGTGGGTGGGGGTTGGGTGAGTCTTCCTCCTCTGGGGTTCTTTTCGTAGAATAGTTGTATGTTAGGGCGACAGGCACACTGCAAGTTGGGGTGGCTTTTGAGTCTTACGCAGGGGTGTGGGGTGGGGGGTATGATGTTTTGGGGGGCTGAGGGGTTACGGTTTGCATTTCTTTGTTTTAATCAAGGCATAGTATCGATGATCTTCTGTTTTACAGTGTCCCGTCTGGTGTGGGGGGGACTTGGGGTGGCCTCTGGGATGGGGGTAGGGGACTACGAATACTGTGTTGGAACGTTAATGGGTTGGGAGACAGAATTAAGCGGGGTGTAGTTTTGCAGCTGCTGCGACGTCTGTCCCCTGATGTGGTTTTGCTTCAGGAGACGCACTTGCTTGGTAATACGTGCCATGCAATGAATAGGCGTGGCTATCGTCTCATTGCGCACTCAGGTTTCACTTCTGGCTCCAGGGGGGTGGGCATTCTGGTTCGGAACTCCCTCCCTCTTGCCGTTGACGACATTATACTGGATGATAAGGGACGATACGCCGCCATTGTGGGGCGCTGGGAAGGGGAGAGTGGTCACTCTGCTCTCGGTCTATATACCGCCAGGCCTCCAGACTACTACCTATGCCGACCTGGGAAGAGTGATCTTGGGAGTCCCCGAGGGTCTGCTTGTAGTAGGTGGGGATTTCAACTCTGTAGTGTCTGGGATGTTTGATCGTTACCCTCCCCGTGACATCGCGAAGTCTCAATCCTGGTTGGGGGACTTCCTGGAGGCGTTGGGATTAGCCGATTGCTGGCGCCTGCATCACCCTGGGCAAATGCAATATACTTTCCACTCTGGGCCCATGGCAGTCTTTCGAGACTGGACTACGTGTTGATGCCCTCCTCCCAGGCATCCCTCATAAGGGAGGTGAAACATCTTGCCAGGGGTATTTCGGATCATTCCCCACTGTGGATGGTTGTGGACGCACACCTGGGATCGGAGGGTAGGGTGGCCCCGATCAACCCATGGTACCTCCGTGATCCCAAGGTCAGAACGGAACTAATTAAAGCGATTGATCAATACTTTGCTGAAAATGTGGGTTCTGTGTCCTCTTCTGTCTCATTGTGGGAAGCATACAAAACTGTAATTCGGGGCCAGGCCCTCTCATCGATAGGCAACGTTAAGAGATGTAAGCGGGAGGAGGTTGTCCGTCTTGAAAATGAAATCTCCGTTCTTGAGGGGGAGTTGGAATCTGAGGTCTCCCCGGAGAGGCTGCACCTTTTGGGTCTGAAACAACTTGAATATAGAGCGCTGGTGACTGACGCTGCGAAAGAGATGGGTCAGGAACAGCAGGGACGTTTGTATGATGTGGGAGATAAGGCTGGGAAATTGCTTGCTTGGTTGGATAGGAGGGAATGGGCTCTCTTCCTCCTGACCAGAGATTGGCCTCCATAGTGGTTATTCATAAGGAAGGTAAGCCACGTGACCGTTGCGACTCCTTCAGGCCCATTTCTCTGATAAATGCTTAACCGAAGATCCTGGCCAAATTGCTCGCCAATCGTTTGGTATCTGTCATAAGCGATCTGGTTCACCCGGACCAGTCCGGATTTATACCACACCGCAATACGGCACTTAACCTTCGGCGCCTGCATGGAGTCCTTGCTCGAGCGGAAACTTTGCGCGAACCGGCCATCTTGGCGTCTTTGGACGCCACCATGGCGTTTGATATGCTTGAGTGGCCTTATCTTTGGGCGGTTCTCTCTAAATTCGGTTTCGGACCCACTTTTATTAACTGGGTGAAATTGCTCTACACTGACCCTTTAGCCCAAGTAGTGGTGAATGGGCGTGTCTCGACCTCCATTGCTCTCGGTAGGGGAACGCGTCAGGGCTGCCCTTTGTCCCCACTCTTGTTTGCCCTCGCTTTGGAGCCGCTGGCGGCTTGGTTGAGATGGGAGCCATCTTTGAGGGGCATTAGATGGACTCCGGAGTTTGAGGATCGTGTATCTCTGTACGCAGACGATATACTCTTGTACCTTACGTCGCCTCGGAAGTCGTTGATCGTCCTTTTCGACGTTTTGACTTCTTTCCGTAAAAACTCCGGTCTTGTCATCAACTGGTCGAAGTCTTGCATTTATGTCCTCTCCGGCGAGGCTCCTCTCCTGCCACATGGCTGTCCTATCTCGGTGGCGCTGGAGGGATTCAAGTACCTGGGAATCTTTATCACCTTGGACCCTGTGCTTCGATATGAGCGCAATTTGCTGCCCCCTCTCCAGCGCCTCCGTGCTGATGTTGTAGCGTGGGGTAGGCTCCCTCTCTCTCCTCTGTGACGAGCGGCGTTGTTTAAGATGATGTCGCTCCCCCGATTTCTTTATGCGCTTCAAAACACGCTGACATTGTACCAGCCGGTTACTTTCGGGAGATTGAAAGTCTACAGCGACGATTGATATGGGAAGGCCGTTCTCGTATCACCCTTTCGAAGCTGACGCTCCCTTGGTACGATGGGGGCATCGCGCTCCCGGACATCCGTCGCTACTATTGGGCCTCTCAGCTGGGGGCCATCAACCACGGCACTTACGCTCCTTCGCCGAACCCGGCCTTTGAGATGGATAAATGGCTGCTACCTGGTGGAGACTACAACAGGGCTCTATACGCGAAATCTGCCGGCAGATCTCTTACGGGCCCCACTAAAACAGCAGTACAGGTGTGGTATTGAGCTACAGCGGCCACGGGATGGGCCGACAAGCCTACCCGTGCTACTCCGCTTTATGCTTCGGATAAGCTTGGCTCCCTCTGGCAGTCGAAGGGTTTTGATAGGTGGGACATGATTGGAATCAGCAGGGTCGATGATGTGTGGATCAAGGGTAGAGTCAAGACGTTTGAGGAACTGAAAATTGAGTACGACCTGAATGATAGGGAATCCTTTCGGTATGCGCAAATCCGGCATGCGGTCCTGTCTGTTTTTCCCCTGGGTTCGGACGTTCCGGAGGCGTCCCCGCTTGAAGATCGGATACTGGATGGGCATGTCCCTGATAGCACGATCTCGCTCATATATAAAAAGTTAATTAATACCAGGATTGACCTACTGGATAACCTTCGAGAGTTATGGACTAGTGATGGTCTAGAACTCGATGATGAAGACTGGCAGGCTGCGATCTCTTCCCCGAAGGAGGTGGCTATCCCGGCGCGCCTCCGGTTTGTCCAGCTCAAAATTCTACATAGGGTGTATGTGACTGGTCCACGTCTGGTACGCATGGGGTTCTGGGCGGATGGATTGTGCAGGCGTGGCTGTGGTATGGTGGGCACGTTTCTCCATATTATTTGGGAATGTCCTGCTGTGCTACGCTACTGGACTTGCGTGCATGATGTTATGAGTGAGGTCACGGGTGTGCAGTTAATGCCTGAAGCGCGGAGATGTTTGCTGAATGTCTGGGAGCCGAATGACTATAACCAGGCGCAGCTTCGATGGGTGACCTTGGGTAACATGATTGCCAAGAGGGACATTGCCCAGCTGTGGGGCGCTCAGAGGCCACCGACAGTTCTGGTGTGGCAACAAAACATGGACTGGTGCATGTTTAGGGAAAAGACTGTATATGTTTCCCGTGGCAAGCCCCGCAAATGGGGGAACATTTGGACTCAATGGAACACATACCGTGGCGATATATGTACTCCTCCCTTTCCGGAACTTAATACCGACCTGTCTTCCTCCCAACCTGATGTTTCCTCCGCAGGAATTTAGATATTTTGTTTGCTTCTGGTCTCCTCCCCCCCCCCAATCTCATTGTATGCTCTGATGTTTGATTTGCGTCTGTACCCCCCCCCCCCGGGCAACGCGGTGACACATTTGTATCGTAATGCCTTGTTTTTGTTTTGTTTCTCAGTTTTCTTGTTAAAAAAAAAAATTTACATGGAAAAAACTCCCCACTAGCAGTAAAAAAAAGTTTACAAACATCCAGTTAGTGGTGCCGGATGAATTTGTGAAAGTGCTCCAAAAATAACACCCTTTCCTTAAAGCAGCAGGTCTGCGGAGCGTGCTTTGAGCCTCCCCGGTGATTTCACCTCCCCAATCTAGTGCTTCGGTTTAAAGCGTTTCAGCCGTTCACACAAGCCGCTCTGTGTAGTGCTTAGATACCATTGAGTTGGGTAACTATAAACATCTGTTATTCAGCGCCAAGTGGCCTACGGTGAACGTGCGCTTTAAAATACACATGTAATATATTAACATGTTGACAGCGCCTGGCTCTCTGTAACTTTAGGGCTCTTCATCAGTGGAGGAACTAGTGAATAGTGTGGCACAGACGAGGAACATTCGGTCATTGGAATGTTGCATTTTAGGACTAGGTCCCAAGGGAAAGAAGGGAAGTTCTGCCCGCAAATTCGTGAACCTTGCACTGATCTTGGCAAAACGAAATATAACCATGAGGTGTAAAGCTACTAGACCGCACCTGTTATTAGACTGTTATAATGAAGAGGTGTGATGGGGAAGGGTGGAGGGAGCTTCGCTTCAGAGAGAGGAACAGAAAGGGATGCGAAAGGTACCTATCTCGTTAGACTGGAATGCAATGATGGAGGAATTTGGGGTCAAAGAATTACAAACATAGAATTAGAATGTATAGTCCGGGAATACAAGTATTGTCAGATGGTAAAGAAAGGGCAAGAGGTGGGACAATCTAACTTTATGTGTATTGCTCATGTCATGGACTTTATATGTGAAGATGTATCACTGTGTCCCCATGAGGGATAACCACATGCAATGTATGAAAATGTTGGTTTGAGCCCGGGGGGTGGTATGTGGGTGTGAGATTCTTTCATTTTCTTTTGTTCCTGTGAAAATGCAATGTTCATGATGAAACTTGTCGGATATAGTATTTATATTTTTGTGAAAATCAATAAAAATATGTTTTTTTCCCCCGAGTTTTTTATATAGCGTGAATTAGTCCCGAGACATTGGGTATGAGAGCGCTTTACATAGCACAAGTTTCGTTACAGATGGACACATTCATTTTTGTTAGGCGCGGGGAGATTAAGTGATTTGCCCAGAATCACAGGATGTTGAGCATCGTTGCCGAGACTCGAACCCGGTTCCCCAGTTTTGAGGTCGACCACTCGAGCCGTACGGCTGCATATAGCGTTTGTGGTGTAATTGTAGTTGTAGATCCCTGAGCTTGACCTGTTTGTGTAGCCCTTGTTGGCTGAAGTGTGAGGGTTTTCTTCACAAACTGTGTCAGGTTTCTATAAAGTTTTATTATTTCTTTGTGAAGCTGTGACTTCATAGTCTGCTAGTCTTAAGGTAAGGGCAGTTCTAACATTTCCTGAAATATTAATTTCCCCTTCTAGCTCTTCCTCAACTATCCCACATTGTGCTCGCACAGCGGCGTCTTCTTCAGGAAGAGTTTCAAAGAAACGGAGATAAGGTTTTATGCACAAAATAGGAACTGTTTGTCCTTCAAGCTTGATAAACCTACAGCCAATAAATAGGAATTTTCCCTACTCATCTGTGGCAGATAGTTCCCTTCCCACTCCAGATATCTCTGAAGAAATGTGAGTAGGGGTCTCTGAGAATAGCACAACTGAACAACTCAGATAACTACCACATATAAGTACCAAACCAACATTGGCGGCGCCATGTCGTGTAGTTCCTATAAACCTCTATAGGATCTGCGTGTTTAGACAACATACACTGTAGGTTTGGTGTCCCGACTGATTCTAGACACCCCTACCAAGTATGTTAGCCTGTATACCAGCTAGCTCATAGTGCCACTAGAAACCCCTCTTACCAAGGAGAGAAAAGTTCCTGGCAACTATCGAACATGACAACCCTTTCCCATCAGGGACCGTGGAAACAGTGCAATACTTTTGCTCATTCACTCGTGCTCTCTTTGTCTCATAGAGATACACAGAATACACGGTGGGGTATTTTTCAATAAGCAATTATGGAATGAGCGTCATTCCGGTGTAAAGTAGGTGTGCTGTAACAACCAATAGACAGTGACAGAAATACACGATTAGAAGCACTAAGAAAGTATAAGGATGGTAAATTTCTACCATTTTGCTATAACCATGAATACAGGCAAATATGTAAACTGCATGACATTAAAATGCGTACCCCTACGATGCTACCCTAACTAGATGTACCTAAATGTACCTAGCATGTATGTAGGTTTAAAAGCCAAGAATCCCTCTAGGATAAAGTCAACCCCATTACCGAAAGTGAGAGACTGAGGGACCACGTCTTGGTCTCGAGATGGACACCCCACAAGGGATGTCAGACCACTGTGAGCTGGAGTGTCTGCTTGCAGGAGCCTCAGCGTCTCGCGTCAGTGTGTCAGCATGGAAGTCCTCTTCTCCTCTGATTACCTCAGCAAGATATGACATATATATACCTAAAGTGGTACCCCTTGGGAATATACCTTGCTGTGTCATGTCGGACTAGGATGACGGAAGAAATTACCCTTAAGCATAGTATTATGCAGGAGATGGTAGGCTTGCTGTCCTGCTGTGATTCCAAGAATCCTCATGCATAATGAATGAGGCTTAGGCTTTTAGGAGAAAACCTCTTGTCATCTTTGGGCATTACCGTAACTAGGTAAAAGGTCAGTACTAAGAACTGGTATGCAGTGTAATAGCAAGGGAATGTGGGTGAAAAGTGCATTCATTACCTGAGCCAATATTGTGGTACCTATATGGAACAAAACAAGTGAACTCTGCTTCTTAGCTTTGTGGTCCATACTATACGCTTGAGCAAGAATAGCGAAATTGGTTGTTTAACAGCTACTAAAATATAGACAGAAATAGATCAACCAAACAGTGATAACGCCATTAGGTCTAGTCTTGATCTATTGGCTCTGATGAGGCATTTTATTCACATTGTATACCATACCACATGAACAAAAGGAGAAAAAAGAATAAGTTGGTGTGACGCTCGCTGGCGGCCACCTTATTATGTTGACACATGAATTTGCACGCAAGTCCAACTTAATACAGCTGATAGCAGCCTGGTTTGTTGGGAGGATATTAGTCACTTATTTTTAAGGAAGGGAGCGCAACATACATCCTTTTTGTTCTCTACATTTGGTGTTCTTAGTAACAACTAGGTTAAGTTTGGGTTGCTTGGCAGTATTGGGTCAAATCCATTATTCTAGCACACTTCTTGGTTGTGTTCTTATTTTATTTATTTATTTAAACAGTTTTATATAGCGCTGGCTAGACCCAAGGGTATCAGAGCACTTTACAGGAGAAGGACAAGATCGAATAATACAATAATAAGTTCGGACAAAAAGGAAAGGCAAAATATGAGAGCAAAAAGTCAAGAACAATAAATATAAAATCAAAGATATAGGCAGTAACATTAAGAACCAAACTGGGAATTGGATCACTGTGTAAGTGTGATAGGCCAGAATAGAGGGGAGAAGGAATGGGGGTACGGTGGGGCTAGGTAGGGAGAAAGGAGAGAAGTTAACATGAAGGGGAATAAGGTGAGAACAAGTGAACAGGAGGAAGGAGGATAGTGGTAGATGTGGGGAGATAAGCGGTGGTGGCAGGTCAGGTAAAAAGCAGAGAGGAACATGGTAACATAAGGGGCAGGTAATGAAACACCTGGGAAGTAACAGGACTAGGACCCCAATATTTGAGGAGAAGGTGTCGTTTGAGATCTTTTTAGAAGCTGAAGTATGAGGGGTTGCAACGTAGATCTTTGGGGAGAGATTTCCAAATGGTGGGTGCATTACAGGAGAAAGAGCGTGCTTTGGTAGATTTCTTGTTAACCAAGGGAGGGACCAGCATGAGGGCATTGGCGCTTCTCAGTTCTCTGGAGCAGCCGGCTTTGTGAAGTTTTTGGGAGAGATACAGTAGGGTTTGAAGATGCAAGGCTTTATGCGTAATACAGGCATTCTTATAGATGGATTTGCCATCCAAGGGCAGCCATTGGAGATCTTTGAGGATGGGGGAGATGTGTTCCCACCTCTTAGAACCAGAGATAAGCCTGGCCGCGAGGTTAAGGACTGACTTGATTGGTGCTAGGTGGACTTTAGGTGTACCTAAGAGCAAAGAGTTGCTATAGTCTAATCTGGAGAGTACTAATGATTGAACAACAGATTTAAAGTCATCAACAGGGATGAAGTGTTTGATTTTTTTGAGGTGTAGAATTGAAAAGAGAGCTCCTTTGGCAGCGTTTTTTATGTGAGGGGAAAGGCTGATGTTTTGGTCAATGCTAATTCCGAGAGATTTGACTGAGCTAGAGGTAGAAAGGGAGCAGTTGAGAGAATTGAGGTCAGGGAGCTAGTGTTGAATGGGGTGCCGGTTATTTTTAGGGGTGAAGAGAATGACTTCAGTTTTTTTAGGGTTGATTGTGGTGGAACCATAGTTGGATCTTAGTCAGGGTATCGTTGAGGCGCAAAATGTCTGAATGGGATTTAATTTTAAAGTAAAGTTGGGTGTCGTCTGCATAGAGGTGGTAATTGATACCTGCTTTCTTTAGAATGAGTGTGAGGAGCTCCATGAAGTGGTTAAATAGAGAAGGAGAGAGAATAGACCCCTGGGGAACACCCAGGGAGAAAGGCATAGGTTTAGAGAGGCAACTGATGATTTTGATTTGTTGGGATCTGTGCTGGAAGAAGGAAGTGAACCATTCAAGAACAGGACCATTGAGGCCAAACCGAACTTTGAGGGTTATGAGTAGGGCAGAGTGGTTGACAGTATCGAAGGCAGCAGAAAGGTCAAGAAGGATGAGAAGGGAAGCCTCACCCTTGTCCAGGGAGTGATGGATGTCATCAACGATGTTGAGCATTGCAGTTTCAGTGCTACAACCCTTTCGGAAGCCTGACTGTAATACATCCAGAAGGCAAAATGAGTCAATGTGTTTGTCTAGTTGGAGCAGGACACATTTTTCGAGGGCTTTGGAAAGAAGAGGTAGATTAGAGATGGGACGTAGATTGTTAAGGTTGTTAGGGTCAGCTGTAGCATTTTTGAGGATGGGTGAGATTTGGCCCAGCTGGAGGGAAACAGGGACACAACCCGTAGCCAGGGAGGAGTTGATGATGGTAGTCCAATAAGGAGTGATAATATGCTTTAAGTCTTGAACAATGTTGGCGGGGAGTGGGTCCAGGGTATGAGAGGAGGGTTTGAGCTTGGAGATGATGTTGAGTACTTCTAGCTCGGTAACTGAGCTAAAATGAAGCCAGGATGCATTGTTTTTAGGCTGTGTGCTAGGGGGGAATAGATCCTGGGGGGTGACCGTGAGCGGGATATGAGCAGGATCTAGAGGGGGCGAAGGATCTAGAGGGGGCGAGGGAGAGAAAGGCGGCAAGGGTGAGAGGACAAGGAGGGGTGAGACACATCGCGGGGGGGAGTTAAAGCAAAGGAAGCGTCAATCTTGGCAATTTTTTCAGAAAAGAAATTCGCAATTTCTTCACAATTTTCGGTGGTAGCCGTCAACTTGGGGGTGACAGAAGCAGATTGTTTTTTGATAATGTTGAATAATTCCTTGGGTCTATTCTTGGCTCGATCAAGTTGAGCGCGGAAGAAAGAGCCTTTTCACTAAGAATGTTTTTTTAAAAATTATTTCTAGTGGATCTGAGGAGGGCGAGGTTAGAGGGAGAGGGTTGTTGTCTACAAGAGCGATTGGACATTCTAAGTGCATGTCTCTCATTGTTGAGTTCAGAATTAAACCAGGTTTTGGAAGGGATGTTTTTTTGCGGTTTTAATTTGGCTGGTGCAATTTGGTCAAGGACCTTGATGATTGTTTTGTTGTAATGTTCAGTAATATCGTTAGCATTTTGTGAGGGAGGAAGAAGTTGAAGTTTAGCTTTAAGTTTAGACTCTAGATCGCCTGGGGGAATAAGGTGAAGGTTTCTGGTTAATTTCTTAAGTTTAAGGTTTTTGGGGGGAGGGGGAGGAGTAAAGCTGTTGATCGTGAAGAGGATGAGGTGATGGTCCGACCAATCAATGTGGACAATGTGCAAGAGGGAGGCTAAATCGTTGCTAGTGATGATGGCATCTAGCGTAGCTCCTTTGTCGTGTGTAGCAGAATGGCATAGTTGGATCAAGTCAGTAACGTCAAGGAGGTCATTGAGGGTTAAAACCGAGGGGTCATTATTATTGTTCCAGTGAATATTGAAGTCTCCGAGGAAAATGTTATTGGAGTAGGAAATCGAGGCTTGGGAAAGTAAGTCAGACAGTTCATCTACAAAGGACATAGGGTCACCAGGGGGATGAGTGATGGAGTGGCAAGGCAAATAATCCATGGTTTTGCTCCTCATAATTTGTATGTGTCCATAGCAAAATGCAGCCACAAGTAATTCAATGAAGGTCCAGAGAAAACGTTTGCAAGGCTTAGTTAGCCTAAATGAAAATATATCCCCTCTGGGGATGAGAGTACAGGTAATAACTGTTTGGCATCTCTCAGCAACCCTCATTCGGCTCAATACTCGCAAGAAAAGATGTCTGAAGGGGTCATGCAACCGTGAGGTACCTCACCAATCCCCCCAAAGCTCCTGTGGCCACCACAGGCAGGACTTGGGTTTCCGGTGTTCTGGAAGGGCACATGGTCTGAGACACAGTACGGTCGGGGAAGGTTGGTCAGTGCTTACCTTTCTCAGGTGGATCCACACATCCAGGGTTGCTGCAGTGAGGAGACTGCAACAATCATGCTCAGAGGATCAGCCTTGTAAGGTCCGGACTGAGACTTGGGGAAATTAGCTGGCAGGACAGACTTTGAAGGTGTCATGGGCTTCACATTGTATTTCATTAAAGTTGGACATGCAATCACCTGTTGGGTTAACTCATTGGAGCAACCATGCCTTTCTTTTTTGGAAAATAAGAGATAGGTATTGAGCAGTGCCAGGTCCATTGCTCAGAAGCAGGATATTGGTCCTTATATATTTGGCGATAACTAAGGCTGGGAGAGCTTGCTGTACCATCTGTGGGTCGCCTTCCTTGTCAGGAGTTAGCTAGGAAAAGGACGCACACAAGTGGGAACTGCGACGGGCATTAGGTTTTGAAGGTGTCAAGGACTTCACTTTTATCTTTTATCAAGGGGCATTTTTGCAAGACAAGCATCCAATTACCTGTTGGATGAACTCATTCAACCAACCATGCCTTGATTTTTGCAAATCAGAGGTAGGTATCAGGCAGTGCCAGGCCCACTCCTCGGAAGCAGGATAGCATTCCTCAAGTGACCCTTAAGGAAGTGATCTCAAGGGTCACTTCCTGTACCATCTGTGGGTTACCTTTATTGTCAGGAGTTGGCTGGGAGAAAGGATGAACAACGGAGTGGACGACAACAGGCTGAGGTCCCTCATGCTGAGGGCAAGTGGGTCAGGTCTAATCTGGGCCTAGACTACACTGTTGGCCAGAATGGCAGCGTCCATGTTGGCACATTGTGAGCAGTGGGAGGGGTGATTTGGCTGGGTGGCTCCGCAGCAGCATAGACTAATAAGTCACTGGCATATGGTGCCCTGTGGGGTACTATGGGCATTGGCTGGGTGTGATGGGATGACTATCCTCTCAGAGAAGCTCTAAATTTTCGCGGCTCCAGAGTCTAAAGGGCCTAGCTTGGAGTTGGGGTTTATGCATCACTTAAGTTGAAAGACCTTTTCGAAGACCTTATGCAGGTCCTGTAGGGGGGTGGCTCACCCAGACAGCCTTATAATTCATGCCAGGGACAAAGATATGGTCCTGCTAGGTAGGCGTGGAGTGAAGAAACTTTATTTTCAACCATGTTAAGGGTAAGGAATCATTTGTCGGCAACAGCGATCTTGTGATCTGGGGTCATTCCACGGTCATCCATTCTGTACAAATAATTCTGGTGGGTTTCACTAAGGGCATAGTTTGGATCAACTTACTCCAGTTAACCAGGGTGGAGTTGTTCCACCACAATGGTGTTCACTTGTTCACCAGGGGTCAGGAGTGTTGCACCCAGGCTATTCTGGGGACTATTGCAGACTTCAGTCAGCGTGTTTGGGGGGGAAGGCAAGAGCTCTAATAAGCTTCACTCTCTGGCGGTGTCCCTGGCAGATAATAAAGGGGAATACAAAAGAATTCTGATTCTGGGACTGGACTGACCCCTTGGCAGGGTGTGATATGTGTGGACACCGGGCTAGGGGAGGGGAGACTGACCTGCATGTGCCCCTGCCCTACCCTGCAATGCCTGTGTTTAGGTACCCCGGTGGGCCGGTGCGCTATGCGTTGTCCTGAATTTGAGTTGGTGGTATATTTTGGGATGGAGGTGATGTGGTGAAGTTGTACCAATGACTTTCCTGCCAATGCCTTTTGGTAATTGTGCATAGATGTGCTGGGTGGCACTAGAGGTCTGTTGCAAGTTTGGGGCCTTCTGGCACAGTGCGCTCAACAGATCTCACAACAATGTGTTCTGTTGGTTCTTGGAATGTGAAAATTTATATTTGATTTGTGTATTTCAACTTCTTGCTTGCTTTTGGTATCTATTAAATGAATGCTTTCCAAAAGAACACCTGCCCCTTGACAGACTTTTCTTATGAGCAATTTTAAGTGTTGATATGATTACAATGGCTACGCCAGGGGAAACCACATATTTGTTCTAATATCTTTTTTTGAGCATTGCAATGAGAGAATGTTGAGACTGAGTGGGGGCGAGTTGCACGTTGTGCGCGTATTAAACAAATGAGATTCCTCTGCAGAACATTTTGATGGTTTGCTTTCTATGAAATTGATTAATTTTCCAATGAAACATTTAGTTTCTGCTCAGATCATAACATACATCATTATTAACTTTTACTAGTGCCTCAAACTTCTGAGAACACCATTGAAAAAAGCATCAATTTTTTATGTGCAGAACCTGTTTAATTTTGGTATGCACAAACATCACATATGAGACATTGCTCTTCCAGCAGTGTTTTTCTCAGCCTTGATCTTCATTTTATTGTTATTCTTTTTGTCTTCCCTTTCATGCAATTTATATACTGCCATCAGCTGCTATTGGATAAACCAATGTACCCTGACATGATAAAAGCTGATGCCAAGTTCCCACAGCAGACTGAACCCTGCTTGTTAGGTTGGTCAGTCATACTATACGCTTGAGTAAGAATAGCAGAATTGGTCATTTAAAAACGACTAAAATTTAGACAGAAAAAGTAAAGCAACTTGAATTAAAAACAACACTAAAGTAGATAGAGAACCAAGAAGAGGTAAAGCCAACAGGTCTAGTCTTGATCTGTTAGCTCTGATGATGCATTTTGTTCAAGTTTTATACCATACAACATGAAAAAAAGGAGAAAAAAATACATTGGTCTGATGCTCGCTGGCGGCCACCTCATTTAGTTGACGCATGCATGTGCACCTAATTAGGCATGCTTTCTTCCAAGATAATGTGTCTTTTTTTTAATTTACTGTCCTTAAACAGATCAGTAAATAAAAATGTAAAAAATGAGTAACGCGAAAGCACTTTCTTTTCAGCCTAAAAAAAGTAAAACAAGCATTTACAATGCAATGGTTTTGCCTTTGTTAAAGTGCACCCTGGCCGCTTGGCCACCATCAGAACTCCACCATGCTATGAGTGTTCTTGACAGATGTTCAGACGAACGAGACTTAAAACATCATGTGGAGGTAAAGAAATATCAGGCCCCTGTTCCCTCACGAGACAAATCTTTTAACACCTGCGCAAACTCCAAGTCCATCGTGACAGGAAGGTACACAAACTTACCTGCAGAGTCAGCCGGGTTGTGCATCACGCTTTGCAGCAGGAGCGCAAGGCCTGAAAGCAAAAAAAAGGAAGCATAAGAGTTTCACCGACACAATTAGTTCTTATCTAAAAGCAGAGCAACTAGCTCAGCGTTAGGGTACATCACAAAAGGTCAGCTATGTGCTTGGTAAACATCATCGCTAGACAGTCTTAAGGCACTTATACTACCGAGTGATTACTAAATTCTAGGCCCACACCTCAAATTGCTTGCAGCTTAACATACCTTGTTTTAGCCGTTCCGACATGTGGAAAGTCAACTATAAATCATGGAATTGTGGAAAAGTAAATTTTGCCATGTTGTATGTGCCTACGTGTTCCCCATCTTATGTTATATGTGCATGATCGATATGCATATATTCCCCTCTGATCGATTAAAGACGCAATTATAGTTGTGTCCATCTCTAGTATGGCAGTTTCCAGTCTTCGTGAAAACAACGAATATTAGGCCTATGTAAACCCACGTTGCCACATTTCACAGTGTGCACGTTAATTCATTGAATTGTCCCCGTTTCTAGGCCTCAAAAGGGCCCGGACTCTGATTCAGCTCCTGTCTCCTGAACCCTCTCGGAGGAGCGATACAGCCCCCACCTGTATCCCTGACCCTTCGCTTACTTCATGCCTCACAGTGCCCGGCTCGGCCTGGCTCTGCCTCCCAGTCTGCCAAGAGTGTGTTATGTTTCTAGTTATCAGTTCAGCCCTCCTTCTCTGCATTCCTAAGCTACTGCATCGCATCAATAGTTTCCGTCATTGTCTAGCCTTTATGTCTCCATGTAAGAGAAATACTGTATTAATATTCATAGAATATTCCTCGCACACGCAATACATGTAGAATTATGCATGCACCAGTCTTAGTGTCTATTAGTCTTTGCCCTGATAACTTTTGGATTCTATCAATATGTACTCTAAACACCAGATACCAGATACGTCTTGGGTACATGTCGCTCTGACACTCCAGACTTTAGTCTCCTCTTCTAGCGCAGAAGTCATAGCCCCCAGTTCTCCCTGGTAACACGTCATTGCCCATTTACGCGCACCACTAGGTTAGAGGTCCCAGCTGCTCAGGTAGCCCCCTCCATGTTTCCGCCCCGTTTATGACATATTCTGTTACGTTTACATCACATGTCTATGTATACGCCCTGTACACGCCTTCTTGTTACATCATTTTGCCCTTATCTTTCGCGACTACTACGAGTCACGCCTACTGTATTGAATGTAATGTATTTTGTTTAAGTATATATACTGTACACCCATATTAAAAGTTACGCATTATTCCCAGATCCTGTCCCCGGCAGCTGCCTTCATTCTATTCCCGTACAGGCTGTCCTGTTCCTGTCCTTTATGCCTGATTAAAGCCTGTTGACTCAAGATACCTCGAATCCTGACTCTTATTTATTGAGCTACCTGTTTTATTGATTATATGAAAAATAGCACCGGTAATTAATTATTTATTTACCACATAATGGCGCCCGAATAGGGACTTGCCCTTTCCCCACGCGCCGGAGAAGCCACGCAGGCCCCCTGATCCTCTGCAGCCGTGACGGAACCATACCGTGCACGTGCAGATATTTCTGCTTCAAGTATCCCTCAGGCCCACGGAGGAGACGGAGGTTGCGGTCCATCGTCCAGACGAGGCGGTGAGGAACGCGGCGAGTCCCGACCAGAGCCCAAGCCGAGAGTCCAAGGTCCGAGGTATCCGGAGGCCCACCTGTAACTGAAGTCCGAAGTTCGTAGTCCGTCGTCGTAGCAGTCCAGTCCAGTCCGAGGCCTTCCGTTCTTGCTGCCCGGTGAGTACCGTTGCTGGGGTAGTATCTAGACAGAGTCAATTAATTTGTCTCTGGTCCGTGGGTTTGGGTACGCAGATCCAACACGAAGTGTTCACCTAGGTGGACGCGGGTCCTGGCGTGTCTCTTTATGGGACCGGTAAGTTTCGTGCTGTTTTAACAGTGCATCTAGTCATTCTAGTAAAGTTCTGTTCTCAAGAAATTCATGTATTCTGTCCGAACTGTTATTTTAAATGTTATTTCATGTGTTTTCAATGTCGTGGTATGAGTGATTTGTTTTTCCAGTTATTATTGTGTTTATCGTGTATTGTATTGTGTCCAGACTCCAGCCTAAACTATGCCTCTATTCTCGAAGTTACGTCAGTTAAAAACAAGAAAAGGATTGCTAGAGGAAGCAGTTCCTGTCCCGCCTAGGGACAGTCCAGGTCATTTTATGTATCATAAGCATGGCTTAAGTGCCATATTATATCTAGACTTATGGGTGGAGTACACCAAGGAATTAGAAGAGAAATATAGATGGCCCGTATCAGGTACATGGGATGCCGAGTGCATCATGCGAGTAGAAGAAGTATTATGGAAAAAGAAAGCCAGACAGTCCCAGAAAGATGCCATCGAGTTATGGCGCAAAGAATCTCATAAAAGAACCGAAAAAGAAATCAGAAAGACAAAATTAAGTAGGGAATCCTCAGAAAGAGCCCAAGAAAGGGAATTAATCGAAGTAGGTGAACGAGTTAAAGCCGAACAGTCAGACAGACAGAGAAATGCCCTTATTAAGGGTATGTATCCTCTTCTTGCCGAGGGCTTGCCAAAAGCAAACCCGGAAGCACCATGTAATTTTCCGCCGCCACTAGTTCCGATTAAGCTACGTCACAAACCGACCGCAGCTGATATTTTTCTCTCGTCCTATTTGGACGACACAGTCCCAGAATATGCAAATCCTGCTCCACCAGCTCCCGTAAATAATGTAATTCCTGTTCCTCCAGCCACCGGGGCACCCGTTGCAGCACCTGTTACGGTACCCCCGGTCCAGCCTACAGTACATGTACCCGCTACATCAGTCACTCTCCCAGCACGTACAATACCCGTCGACGATTCTAGTCCAGGGGCCACGGGGGGGAAGTCCTCCTGGAACCCCGCCGCAACACAAACGTGTGACATTACTCGAGCTACATGCCCGAGCGTTACAGCGTTCGCCCAAACATCAGTCAGTTGCAGATATCAAGCGAGCCCTTACCGAATGCCGTTATGATCCAGTCCCAGGCGATGATGATATGGTCCTGTATTCATTGCGTGTAAGACGGGTGACCGAATATTTGGACACCCTGCCGAATATGAAAGATTATCTAGACAGAATATATCGTTTCATCCGTACAGGAGTAGATCCAGGAAGTATTGGCGACGCCATGGCTCAAAGAAAAGTCGAGATTCAGCTCATGCTTTTAAAGTTTCTAATTAATTGTTTGATAAGAGAACAAGATTATCCGGATAAAGATCCGGAAGAAATGAAGGTCCTGACCAGGTGGAGTGACCATATAGCCGAGGGAAGACACAAGACACAGAACTGTATAGAGAGTATGTACAAGAAAATCCGTAGGGAAATAATAAAGTTACACGAAAAACGAGAAGCAGCACAAGTAACCGAGAAAGAAGACAACTCTGATACCGAAGAGGTAAACGACGAGAATCCCTCCAGAATAGCGTATGTAGGTAGAACTAGACTTCCCGACTGACATTCACGACTAGAACACAAGAAAGTTTTCCCTCCTCCAGTACCAGAACAAGGTTCTCTTGAGCAAGTATTTCAAGGTACCGATCACATTCTGAAATCACGAATCGGCTATAGTGAACTTAGTACCATGCATGAACAAGAACTAGCCCGATCAGCAGTCCGATGGACTACTGATTCTACCACTTTTCCAGACGAAATAGTGGCACAAATGTTTCTGAAACTGCCCCCAGCCGAGCAGCGACTGGTGGGTATGTATATGATCCAGCACCTCATTACACTGTATGAGGGACAACATTCTGATCCAGGTCCGTTACATGATGTTCTGAACGAGTTACTCCAGTATAGATGGAGAGGTCTAGGTACTGATTTAATTAGTATCATTCTAGAACAGCGCCACAAATATAGAACGTTTTTGAATCCGCATTTTGTTCATGTCTCACCTCCAGAAAGTAAATCATTTTACATAGATAGAAAGCATCCGTTACGAGAAGTACACCCAGTTAGGACAACGGGTGGTGATCTAGAACGAGTATTTGTTTACACCCCTATCACAAAGATGGAACTCTTAGAGATGAAAAAGTTAATTCTTTGTCACGACAAAGATCCAGCAGGGTTCCATCGAGAATTAAAAGACATGCTCCGTATGGGAGAATACACGTATCCTGATATCATTAAAATGTTAAAGGTCCTGTTGCCCGCAGGGGTATATGAAAAACTCAAGGAAAAGGAATGGGAGGTGGGAGAGAAAAAGATAGATTGGACAGCTCTAGAAGCTGAAGATACTTCACGAGTACCAGGTACCGGTCTAGGGGGTAAAGTTAAAGAATTGCCCGAGTTATTGATACAGGTTTTGCCAAGGTTACTAGCCACGAAAAAGGAAGATTGGGATGCAATCTCAGCTTGTAAACAGAAACAGGATGAAGACACTAGTGATTTTTATTCTAGATTTGAAAAATGTTTTATTATTAACAGTGGTCTGAAGACAAGTAGTGAATCGTACCCTCATCTTTTTGTTACCAAACTAGTCGAGAATTCAAGTCCACAAGTTAAAAATCGAGTATTGAAAGTCGAAAGTAGTTGGCAAGCTAATACTCCGTCACAAATGTTACAAATGCTCCAGTATCACCAGAATAGAATCAGGGAAGAGCAAGAACACGAAAGGAGACGTATGAAAGATACGAAAATGAAAGTATTAGTTGCACAATCTGTTCCACAAGACAGTCAGAAGAGGGGTCCGAATCAAGCCAGTCATCCTGCAGCTCCCGTTAAAGGGACATGCAATTATTGTAAACAACCAGGTCATTTTATAAACGAGTGTGCAGTTCTGAAACACAACATAGCCACTGGTAAAACTAAAGAAAGACCACGTCCGCCTAGACAAGAACAAGTTTCACAGACTTCTCAGCCACCCCAGAATGCACAACAGACAGTTCCAGCACCGCAGCCTATCGCTGCAACACAACACGTTACACAGCAGATGTACCAGTATGCCCAGTCAGAGTATCCAGAGTATCAACAGTATTCATGAAACAGCCTAGAGAGGGAGGTAGGCTTGCCTCTCATCGAGATACCTGTAGATCAAGAGGGTCCCTATGTACACAGTCAAGTATTAGGGAAAGACAGAAAGTTTTTGATTGATACAGGGGCAAGTAGGACTACTATCAGTCATGACGAGGTTCCAGGGGCTCCGCTCTCAGGCTCTAAAAATGTTTCCCTTGGATTTTCAGGAAAGCCGATTGTTAATGAAATTTCGAAACCAGTTTCCCTAGAAGTTGGTCCATTGTCCCGAACTACTGATTTATTACTTACGAAATCATGTCCAGAAAATTTGTTAGGCATTAAAACGTTAAAAGAATTAGGTGCAGTAATTTGCTGCTCCCCAGAAGGAGTTCGTTTGTTTCTCAGAGACTTTAAAGGTCACTATGTATTACGTGATTTTGATCCGAGATTATTGAATGTCCCACAGCATTTATGGGCGCAAGGTCCAACTGATGTAGGTTGTATGCATATCACACCCCATCGTGTGACTCTCAAGCAAGGTATAGTTTTGCCACGAATCAGACAGTACAGATTGCCACCTGAGGCTGTAGCAGCCTTATCCAAAATTATTGACGAGCTTATTGCTCAAGGAGTGGTTGTAGAAACTGACTCCAATGTATGTAATTCTCCTATCATTCCAGTCCTGAAACGTACTGATCCAAATGCACCTCCAGTATATCGATTAGTGATTGACCTTCGAGAGCTTAATAAATGTATCATACCCCAGTACCCAGTAGTCCCAGATATTTCTTCCCTACTAACAGCCATTGATTCTGAAGCTACATTTTTCACAGTTATCGATCTCAAGAACGCGTTTTTCAGTGTCCCCATTCATCCAGACAGCCAGTACCTTTTCGGTTTTTGTTTAAATGGAAGGAGCTATAAATTCACACGAGCTCCTCAAGGTTTCACAGAGAGTCCTAGTATTTATAGTCAAGCACTTAAGAGACAACTAGACAATATTCACATGCCAACTGACACTGCCCTGCTCCAGTATGTCGATGATCTACTGATCACAGCCCGTTCTGAACGTGACTGCGAGCGTGCGTCACTTACGGTTCTGTATTTTCTGGCCGAGCAGGGGCACAAGGTGTCCCCTTCCAAATTACAATTCTGTGTCCAGCAAGTGATCTACTTAGGACACTTACTGTCCAAGTGGGGTAGGCAGTTGACACCCGACCGTATCCAGTTAATAGCGAGTCTTCCACAGCCCAAGACACAGAAGGAGGTACGAGCTTTTATTGGCCTTACTTCTTACTGCAGACAATGGATTCCTCAGTATGCATTTCTAGCCAAGCCACTGATACAGTTAACGACACAGGAGGCAGCCGTATCGACTGTCCTCCCTTGGACCCAGGAACATACACTTGTTTTCAATGAATTAAAGAAAGCCTTATGTCAAGCACCTGTTCTAGCAACACCGAACTATAGTAAGCCTTTTACACTGTTTGTCACAGAACGTGATGGTACTGCATTATCTGTTCTCACACAAGATCAAGCAGGATAGTACAAGCCCTGTGCTTATTTCTCGAGCACATTAGATCCAGTAGCCCAGGCTCTGCCTGCGTGCCTCAAGTCAGTTGCAGCCACAGCTCTAGCAATCAGACAAAGTGATTCCATAGTATTAGGACATTCCCTGACAGTACAAGTTCCACACTCCGTGGAAGTTCTTTTAAACCGAACACAGACTCAGCACTTGACAATCGCACGTTTAACAGGTTATGAATTGACACTGTTCCAGCCACACATAGAAATCAGACGCTGCAACATTCTAAATCCTGCTACACTGTTACCGTCAGTTACTTCAAATTCTGCCACACATGACTGTGTGGAAGTTGTTAACACTATGACAAAGCCAAGACAAGACCTGACAGACATTGCATTACCTAATCCCGACCTGACACTTTATGTGGATGGTTCATGTATGAGAACAAGTACAGGAGAACTAGTAGCCGCGTATGCCGTGACTACTGAAACTGAAGTTATAGAAACACACCGTATTGACACCCTGTCTGCTCAAGCAGCAGAGCTAGTTGCTCTGACCCAAGCCTGCATACGTGCCAAACACCTGAAAGTAAACATATATACAGACTCACGTTACGCATTCGGAGTCGTACATGACTTTGGAGTGCTCTGGCAGGAGAGAGGTTTCATGACTTCTCATGGAACCAAGATTCAGCATGGTCTCCTCATTCAAGCTCTGTTAGATGCAATACATTTACCGACAGCTATCGCTATCATGAAGTGCAAGGCACATACGAAAGTTACTGACATCATTTCCCAAGGTAACGATCTAGCAGATCGAACAGCCAAGCTTACAGCTCAGACCCCAGACATTCTAGTTAACACGACACAGACACTCACTCCAGATCAGACTACTTGTATGACAGTCAAGGACCCTACACAAGATGTCATAGACATACAGTTACATGCTACTCCCGAAGAAATCAAGAAATGGTCCGAACAAGGAGGGGTCCAGACAGATCAGGGATGGTTGACGAAGGGAAAAGCCACATGGTTTCTCCCCGACTCTATGGTTCAAGTCATTATTAATACCGCACATAGTCCAGCACATCTAGGAGAAAAAGCTATGTTAGACAGTATTCAGAACCTTTGGTTCAACAAGCACTTACGAGCTGCAGCCAAGCAGAAAGTCCGTACCTGTATGATATGTTGTCAGTTCAATCCAGGTAAAAGTGTCCCGGTGGAACAAGGTGGATTCCAACCTCCTGACCACCCTTTTGAAGTCCTCCAGATGGATTATATTCAGATGGAGCGATGTCGAGGTTTCAAGTATGTCCTCGTAGTTGTATGCGCTTTGTCCAGGTGGACAGAAGCATATCCAGTCCCAGATTACACAGCCGCGACCACTGCCAGGCAGTTGGTTCGTGAATTCTTTCCCCGCTATGGACTCCCTAGGGTCGTGTATTCAGATAACGGCCAGCCATTCTCATCTGAGCTTAGGAAACATGTTTCCCTTCTGTTAGGGTACCAGTGGAAGTTCCATTGTGTGCGCCATCCTGAAGCAGCCGGTCTCGTAGAGAGACATAATCAGACTCTGAAAATTTGCATTGCAAAAATATGTAAAGAGAAAGGTGTAGACTGGCTAGTTGCCCTGCCAGTTGCTTTATTCTATATGAGGATGGTTGCACATTCCAGATCAGGTCTGTCCCCGTATGAGGTCGTATTCGGCCGCCCCCCAAACATGTGGGGTACACCTAGACCCCGCAGTATTACAGATGTTTCCAGTAATATGCTGACAGATTACCTAGCTTCCTTGATGTCTGCCCTACACTCTTGTCGTTCACAGGTTGCCGCCGCATTTCCAGACAACACCGAGGTGAAACCGCATGAGGTCATTCCAGGCGATCTGGTGTTGGTGCAGAATTTTGATCGTTCAAGTCCGCTGGAGCCCCGCTGGAAGGAGCCCCGCCTCGTTTTGCTAACAACAAGGACTGCAGTAAAACTCGAGGGCAGGAAAGGATGGGTCCACCTGACCCACATAAAGAAGTTCCATGGATTGCGAGAAGAGACTTTTGCTAAGGACTGCCTTATTCCTAAAGACTGCCTGAAAACAGACTCTGAACTTGACTCTGAACTCAAAGTTCCCCTGTTAGAGAAAACTCCGCAACAGGAGTATAAACAGAAACTCCGGTCTAGTAAAATAAGTCAGCCAGTTTAATTGTCTAAGTCCCTCTCGGGTGAAACGGTTAGACAGGTCCCTGACATGTATGAGATAGACCCCCATAGTGAGAGAGTTAGTCAAAACTCTAAAAGATGTATCATTATTCTAAGTTTTTTGTTATTTTTGAGTCTAATGGTTACCTGCACAAGTTATGCTTTACATTTATGTTTTTCAATTTCACATGTAAATATGTTTTCTAATGCTACAGTAGAGCACACATTTAGTGATTTGCCTCCTCACGAGCTATCCTATCGTCTTGCTATGCGAAATAACACATTCATTAGAATGTTACACTATTCACACCAGACCAGCAATGCTACCAATTGTTGGGTGTGTGGTCGACTCCCCCCTTTTCAGACACCGAAGGGAGTTCTGCCACTCTTTCCTTATCCGTTTTCACATAATGGTTCGTGTGGAGCATGGTCCACGTTAACGTCATCTTCCAATGATATGTCCCTTCTGAATAGAACATGTTTTCCAGACAAGCAAGGTCTTTCCCATAGAACAGGGTTAGATCTAGAAAATGAAGTATATGATTTAGGTAATTATTCTTCGAATTTCATGGTCCTGAATGTTCAGTCTGATACTACTCCAGATTTGCCTGCTATTTCAGTATTACCAGTCAAAGGCGAATTATGTGTCAGAAAGAATGGTTCCGCACATGTAGGACATAGTGATTGTACTACTACTGTCGAGTATAGTGACAGTGGGAAATCTATTTTCAAAGCCTCACGTCATTCTTATTTTGTTTGTGGTCAGACCGCATATGTTCGTCTGCCCCTCGATTGGGATGGAACATGTTACATTGCCTTCCTACTGCCACCAGTTTTCCTAGCCCCATCTGATTATCACAGAAATACACATCTAGTACACGTCAGACCTAGGAGGGAGATAGAGTCCCCAATTGTCGATCAAACTGAAACTACTCTAGAACAGTATCAAGACTTTAATAAAGGTTTCTTCTTCTTTATAGGACCTGTCCAGAATAGTAAGTTAATACGTAGGTTAACCAGAACCCTTGAAGCAGTAGTGAATGAGACTACTTCTGCTCTAGGTAACTTAACCGAAGAGCAATCTGCTATGAGATTTGTCGTGCTCCAAAATCGTCTCGTTCTTGACGTCATACTGGCCGATAGAGGAGGAGCATGTAGAGTCATCGGATCTAGTTGCTGCATTTTCATTCCTAATAACGCGCCGTCTGTTTATTCAGCTATAACCAGACTTCATAAAATTGCCCATCAGTTACACCAGAATCCCGGCACCTGGACATGGTCCGGTTGGCTCTGGAGTATTATATCTGCCTGGGGATGGAAAGTATTGTCATTCCTAGGTATTGCAGTAATGATCATATTCAGTTGCTGCCTCTGTATACAATGTGGCCCTGCGATTTGCGGCATGTGTGCTACCTCTTGTATTCCTAGTCCTAAATCCCGTTCCAAGACCATTCGAGACGAGCAAATGATGCTATATGAAATAATAGATGGTATCATGAATATTGATGTTTCCTGATGGAAACGTAGGGCACAAGGAGGGAATGTGGAAAAGTAAATTTTGCCATGTTGTATGTGCCTACGTGTTCCCCATCTTATGTTATATGTGCATGATCGATATGCATATATTCCCCTCTGATCGATTAAAGACGCAATTATAGTTGTGTCCATCTCTAGTATGTCAGTTTCCAGTCTTCGTGAAAACAACGAATATTAGGCCTATGTAAACCTACGTTGCCACATTTCACAGTGTGCACGTTAATTCATTGAATTGTCCCTGTTTCTAGGCCTCAAAAGGGCCCGGACTCTGATTCAGCTCCTGTCTCCTGAACCCTCTCGGAGGAGCGATACAGCCCCCACCTGTATCCCTGACCCTTCGCTTACTTCATGCCTCACAGTGCCCGGCTCGGCCTGGCTCTGCCTCCCAGTCTGCCAAGAGTGTGTTATGTTTCTAGTTATCAGTTCAGCCCTCCTTCTCTGCATTCCTAAGCTACTGCATCGCATCAATAGTTTCCGTCATGGTCTAGCCTTTATGTCTCCATGTAAGAGAAATACTGTATTAATATTCATAGAATATTCCTCGCACACGCAATACATGTAGAATTATGCATGCACCAGTCTTAGTGTCTATTAGTCTTTGCCCTGATAACTTTTGGATTCTATCAATATGTACTCTAAACACCAGATACCAGATACGTCTTGGGTACATGTCGCTCTGACACTCCAGACTTTAGTCTCCTCTTCTAGCGCAGAAGTCATAGCCCCCAGTTCTCCCTGGTAACACGTCATTGCCCATTTACGCGCACCACTAGGTTAGAGGTCCCAGCTGCTCAGGTAGCCCCCTCCATGTTTCCGCCCCGTTTATGACATATTCTGTTACGTTTACATCACATGTCTATGTATACGCCCTGTACACGCCTTCTTGTTACATCATTTTGCCCTTATCTTTCGCGACTACTACGAGTCACGCCTACTGCTACGCCTACTGTATTGAATGTAATGTATTTTGTTTAAGTATATATACTGTGCACCCATATTAAAAGTTACGCATTATTCCCAGATCCTGTCCCCGGCAGCTGCCTTCATTCTATTCCCATACAGGCTGTCCTGTTCCTGTCCTTTATGCCTGATTAAAGCCTGTTGACTCAAGATACCTCGAATCCTGACTCCTATTTATTGAGCTACCTGTTTTATTGATTATATGAAAAATAGCACCGGTAATTAATTATTTATTTACCACAGAATGACACAGATTCTCACGACAAAATAAAATAACTCGTTCCTGACGGATAGAGGAGTGACGAGTGCATACAGCGGGACCTGGCCACGGGCAGCGGAAGCATTTATGGCCGGAAACACGGGGGAGGGGCGGGAACGGGGCACACACGGGCAGCGGGAGGGGGGCGGGATATCATAAGAGTTTCACCGACACAATTAGTTCTTATCTAAAAGCAGAGCAACTAGCTCAGCGTTAGGGTACATCACAAAAGGTCAGCCATGTGCTTGGTAAACATCATCGCTAGACAGTCTTAAGGCACACGAGTGATTACTAAATTTTAGGCCCACACCTCAAATTGCTTGCAGCTTAACATACCTGGTTTTAGCCGTTCCGACATATGGAGAGTCAACTATAAATCATGGAATGACACAGATTGGCGATTCTCACGACAAAATAAAATAACTCGTTCCTGACGGATAGAGGAGTGACGAGTGCATACAGCGGGACCTGGCCACGGGCAGCGGAAGCATTTACAGCCGGAAACACGGGGGGGGAGGGGCGGGAACGGGGCACACACGGGCAGCGGGAGGGGGGCGGGATATCAAATAAAAATGCAGAGCACTGACCTGGACTTCGTGGAGCAAAGAGAAGTCGACGGGCCCCCGGCACCATCTTCGGCGGAATGAGAGAACACGCCCTGACAAAAAAAAAAAAAAAACAACACGCCCACCGCCGAGATGAGCGCACAGAGGGGCGGAGAGGGAAAAAAATCACGGGAACGCCCCCGAATCTGGTCCGGCCTTTGACGGACAGATCCGGCTCCCAATGGCTAGCCTCCATTTATGGAGCTAGCCAATGGGAGGAGGGGGCGAGGAGGGGGCGGATACCCGACCCAACAGAGAAACATAAGGATTTTGCTAGCGCATGCGTATTTCGTACGCATTGCCAGCAAAACCTAAAAACAACAAAATAGAACTGGTGGGTGGAGACAATGGAGGATCGGTTGGGGCAACAAGCAGCGAGGGGAAATGCATCACATGAGAGAGAGAGCTGCATGGGGGCAGGTGAGAGAGAAGCATACTAGCAACCAAGTGCAACACAGAGCATGGGGAATGGGCAGAAGCACATAGGTGAGAGAGCAACAATAAATGCAGGGAAGGGAAGCCCACAACACTTAAACGGCGAGAAGCACATGACGGAGACAACTGGAAAACATAGTCACTCAGAGTGCTTAAACGGAAAGAAAAAAGTAGCTCCCTAAAACTGAACAGTGAAAGAACAAAACTAAAGAGGATGTGCTCCTGGATGGATACAAAGACATGATGGACAAGGCAAGCCATCAAATAAGAAGCAAGCAAATGAGAGTGACTATAAAGTTGACTAGTGGTAAGAATTGGGCGTGCTATAAGGCCACTGTAAGTTCTTAGTAAGCTGACAATAGGTCTTTTATAATCAGACAGCGGCAATGTCTGGTTGGCGCCACCTAACAAGGCATTATTTTAAAATAGAACATTGCTGATGCGGTCTCTTTAGGAGACGTAAACTAGCTAAATGTGCTAATCAAAAACTGAGAATAATCCGAAATGTTGCACATTTACTGCCAGAAGCTAAATGAAGACCATTATACAAATAGTAATTTCACACATTGAATGTAGAAATACCTTACTGACAGGACTTAAAAGAAAACTAGCAGCACCAAAACTACCTCCTGTAACCCGTTTTAAAGCCATACTGCTGGCTGACTGATCACTGACACCAGAAAACACAACCGTATTGCACAAATACCGACTCACCTAAAAAGACATGCCTGAATCACGTACAAAGCCCTTCACCTTGACACCTCTGGATATCTTCGCCTTGGCCCTTCTGGGTGCCTTCACAACAACATCAACACATCTGGAAGAACCAGAACTCTTAGCATCAAAGCTCTTGCTTCTTTGTCTTGAACTTCAAAAGTGCAGTAAAACCCTGAGAAATTCTTCCTCAGTGAATGGTCCTAGAATTTGGAACCTACTGTTGAGGTTCTGTAATTCTCGAGCCTGACTCCATTTTGTGTTGCCCTCACGTAGGCCTGTGAAAGAGGCCCGGCGAACAAGTGGCCTGGCCTTCTGAGTTCATGTACACATTAACTAGGTTTCTTTCGACTCTGAAAGAACTGCAGAGAAACTGACCTCTTCACCTGAAACTGGCCTCGCAAAGCCAATTTCCCTTAGTTTGATCCTTGTCTAAGATTGCCATTTAATGTTCAGGACCTCGTTAACCTTTAGTTTCCTTGCACATGTTTTATCTTGTTCAGCATCTATTACTGTTTCCTTTATGTTCTGACATTACATGGGTTGTGATTTTCAATTATAAATGTGTCCGGCTTGCAAAGATTGAATTTGGGACATTCCTAATAATTAACTTTTGGGTTGGGTTACTGTAAATTGGGTTTTTGTTAATGTGATACTCAGTTAGAAAATGTGCCCTATTGGTTAGAATTTTGCGCAGTGGGTGTACATTTATAATGAGAATATGGTGTATAAAAGGAGATGTCTTGCCATAGTAATTTGAACAGTCTCCTGAGTTGTACACCGTGTTGTATTGCTGGGATTACTGTTACTAGCTGCAGCTAATAAATTTGATATTTGACGCCATCCAGAAGTATTCCGTGTCTCTGTATACCAAGACAGGTGAATCCGAAGACTTTGGGCGTGCCCCTGGCGCCGCTGGGTTCTGACCCGGTTCTTCAACTGGCGCGGCCAACGTGGGGCGACTTCAGCGGTACCGGTCCAAGCCCGAAGATTGTGAGGAGCACCGTAAGGAAACTCTGGAGGAGGGCCCCCACTCCATCGACCCCTGCATGTCGAAAAGTGGACCGAAGGTCTTTTCTGCGAGGCTTCCCCTTTCCAACGGCTACGAAGGACTGCTGCCCTGACTGTCGCCCTGTCTTGGACCCTCGTGTGACGATTTGTAAGGCGAGACGTTAGACGGTCTTCAGGAAGCGTGACAGACATTTTGGTTAAGTATAAGTGGGTCGCTCCCACTACTTTGTTTTGTTTCTTGGGTTTTGATTCGGCCATTGCAATAGTCGAAGCCGAGGGGTTCATATATTTACGAGTGTATCATTTTTTGATACCCTTTGAAGTTTGAAACCAGACTAGTGAGCAAGATGCCTGGTCTTGGTAAACTTGGTAAATGGTTTGTTTGTGGTCTTAATAGGGATTCCCGATTGGAGGATTCGTGTCCGATACCTCCGGTTGGAACTCCAACTTATGAGCTTTATTCGAAACATGGCGTGGGTCCATTACCTTTCATGAGGTTTGGGTCCGCTACACTAGGAAGGACGGTGTTTTACGATGGCCCCCACATGGTAGTTTTGAAACAGATATTTTAGATAACTTAGAAGTTGCGCTATTTAGGAAGAAAGCCCGGCCGGCGATGTTTGACTCTTTCCACCTTTGGCGTAAGGAAGCCAAACAGCAAGAAATTAAGCAAGCGAAAAGAGATAGGAAAGAAAGGAATATGTCAGTAATGCAAGCCGCTACGCAGTTTAAGGACGATGAAGAAGATCGTGCGATTGAAGTGTCAGATAGACAGCATTGCATGGCCATTGATAAATGTTATCCGGCTTTGCCACCTTCCCTTTCAACTGTGACTGAAGACCCTGAAAAGGATCCTTTGATGTCGCATCTACTGAGATTACCACCCCCTTATGCCCAGAGTGCTACAGCACCTCCGTTACCTCCAGTTGTTGCACCCCCTGCTGTTGCACCCCCTGCTGTTGTTCAGCCATTTGTTGCTCCACAAGTGGTTCTTCCTCCTGCGGTGCAGCCCCCTCTAGGGCCGCCAGCTTTGTTACCAGCCTTGCCTCAAACTCCTTTGACTTACACTGCCTTATCTTCATGTTCTCTCACTTCTGTCCCTATGACTCCTATTCCTCAGACTACTTTGTCTCCTGTCCTTATGTCAGCTTCTTCTCCTTCTGCTCAACAAAGAATGACTGAAACTGTCACTAGTCTTTTGTCTCCTCTCTTTGGGTCACTGAATAGGACCCCTGTTTCTGAACGTAAGCAGAGACGTAGTCAGCTTCCTGGTCCCGAAGAGCGGGCAGTGTTAGATCTCCTTGCTCGTAGATGGGTTTCGAATGCAACCAGGTATGGTTTACAAGCGGTTATGGATGTTTTTCTACAGTGGGAAGCACCAAAGCAAAGGTATGTTTTTGATGTCATGTGTACCTTTCTTCGTCAGGAGTGGGAGGATAATGAATTGGGTCCAATTCCGTTGGACTGGATTAATGTTCAGTCCGAATTTGCTAAGGGAACGATAGTGGGTTTAGATGTTGAGGTAGCGGTAAAGACAATACTTACTTTTAGGTCTAGACTTCCACCTCAGTCATTGTTCGAACCTGATCCTTCTGTTAGGAGAAAAGTGAAGCAGTATCCTATGCGAGAGGTTCCTCCAGTATGGAGAGAGGCAGTTGAGGCTGACGTTCCTAATGGTGTTTTGGCTGCACCAGCACATTTTCAGCGAGTGTGGGTACATGTCCCTTGGAAGAGAGCAGAGGTTTTGGCACCCAAGCAGACATTGCCTGACCCCCGTAAAATCCTGCTGGTTATTACAAGGAGTTGTCTCAGACAGTTGATGCGTGTGTTATGAATTTAGCTGACATCGATATGTTGATGGGTAATGTAGTTCCTCAACCTTTGTGGGCGAAGATCCGTCATGAGGCTCACGCGCCAGAGTTAGGAGATACGTGGGTTAATATTACTGCTGCAGATGGTCGGCAGGTAGGAGGTGCCAAACCTGAACCCTTAGTTGCAGAACTACCTGGTAGGATTGTTAATTTAATGAAAACTATGATGCCTCCTTTGCGGGTGAATTGGGACAAGTTAGCAGCATGCAAACAAAAGAAAGACGAGAGTGTGTCTGATTTCTTCACTAGATTTGAGGAAACGTTTATCGATCATAGTGGTCAGGACATGAGTACAGAAGGTCGTCAGAGGTTGTTCGTAGATAAATTTGTTTTTAATTTACTCCCCGAACTTTGTAATAAGTTAAAGGACTCTGAGAGTTCATGGGCAGTTTCTTCTTCGGCCCAGATATTGGCTACTGCACAATACTATGAGAATAGAGACAAAGAAGAGAAGGATAAAGTAGAGAAGAAGACTAAAGAATTAAAAATTAAAGTTCTTTTGCAACAGGCTTATCCGCCTCGCCCTAATCAGCGTCAGTTTCAGCAACCACTACAGTTTCAGAAACCATTGCAGACGCCTGAGTCTTTTATTCCGCGATTTCCGCTAGGCCCTAATCAGTGCGCTTATTGTAAAGAGGAAGGTCATTTCAAGAGTAGTTGTCCAGTCTTGCTACAACGTGTGAATGGTATGTCTGGTCTGAGAGGTCGTGGTGGTTACCAACAAGTATTAAATAACAAATGCAAGAAAAGATGGCTGGGTTACACTTGCGCTGGGTCACAGTGATATCAGTGAAGTTATGAACAATCTGGAAAGCTCCAAGGACACGGTTTAGGCCATCTCTCTGAAACCAACAGGCATGATCAAATCATTGCCCTTTTATCAAAATACAGCATTTATCCTGAGCTAACACCAAGAGAGATTCAAATTAGGTGAACAAATCACAAATCGCTGTTTTTCTTCTTTTCTTTCTTTTATTTCACGTGGTGAATGTTCATAAAATTTCTCTAGCCAATTCTCTAGCCGACACGTGTTTCGTCTGAAATGGTGTTTATCCACAGACTTCTTCAAGGCTAGAACAATGTAATTTTATAATTAAAATCATCAAACATATGTATATAAATGTGATGTTATCATTAAGGAGAGCTCTAATTATACAAAGTCCCATTTAAATTGTTTAAACGATTTTAACACTTTTCAACTGATTCGTTAACACCCAGGTGTAAAAAAAGGAGGACTCTGACTCCTCAGAGAAACAAGGTTTTAAAGTAAAAAAAGAGAAAAAACCATCACCAGGTTTTTGTCGTGTCATCTAAACATGCTGACATTGTGTGAGTCTGCCCAATCGCAATTTCGAGTCGACAAGAGGTGAATTCAACGTAAGACAAAAGTGCTCAAATTAAAATTAAATAGAGTGTTCCACGTCAGAGGTCATAATGTGAAGTGAAAACTATGTTAATAATTTGTACCTTTTCTTCCTCAGTTCAACTTGTGAAACTTCTTTCTTGTCACCCCTACTGCAATGTTGTGGGGGTTGATATATCCGATAAAACTGACAAGGAAAGCGTCTATTTAGAACCTGACTCTGGTACACTATAAACACGCTGTAAAATTATCAATAGCTCTATTAGTGAATTACTCACTCAATTCTCCGCGTTCTTCCAGCCCGTTAATAAAAGCAGTATTGTTCTATTTTCACCATTCTATATCACTCGGGTATTTTCCTCCTACAACCAAAGTGAAGACAGAGGGAACCACATTAGTTAGCGATTATGTTCCCACAGTCACTAGAGATTTTGGTCTGTTGCCATTAATAGATTCAAAATTAACTATTCATCATACCCATATTCGTGTCAAATGTATTCTATGTATCTATTTAGCCCAGATCTGATCAGCTCTACTTCATTGTTTTACGTTCTAACAAATAACGATCATCACCCGTATACCAACCCATATGTTACTAGGGGCAAGTACTCGTGATCTCCATTAGTGATTTTGTTACGTTAAGCTATTCCGTTTTGTTTAAAACGTTAGACTCGGTACTTGTCAAATTGTCGACTCAATTCTACTCGTTATTATGGCATTCCGTATTACATCGGGTTGCCACTGCCCCAATGATTTCCACCCTTTTAATTCTCACATCAAGTTTAAATGTAAACGCTATCTCACCTGTGACGGTATCTCGTCTCCATTCAAACAGTGTCTCTGGCGTTCAGCACCCGCGCCATGTTTCACTATGTTCAAATACACGTGTCCGGTAACAAACACAAACAGCGGACTACCTTCACTAAGTGTATTCCCTTCACTAGGTGGTCGCGCCATCTTTCAATATGCATTTCCCGTGTTTTGCCTCAGAGTAGATTATATCATGTAAAAAATAGTAGTTCTCTTGATTCTAATATTCTGTATTATTGAAAATCTATGTAATTTACCGTCGTGTGGGAAAATTCAATTAAGAAAGATAACCACCGTGAGGACCATCACCAAGTGTGTTTTCCAAATCTTTCGATCAGTTACATCATGTCAACATAGTTCTCATGTCTCTTTTCACATACATCATCGTAATTAGTACTCAATATACTTCTTAACATTGACTAACATTTTGGAGAATCTATAATGTTATCATGTTGTATAAACTTCAAAAACTTTTATCGAAAATTGGTTATACATCTGAACAATGTTACACCGGACAGTGCAATAGTTTAAATTCTATACCATTCCTTAATCAAATACTTATATATGATGTCACATGATTAGAGCAGCATAATTTAAGTTTACATGCAATATGGTTTCAATACACAAATTGATACATCTTATACAGTTGAATTTTTATCATCTGTCATGTTGACATAATGACTATCCCCTTGAGCATCAGTCTTAAGGAGAGTCATTCCAGATGCTAGTATGAGGGCCACATATATATTATATTTCAACATCTAGCAGGTCTAATATGGAGGGCATCCTAAATTAGTTACCCAGAAAGAATTGAAGCTCATCATCAAAATTAAGACCCCTCTCCACCGCATGTACCCGCATTATCCATCTTGCCTCAAGTTGTCTGAGTCTGAGCTCCCTATCACCTCCCCTCACATCCGGAGGCATTGTCTCAATCCCATGAAAGGACATGGATAAGTGTTCAGTTTGCAGTTTGCACTCCATGGCATGTACTGTCAATGGGTGTCTCATGTCCTTATTTTTAAGTGCTCTAAAATGTTCCGCCATGCGGTCCTTGAGTCTGCGTATAGTACTGCCAATGTATACTTGGTCACATTTGCAAGTTATTGCATATACCGCAAAGGTGGTGTTGCAGTCAATATGTGTTCTTATATGATAGATCTTAGATCCATTATATGTGAAGTGTAATATTCCATGCCGTGACATCCTACACATGCTACAATCACCACACCGAAAAGAGCCCTTTGCAAGTAAATGTAGCCAGTTTGGGGTCTTTTCCGGTAGTTTTGGGTAACTAGGGCTGATCATATTTTTTATTGTCATGCCCCGTCGGTATGTAATGGATGGTCGTGAGTTGATGTAGTCTTTTAGAGTATGATCCGAACTTAATAGGAACCAGTATTTCTTTAGTATTTGATAGACCTTAGATGACCAGGGATTATAGCTGGTTATCAATCTCACCTTATCCTTATTTTTGTTTCTGTCATGGGTTCTGGAGGTCAGAGTTTCTTGTCTTGTAAGTCCAAGTACTCTGTTTTTTGCTCTATCTATTACCCCTGATCCATAGCCTCTCTTTAAAAATCTCCTTTCAATGTCCGTTATACATTCAAGAAATTCGGGATCCTCGCTACAGTTGCGTCGGGCCCTATACAGTTCACCATTTGGGATTGAATTTACAGTAGATCTAGGATGTGCACTGTCATTATGCAAGACCGCATTGCAGGATGTGGACTTTCTAAATAATTTGCTGCACAGTTTGTTGTTTTTTACATACAGAATTAAATCCAAAAAGGCGATCTTATCCTTGGAATATTCCATAGTAAAAGTCATATTATACACATTGTCATTCATAAATGCAAAAAAATCTAGAAGTTCTGCCTCACTTCCAGTCCATATGAACAGTAGATCGTCTATGTATCTTCCATAGTAGTTAATATTGAAATGCCATCGGGCTCCGCCTGGGCCCCAGATGTGCACCGCCTCCACCCATCCCATGAAGAGACAGGCAAACTACGGCGCAAATCTGGAACCCATAGCGGTCCCACAGATTTGTCTGTACCATTGATCTCTAAACATGAATACATTTTGTACCAAAATTAATCTCGACATCATTAGGATCATATTGGTATGTTCCAACAGTTCAACTGGTCTCCTATGTAAGAAGAATTCCAGTGCTTTGAGACCCAAATCGTGTTTAATGTTTGTGTATAGGGCACATACATCCATTGTGACCAGTATCATCTCTGGTTCCCAATTAAAATCATTCAATACATTAAATACGTGTTTTGTATCCCTGATGTTAGAAGGTAAATTCAGGACATATGGTTGAAGGAATATGTCTACAAACTCTGCAAGTTTTTCTGTCGGCCCCCCTATTCCAGAAATAATCGGTTTTCCTGGTGGAGACAGGAGATTCTTATGAACCTTTGGCAAGGTGTATATACAGGGAAAACGGGGTCGATGAACAGTGAGATATTTAAATTCTGTATCATTCAATAAAGTATCTTGATGCCAGGTCTTTAGAAAGATGTTGATCTTAGCTACAACCGCAAAGATAGGGTTGTGTGGTAATTTCTACGTATCTTGTTTTCAAGAATATCCAGTTCTTTATTGACGCTTTTATAAAAGACATCCTCGAGCAATGTTTCTGTGAGTGGAGATGATGGGGTCCCCAATGCTAGTGTAGATCAGACAGGGAACAACTCTTCGTCTTTTTTAAAAGAGGTTCAGATGATCCGAATAGAGAATTCGAGACAACGAGATCAAAGGGTGGACATGGGGGCAAAACCAAGAGCGGAAAAAGGGGAGGTAAGAAAACCAGACGAAAGGGCACATTATCAAACACGATATTGGAAGGCCAACCAGGGGAAATGACAGGTGATAATGAGATTCAGGTGATTAACTTGTCTGATACAGAGTTAACTAAGGATATATCATCTGTCCTATGTAAAGGCCTAAATTTCTGTCCTACTAGTAGATGTGACATTGATGATGTAAAGATTGACGTTTACAAGTTTGTGCGGCAACTAAAAATAAAAATAAAAATTTCTGCAAATGTCTCTGTTCCGAATTGTCAGCCACCCCCTATTGTAGGAGATATCACCATACAGGATGTGCATGCTACTAGAATTTTACTGTCAATAACAGAACAAGAGAATGATCCAGTAACTTTACATCAAGTCCTGCAAGACCTAGAATGTTGTACCAATCTGAGCGAGGATAGTGGATTAAAAAAGAAATCCAAATGGACTCCTCAGTTAGGGAGTGGAAGCAATATTGATGCCTTTTATAAAAGCGTCAATAAAGAACTGGATATTCTTGAAAACAAGATACGTAGAACCAAGCCCCCTTACCCTCATGACAATCTGTCCATTAGAGAAAGAAGCGCCCTTAAATCAATATCAGAAAATACATCCCTTGTAGTTAAAGAGGCAGATAAAGGGGGAAATGTTGTTTTAATGGACAGGACTAAATACAATGAAGAGATTATGGGGCAATTGAATAATGAAGTCTGGTATGCTAAATTACCACACAACCCTATCTTTGCGGTTGTAGCTAAGATCAACATCTTTCTAAAGACCTGGCATCAAGATACTTTATTGAATGATACAGAATTTAAATATCTCACTGTTCATCGACCCCGTTTTCCCTGTATATACACCTTGCCAAAGGTTCATAAGAATCTCCTGTCTCCACCAGGAAGACCGATTATTTCTGGAATAGGGGGGCCGACAGAAAAACTTGCAGAGTTTGTAGACATATTCCTTCAACCATATGTCCTGAATTTACCTTCTAACATCAGGGATACAAAACACGTATTAAATGTATTGAATGATTTTAATTGGGAACCAGAGATGATACTGGTCACAATGGATGTATGTGCCCTATACACAAACATTAAACACGATTTGGGTCTCAAAGCACTGGAATTCTTCTTACATAGGAGACCAGTTGAACTGTTGGAACATACCAATATGATCCTAATGATGTCGAGATTAATTTTGGAACAAAATGTATTCATGTTTAGAGATCAATGGTACAGACAAATCTGTGGGACCGCTATGGGTTCCAGATTTGCGCCGTCGTTTGCCTGTCTCTTCATGGGATGGGTGGAGGCGGTGCACATCTGGGGCCCAGGCGGAGCCCGATGGCATTCCAATATTAACTACTATGGAAGATACATAGACGATCTACTGTTCATATGGACTGGAAGTGAGGCAGAACTTCTAGATTTTTTTGCATATATGAATGACAATGTGTATAATATGACTTTTACTATGGAATATTCCAAGGATAAGATCGCCTTTTTGGATTTAATTCTGTATGTAAAAAACAACAAACTGTGCAGCAAATTATTTAGAAAGTCCACATCCTGCAATGCGGTCTTGCATAATGACAGTGCACATCCTAGATCTACTGTAAATTCAATCCCATATGGTGAACTGTATAGGGCCCGACGCAACTGTAGCGAGGATCCCGAATTTCTTGAATGTATAACGGACATTGAAAGGAGATTTTTAAAGAGAGGCTATGGATCAGGGGTAATAGATAGAGCAAAAAACAGAGTACTTGGACTTACAAGACAAGAAACTCTGACCTCCAGAACCCATGACAGAAACAAAAATAAGGATAAGGTGAGATTGATAACCAGCTATAATCCCTGGTCATCTAAGGTCTATCAAATACTAAAGAAATACTGGTTCCTATTAAGTTCGGATCATACTCTAAAAGACTACAATAACTCACGACCATCCATTACATACCGACGGGGCATGACAATAAAAAATATGATCAGCCCTAGTTACCCAAAACTACCGGAAAAGACCCCAAACTGGCTACATTTACTTGCAAAGGGCTATTTTCGGTGTGGTGAGTGTAGCATGTGTAGGATGTCACGGCATGGAATATTACACTTCACATATAATGGATCTAAGATCTATCATATAAGAACACATATTGACTGCAACACCACCTTTGTGGTATATGCAATAACATGCAAATGTGACCAAGTATACATTGGCAGTACTATACGCAGACTCAAGGACCGCATGGCGGAATATTTTAGAGCACTTAAAAATAAGGACATGAGGCACCCATTGACAGTACATGCCATGGAGTGCAAACTGCAAACTGAACACTTATCCATGTCCTTTCATGGGATTGAGACAATGCCTCCGGATGTGAGGGGAGGTGATAGGGAGCTCAGACTCAGACAACTTGAGGCAAGATGGATAATGCGGGTACATGCGGTGGAGAGGGGTCTTAATTTTGATGATGAGCTTCAATTCTTTCTGGGTAACTAATTTAGGATGCCCTCCATATTAGACCTGTTAGATGTTGAAATATAATATATATGTGGCCCTCATACTAGCATCTGGAATGACTCTCCTTAAGACTGATGCTCAAGGGGATAGTCATTATGTCAACATGACAGATGATAAAAATTCAACTGTATAAGATGTATCAATTTGTGTATTGAAACCATATTGCATGTAAACTTAAATTATGCTGCTCTAATCATGTGACATCATATATAAGTATTTGATTAAGGAATGGTATAGAATTTAAACTATTGCACTGTCCGGTGTAACGTTGTTCAGATGTATAACCAATTTTTTGATAAAAGTTTTTGAAGTTTATACAACATGATAACATTATAGATTCTCCAAAATGTTAGTCAATGTTAAGAAATATATTGAGTACTAATTACGATGATGTATGTGAAAAGAGACATGAGAACTATGTTGACATGATGTAACTGATCGAAAGATTTGGAAAACACACTTGGTGATGGTCCTCACGGTGGTTATCTTTCTTAATTGAATTTTCCCACACGACGGTAAATTACATAGATTTTCAATAATACAGAATATTAGAATCAAGAGAACTACTATTTTTTACATGATATAATCTACTGTGAGACAAAAAACGGGAAATGCATATTGAAAGATGGCGCGACCACCTAGTGAAGGGAATACACTTAGTGAAGGTAGTCCCCTGTTTGTGTTTGTTACCGGACACGTGTATTTGAACATAGTGAAACATGGCGCGGGTGCTGAACGCCAGAGACACTGTTTAAATGGAGACGAGATACCGTCACAGGTGAGATAGCGTTTACGTTTAAACTTGATGTGAGAATTAAAAGGGTGGAAATCATTGGGGCAGTGGCAACCCGATGTAATACGGAATGCCATAATAACGAATAGAATTGAGTCGACAATTTGACAAGTACCGAGTCTAACGTTTTAAACAAAACGGAATAGCTTAACGTAACAAAATCACTAATGGAGATCACGAGTACTTGCCCCTAGTAACATATGGGTTGGTATACGGGTGATGATCGTTATTTGTTAGAACGTAAAACAATGAAGTAGAGCTGATGAGATCTGGCCTAAATAGATACATAGAATACATTTGACACGAATATGGGTATGATGAATAGTTAATTTTGAATCTATTAATGGCAACAGACCAAAATCTCTAGTGACTGTGGGAACATAATCGCTAACTAATGTGGTTCCCTCTGTCTTCACTTTGGTTGTAGGAGGAAAATACCCGAGTGATATAGAATGGTGAAAATAGAACGATACTGCTTTTATTAACGGGCTGGAAGAACGCAGAGAATTGAGTGAGTAATTCACTAATAGAGCTATTGATAATTTTACAGCGTGTTTATAGTGTACCAGAGTCAGGTTCTAAATAGACGCTTTCCTTGTCAGTTTTATCGGATATATCAACCCCCACAACATTGCAGTAGGGGTGACAAGAAAGAAGTTTCACAAGTTGAACTGAGGAAGAAAAGGTACAAATTATTAACATAGTTTTCACTTCACATTATGACCTCTGACGTGGAACACTCTATTTAATTTTAATTTGAGCACTTTTGTCTTACGTTGAATTCACCTCTTGTCGACTCGAAATTGCGATTGGGCAGACTCACACAATGTCAGCATGTTTAGATGACACGACAAAAACCTGGTGATGGTTTTTTCTCTTTTTTTACTTTAAAACCTTGTTTCTCTGAGGAGTCAGAGTCCTCCTTTTTTTACACCTGGGTGTTAACGAATCAGTTGAAAAGTGTTAAAATCGTTTAAACAATTTAAATGGGACTTTGTATAATTAGAGCTCTCCTTAATGATAACATCACATTTATATACATATGTTTGATGATTTTAATTATAAAATTACATTGTTCTAGCCTTGAAGAAGTCTGTGGATAAACACCATTTCAGACGAAACACGTGTCGGCTAGAGAATTGGCTAGAGAAATTTTATGAAGATTCACCACGTGAAATAAAAAAAAGAAAAGAAGAAAAACAGCGATTTGTGATTTGTTCACCTAATTTGAATCTCTCTTGGTGTTAGCTCAGGATAAATGCTGTATTTTGTTACCAACAAGTACCTAGGGGAAGGGGACGTGGTACGTTTCCTCAGAATGAACGTTCCATTCCCCCCCAGAATTCTGCAAATTATTTTGACTGACAGAATGTTCCGACCGCCCAGTCTGCTCAGTACTACGTTGATGATTATTATGTTGGAAGTGAGAGTGCTGGTTTTAATGATAGCTAGGACAGCCATGGACAAAGAGAGGGAGTAGTGTCCGTTCCAGTAGACCAGAGTGGGCCTTATGTTGAAGTGATTACATCAGGTGTGGCAGAACCTTTTCTTTTGGATACTGGTGCAACAAAGAGTTCTATCATGCACTCTAAACTCCCTGGCGCTCCTTTGTCTGGCTTGACGAATGTTTCGGTAGGATTTTGTGGCGCTACCAGTTAGCAACCCAGTTTCTAGTCCTTTGCCCCTTTCCATTGGTCCTTGTGAATTGGAGGCTCCCCTTATTCTAACGACTGGTTGTGGTGAGAATTTGTTGGGTTTGGACTTGTTGAAAAGATTGCATGCGACATTATATTGTTCTCCGCTGGGAGTACATCTTACCTTGGGTAAGAAAGTGATCTCCCCGATGTATTTGTCTAAGGATTGCCTGCCTCTGGAATTGCGTTCTCTCCCTGATACACGTTGGGCTACGGGTCCTAATGATGTTAGTCTTTTGCAGATTCCACCCTACGTTGTTACGCTTAAATCAAATGCTACATTGCCACGCATTCCTCAGTACAAAATCTCCAGTGATGGTGAAAGAGCTCTTTTAGCGATTATTTATGATTTGGTTGAGAAAGGTGTGGTTGAAGAAACGAGAGGTAATGTGTGTAACAGTCCTGTTCTGCCTATTCTTAAGCATACTGACTCTTCTCAGCCACCTGTGTATCGATTTGTGATCAACCTTCGAGAGGTCAATAAGATTGTTGTGCCACCGTTTCCTGTTGTTCCGGACATTACTGCTTTATTGACTATGGTCCCTGCCTCAGCTGCTTGGTTTTCTGTGATTGATCTGAAGAATGCTTTCTTCAGTATTCCGATCGCTGAGGAAAGTAGGGATATTTTCGGCTTCTCTTTAGGAGGCTGCAGCTTCCGGTTTAAGAGAGCTCCTCAAGGTTATTGTGAGAGTCCCTCCATTTATAGTCAGGCTTTGAAAACTCAACTCGATACTCTTGTGTTGCCTTCTGGTGCTACTCTTATCCAGTACGTTGATGATCTGCTAGTGGCTGCTGATAATGAGGAGATTTGTAAAGAGGTTACTCTTTCTTTGCTACAACATTTGTCTGACCTTCATCATAAAGTTTCCCCTTCCAAGTTGCAGTATTGTCAACAAGAAGTGACCTACTTAGGTCATCTCTTATCGAAGGAGGGAAGACGATTGACCCCAGAGCGTATTCAAGCGATTGCCCAAATGACTGTACCATCCACACAGAGAGAAGTGCCTGCTTTCTTGGGTATCACCTCGTATTGTCGGCAGTGGATCCCGAACTTCTCTTTGCTAGCGAAACCTTTGTTGGCACTTACTCTCAAAGATACACCACACCCTCTTCCTTGGTCTGATGAATGTCAGAAGAGGTTTCCGAATTGCGTGATGCATTGTGTTCTGCTCCGGTGTTGGGTACCCCTGACTAAAGTAAACCTTTTACACTTTATGTGCACGAGAGAGAAGGTTGTGCGTTGTCAGTGTTGACACAACAGTTTGGAGACAAGCAGCGCCCATGTGCGTATTTTTTGGCTACTTTAGATCCAGTAGCTAGGGCGTTGCCTGGTTGCCTTAGAGCTATGGCAGCAGCAGCTGTTTCCATCCGACAGTCTGCTGGTTTGGTATTGGATAATACATTGATTGTGATGGTCCCACATGCAGTGGATACCATATTAAACAGGACGAAGACTCAGCATCTTACTAGTGCACGTCTGTCAGGTTACGAGTTGACGCTTTTGGCTAGTCATGTGCACATTAAGAGGTGCAATACATTGAATCCAGCTACATTGTTGCCGATTTGTGTAGAGACAGATGATCAAGAACAGCATTATTGTGTTCTTAGGACAGAGGAGGAAACAAAGGGTAGAATTGATTTGAAAGATACTCCTCTTTCAAACCCTGATGGTACCCTATGGGTAGATGGTTCATGCTTTAAGCTTTCGAATGGAGAGACGACTGCAGCATATGCTGTCACAACTTTGCACATGATTGTTGAAACAGCGCGTATTGCACAGAATTCAGCTCAGGCAGCAGAATTGATAGCCTTGACTAGAGCGTGTGTGTTGTTAAAAGGAAAGAGAGTGAATGTTTTTACTGATTGCCAGTATGCGTTTGGCGTTGCTCATAGCTTTGGACGATTGTGGAAAGAAAGAGGATTTCTTACTTCTCATGGTACGAAAATCCAGCATGGCCAATTAGTGAATGAGCTTCTTGAATCACTTACTTTGCCAATGCAAATCGCCATTGTAAAGTGTAGTGTGCATAAAAAGGTTACAGATGATGTGGGTCGATGGAATGCGTTTGCGGACGAAGTAGCGAGAGAAACAGCGAGAGATTTGACGAGTAGAATGTATGTTGCAAGTCCTGCAAGATGGGTTGTGGAAAGAGGAATGTGTGAAGATACAATAGAAAGTGTGAAGATGATTCAGGCAGAAGCTACTGAGAAAGAATTGAGTACGTGGAGAGAGAGTACGGGAATGTTGGATTCGACAGGCTGTTGGGTTGAGTTGTCATAGCATCGGCGATGGTTGTTGCCAGATGCGTATGTGCTTCCAGTGGTTACTATGGCTCATGGGATGGCTCACATCAGCTCAAAAGGGATATGCAAGTTGTTGGCTCCAGTATGGCAGAATAGTGGAATTCCCAAATGTGCTGAGAATTTGGTTAAACACTGCATGATTTGCTTGATCTATAATCCTGGCAAGGGAACCCCAACTCCAGCTGGTCATTTTGCTCCTCCAACGTATCCGTTCGAGGTGTTGCAGATAGACTATATTCATATGGAAAGATGCAATAACTTGAAGTATGTCCTTGTGGTTGTTTGTGCCTTTTCCAGATGGATAGAGGCCTACCCCTGAAGGATAATACTGCCTTGTCTACAGCCAAGGTTTTGCTCAAAGAGTTTTTCCCGAGGTATGGATTGCCGAGGATGGTCTGGAGTGATAACGGAAGTGAATTCATGGGTCAGATTATGCAGAAAGTGTGTGCGGGTTTGGGAATAAGACAGACGTTCCACGCAGCGAATCACCCCCAGTCAGCAGGCCTGGTCGAGTGCTATAACGGCACGTTAAAGCTGAAGTTGGCCAAGGTGCAAGCGAGCTCTGGTCTCACATGACCCGATGCTCTACCATTGGCACTTTTGTCCACAAGAACGACAATACATTCTCGCCTGGGACTTAGCCCATACGAGATTGTTTTTGGACGCCCGGCGAATGTTTGGGGTGTGCCGAGGCCAAGAGAATACAGCAATATTGAGTCCCCTATGCTGGTTGACTATTTACATGATTTGACTGCTAAATTGCGTGTTCTTCACCAACAGGTTCATGATACCTTACCTTCAGCTTCTGTTGACGCGGGACATGCGATCCAACCCGGCGACTGAATTCTGATCAGGAACTTCCAGAGGTCCAAGAACCTACAGCCGAGGTGGACTGGTCCTTATCAAGTGCTGCTAGCAACGAGGACCGCTGTGAAAGTCTTCGGGAAAAAGCGTTGGGTGCATGCCACCCACACGAAAAGGATACCTCTGCCCTTACCGTATGATCAGTGGGTCCGGGAAGGTGTTGCCGATTCTGAGACTGAAAATGTCCCCAGCTTTGTGCCTTTTAGTGATGCTCGTTTGAAATGGACTCAGTCGGAACGTGCGGATGATGAAATTTTGCAAGAAGCTGTGCCGCCGCATTTGAGACTGGACACTACGCATCCGGAGATTCTTTTTCAGGATCAAACTGTGCCAAATAAAGAACATTATAGTTTAAGGCCGAGGTCTAATAAAGGACAAATAAAGTAATATTTTTTTGTGTATTGTGCTCTCTCAGACAAGAGACTATTTTTCTTTTTGCTTTTTCGAACCACCATCCGGGTTCAGCTGCAGGGTCGTGGTATAAGACTTAAGGGGTGAACCGCGTAGTGACGAAAGGTCTGTGGTTCTAGGTTGTCTAGGACGCCTGGACGCACACTTGAGTGAAAAGGAAAATTGCCGCGAGCAGCACGTTAGAGGATGGAGTCTTTTGTACCTGAGAGAGATGTTGAGAAAATAGACCTTAAAATGAAATTATGTACATTGATACATAGCAAATGTATCATGTTTTTAAGTATTAGGATAGCTTATGTGGGATGGATTGTCTATGCTACACAACAGACGTTTGCACCCACTTCCCAACCTGTGCTTTCTTACACTACTGTTTCTTTCCATCAGTTCTATACGTTGCCTGAATATGAACAGACATGGAGGTCAGAATTTGTCAACAACTCGTTCATACAGTTGTTGCATCAGTTAGTAGTGAATACCACTAACTGTTGGGTTTGTGGTCTTATGCCGCATACGACTGATAAGGGTATGCCATATTTGGTTTTGCCATTTTCTTTTAATGGGTCTGTGTGGGCTTTACAGGCTATGTTTATCTATGCAAATGAGATACGCCCTCCACGTTCCCGTAAGGATAACTCCAGCAATAGTGCCTTGATAAAGGGAATAGTAGATATGATCCGAGATATCGGTGCATATAATGCTATCCCCAAGGATGAGATGCAGGCTTATGTTGGTTGGAATTTGACCGGATATAGTACCAGCTTGACTGAGAAGGAGAGACGAAAAAGGTCTCCCCCTATTTGGATTGTACCCCACCGAGGTCATCTTTGTCTGCAAGGTAATAGTCAGAATCCGAGAGCTCAGCTTGGTAAGAGTGTGTGTGTTCACACCTATGTTTATGCATCCCAGAGTTCTCCACCGTTCGTACCAGCTAAAGGCACATATTTTGTTTGCCACGACAGAGCCTATACATGGTTGCCACCTGATTTTTCAGGTACATGTTATGTGGCGTTTTTGCTTCCCCCTACATATACTACGGCTCCGGACTATCATAGAACGAGATATGGTAGAGGGGTCTTCGATAAGGAAGATACTGCAGGACAAGAAGCAGGAGATTTCTTCAAGGGTTTCCTGCCCTTTTGGGGTCCTATGATCAATAGTAGGCATATTCGCCAGCTTGTCCGCGTTGTTGAAGCTACTATTAACGAGACAGCAGGTGCTCTTAGTAATGTTACAGCTGAGCTTCAAGCGGACCGCCTTATGACGTTGCAGAATCGTATGGTTTTAGACGTCATACTTGCAGATCGAGGTGGAGTATGCAAATTGATTGGATCTAGTTGTTGCATTTACATATCATATAATGCCCCTACAGTATACCAAGCCATCTCTAGGTTGCATAAGATCTCTGAGTATATCCATGTAGACGAAGGAGACTGGTCATTGACGGGATGGTTTTGGGGACTGCTGTCTAAGTGGGGATGGAAGATTCTGACATTCCTTGGTATGGTTTTAGCCATCCTTTCCTCTTGTTGTCTTTGCATCCAGTGTGGTCCCGCCATTTGTAGTCTTTGTACTACTATGTGCGTTAGGAGACCTGTCCCGAGAGAAGTAGAGAATAATAGGATGATGCTACAGCAACACTTAGATGACCTAATGAAAATTGATATGGACCTAGATTCAGATTAACATGAGTTTAGGTGATTGCCTACGTAATGGCAAAAGGAGGGCCTGAGGTTCTGTAATTCTCGAGCCTGACTCCATTTTGTGTTGCCCTCACGTAGGCCTGTGAAAGAGGCCCGGCGAACAAGTGGCCTGGCCTTCTGAGTTCATGTACACATTAACTAGGTTTCTTTTGACTATGAAAGAACTGCAGAGAAACTGACCTCTTCACCTGAAACTGGCCTCGCAAAGCCAATTTCCCTTGGTTTGATCCTTGTCTAAGATTGCCGTTTAATGTTCAGGACCTCGTTAACCTTTAGTTTCCTTGCACATGTTTTATCTTGTTCAGCATCTATTACTGTTTCCTTTATGTTCGGACATTACATGGGTTGTGCTTTTCAATTATACATTTGTCCGGCTTGCAAGGATCGAATTTGGGACATTCCTAATAATTAACTTTTGGGTTGGGTTACTGTAAATTGGGTTTTTGTTAATGTGATACTCAGTTAGAAAATGTGCCCTATTGGTTAGAATTTTGCGCAGTGGGTGTACATTTATAATGAGAATATGGTGTATAAAAGGAGATGTCTTGCCTTAGTAATTTGAACAGTCACCTGAGTTGTACACCGTGTTGTATTGCTGGGATTACTGTTACTAGCTGCAGCTAATAAATTTGATCTTTGACGCCATCCAGAAGTATTCCGTGTCTCTGTATACCAAGACAGGTGAATCTGAAGACTTTGGGTGTGCCCCTGGCGCCGTTGGGTTCTGACCCAGTTCTTCACTGTCAGTCAGCATCCAACTTGCTATCACTCTGAAGGAGTTCAAGAGTGAACTGTAGAGCCATCTTCTGACCTTGCACCAAAAACAAATTGGGTTCTTGCTTCAACTTCTTCTTATCTTACAGCGCAGACTCTTTACTTGAAGTAGACAACTGATGGTATGGATGTGCCTTATTAGTACTCTATTGCATTTCCCTCTCCCCCCTCCAACAAAGTATCTTACCACACTTCTGTTTTTCAATCATGAGTTTTTAGGTTTACTTTTCAGATATCTTTATAGTTATCAATGTATGCTTTTCTGTTTATTTATCCAAGCTGTCCATCGATCTGCTATCCTGGCAATGGTCACACAAGTGTTTTTTAAAAACAATATAGAATAAAAATAAAAGCAAGGCCCGTGCCTCTGTTGATGTAGCTGTGAATTCATATGAACAACTTAACACAGAGCTTTCTGAAAAATGCAATTTGTCAGGAGCCTCTGAATGAGAGTCTGTATTAGTTCAGACGGGGGTCTCAACTTAGCCTCGGTACTTGACATAAGATGGGTGACCTGGGGTATTGTCACACTTATTTATGTCAAAGCTCATCAGATCCTGTTTTCTGTAATCCAATACCAACTCGACCCCACATACCATCCTGTTCTCTACACCGAAACTAATGTTTAAGATACGATCAACACAATAAAAGTGCACTCTGTAAACGTTGTACTGAACGTTGTATGAAAGTCTACACTAGATTGCTAAGGGGCCAGATTCATAATGCAATACATGATCAATTGAAAGGTGAAAGTTTAAAAACACTGTCCTTACAGTAAGCATTGGATTGTTGTGGAGTGAGGATTTATTTATGCGCAGTCTCTTTAACAGGTTGAATAACCTGAAAGATAGCACTCTATGTAGGAAATAGTAACATGATAGTTCAACAATACATGAGCAGCAGATAGGGAGACTACTCACAGAGTATCCACCTCTCACCACATGTAATAGTCATCAATAATACGTTTAATGTAGTGTAAAAACAAGCCATGCAACTCCAAAAACAGATCTATGCAATATTTCTAATTTTTTTTTTTTTTTTTTAGGGGGAGGAGGAGGGGCGCTTGGGGCTCCCCTCCCTGAGCTGGTAGGGCCGAGACTGTATTTTGGACAAAGTCTATTGGTCTGCTTTAAACAAGTTGATGTGCGAACTTGCTAAGGCCAACTTGCAAGCTTTTTATATTTTGGTGTTCTGACTCTGACAAAGCCAGTAGGTCTGCCTTACTTAAAATGACATCTCTTTATAGTGTTGCTTTATGCTAAAAACACTAATAAACGCTAAAAAAACACAGACATTCACAAAAAAAACAAAGGTTAAACTGACATTATTATAATTAGGGCAAACATAACATTTTAAACTCTATGAACCCCTCAAATTAATCAGTTATAGTTAACTATAACTCACACACTTGTCACACACTGCTAATGACCTCGCATATTACATCACTCATGACATATTCTATGGTATTGATAACATCACTGATGACATCTGAAATTATATCATTGATATCATTGATGACAACTCTGTGCTTGGTGAGTGTGTGAGTTATAGTTACTTTACTTAACTATAACTGGTGAATCTCAGCGTTTTTTTCTTCAGTTTACAATATTACTTTAAACTGAAATTTGCACCTAAATAGAAGATCACTTTTACAGATTTTTTTTTACTGGATAGTTATAGTTAGGACCATGATTCCATAGGAAAAGCAATTTTTGGTCTGCTAATATTGTTTGTACCGTTTGACTAGAGTGAGTTCCACGATTCGACCTGATGAAGTATTGCTCACAGGAGCCCAGATGATCAACATCAAATCAACCAACTCTTCCTGTTTGGAAATTGATGAAAACTCACTTATTCGAGTAGCTCATTGGTTTGGGGGAGAATACCTAATTGTCCTGTGGATCTTTGAATCTCTAGAAATGCATGATTGAATATGGCTAGGGAAGCAGTGACAGGAATAAAATGGAAAGATAAGATGTGTACTGCCCTTTAACACCAAGACAAAAAACTAAAGGGCACATAAGCAAAGTTGCTGCACTGCAATGTGTGAAAGGGAGACAGCAGAAATGTAACATATTAACTAAGATATGGCACATTCCTGCTGCCTCCTGACGCCAACGCAGGTGCAAGGGTGTTTGCGTCACAAGCAGGAATATTTTATTTACAGGTAGATGCACCTTCCTGCACAAAAACACTACCTTAATGGTGTTTTCCTCTTTCTATATGTTGATCAAATATGAATTTACCTTGAAAAAACAAAGACAACAGACGTTTGGCAAAACAGGAACAATTGGATTAATTAAACACTGCGGCCCAGCACACAGAAACGGGTCTGAGAACTGACTCAAAGTACCGTCGTTTTGAGCACCTTTATATACATTTCTTGGAGCATCATAAAACAATTTGCAGATCTTGGTTAGGGAGAGGAATGTGGGCCTAGTCATGGCCTAGTCATGGAGCCATAAATGCCTTATGCCATAAATGCCTTTCACCTGATGACAAATGTATGTGGGTCTCGACCTTGCATACACACAATGAGGGCCTGAGGGTAACGTGACTAGATGTACGGCATGGGGACCGTGTAATCAATGCATGTGCTGTTTGCTGATTGGCTGAGTGTTCCTAACTTCATGTGTCTTCTAACTTTATAAATTTTGGGGAACGCACGCCTTTCACCCATGTGCGTTTTATTGGGGCCAATCTCCCCAGACTATTGTGGAGCTGCTGCCTGTCTGTGGAACCATTCTGGGTTTTTCCTGTTCACACAGTTGCCTCAGGCCTAGGTGCAGGGTTTGCCTGAACACTTTTTTCTGACTTGGGGTTGATGCAGAGGTCATCCTGAGTGATATTGACAACAGTGATTTGATTTCGTGTTTATGCACAGGTGTATCATTGCGTACATCAAGTTCAATATTAACATATGTGTGCTGCAAAATGCAGCACACTTGGAAAGAGGAAATAACAAGGAGAAATAAACATATTTCTCCATGTTATACGTCACTGGGGGAGGCTTAGCATTTCAACATGTTCCCGGGGTTATAAGTCTTCGTAAATCCGGGAATTCGTCACAATCCATGGGTGGATGCACGGGAACACCCATGCTTCACCCATGGAACGCCTTCCCAATGCAAGGTAATGCATTACTTAGTATTTTCTAAACCATACAGCTATGCAAAGTAGCTTTGCACGGCCTAGTAAATAACAAAAATATTTTTGCATTGAGACTCCACCACAAAAGTGATGCAACACAAAATCTTAGTAAACCTACCCCTAATTTTCTGACAAACATCAAAGAAGACAGCTAGAATAAAGGAACGTTTCTTGGCTTTCCAGAAAGCACTGCTCTCTCTAAGAAGTTTGCTCCTCAGTTTGCGAGCTAGATGGTGGAAAGGCAGCCATCCTGCTCTAACTGTTTAGTTTCAGGTTGACAAGCAGCAGGAACATAGTGAAATGAAGGTGGCACCCTTGAATGTAACAGCACAAAGACCTGACCAGATCCGACTTTCTGGCCATGAAAATAATATGTCATAAGGAGAGTTGTTTAACCTTTTTATGCAATGCCCAGTCAGTAAAGCATCCAGAGGGCTGTAAACATGAGGTCAAATGTCTGCAGATTAGTTGCCACTCTTACTGCAATTAGTTACACTCATTGGAGGGATGCTGACCAATTCCTCAGGAGACACAGATGTAGACTGTTACTATAGTCTAATCTGGAGCAAATATATGTGGTCATATTTGGGTATGAGAAAACATATGTGCAGTAGCCTTAAAAAGGCAAGACATAAATTGGCAACTCACGACTTGATTTTTTGGTCTGGCGCCAGCTAAGACCTTTTGATATTCACAAAATTATATATATAATAGAATTTTGATTGATTGATCTGTTATGTCAATCACATTTCTCTTCTGCCAACTGCAGCATAGAGCAATTGGTCAGCACACTTAACCAATGGCTAACTTCACTGAGTGATGGCATTTTGCTCTTGCACAATGTGCACTTACATAGAGAAAGTAAACCCGTTTAGTGCCAGGGACTATTGGCCCAATGTGTGCTTCTTAATGAAACAAAACTAGACAAGGTGGATCAATGAAACAAACATATTTTTGTAATAAAGTTTTACAAAAAACATTGCAAAACAACAATACCCGAAGGTTTGCAGCCATTCCAGACTTATTGACTTTGTCAATCCTTGTTAGGTCTGGTGTTAACCAAGACATTTTTGATTTTACTAAGATCTTTAGATTTTTCTAAAATTATATGCATTGTATATTTAATTATAGGTGCTTTCAGCCTCTTCATTCATTTGTCTAATACGGTCATCCACATTTATCTTCCACACACCACAGTATAGAGCATGGGGCGATGGATCCGCCCACTTCAACCATTGGCTAACTGCCCTATGCGTGATGCCATGCTGCCATTTCACAAGCAGCACATCCACAACAAAGTAGTCCTCTCCAGTGAAATGGACTACTATTGGAATGTGTGAATTTCGAGACCAAAAAGTTTGAGCCACTGTTTTTCTTTTTATATTGAGTAGCGCCTGACAATTTCCCCAACAATAACGTTTTGCAAATACTATGACAAACCAAACCAAGCGTTGACAAAACCAAAAGGCTGCAAGCCAACGCTGGACATTGTACGCTTTTCCATGGCTTCTTCAGCAATACCTCCCAGATCAAAGATCACCCCTAAAGATTAATGCGGGCTGCAGACAGGGGCAGGGCTATGAAGCAAATAGGCCAGAGGAAAGCGTTCGAACATTAAAGGGCTTTGTTATGACCAACAGCTCGGTTTGATTTGCACTGAACTAGAAGATGCTCAGCATATTCAGTGATGAACTACCTCCAGGTAGTCTCTTGAGGGCATATTCACTAAAGATGTTTGTGTTACCCTTGTACCTTACATGGAGATGCAGGGTGACACAAAGCCTAGAAAAAGATTTACCAAGCTACGCAAGGCAACCATGCGCGGCCCTGCATGGCTTGGTAAATCTGGAGTAACGCAAGGCAGTGCAAGTTGCTGCCTTATTTTACTCTGCGCTGGGAAGGCATTCCATGGGTGGAGTGTGGGTGTTCCCACGCATCCACCCATGCTTTTTGGTGCAATCCCAGATTTACAAAGACTAATATACCTGGGAATGCATCAAAATGCTACGTCTTCCCAGGTGAGACGTATTGAGGAGAAATATATTTATATCTCCTCGTTAGTTCCTCTTTCTACATGTCTTGCATTCTGCAGCACACATAGAAAGAGAAACTCAGGGGACTGTTTTTTGTGCAGAAAGGTGGCCCTTCTTGCACAAAACAATCCACCCTGCAGGGGCGCCTGAGTTGGCGGTTTGGCAGCTACAAGTGCCCTAGCTAGCACAGAGCGCCTTGAGAAATGCGCCATATGTTGGTAATTATGGCACATTCCTGCTCTCTCCATTTGAGGCAGTGCAGCAAATTGTCTTGATGATAAATCTGGCCATTGGTCTCAAGACAAATGATATGCCCCAAAGATTGTGCATTTTTTCAGATTAGGGTTGTATTGTGGCCTGAAATGTGTACTCCTATGTCAAACTTCTTCACAGAACTTTTTAGTCTCCCTTATGTTGACTTAAAAACATATTTTAATGTAATTACTACTTTAAAGAAACTTTTAAAAAATCCACATTTTTATTATAGAAAAGAACCCTTAAAAACTGCAATTTGTGGGGGCTGATCTGAAACTCGACAAACAAATTAAAAACCGTAGCAAGTGTGAAATAAAGTAACAGAAAATGTGAACATAATTGTTCTCCTGAGAGAAAGTTTTGTGAACTAAAAGGGATGTGAATGCGTCACGCTTTCCACACAGTAATAAAATGTAAAGACAAAAATACAACTGTGCCATGATTGTCAGTTGATATTTAAAGAGACTACAGCAAATGTTCTTTCCAGATAAATTCATTTAGCCTATACCTTTAAGTTTTAATTGGTAAACCTTTCATGACAATACCTTCCAGCTGAATACTGTGTAAAAAGAAAACTACAAAAGGACAATGAAAAAGAGCACCCAGGAAGCCGCATTCATTATCTTATCAGTTTTATTTTTAGTGCGACATGACATTAACAATTGCATCTAATAGGCAAGTACTGCGTATAGGCACAACAAGTATTCAGCCTGGGCCCAAAGCGTTATCACATCACCGAGTTTTTAATTTAAAATTAATTTGCACATGTTGGGCTAAGATAAGAGTCAATCAATCAAAACATTTGTATAGCGCGCTACTCACCCGGAGGGTCTCAAGGCGCTTGGGGAGGGGGGTCCGCTACTGCTTGAACAGCCAGGTCTTGAGTTGCTTCCTGAAGGCGAGGTGGTCTTGGGTCAGGCGGAGGTGGGGTGGGAGGGAGTTCCACGTCTTGGCGGCCAGGTAGGAGAAGGATCTTCCTCCCGTTGTGGCTCTTCGGATGCGGGGGACGGCTGCGAGGGCGTGGGTGGTCGATCGTAGCTGGCGGGTGGGAGTGTAAAAGTTCAGGCGGTCGTTGAGGTATCTTGGGCCTTGGTTGTTGAGAGCTTTGTGTGCTTGGTCGAGGAGTCGGAACGTGATTCTCTTGCTGACGGGGAGCCAGTGCAGGTTTCTCAGGTGTGCGGAGATGTGGCTGTGTCGGGGGATGTCCAGGATGAGTCGTGCTGAGGCGTTCTGAATGCGCTGGAGTTTTTTCTGGAGCTTTGCAGTGGTTCCGGCATAGACGGAGTTGCCGTAGTCCAGCCGGCTGGTGATGAGGGCCTGGGTGATCGTCTTCCTGGTCTCGGTGGGGATCCAACGGAAGATCTTACGTAGCATGCGTAGGATGTTGAAGCATGACGAGGAGACGGCGTTGACTTGTTTGGTCATCGAGAGGGAGGAGTCCAGGATGAAGTCCAGGTTGTGTGCGTGGTCTGTAGGTTTGGGTGCGCTGCCCAGGGCAGGGGGCCACCAGGAGTCGTCCCAGGCGGAGGGTGACGATCCCAGGATGAGGACTTCCATCTTATCTGAGTTCAGTTTCAGGCGGCTGTTCATCATCCACTTGGCAACGTCTTTCATCCCTTCGTGTAGCTTGGTTCTGGCGGTGGCGGGGTCGTTGGTGAGGGAGAGGATCAGCTGGGTGTCGTCGGCATAGGAGATGATGTTGAAGTTGTGTTGGCGTGCGATGGCCGCGAGGGGGCTCATGTAGATGTTGAACAGCGTGGGGCTGAGTGATGATCCTTGTGGTACGCCGCAGATGACTTCGGCGGCTTCTGATCTGAACGGGGGGAGGCGGACTCTCTGTGTCCTTCCGGTGAGGAAGGAGATGATCCATTCCAGTGCCTTCTCCTGGATTACGATGTTGTTGAGGCGCTGCACTAGGGTGCGGTGGCAGACCGTGTCGAACGCTGCGGAGAGGTCTAGGAGGATGAGGGCCGCTGTTTCCCCGTTGTCGAGCAGGATTCGGATGTCGTCGGTGGCTGTGATGAGGGCGGTCTCGGTACTGTGGTTGGCCCGGAAGCCGGACTGCGAGTGGTCGAGGGTTCCATTCGTCTCGAGGAAGGCGGCCAGCTGTCTGTTGACGGTCTTCTCGATGACTTTGGCAGGAATAGGAAGGAGCGCGATGGGGCGGTAGTTTTTGAGGTCGGTGGGGTCCGCTGATGGTTTCTTCAGTAGGGCGCGGAGTTCGGCGTGCTTCCAGCTCTCTGGGAAGGTGGCGGTGTCGAAGGAGGCGTTGATGATGTCCCGTAGATGGGGTGCGATGACGGAGTCGGCCTTGTTGAAGATGTGGTGGGGGCAGGGGTCGGTAGGTGATCCGGAGTGGATGGAGTTCATCGTGCGGATGGTGTCTTCGGTGTTGATCGGGGTCCAGGCGCGGAGGGTGGTGGTGGGGGGCGTTGGTGCGGTCGTAGGGTGCGTCAGTTGTGTGCTGAAGCTGTTGTGTATGTCTGCGATCTTGCTGTGGAAGAACGAGGCGAGCGAGTTGCAGAGGTCTTGCGATGGGGTGATGTCATTGTTTCCGGCGCTGGGGTTGGAGAGCTCTTTGACGATGTTGAAGAGTTCCTTGCTGTTGTGGGCGTTGTTGTCCAGTCGTTCCTTGAATGCGGATCAGTTGGTGGTGTTTTCGAGTGGCGAGCTTGAGGGTGGTCATGCTGTCTGGTGTTGGGTCTCTGCGCCAGGCTTTCTCGAGGGTTCGGCAGTTCTTCTTGGAGTTCTTGAGTTCGTCGGTGAACCAGGATGATTTCTTGCTGCCTGGTCTGCTGGGAGGGGTCTTCAGTGGGGCGAGGTCGTCTGCGCAGTTGCTGATCCACCTCGTGAGGTTGTTGGCGGCTTGGTTTGGGTTCGCTGAGCCGGCGGGAGGGTTCTGGTACAGGGATGCGGTGAGCTGGTCGGCTGTGATCTTGTTCCAGCTTCTGTGGGGGACCTGTTGCTGGTGGTGGTGGAGCGTGGTCCTTCTGAAGCTGAAGTGGACGCAGCTGTGGTCCGTCCAGTGGAGTCCGGTGGCGTGGCTGAAGGAGATGTCCTTGCTGGAGGAGAAGACGGGGTCAAGCGTGTGGCCAGCGTAGTGGGTGGGGGTGGTCACCAGTTGCTTGAGAACGAGGTTGGCGAGGTTGTCCAGCAGGGTGGTGGTGTTGCGGTCGTTGTTGTTCTCCAGGTGGAAGTTGAGGTTCCCGAGGAGGATGTAGTCCGCGGAGGGGAGGGCGACCGGGCTGATGAAGTCGGCGATGTCTTCGCTGAATTGTGTGCGTGGTCCCGGGGGTCTGTAGATGAGGGTGCCTCTGAGGGGGGTCTTGGGGTCGGTGTGGATCTGGAAGTGCAGGTGTTCGGCGGCTGTGAGGGTGTCATCGGAGTCGGTCGTGATGCGGATGGTGTTCTTGTGGACGATGGCGATGCCTCCTCCGGTCTGATTGACGCGATCTCTTCGGGTAATCTTGTATCCGTCCGGGATGGCGATGGCGATGTCTGGCGCTGAGGAGGCGTTCATCCAGGTCTCCGTGAGGAAGGCGACGTCTGGAGCTGTGGTGTCGAGCAGGTTCCAGAGCTCCACGGCGTGTTTGTGGACGGAGCGGGTGTTGAGCAGGATGCACTTCAGGTGGTTGCTGCTGGTGCTCGGCTTGGCGGGTGCGGGTGCAGTGCAGGTCCGGATGCAGGAGAGTTGCAGGCATGGCAGATGAAGGGTCCGTGGGTGCGTCTCGGGGTGGCTCGGTAGCATCCGGGGATCCGGCCGGTGTTGAGTGCGTTGAGTGTGGTGGCGTCGTACGTCCGGCGGGTGGGTTGGTGTCTGCGGGGACTAGGGGTTTGGGTGCTGGGCGCGGTCCAGGCGCGGACGGGCGCAGACGGGCTTGCCTTTGGCGCGCCTTCGGCGCTCTTAGGGCGCGCCTGCTGCGCGTCAACGCTGCGCGTTTGCCACTCTGCCATAAGTGGAGAGGGGCGGGGCGGAGCGAGGGAGGAGCAGCTGGGAGGCGGGAGCGGGGCGGCGAATGGGAAGGGACTCAGAGAGGGAAGGGGGCGGGCCGCAGGGGAGCAGCGGCGGGGAGCGGGGAGATGGCGGGAAACGCGGCAGGGGCTGGGCACAACAAGAGGGTACACAGAGGAAAGAAACAAAACGAAATAAACAGAGGGCAGGGGCTGGGCACAACAAGAGGGCAGCAGAGGAAAATACAAAAATTAACACAGGGAATACAACGCAGCGCAACAGAGGTAATACCACAACAGCGGACCAGGAGCACAGCTGCGGGCAGCGGCGGCACTCGGCGGGATCGGGGGCAGCCTGGGCTCACTCACGGGGAGTGTGCGCGGTGCGTAGGGTGACCGGCCCAGAGGGTCAGAGGTCACTGCTCACCACCGCGTGCACTCTGCCATATATGGCCAAGTGGGAGGGAGGAGCAGCTGGGAGGCGGGAGCGGGGCGGCGAATGGGAAGGGACTCAGAAGGGGGCGGGGCCGCAGGGGAGCAGCGGTGGGGAGCGGGGAGATGGTGGGAAACGCGGCAGGGGCTGGGCACAACAAGAGGGTACACAGAGGAAAGAAACAAAACGAAATAAACAGAGGGCAGGGGCTGGGCACAACAAGAGGGCAGCAGAGGAAAATACAAAAATTAACACAGGGAATACAACGCAGCGCAACAGAGGTAATACCACAACAGCGGACCAGGAGCACAGCTGCGGGCAGCGGCGGCACTCGGTGGGATCGGGGGCAGCCTGGGCTCACTCACGGGGAGTGTGCGCGGTGCGTGGGGTGACCGGCCCAGAGGGTCAGAGGTAGTGAATACTTGTGTGCAACTCGTGTGTACTTGTGTGCTGCTTTACACATATATGAAAATAATTGAACACATCTCAGTAAGGAGACAGAAAATGCAAAAACATGACAAAGACAAAAGAGCAATGAACCAAAAACAAAGACATGAAGTATGTAACTTTTTAAGTCCGGAGTTAGCCAATACTTTTTGGTTTTCAAAAAAATATTTTACAACATAGAAGGATTTCAGTCCTCTTCATCTATTGGTTTGTAGAAGTGTCATTCACATTTTGTTTCCACCTGTCTACACAGATAGCATGGGACCATAGGTCAGCACACGTCATCCACTGGCTACAGGCACTTTGAGTATGCCATTTTGCCTATGCACACTTACTCAGTCGCCATAAGAGTCCAGTTGAGTTCTGGAGCTGGTGCTACAAGCCTGATTAATACCAAAACAACATATTTAACTTACATTTTGCTTTTTTACTTTTGAGAGAGGTAGGGCAGCTTCCCAAGACATTGCTACACGGGCCCCATTTTTGCTTGGGTACTTCTAGTGGCAGTCCTCTTGAGGAAATGGCCTTTCAAATCTTTTTTTCCAAGATGGAGCCTTTTTAGTGGGTGATGTCCACTGCATAGTTCAACAACTTCTAGAAGTCTATAAATATGGTGGCACCCTACTTGTTCCGTTGAGTTAGGAACGTCTTTTGAATCTGAAATACAGCATGAGCAAACAAATCAGTGCAAAAAAGTATGTGTGATTAAGATGGTAACTAACACCGTTCTATTTTCATTCATTTCCCTCAGCTTTGGAAAACGTAGCTGACTTTTGTGGATTCTATCATCTACTTTCTACACAGGGTTAGAGATTTTATTCCAAAACTTGGTTACGGGGTCAGTTTTCTCTGACCTGCTGTTATTATCATTTTATTTTTTCCTTGCCTTGTTGAAACAGCTTTGCGGGCGGGTCGGAGCTGCTCTGTTGACATAGCAGTGCAGGAGAGGAGTGGTTTGCACTCCCTAAAATATGCATGAATGTTTGGCTGGACCTCTGGGCCGGGCAAACATCCATGTGCACTTTGCATGTTCTACATGCAAGCTGCAATACAGCCTGCATGGAGAACATGCCCATCCTCCCATTCTCTGGCTGAGCGAGGATCCACAGCTCTCAGACCAGTCTTAACGCTGCATTGCAGCGTTGTGATTGGCTATCAGGAGGCTGGGAGTGGGGTAGAGGACCGAGAGGAGGTGGCGACAATGTGCGGAAGAGAGGTAAGTCTGTATTTTTTAAATTTCATTCGCCCCCCCTCCCACCCCCTTCGACCTGCCACCTTCAAATACCAGCTGCCAATGGCTGCATTCTGTAGCATACTTAAAAAGAGGGGCAAGCTTCAAAGGATTGTTTTTGTGCATGAAGGTGTCCTTTCCTGTGCAAACACAATCCTGCCTACAAAGCAAGCATCCTTGCACAAGGGTGCCTGATTTGGTGCTGGCAGGAAATTGTGCAACAGTTTAGGCAGAGGGCAGGATGCAACATATACTGGCAAATATGGCACTTTCCTTCTCTCTTCCTTTCAAGCAGTGCAGCAAGTTGTCTTGCTGTGTTGTGTTGCATGAAAGAAAGCTAAATCTGGCCAAGAATTTATTGTTGATCCATGGCGAATTCAGATGGGTAACAACGTTCTCCACATTCCGGTGAATGAAAAAGTATAAAAGCTTAAAGAGTATATTTACTAAGATTTAGCTCCATGTTTTCATCACATAAGTGACGTAAATCAACACAAAATCTTTTTTTTACTAATTTACTTTCCAGCGTAAAACTTGTTTTGTGCTGAAAATCACTTGAAAGTAGCGCAAAGCAGTGCATTTGGATGCTTTTCGTTACTTAGCTCTGAGGGGGCGCTCCATGGGTGGTGTATGGGCTTTCTCATTCAACCACCTGAGGTTTCTGATGCAAATCCCTATATACTAAAAAAAAGTTGACAGGGTTTTGCGTCAAGAAATAGCGCCCGCTTCAACCAGGCACTATGAGGGGAAATGCTTTTATTTCTATTTCAACTCTGCATATGGGCTGCACTGTACAGCACACATACAAGGTGGGAAACGTTTTAAAGTTAGTCTAAACATAGTATTTTGTACTAAATCTATGCTTTACTTACGCAGACACTCTTGCACTATGGTGCAAAGGTGTGTGCATATCTGTGCTGAAGCTAGGGGGGGAAGGAAAGTGCAATATTTCTGTAAATATGGCTCTTCCCTTCTCATGCATTACAGTGCAGCATGTGTGGCTGCTGCACTGCACTGCATGATAATTTAGTAAATCTGCGCCTAGGAATTTGTAGAACACCAAACTATTCCAAAACACCATCAGTGAAACGCAAGCTGATGTCAAAGAAGCCAACAACTTAAGAATAAACATAAGCCATGCTATGAGTGGCTAAAGTGCAAAGTGAGATACTGTGTGTTTTTAACTGTGTGTTTTTTAACTGATATCTGTTGTTTTAAACTTTATTCCATTTTTTTTGAAGACCTTTATTGTAATTGCAGTATTACATGTGCGAGCCTACAACCACAGGGGCCGGCCGTCGCTAATACAATAGGAAGTAATCGACATTGCATTTGTACACAGCTTTCAGCCGACAGCCCGGAGGCACGGCAGCGATTCAACATTCCGTCGCGACGGAGCCAAATAGTGGCGTAGGAAATTGAAGGTCTTACTATTTTAATTATATGGAACATAAAAGGAAAAAAAAAAAAACCCCAACACAAACAAACTAAACAAGAGGCAATGCAGCGCAAGTCCGTCTCAGGGGGGAGAGTCATAGCAAACAGAGAGACAATGACAAGGATGAGGTGAAAAATGGGAGGGGGGGGTCACCAGGGTAATTGGGCATGCAATACAAAAAACTGTGCAATATAGGAACGTCAGGTCATGGGGATTGTGGCAGTACCGGGACCTCTACAAACGGGGTGTCACAAATCTCCCCTCGATACTAATTCCATTGGTTCCAGATCCTACCCCACTTTTTAGGTTTACCACGTGCAACATATACCGTTTTTTCCCTGAACATGCACCAGTCCATATTTTCTTCCCAAGCTGAAGACGTAGGTGCCCTCTGAGATCCCCATAGCTGTGCAATGTCTCGTTTTGCCACCATATTTCCAAGAGTAGCCCATTGTGTCTGTGCCACAGTGTAGTCATTCGGCTCCCATACAGTCACCAGACAACGGCGAGCCTCAGGCAGCAAGGAAATTCCTGTGACTTCTTCCATAATCACATGCACACGGTTCCAGAACACAGTCACAGCCGGACATTCCCATATGATATGTAGGAAGGTACCCAGCGCACCACAGCCACGCCTACACATACCATCCGCAGAAAGACCCATACGAATCAGACGGGGACCAGTTACATAGACATGGTGTAGGATTTTCAGTTGCACCAGTCGGAGACGAGCCGGGATTGCAACCTCTTTGGGGGAGGATACCGCTGCCTGCCAATCTTCATCGTCCAATTCCAGGCCATCTGCAGTCCATGCCTCACGGATCCGCAGAAGCAGATCCGTTCGGTTGTTAATCAGTTTTTTGTATATTAAAGATATGGTGCAATCAGGGATATGGCCATCCAGCACCCTATCTTCGAGAGGGGAGGAGTCCGGAATGATAGTTCCGGCCGGGAAGACCGAGTGAAGCGCGTGTCGGATCTGCATATAACGGAAATGCTCCCTATCACTAAGTGCATATTCCGATTGTAACTCCTCAAAGGTCTTAATCCTATCTTTGACCCATAGATCCCCAACAGTACTGATACTGATAAGATCCCACTTCTCGAAGCCCTTCGTCGTCCATAGGCTACCCAACTTTTCCGCCGCATAGAGCGGGGTCGCCTTGGTCAATTTGTCAGACCATCCCATGGCTGCGTTCGCACTATTCCACACCCACACAGCCACCCCGGTGGGCCCTAACAAAGCCAGGTGAGTCGATTTAGAATATAGCGCCCAATGATAGTTCCCACCCGGCAACTGCCATTTATCCATTTCAAACACGGGATTGGGCGTTGGGCCATAAATGGCGTGGTTAATAGCACTCAGTTGGGACGCCCAGTAGTAGCGCCTGATGTCCGGCAATGCAATGCCCCCGTCAGACCAAGGCAGAGTCCATTTCGCTAAGGCGATACGAGGACGACCGCCCCAAACTAATTGCCTCTGTAGACTTTCTACCTTGCGGAAGTATCGAGCTGGTACGAGATCGAGTGTATTCTGGAGGGCGTAAAGGAACCGGGGCAGGGACATCATCTTAAAAAGGGCAGCCCTTCCGAGCGGGGACAACGGCAGGCAACTCCAAGCCGCTACATCAGATTTAAGCCGGAGCAGCAACGGGAGTAGGTTGCGGTCGTATCGCACCGCAGGGTCTAACGATATAAAAATCCCTAAGTATTTAAATCCGATCTGCGTGATAGGTATCGGGCACGTGTGAGGTAATGAGATAACATCGTTAGTGAGCGCATAGATGCTAGATTTAGCCCAGTTGATCACCAGGCCGGAGTTATTGCCGAACGAACGAAGAACATCGAAAAGCACTCCGAGCGATTTCCGTGGGGAAGTGAGGTACAGCAAAATATCGTCCGCGTAGAGCGATATACGATCTTCAAAGTCAGAGGTCCACCTGATTCCCTTAAGTGACGGTTCCCACCGCAGCCAAGCGGCCAGGGGTTCAAAGGCAAGCGCAAACAGCAGAGGAGACAACGGGCAACCCTGTCGTGTACCTCTCCCGAGCACAAAGGACCTCAAGACCCTACCATTCACTACGACCTGAGCGAGCGGCTCCTCATATAGAAGCCTAACCCAACCGATAAACCCAGGGCCGAACCCGAACTTCGCCAGGGCGGCCCATAAATACGGCCATTCCACGGTATCAAAGGCCATTGTGGCATCTAAGGATACCAAGATGGCCGGCTCACGTAGGGACCCCGCCCTCGCCAAGACGCCATGAAGACGACGCAAGTTGAGTGCAGTATTGCGGTGTGGAATAAAACCAGACTGATCGGGGTGTATCAATTCACCGATCACCTTTATTAGCCAATAATTTCGCCAAGATCTTGGGTTCGGCGTTTAAAAGCGATATCGGTCTATATGAAGCACATAGATCCCGGGGTTTACCCTCCTTGTGGATCGTGACTATGGACGCAAGTCGCTGGTCTTGGGGGAGTGATCCAGCTTTCCGCGACTCCAGGAACATCTCGCGGAGATAAGGCGCCACTGCGTCCGGACGTAACTTGTACAGTTCAATGGGGATACCATTCGGGCCCTTGGCCTTACCCGAGCGGATGGAGCGGATGGCGAGCGCTACTTCATCGTTGGAAAATTTCGATTCCATTAGCTCTTTGTCCGAATCTGATAGACAGGGCAAAGCGATATCCCTAAGTAACTGATGCGAATCCTCCTCCGGTCTGTCCGAGACTGGTGCATACACCCTCTGAAAATGACACGCGAAACTCTCCGCTATATCCACTGGATCAACCACCCGCACTCCATCAGCATTTTCCACCACAGGCACAACACGACTCACCCTTTCTTTCTTGTCCAGCCAGGCAATCAACTTCCCCGCCTTGTCCCCCACATCATACAGCCGTCCCCGCTGCTCCCGGCTCATAGCCTTGGCAGCGTCCGTCACCAGAGCTCGGTAGTCTGATTGTTTAAGGTGCAGAGCATGCCGTTTCTCTCGTGTGACACCAGCCTCCAACTCTCTCTCCAAGTCACCAAGTTCAGCCTCCAATCTCTCCACCTCCTCATTCTTCCTTTTCTTAGCATTAGCAATCAGAGAGAGGGCTTGACCACGGACCACAGTCTTGAAGGCCTCCCTCAATGAAACGGAGGAGGATACTGACCCCACATTCTCAATAACGTACTGATCGATGGACTTGACCACACCAGCCCTGATTTTAGGATTACGGAAGTGCCAGGGATTAATCGGGGCCACTCGACCCTCCGCCCCCAACTGAGCATCAATGGAGAGCCACACTGGAGAGTGATCAGAGATGCCCCTGGCTAAGTGTCTAATCTCCCTCACTGAGACGGCCTGTGCCGCCGGTACAAGTATGTAGTCAAGTCTGGCAAGACTCCCGTGTTCTCCGGAGTGAAAGGTGTACTGTGCCTGTCCAGGGTGCATCAACCTCCAACAATCTACAAGACCCAGTGTCTCCAAGAAGTTACCCAACCAAGACTGTGATCTCGCAAGATCTCTAGGGGGGCTACGATCCTCTCTACCACAAACCACCGAGTTAAAGTCTCCGCCCACAATTAGAACACCCTCCGGAAGTCCCAATACCACCTCCCCTAGGTCGGCAAATATCGTAGTTTGTAAACCAGGCGGGACATATACAGAGAGTATGGAGATCGCCTGCCCCTCCCATCTGCCAGTGACGACAGCATAGCGGCCTCTATCATCGAGAGTGGTCCCGTCTATTGCCAGGGGGAGGGAGTTCCTAACCAGAATCCCTGCCCCCCTCGACCCAGTGGTACATCCAGAATGGGCGACCAAACGATACCCTCGGCGGTTCATTGCATGACATGTATTCCCAATCAAATGCGTTTCCTGTAACAATACCACATCAGGGGAAAGACGTTTCAGAAACTGCGACACAATGCCCCGCTTGATCCTATCTCCCAGGCCATTGACATTCCAACTGATAACCCTAAGCCCTCTACCCCCCGTCCCAACGGTAAGAATCAGCTCCCCCCTCCAGTGAAATGGACATTAGGATCGAAGTGAATCGTAGTATATTGCCTCTACACCTATCAACATCTAACAAATTTCCCCATCCCACCCCCAAAAAAAAACCCCGAACAGATCCCCCCACCTTGCACCCCTGCGCTAGTCCAAAGAACCACCCCAACTTGCAGTGTGCCTGTCGCCCTCACAAGAAACTAGTTCTACAAAAAGAAGAAAAAACCCCAGAATGAGAAGAGTTCCGTACCCCCCCGCCGCCTCCGGGCCCAACAAACATATGGATGAACATAGAAAGCCATCAAACCACTGCTGAATGTCCATTCCCTACGTGTGCCGGTAGTCAGTTCTCACTCCTGGTCCTGCAGGCCACTCCCTGCGCCCTCCGATTGATCCGGGCGATCTCGACGCGGTGGTAAAGAGTCCAGCCAGTCACTGACGACCTCAGGTCGGTCAAAGAAAAGTGTTAGTTCGTTATGTACAACTCGTAGTCGGGCTGGAAAAAGCATAGAGTACTTCACACCCATGTCCCGCATCCTCCGCTTGACCCCATAAAGCTCATCCTCTGCTTCTGAACTGCTTGGGTAAAATCAGGGTAGAAGCTGATGGTGGCGTTCTCAAATTTCGTGGGGCCAGTAATTCGCGATGCCTGTAGAATGGTGTCCCTGTCCCTGAAATTGAAAATCCTGGCTATTATGGGCCTTGGTGGAGCGCCTGGCTTATGATCTCCACCCAGAACACGGTGGGCGCGCTCAACAGCAAAAAGGTTATGGAGGCCTTTGAGGGCTAGATGGTTCAGTATCAGGTCCTCCACGAGGAGATCTGTGGTCATCTCAGAGGACTTCTCCGGTACCCCAATAATGCGAACATTGTTGCGCCTAGCACGGCTCTCGGAGTCCTCCAGCCGGCGGGCGAACCAGTCGTTAGCGGAGCGTAGATTACGGACCTCGGTTTGGAGATCAGACATATTGGTGGTAAGGCTGGCGGTCTTAATGTCTAAAGACTTGACCTGTTCATTGGTCTTCGCCAGATCGGTTCTGAGCAGGTTAACGTCGATCGCCACCGTATCCAACTTCGAGGCCAGCGTCTCATATTGCTGGCCCATGGAAGTCTCAATTCCTGCAATGGCGCTCATGACGTCTCGCAAAGTCAGTTCCTCCGTCGACCCAGAACCATCTCCGATCTCATCCGGAGGCTTGCTCGCACCACCGGGGGATCCTTTGGGACGAGTGTAGCGGTCCATGATATTTGATTGAGTGGCACCTCCTCGGTGTGTGACCTTGGTTGTCCGCTTATCGCTGTCAGGCCTGCCCGCCATAGTGTGCCGCGCGCCCCTGAGGGCCCTTTGAGACCTGGTATGAATGGCTCTTCTTCAGGTCAATCTCAGAAAAGTCCAGAATACGAAGTACGGCGGGCTAGCGTATAAGCCAGGGACTGACCTCAGGCGACTGAAGCGAAATGGAAACTGGGTTCAGCCCAGAGAGTCCAAAAACGAAACCGAAAGTACCCCGGGTCACAAGACAACCTCCACTGGCCGCTGTTATTCAATTACGTCCCGGGTACGTTGGGGACCCGAGTCCCAGGCTGCTCCCCGGTGTAGGTCGTCAACTTTCAAACGGAGTAAGTCCGGTTCCCGGCATCCAAATCAAATCCGAAAAAGAGCATTTAAGTCAGCAGGGTCGCATCTTCCATAACCCATCATCTGTGGCAGGATTAATGACAGGATATATGCGGGAGGCGGCAAGGGTCTCGGGAGCTCTGAGCTCACGCGACCATCTTGGATGCGCGCTAAGCTCCTCCTATACTTTATTCCATTTTTGATGCCACAGATCGATTTGTGCTTGGTACTTGCATTATATCTGAAACACAGTCAGTGTTTTAAGCTTTGTCCGTTCTATTTTCACATTTACCTTCTTGTTATTGCTCATTCTTTCCTCAGAGTAGCATTTCAGCCCGCAGGCTCTTTATGTTTTATTTCACACACAGAGCTTGTCAGCGGCCATTTTTACTCTTTTGGCATAGGGAGGTGCCATTTTGAAGGCTTGCATGCTCCAGCTGTTGCTTATTCTATTCCATGCGCTATTTAAAACAGTCCTTGGTGCGGACGAACATAGCAGGTGTGTCAAAGGCAAGCCCGTTTGCATCTGTCCATGTCTATTCCACATCCAATGCCAGCCATGCTCCTTTTTTCCAGTCAGGAAACTCATATCAAATCTGTTATACAAAAGAGGATTTACTTGTATTAAAGCTTCGGTAGAGGGCTTTTTTGGCCATTTTTCTTGCTGCGCATGTAAAAGGATTTCGTCATTTTCACCCACCTTGCCAGGGAGAAAGCCATAAATACCACTTGCCCTTTCAAAGTTACCCTTGAGCCTTCTCCTCCATGCTTTCTTTATTGCTGCACATGCTCAAATATAACACACTAATATCCCAGGATATGCCATACTCTGAGTAGTAGGCCACACTGATCAGCCAGCAATGTACAGGAGCTTTGTGCACCACCTGATGGACCTTCCTCAAACAGAACTGTGAACAATTGCCATTTCTTTCCCATTTCATCCCTCAGCTCCAGGGGAAAGAGGTGGAGCCTTGCTCCAGTCATTGCAAGGTGCTCCAGCAGGGAGCCTGACGCCAGAGGAGTGCATCAAACCATATCTGCGGTGAGTTGCTAATGCTCCATTAAGTCTGTAAAGGTATTCTTTTGTGGTTCTGTGTCCTTCCAGGCCGCGTTAAACAACCAGGGGTGGGCAAGTGGAGCAGCTCCACCTGCTTGCGGAACTCCATGGAATTCCACAGAGTTTTAATGGAACTCTGTGGAATTCCACGTAGTGCAACTTCGGGAGCTCCTTCCACCACCTAGCAATCAGCAGGCCAACACAGCAATGCAAGTATCAAAGTGTCAGTCCCTCCTACCGCACAGCAGTTCTTCTTCCAGGCAGAATGTCCTTGGTTCCAGCACAGTTATGATTTGGTAGTGTCAGGGGTACAGTACTTATGCCCAAATGTGCCTTTGAAGTAGGGGGAAACTTCAAAGAGGACTTTGAAGATAACATGGTTTCTCCCTTTCCTGCCCTGATTCCATACTTATTATAAGGGGGTATGCATAGCCCTATTCAGGTGTAAGTGTCAGCTCCACTCTCCTAAACTACCTCAGGAAGGCCCATCATCCTGGTGATGGGCCATCAGGATGCAAATGTCACCCCCAGCTCATTTTATGTGTCTGTCTAGAGGGAATGCCAAAAGCTTAGCTGTCACTCAACCTAGACGTGTATTGAGAAACAGGCAGCGGCACAGAATGGTTAAAGTAAGAAAAAGCCAACTTTCCAAAAGTGCCATTTTTAGACTTACAATTTAAAATCCGACTTCACCATCAATTGTGATTTTAAATGGTAAGTCCAGTGACACCAAACTCCAAACTTCTATCTTTTTCCAATTGGAAATTACACTTCAAAGATGTTTTAAGGCAAACCCAATGTTAACCTATGGAAGAGCTAGGACTAGCAGTAGTGAAAAATGAATTCAGCAATTCTTAACTACCAGGACATGTAAAACTCAAAAGTACATGTCCTACTGCACCCTGCCCATAGGGCTGCCTAGGACCTACCTAAGGGGTGACTTGCATGTAATAAAAGGGTCGGTTTGGGCATCAACAGGTTAGTTCATTGTCTTACATGTAGGAGCCTATGCTGGGCATCCTCTCATTTAGCCGTGACACCTATGTTCCATTGTGTGAGACGGGGAGAAGTTCTTTGTCCGTTTTAGCACCTAATGAATGGAACTGTCTTCCATTTTCTCTTTGAACAATTAGAGAAGAGTATGCACCAGAAGGATCCTTAAAGCCCATCTATTTGTTTCCACTAGCCTTTCCCACTCTTAGTACCCTGGTTTAGGCCTTGTTCATCACCAGGACACTCTTCAAAGTAGCCAAGCACTTTAAAAGTCCAGACAACACAACATAACATAAACTTAGCCTTGAATTCTTTAGCTACACCTACATGGATGAAGCAGCACAAACAGAGCCAAAGAAGGTATAAGACATCGCAATCAAAGACAACTATTGTCATTGTCTGGTGGTGCTAAGGTTCTGGAGCTTTTCACCACAAGAACCTTACGAATGCATGTATTATATTGGTGATTTACCCACAGTGATGTCCCTCGAATTTTGTTTTCTGATACACAGGGCTTCCCCTAGTGTTCATCCTATGTACTTGTTTTTGTCTGCCCTTCTCCTAGCCATCTATTCTTTCTTCACTGTGCTATGGGTAGCAATAGAGGTAGGGCAGGGTGATTGAAGGCAGACTGTGCTCTCATGGATTCTGGCCTTGAACAGGATATGAAGCAGCATTTGCCATCCAAGGCCCACCTCAATGTGGTTGGTTGCCTCCTTTTATCTTTCCTTTTTGCGGTCTTCTTACAGACAGCTCCAACTGTCTGTCTGAAAAACAGCATTGTATACCAGAGCAAATCCTTGCTCAAGATTTGATGGCAGACATTGAGGACTACTTTAAACTGGGGCTGGATCAGGGGGCGTGGCTTCACCGAGGTGCAAGATGGCCGCATCGTAAGTGAGCTCTGCCGGCTGAGCCCACAATCCGACATGCCCTAACGCACACAGGGACCATCTGCTCCTAAAGTCAGAGCCACGACAACTCATAACCACCGGTAGAACGCTGGGTTGGCCGAAAATCCCAATGAGCCACAAGCGTTGAGGCGAAATGGCAAAGAGATAGCGGAGGCCTGGGCTGACCACCCGTGTGCAGAAAAAGACAGAGGAGAGCTGTATACTGCCGGGCCCGCCCACGCTGTCTTTTGGGCGATCACACCACAACAAGACCCGGCTGGGGCTGCCGGACTGCAGAGTAGGCCGGTGCCTGGCCGGCTGGTGCAGGAGGAGAGGACAAGATCCGCTCGGGCCACCAGAGGGACGGGGCGTGGATTAATCGGGGAGCGGTGAGTGCGGACGGGTGTGAAGGGGGGGCCGTGTGACCTCATCCTCCCAGCGCTCCCCTCGACCTCCAACCAGGCTATAGACGGCCCGACTACACACGGGGGCCTAGTGGACATTCCTCACTGCCGCCACTGCCTTATTTGTCACTAGCAACTAACCATTGCACCGGAAGCCCGCTGCCCATAGCAGCTGCCTGCTTTGAATTCCTGCTCCGGGTGGAGAGGGACGAGACCGCAGGCAGGGGTAGGTAGGCGAGCGCAATCTTACCAGCGAGCGGGCGGGGGAACCTGAACGCTCTCCTCCCCCCCTGTTGCCATCAACCCTGAGACTCCAGTGGGGCCACCGCTACACTGCTCAGGCTGGGGAGGCACTGGGCTGCCGTTGACCACTGCTGCACGTGGGAGCTCGGTTATCACGCCCCGCTATTGCCACCATCACGCGCCCCATATGGGTATGCGGATTTGAGGACTGGGACCCTTCCCAATGGCGTTTCGTTGAGCCTCACTGCCCTCGGTGGTAGTGGGACTCGCAGCCTTGGCTTAGGGTTGAGGATCAGCGTCAGAAGGGGAGGTCTCACCTCCCCCTCCTTTGTTACCACTCACGAGGGCAAAGAAGGGCGACCCCCAGGCCTGCCTTAGCCGACACAGACCCGGGCTCTTGCTGAACTGCCAGCTGCTGATCTCCTGCCCCCACCAGCCATGTGGAAACCAGACGGCAAACAAGCCAAGCTTAATTTTGTAAAAAGCGCAACACCAAACAAGCTGACCCTGAAGTAGACAAGGAAGCTGATTTTCATGGCCAAGACCTAGACCTGAAAACAATCCTACTGGAAGTGAAATCAAGCCTGAAAACCATTGACGCCAAGCTAGACCTACTTACCTCCCGGCTAGACAATGTCAAGAACAGGGTCGATGCGCATGACTCCCGGCTTGACCACCTGGAAACCAGAGTGTCCGCAACAGACAATCCTCAAGCCACCACTTCTGAACGCCTCCCGCAGATGGACAAACTATTAGATCTAATCAAATAAAAGAACAAAGACCTCAAAGCCCGCTCGAGGCACAACAAACTCTGCGTGGCGGGCATACCGGAATCCATCACCATCTCTAAGATGGAAGACTTCACGGAAAACATGCTGTGAGATCTTTTCAGCCCGGACCTATCACCGGTTTTTATAGTGGCGACAGCACACAGATCGCTGGGCCCGAGGCCTTCCCCGGGGGCACCACCGCATCCAATCGTGGTGCGCCTACTGAACTATAAAGACCGCGACACCATCCTCCGACGGGCCAGCGAGCGGGGGCTGATCCAACACAAGGAAGACGCTATAGCCTTTTTCCTGGACTTCACCATGGTGGTGCAAGCAGCCCGCCGTGAATTCTACCAGCTAAGCGACTCCTACAGCAGGCCTACATTAACTTCGCCATGTTATATCCTGCCAAACTTAAGATCATCAAATGTTCTACCAAATTTTACTCGCACAAAATCACCCACTTTAATTTTCCAACTGTGATTGACTGGACCTAAAGAGTTTCTCCGCATCCTCTCCTGAAAAGCCAACATCTTGTCTTTAACCTTAGAAAGATCAAATGAAAACTCACAAGGAATTTTATTCTTCATCCACCATGGTAACAGTTTTGAGCCTGGTTTCCTACCTCTTAACATCTCAAATGGAGACAAACCCGTAACGGAATTAGGAGAAACACGATATGACAATAAAGACGCATGTAGTGCTTCTCCCGAGTTTAGATTGCTTTTAACAGCAAGTTGGATGGATTCTTTAATCACTCTATTAAATCGTTCTGTTTGCCCATTGGCCTGGGGATTATAATTTGATACTTTTTTGTGTACAATACCACACCTTTCAAAAAATTAACCAAAGTCTTTGCTAATGAACTGTGGACCATTATCCGAAACAATTTCAGCAGGAATGCCTTCTCTACAAAATACTTCATCCAAAAATTCCACAACTTGAGCTGATCCTATTTTATTCAGTACTTTTAATTCTGGCCATTTTGAGAAGTAATCAATCAAAACCAAAACAAAAACATCTTTGTTGGCTGACTAATCAAGTGGGCCAATAATATCCACTCCCAATTTTTTCCAAGGAGACGTAACAAATTCGATAGGCGAAACACCAACAGTTAATGGCTTAACCGACTTGTCACTCAGAGCACAAGGAGAACAAGAACTGACCCATTTGTCGACCATACTATCAATGTCTGGCTACCAGTAAAATTCATGAATACGCCTTTTGGTACTAGACATTCCCATGTGACCTTCATGAGCCATTGAAATGATTTTCTTCCTCAAATCAAAAGGAGGAACTATTTTATCTCCTCTAGTTATAAAATCCTGGTCAAACATGATTTCATCTTTTATCTTACAAAATGACAAAACATCACCAGACAATTTGCGCTCCTCAGGCCAACCATGTTGTATGTAGGTCACTACATTTGATAAGCTAGTATCTTTGTACATCGCATCTCTCCATTCTGTTTCTGAAATAGTATCAGACAATTTGATGTTGCTCTCACCATTAACATCCTCAATAGTAAACACAACATCAAAATCACCATTGACATTGGAAATCTGAAATGAGTCATGTAAAGGCAATCTAGACATGCAGTCAGCATGTACATTCAGGCGACCAGGAACATATTCCACTACACACTGGAATTCTTGCAGTTTTGCAGCTAAACGCGCTAAACGCGCCGTCAAAGTCCTACCATCTCCAGCCGCCAACATGTTAATTAAAGGCTTGTGGTCTGTTCGTAAACGGAATTTTGTTCCCCAAAGAAATTGTCTGAAATGTTCAACAGCCCAAGTGCAAGCCAACAGTTCTCGATAGTAGAATAGTTGTACTCAGCACCACGGAGAGACCTAGAGGCATAGGAAACCACATACTCTTCACCCTCGTTCTTTTGCATCAACACGGAACCTAAACCCACATTGCTCGCATCCACACACACCAAGCATTCTTTACCCATTTCAAAGGTCGTAAAAATGGAGCATTAACAATTTCTTTTTTTAGCAAATCAAAAGCAAATTGTTGTTCAATATTCCATAAAAATTTGCATCTTTTTTTAACAGTAATCCTAACGAATGTACTTTTGATGAATAATCTTGTACAAATTTACTGTAAAATTCTGTGAGTCCTAAGAACGACACAAGTTGTTCTTTACTAGATGGTGCTGGAGCCTTGAGCATACTTTGGATGTGATTAACTTTTGGTTTAATACCTTGGGAAGAGATCTCGTGTCCAAGATATTCCACTTTGCTCTGCCTGAATTTGCACTATGAAAATTTCAAAGTTAAACCTTTGTCTTGTACATGTTTTAATACAATATCTAGATTCTTGTCATGGTCTTCAAAACTTTTTCCAAAAATTAAAATGTCGTCCTGAAAAGCTAAGGCTTCCTCACAACCCTCCAGAACTTCTTTCATGAGTCTTTGAAAGACCGATGCTGCACGGGCTAAACCAAAAGGCATACGACAGAACTGAAACATACCCTCTGGTGTTATAAAAGTAGTCAAAAACTTAGACTCTTCATGCAATAGTACCTGATGATAAGCACTTGCCAAGTCTACCGTGGAGAATACACAAGCACCTGAAAGTGTAGAAATTAACTCATGTATATTGGGTAAAGGGTGCCTATCAACACAAATCTCTTTATTTAGACTCCGAAAGTCCACACATAGCCGAAGTTTGCCATTGCTCTTAATAGATAAAACCACTGGCGAAACCCATGGAGAAGATTCAACAGGTTCCACTATTTTTCTGGCTACAAGATCAGACAAAATTACTTTTAACTTATCACGATATGCTAATGGCACATTCCTGAACTTATGTCGTACAGGTATAGCCCCGTCCTTGAGAATGATGCGATGTTTAAAATTTTCAAATTTGCCTAATTTGTCAGTAGAAATAGCAGAAAATTTGCTTTTTATTTGAATGGTAAACTTATCAACCTCAGGAGATATGACGTACACAGGTGGTGATGCATTGGGGTCAAGTTTAATACCCAATTCATGTTGGTGAGGCCAACTAAGAATCGATGCACCTTTAGTAGCAACATAAACCTTACCCTTAATTCTCCTACCTTTAAATGTGATGTCAGCCCACATAAAACTAACCAGATCAATCTTATGACCTGAGTAACCACCTGGTTGTACATCTGGTGGTGATAATTTCAATGAACCCCAAAATTTGTTAAAAATGTTCTTGCCTATAATACTAGACCATGCGCAGGAGTCAATGAGCATGGAAATTTCTTCCCCATTAATCAAGATTTTATCGCTTGGAAAACCTTTACATTTGGTGTCACCAACACACAATAGACTATTAATTCCGGGACCTTCAACAGAATCTGATTCTTCATCAGTCAGTAAATTCACTTTTTGAGAAGACCTGCACATTTTATTAAAGTGACCAAGTCGTTTGCATTTAATGCATATTTTGTTCCATGCGGGACAACCTCTGTAGCTCCCTACATGATCGACACCTCCACACCTGTAACAAATTACTTGGTTTCTTCTTTCAAAAGATTTAATATTCCTCCTAAAATTCTCTTTTTTGTTAGGAACAAACTGAGGTTTTTTAAAACTAGGAGGTTCCTTCACTATTGAGACTTCAGGAATCACCACCTTGTTTTTTGCCTCTTGGCCTCTGATCTCACTTACAAACAATTCGGATTGTTTGATACCTTTTGCAATATTTAACACACCCTTAAGAGTAGTTTCAGTTCCCATCCACAAACGTTCTTGAATTTTCTTACTCTTAGTTCTCATCATAATTTGATACCTAAGAACTTGTTCGAAATTTATCGTCTCAAAGGCACAAGAGCCAGCTAGAGTTCGCAAGGCAGCTACATAGTTCTCAATTGACTCATCCTCTTTTTGTGCACGCGAATAGAATTTAAAGCGTTCCATTACAGTATTTATCTTCCTTCCAAACCTAGTGCTCATTTGTTTAACTACCTTATCAAACACGTTTATATCACCTGCACCCTCAATAGTAGGTACATTTTCTAATTCTTTAAGTCCTGCACCACCCAAACATTTTCTTAACAGCGCTAACTTCCTTTTGGGAGAACACCCGTCCTCTTCTACTACATCAACATAAGCCAAAAATGTTGGAAACCATAGATCCCATTCCATTTTGGGATCACCAGCTATTGGTAGAAAATGCGCAGGAGAAGCAATATTATTGGACATTATAAAATATCCTGTAAAATATTAGTACTAGTATAAATAAAAATTAAAAAACCCTAATATGTATAAGGTATCAATACAACAGTCTTAATGTACAGAGGGTATCAACATCTTGAATAGAAACTGCATTGCACATATGAGCAAACAAAAAAATAAACTAAAATAATAGAGGTAGTCACCGTTGTCTATTTTGAAAGGACTGAAGGAAACAGTCTTCAACAGTAGTAGGAGAAAGTTATGTTCTGCTTCAAAATACTGTAATGTTCTTCATTTTCAAAACGCCGTGTAAATTGACCCCGGATACATCCTTCGTGAAAACAGCCAAAATGGCCACCGTACGTTGCCCGTCATTTCTGGCCTTTGCGCAGCGTAGTGACAAGACGTAAGACGCAGCCTAAGCTTCCGAAGAGATGAGGACGGGTTCGGATCTCGCACAAGAGGAGACGCGTTCCAGGCTCCCAGTGGAACTCCGACAGGTATTTCAAAGATGCATTTAACAGTAAGCAGGCAATTTCGACAAGCGTCGAATGAATATAACTCCAAATGTTAAATTATAAATGCACGAGTGCCACAGCATGGCGTATACAGGTAGCAGGCTGATGTTCCCTCAAATAAAACGCAAAGTTCAAATTCCGCTTAACAAACACTTCCCAATTTCATAAACAGAACGGTAAATATCTCCCGCTGGTGCAATCAAAGCACGTCCATTAAAGAAAAGCAGGCGCTGGTGCAATCGATATACACTTAACATAAACAAATACCTTTTGGTATGCGTGAACGCTGTCTTCAACACTTCCTCCAAGTTTTCTCTTCTTTATTTAAAAAATAAAAAAAATAAGCACTTTCCAACAGGTGATGTTCTTAAAGATAGATCCCAAAACGTCGCCAAAATTATGATGTAATCCAGGAGACAGAAGAGATTGTAGATAGGAGATTTATTGGAGAAGAACAGCTTGTACATCCACAATCATCAAGAGACAGACTCCCACTGCCCAACTCCCACATATGGAATGTAGAAGCATGTAAGAACCATAACAATTCTAATGGAACCAGGAAGGAGGAATACTACAGCCCCCACCCCCAAGCTGCCTCCCTACTCACCTCGATCATCACAGACAATAATCTTTTAGAATTCTGGTGCGACACACACCCCAGCGCACACAAAGGCACATGTTTCTCTCTGCAACATGGGGCATGGTCCAGAATTGATTACTGGTTAACATCCAGAACCATGTTACCCTGGTGACCCAAATCCTCCCACTTGCCGCATACCCTCTCAGACCACACACTGGTCCAACTGGTCCTTAGACCCCCTCATGCACTTCCAAGTGGATTTTCTTGGCAATTACCCCCACACGCCCTCAGGGATCAAGTATTCGCACAGCCATCCAGAATTATTTTGAGCATAACACAGGCTTTGTCAGTTCCCCTGCTACACTCTGGGACGCCTTTAAAGTAGTTATCCAAGGCTTCTGCATAGTTAAACAACACAGTGTGCTCAGGGCCATTGGAGGCACGATCTCAGCAATCGAGAGGGATATCTCTGCACTCGAAGCCAAGTTTCACCACACTAACGATCTCACTATCCTAGCTCACATACGCACCAAAATGACAACATACCAAGAGGAAGCAATTAGAGAAGTCCACTTCCTTGGCAAAGAAACACAGGCATGCTGATATGGGGAAGGAGAACGGCCCGGCAGAACCCTTACCAGGATGCTCCAAAAACCACGTGACACCTCCTACATATCTTGCTTGATGGACTTGGAGGGCCAACGCCACTCTTCCACTCAAGACCTGTTACATATCATGGTCAACTTCTTCACAAAACTATATTCTTCCTCCCAAACAACCCCTCCCCCAGACCTACAGCCCTATTTCGACGCCATTGAGCTGGTGTGGCTTTCAAACTCACACCGGGAATTCCTGGACTCCCCCATCACGGCCGAGGATGTAAGACAGGCAGTCAACAGCCTCTCTCCAGATAAAGCCCCCGGCACAGACGGGCTGACAGCAGCCTTCTATAAAGAATACTCTGACATCTTAATTCCCCAACTAATGGAGGTATATCATGACGCACTGTAAGTGGGCTCGCTCCCCCCTCAATGCGGGAAGCTGTAAGCTTTATGCTGCTCAAGCCAGGCAAGCCAGCAGACCAATGCGATTCTTATAGGCCCCTATCACTCCAACATTGCCAATAAAAAACTTGCGAAGTTACTAGCAAACAGGTTGCAGCTCTTATTACCTGTGATGATCCGGCCGGATCAATCTGGTTTTATACCGGGCCGCTCCACAGCGCACAATCTTCGGACGCTGTTTACAGTAATGCATTATTTACATCCTAATACCGCTGCACTGGCAGCCTTGCTCGATGCGACCAAGGCCTTCAACGTGCTGGAGTTGGGATTTCTATTCCCGCTGCTGACCAGAATGGGCCTTGGTTCCATTTTCCTCACACAAATACGCCTTCTCTATACCTCACCCACAGCCTGGATATGCCTCAATGGGCAATGTTCAGAACCCTTCCCAGTCAATAGAGGCACGCGGCTGGGGTGCCCTCTATTGTCCCTGCTCCTTGCCATTGCGATGGAGCCCCTAGCCACACACATCGGTCAGCATCACGCATACAGAGGAGTGGGCTTCACAACCAATGGCATCACGGTGTCCTTGTATGCGGACAACATCGCTCTTTATGTCAGTCAGCCCGAACACAAACGCTCCCCATTAATCCGAGAAATCATACGCTTTGGGGGGTTCTCCGGGCTTCATATAAACTGGGCCAAGTCAATTAATCCTTCCCTTAACAGAAGCCACAATCCCATTCACCAGCGAGTACCCACTCCAGTGGCCTCGAGTCAGGTACGAGCTGACCTTACCACAATCCCAGAGAGGCCTAGGGGCACCAGATTTACAGCTATAAGCACTCTGCGCCCAAGGACACTTACTGCACTATTGGACGCACCCTACAGGCTTTCAATCTCACGTTGTGATAGAGATTGATGCGGTTTCACCATGGCCTCTTTCGACTGCACTCTTCCTTCCATATAATCGGCCCACTTCCGAAATAGACACTTCACAATGGTTGAGGTGGGCGTGGACTGGGTTGGCACATTGTGCAAACGTCCCTATCCTTTACGCCCTACCGATTCCAGTAGCAAGACACCCCCTAATACCCCCATTACATGATGGGAGCAGGTGCAATAGGGCTAACAACCTTAATATTCACACATTCGCCGATCTCTTCCCAGGAGACAAATTTCATGGCCCCCTGACCCAACCACCTACCTCCAGCTTGCCTTTGAACACCCTCCTCTACTATCAACTACGGGCGACATGTAAGGAGTTATTCACAACATTTTCAGCCCCCCCCGTAGACCTTCACAGCCTTAGAATACATAAACACTACTGCTTCATCTCGGAAACTTATTACACATCTATACAACAACCTACAGCACACCTCACCCGCAACGCCCACACCTACCCGGGACACCTGGGGGCAAGATATTGACCTCCCACTCACAGATGCACATTGGACATTTTGCCGCAGTCAAATTCAACTAATATCTTCGAACTGCAGGCTACACCTAATTCACTTTAAATTCCTCCACCACACCTACTGCACTCCAGTGTTATTGCATCAAATGGGCATATCTCCAGACCCTCTTGCACATGCTGTCACGCCACTTCTGCAGATTTCCTTTCTCTTGTCTGGCAATGCCCAGCGATCGCAGCATACTGGGTGGCGGTGTTTTGGATGATAGAGAAAGTTATAAACGTACCGCTGTCCCCATCTCCCCTAATCGGACTATTAGGATACGTGGCGGAGATAGCCATTAATTCTCGTAAGCTCTCTGCTTTAATGCTACTACTCGCCAAAAGCAGGGTCGCAAGGTGCTGGGGCAGTACACTAACACCAAAGACGTGGGACTGGATCAAAGACAATTCCTATTGCCATGAAAAGTTGTCTATATTTTGGGACCTAATGCCCACAAGCTCTCGACCCGAGACATTTGGAAGCCCTTCACCAGCTATGTTTGCCAGCAGGCACATTCTTCCAGCCCATGAATCTTCCCACAGACTGCCTTTGAAGACCAACATTAATTTGCTGTCGAATCTACGGCTGCCAATGCTATATTTGTAGTGCCATTTATACTGTTCTGTATACAATTGTATTGCCTGCCAACAATTATAAATAAAGTTTATAAAAAAACAGGGGCTGGATCACTTCTAGAGCTTATTCTACATAAATGATTTTGCGGTTGGGCAGAATATAACTTCACATTTAAACATGGCCTACTTGATCCAAGTGCAGACGCTCCTTCTATCAGATACTGAAAGCCATTCAATTGGGTATCATGGCAATTTCTGTGGGAGTGATGCAGAGGATGAATCTAGTTCCTAGCCAAGACTTTAGAAAAATGCGTCTTACAGCAATTCAATCATCATATACAAAAATTCTCCCTCCTTAACACTTGCCAATCCGGTTTCAGGAAAGGCTGTAGTAATGAAACGGCCATGCTGAACCTATCTGATGACATCCACCGAGCCTTAGACGAGGGTGACAACTTCCTACTTATTCTACTTGACCTATTGGCGGCATTCGATAGGTCAATCACCAAGCCCTATTTGAGTCTTTAAAGTTGCGTTTTGGTTTAAATTGGCACTTTACTCAAATGGTTCTCTTCCTACCTTCAATATCGCTCGCAACAAATCAAAATTAACTCTTGCTGTCTAAACCCACTCAGATCAATCTGGGCGTGCCTTAGGGCTCAATTCTATCCACCTCCCTTTTTTAATCTCTTTATGGAACACTTAACGGTCATCTTGAAACAGGCAGAGATCAAATACCACCTATAGGCTGATGAATTCCAACTTTACTGAAAAATAAAATCACCCAGTGACATTCGACATCTCAACGACACATTGAACAAGTTACAATCCTGGTTTTACGCAAATCACTTAAAGCTAAACCCCATCAAGACAGAAGTTATTCTTTTCTCCCCTAAAAGTAACCGCCTTCCAATACATGAATGGCTCATCGACATAAATGCTTGTAAGTGCTCTCTTACTTTATCTAACTCTGCAAGATCCCTTGGCTTCGTCCTGGACAACATGTCAATGAAAGAACACATCAAGAATACAGCTTAAGGAGCACCGCACACACTCAAAAACCTCAAGAAACTTAAACCATTTATTCCTGCAGATGATTTAAAAAATGTGGTGCAATCCTTGGTCCTCTCAAAACTAGACTATGGGAATGCCACTCTCACTGGGATGCCAAAAACTCACCTCCCCCCTCCGAGATCTGTTCTTAACATGGTAGCCCAGCTCATCTCCGACATTAAACAGTTTAAGCACATCACTCCTGTACTCAAGAGCCTCAACTGGCTTCCTTTTGAAGGAAGATGTACCTACAAGACTGCATGCATCTTCCACAAAGCCTTTCACTCTCATACACTTAACTACTTAGAAAACAAGCTGACAAAAGCAGAAACCACTAAATCATTGAAAAGCTCCAATGCTCTTCTACTCCTACCTCTAATTCTAAAAAAGACAGCAACCAAGTCACGCTCTTTTTCTGGAAATGCTCCAAGCATATGGAACTCCCTACCGTGTGACCTTCGATGCAACCCCTCCTTCCCCTGCTTCAAGAGAAACCTGAAATTCCTCCTCCTCAACAAATACCTTAAATCCTAGTCTACGGATCTTAGACAAGTATCCCTTTATCAGACCTAGACCCTCTGTCTGAAGCAGCGGTTCTCTCTTTCTTTTTGTGTGTTTCTCTGAATTTTGATCCTCTCGAATTGTGTCTCTTATGTTGGTCACTCAACTTGCACCTTTGATGGGTACCATTTGTCTATTGAACTAATGTCTCATATGTTAATTGCATGCCTGCATTTACTGTTGTCTATCACGACCATGTAAAGCGCTCTGACACATACGGGTCTAGCTAGCACTATAGAAAACTTATATAAATAAATAAATACAAGTTATTAAGCCTGCCTAGCCACTATCGTGATAAACAACAAATTAACTTTTAAAGTATGTATTGAATGAGGCACAAGGCATGGCTGATCTCTTTCTCACCTAAACTATACGCTTTATATATGGAACCATTTCTTAGAAACCTTGGGGATGAAATCTAGCTTGCTGATAACTCAAGTTGTAGGATTAGCATTATTGCCAATGGAGGTGATATTGTTATTTATACGTCTAACTTACAGAGAAACTCTAGCTCTTAAGTATGGAAGAATAGTTGGATGCAACCTAAATCAAGAAAAGACTCGGATTTCGTTAGGTGAATGTATGCATATTGAGGACTTGTTGACAGGCAAAATCTAGATTTCATATGGAACAATAAAAGACCAAGAAGAAAATCCAAAATGCTGCACCTGCCATGGGTGACAGGCGACTGGTCATTACCTGATTGGTGACTGTATTATTGAGTAGAAATGTATACAAAATGTAATGGATGGAATGCTTGAAGTAATCTCTGCCAATGGTGATTACTCAGGCTGCATCCCAGTCCTCATTATTTTGCACAGTATGCCACCTCAGTTTCCACCCAGCTAAATGAAAATCAGTCTCAACCCTGCTCCAATGGGAACATTGCAGCCCGAACTGCCAGACCAGGTCCACCCTGAATCAAAACACAAGCAACCCAAGACTGGTTTCACCCTTAATAGGGCTCATCAGTTATGTATAGCCTGGTGCTGGTAGCACAGTGTGCACTGGATCACATCTGGGCATACCCGTTCCACCTAATGTGTTGCACTGAAGTATACAAAAAAAAGTGATGGATAGAATGCTTGAATTATTTACAGCCACTTGTAATTAATTGTGGCCATATCGATTATTTTGCGCACCCTCTTACCCCAGTTTGTACCCAGACATATGCAAATCAGTCTCGACTTTGCTTAAAAGAGAACAGTCCCGCTCAAATTGCCAGGCCAGGTCCTCTATGAAAGAAACACAATCAAACCAAGACTGGTTTTGCCATATAGTTAGGTATAGCTTTGTTCCACCAGAACAGTGTGCACAGAACCCACGTCTGTTGCATTTCCATCCAACTTAGATCGTCACACTGAAGTATACAAAAAATAGTGATGGATGGAATGCTTGAATTAATCTCAGTCACTTGTAATTACTCAGGATCACATACCACACCATGGACCCTCAGTTTGCACCCAGCCATATGCAAATCATTCTCAATTGTGCTCCAAATGGGAACAGTCCAGCTCAAACTGCCAGGCCACGTACACCCTGAACCGGAACACAAGCAAATTATTAGGGCTCATCAGTCAGGTATAGCTTAGTTTCAGTAGCACCACGTGCAAGGGACCCACTTTTGGGCTTACCCGTTCCACATAGCACAGAATTATAAAAAATGATGCAAGGAAAAGTGTCAAACTAAAATAAATATTTTGGATGACCCAGGATTTATATGATCTCAAGGCGCACGCGGGCCATATTTTATTCTCACCACTGCTGGCAGTGTCAGGAAATCTTCAATTGAAGAGCAGATCATGCGGACACATGTTTAACTATCATGAGATCACAAACCTCCAATACCCTCATGCCACTCAAGCGGTCATAGCAGTATAGCAAGGCTAAAATCTAATTTGAACTTAAAACCAATAGTTCATCAGGGAGGTCCAACCAGCCCACATTGCAGACCCTGAAATTAAAGTAATGTAGCTATTTAATTCACCCATAGCATTCTTGTGCATGTGAACAGCTATCTGTGAATTGTCACTGTCAACTTCTAATAGGGTAGAAGCCCAAGAGGGTGGTTAAAAACAGGTAATTTCCATCAAGGTAATATTTGCAAAATCAGCACAGAAAAATAATATGGACAACACCAACTTATCCTCCCTCCCTTTTTACCAGTACTCTAGCTGAAGGGAGGTGTGAATGAACCTGCACAAAATGTCTCGACTCTCAAGATACCCAGAACATTTTTTAGTTAAAAAAAAAATTGTCTGCAGATCTCCAATATCTGCAAAACCAGGCCTTTTTGTAAAACCTGTCCCGACCTCAGGCGAGTTGTATTAGATCTCTGGCCCTGCCGATCCAGTCCTACCAGTTTCCTGGTTACAGGCTTCACACAGGTGTAATCATAGGACACTTCCTTAAGACATTGCCATTCCACACCATCTTTGGAAATCGTTCCATATCCGGCTAGGGAAACCCTCCCCAGATCCAGATCCGATATCCATTCTGAATACACTTCTAACTGCCAGGAGCCAATCAAGCCCCCTGGGAGGTGGGGGAACTGTCCAATGTTTACATATCTCTCTTCTAGCTAAGAGCATCAAATAAAACCGCAAGGCCCTCCTAACTCTCGTTAGGGGCTGACTGGGGGAGACTTCCACCCCCATCAACATCAATGCTGAGCTCAGCATTATATTTGCCCCGGGAATATCCTTCTCCACCTCCTGTCAATAGGCCTTTAATTCTGGGCACCCAAAAAACATATGTTGGTCGTCGGCTCTTAACAGACCATATCTCCGGCATCTTGGTATTGGTTCTTACACAAACTTAGCTATCTTCTGGGGCGCCCAATAGAGCCTATTGATGATAAAAAAAGTGATTCAGTTTTAGATTGGCTGGTTTAACCACTGAGTACAATAGTTTTAAAGAAAGTTGCCCACATTTTTTGCAGTCACCCTGAATTACTCCTTCCCATACCGAGTATGGTGTCTTCAGTTTCCTGTCCTCGGTACTGTGTATTGTCTAGTACCAATAAGCAACCTCCTTCTCTACTCAGAAAATTATGATATGAACATGCACATTTCAATAATGGTATTGGGGGAAGCAACCTTTATCGAAAAAAGCCACATTTCTAACATCAACCTGAAAGGATGAGATCAGCAAATATACCTCTCCCAACCTTAACCGCATGCGCGCTAGCGGTTTACCCGCTGCTCGCTGCGATTCGCAAAAACCCTCGTTACGTGACAAGGTCAGCTCGTCACACGCGCAGCGCAGGTAACGCCCATGACGAGCTGACCTTGTCACGCACGTCGAAGGGGTTAAGAAGCCTGTGGGAGGATTTCATCAGATGCAATGCTCTCATTGGCAATGCCAGTCGGTCTTGTCTAGAAGTAAGCTCAAGGTAGGAGACCTCGTAGGATATGTCCATTGACAGAAGTGCACAACTCACTCTGGGCTGTCCACAGTTGTGAAAATGGTTTCCCTGGATCTCTTGTCATGCACTTTCAGCTGAGTTAGGTACACTTTCCACGAGTGCTGCTCTCAATTTTTGCAGACACTCACCTTGTCTGGGTGATGTGACAGGTCCCTAGGACCTTTGGACATGCAGCCTGCAGAATTATCTTCACATACTCTTCTGGGTCAACATCATGTTTTTGGGCCATCTTTTGCAGGAACCATCAGGTGTCTCAACAAGAACTCGGATGGATGGTAGATGACAGTGAAATTATATTGTTATAGCTGTACTACCCATGTTGCCATTCTTGCCTAGGATGTAACGTCTCCTGGAATAGCTTGACCAGAGGCTTATTGTTTGTACTTACCTTGAAACACCTGCCATATTGGTACAGGTGGAAATGGGTTTGCAAGAGCTTCCCTTTCAATCTGGTCATAGTGGGTTTCAGTGTCAGTTAGCGCCCAGCTTGCAAAAGTTACAGGACACACTTGTCTCTTTACAGTTCTTGCACTTAGACTGCTCCCAGTCCTGCTGGGCTTGCATCAACAATCAATGTAGTCTTGTTTTTGGGGTTAAAATATACTATAGTGCTGTCATACAGCAATGTGTCTTTGATTTTACAAAAGGGGAGGTTCCCCATTCCCATCTGGCATGGATCTTTGTGAGACCTGGAGGGGTTCCTTGCCAGATTCGTAATGTAACAACTGCAATTGTTTGTCAGGCCTTGGAAACTTCTCACTTCTGTTATAAAGGTGGGGACTGAGGACTTTCTGATGATGTCAGACCCTTTTGGGTCCATTCTCATCCTTCCTTCAAGAAGATGTAGCCAAAGAACCGAACTTGGTCTTCAAAAAACTTTAATTTCTCCTGATGTAATGCAAGGGAATGATCTGAGAATCTTTTCAGGATTGCTCTCACATGCAGTGAGGCCGCTCTACTGTCTTGGAGTAGATTAGGATGTCATCACTTATATTAAGCATACCATTACATCCTGACAAAGTCCCTTTCCCCGCATTTAAGAAAACTTCAGCTCTAGATGAGATTCAAAATTTCAACCTCTTGCGTCTTTTGAACCCCATGTGAGCTGAAAAGGTGGTGATGTAGCGGCTCGTTGGGTCCAGGAGCAACTGATAATCACCAACGTTGAGGTCAACTTTGGAAAAACCATTAGGTTCCTTCAAGGTCCGCACTGATGTCATCCATGGTAGGTATGATGTGCTGTTTGCACTTGATACTTGATTGGGGAGCTGCATGTCGACACACAGACGTACAGACCGTTTCTTTGTGTTTCGGTGCCATCACCATGGGAGTCACTGATGGGGTTGGTCCAGCAACTTTCTCAATTACATTCATTTCTCCTAGGTAATCAAGTTCCTTCTCCACTCGCAGGCACAGATGAAAAGACACTCGCCAGAGCCACAGGGTGACAATTTTGATTGATGTTCAAAGAAGACCAAACCAAGGTGCTGTGCCTTCTGGCAGCTTAACAAGGTTCTACCACTTTCAGTGGTGAGATAGAACTTTGCTTCCATCTCAGCATTCTCATGGAGCAACTTTCCTTTGAATGTCCCCAGCATGAGTAGCACTGCTTTGCTCCCATATGAATACGTCTTTGCTCTGGTGGGGGACAGCTGGGGTGGGGTTTGAGAGTCTGGAAGTGGTCAAAATCCATGGCATTTGCAGATACCTCTGTGTCTATCAGAGCTGTGGTACGTGTCTTCAGCACTTCTACTACACACATGAGCTAGGACCTCTTTGTTCTTGCTCCTTTTCTGGTGTAGAATATCAAGAAGATCTCTTCTTCCTCTGACCCATTCTTGGTAGAGGCATCAGAATATGATCATGGTTGGTGCTTGTGTTGCACATTATGATGCGCCCCGGGGTATAAGGATGTTTGTTTGGGGAACCTTCATTCTCTTCCTCCACTCTTGCACACCCATGCAAAATGGTTAATGGACCTGCCTGAATGTCAATGTGCACGAGCTGAATGCCCACATCACCCCCATGAGCCGAAAGGGCCCGCAGCCTCAGGAAAGTTGCCACAGCCTGAGTGGGTTAGTGGCTGAAGCACCTAGCGACGGCCCAGCAAACCGACAAGTAAGTGCCCTGCATGTGGCGCCTGGGGCTAATGTGACGAGAAAGTATATACCATGCTGCACAGAAATTGTAACCCCACTAGCACCAGTAGGGCCCGTGTGGGTGATATGACTACACTTACCCACAGAAGCAGCCCCTGCACTTTGTTGGATCAAGAACAGTATAGCGGACCGTCTGCCGGGAGTGAAACACGACGCCCCGTCTGAAGCTGAAAGGAGACCTTTCGCCTCAGCAGAGAGCCCCTATCTGCACCTCCAGCCCTCAAGCAGCCTACAAGGAAATGTGACTGCAGCCGGGGAAGAGAAGGACTCCTAGCACCAGCCCAGCTGGCCGAAAGCCGTGGCTGGTCTGAGAAGAATGGAGAACAACGACAGTGCCACCTAGTGGGCGTTCCCGCAATGCACCACATTGCAGTAAAGCCAAGCACAGCCCACATAGCAAAGCCCAGGGCAGCCAAAGCAATAAATCCTAAGAAAAGCCAGCACCTGAGAAGAAGAGATATTGCTCTCGCAGTGAAGAAGGGGCAGAGCATCAGGCGCCCCCTAGTGGCAACAGGCCACTACTACTCCATCTGCAAAGTGAAGAAGGACTGCCAACCCCCACATAGCAAAGAGCTACAAGGAGCCCCGTGGTACCTGTACAGTTAAAGCCTGCTCCTACCTCACAGTGATTGGGGCCTGGCTCACTCTGCTGCCCCCTGGTGGCAATCTGAAACCACTGCAAGGGAGACAATCCATAATCTCCTGCAAGGTCCCTGTCCTTGCAACCCACTGATCCTGCAGGCAGTATGAATATTCACCAGCTCCCCAGAAACAAGAAAGGAACCAGCACCCTCACAGCACTGGCCATCACCCACAAAAAGACTGATGGCCAACACAACACCAAGAAGCAGCAGGGAAGGGAAAGGAAAACCCTGCGTGCCCCTTAGCAACTGTCGGCCACCACACAAGCATGGAGAGCAAACATGCAAGGAGCCAGCAGACGGCACCCACAAGGACTAGCTACTAGCCCCACCACTGCCAGAGCAGAGACAATGCCAAGGGGGCATGTGGACAAAGTACCCCTGCCTAAAAAGAGCAATACCAGCTGGCTGAGCAGCACCGCTTGGCCCTATTGGCTCATCAAGGAGAATGTCACACAGAGTGACCAACCCTGCCAAACATGCACAATAACACGCAGGACTCAGTGCCGTGATGTCACAGCATCGAGGCACAAGCACTGTGGCCTCGAACGAAGAAGAGGCAGCATGGAGATTACCAGCCATTTACTGATCAAACCACTAATGAGATCCCAGAGGAGGGGCCCCGTGTGGCCCTAACGCACAAAGGAGATCTTGTTCACCCTAAGTGCACCAGCACCGCCCCGCAGTGGGCCAAAGACTGCACTGAGAGTGTCCTTCCCCTCACACTTCCTTAAGACGGAGTCGCCAGTGGCCCAACACAGGGAAGTGGAGAGTCGCACACCCCAAGTAGCAATTTGGCACCACAGCTCCTTACTGCCCATGGAAGCAATTCAGCCCAGAGTAGAAGCTTCAAGAAGGTCCCTCAAGAGGGAACCTGAGACATGTAGCCAGATGCCACTCAGCACTCAAGAGTGAGAGGAGAACCAGATAAGCAATTTCTGTGATCCTCACTAAGTCGGAGCCCAGCACCTGAGGCCAGTGGCCAGACTATGCAAACAATCAACCACAGTATGGTTATATTGGCTGACCCCAGAGAGGGTGCATGCCGCTGCATCCGAAGAAGGGAGAAGAGCGACTGGAAATCTCACCTGCATACTCCAAAGAGCATTGAACTCGAAGAGGCCCTGTTGGCCTATTAGGAAGAAGGTGCATGCCACTGCACCCAGAAGAAGAGCTGGAGATTTAACCTGCTGGTGTACACTTGGAACCTGATGACCGACCAAGTTGAAGAGGGAACGTCGTGAGAGGCTGGTCCTGAAGCTCAAGAAGACTTAAGTTGTGTAGGGTGATGGGATATAAATTTGATAAATACACGTTATTGGCCTAATATATACAATATAACCTTATAACCACATGTCAGCATTGCATTATTCACATTATATTGTTATGGTAAGGAATGATTCACTTTCTGTCTGCTTTAACCTATTGGTGTGACTAGGCCCCTTACGTTTCGTTTCTCTGTTCCATGTACCATTTCCTTGAAATCACGTGATTAGGTTGTTTGTATGAAACCACCATGGCTGACTTAGCTGTCTGCTCGACTTGCTAGTTTGTAGCTCAGGGAAACCCAAGGTCACACCTGCCCTTCTTGTGGGATGCGCACATTCTAGCAGATCCCGTTCCTGCACTCCTCGAGCTACAGATAGAAAGGGAGGCACCTTACTGACCAGCCCCCGGAATAGCTTGGGTCTAGCTACTAGCAATCAATTGTGCCTTATGTGGGTCTTCCTGCTGGCTCACTGACAAGTTGTATCTTTCCTAGTAAGGTGTCATCGTGCTATGTGTGAAACGTATATATGCTTTGTGTCTCTTGCATGTAGCCAGTCTCCTCTGCGCACCTCTGAGGGTCGTGTAGACTGAGGCTCCCCTGTCAGGGTTTGTATTTGCAGAATAAACGAATGAACCTTCTCCATTGCCGACTGAATTATTGTTTATATATATGGTACATGGGCTCTTGGTGAGTATAGTCCATTAATGTGATATTTTGGTTCCTTCAGTTAGCGACTCCGCCGGGACTCCGCGATAGGGTTGTCCCCTCCTGTAAACAGGAGTAGAGGGACAAGGAGGAGTTCTGGCCGAGTGGGTGGACAGAAAGAGGATCCTGATTTGAGACACCCGTTTGTGGTACGTAAACAAGTAATTCCACTCTCGAGCCCAGTATCCCTCCCAGCTGCTGAAGACCCTACGCCGGAGTCCTACGGGCTTAACCCGAGAGAAAGGCAGACTGTGCCGGTCTGTCTAGGAGTCGGCAGTGGAGAATTCGCAATCGACCTGAGTGCACCAGGTGAGTGAATTTTGATTGTATTAAAGGAAGGACACTTGGAAAAGTGTTTCTTTGGTAGCGGTTAACTGCTTTTGGTTGGTGGCCGGGGAACCCGGACCACATGGGAATCTGGGGGTCTGACGTTGCGGAAAAGTGGTCGTGCGGGCAGATACCTCACGGACTTGTTTTGTGAACATTTGAGACCACACTTGGTGCCTTAGTGGTGTACGGAGTTACTCGCTCGGCCGAATCCTCTTCGGGAAAGCCCTGGGAGCAACTGGGTAAGCTAGGGTTCTGAGCTACGTGCCCAGATGCCCGGCCCAACCAGAACAGGACCATGGGACGGCCTGTAATAGGGTTTGTGGTTCGCCTATCAGGTGCTCTCAGAACAGTCTGGTGACTGTTTCTTTTGTGGTTGAATTTTGTTGGTCCGGAATTCGGTCGATTCCCCGAACAGGAGTCGCCGGGCTCTATTCGTTTTTTTTAAGACGTCATTTGCATAGCATAAGTAATTGCCTTGCGACACTTTACAGCACTTTATGGCGAGAAAATAGAGGAATGAGCGTGTAAGTGGTGAGAAGGACGCGTCCGACTGTGAATGGTTTCTGTGTGAGTAGAATTTGTGTGATTATTTCCATAATTCCCTGTTTTAGTAAAATATGTTTTGGGTGCTGCTGTCGGCGAGGTGCGAGGCTCGAAGAAAGACAGCCTGCCCCTCCCGAAGGCAGTCCCAGTTTTGATATGTATGTGAAACACGGTCTTCAACCGATATTGTTTAATACGCTGTGGCATAAGTACACAAAGGATAATTCTGATATGCAATGGCCTCTAACGGGGTCATTTGATGAGAAAAAGATGAACTATATCCAAAATAAACTATTTATGAAGAAAAGTCGTCAGTCGATGTTTGATTCCTTGAACCTATGGTTGAAGGAGGCAAAACGACGACGGATAAGAGAAGAGAAATTGGGAAAGCTTAAATCAGGACAGACAGTCACCCAGAAAGCTATAGCTTATGATAAAGGGAAGGTGGAAGAGAACTTGAACAAATGGATAGGCAGTTCCGTTTAGAGACGGACAAAAGTTATGTGGCTCGACTCGATACTGGAGACGAATTAGAGGACTTATTAGAAGCCCGACCACCTCCTCCTTATGCCCCGCAGGGCTTATATCCAGCCGTGCCTTTGGTACGAGTGGATCAACTCGGAGCAGCATCGGCCGTTGGGGCACCAAGAGTAACGGTGGCCACGGCCCCTGCTGATGGGTCAGTACGGAGTGCGTTACTTCCCCCTCCTACTCTTCGACAAACTACCTCACCCTTGATATCTTTACAGCCGGACGCGGCTGTCCCCTCCTCTTCACACCCCGTATTTCTTTCTCCTCCGATTCAGACCGCTATAGATCCCCGATATACGGCTTGCCTGGACACCACACCCAAGCGTCTTAGGTCGGACTTGAGTGATCAGCGAGTCTATACTAGGTCGTTATTGGGTACGGAAGAAAGGAGGGCTTTAGTAGTACAGGCATCCCAGTGGATGCGAAATGCCATATACACCCTGGAAGACATTTGGAGCACCATGAAAGATTTTGAGCCCGTTGCTCAGAAACTGGCTCTGGAGAACATGGCGATTCGATTAATTGCACTATTGGAACAGTGTTTTGAGGAGGGACTCCCTCCCCAAATACTGTGTGATATAAGAGATCGAGCCCATAAATTTCAATTACAAGCTGATGAGGTATTTCAGAATGTAGAGACACTTATACATTACTGTGAACATATGCACCGAAAATGGGCTGATTGGGGAGCACAGCACCCCATGAGAGAAGTACATTCCCTCTTTTATCCCGAATTACCCGAATTGAAGGATGCTAATAATGTAGTAACTAGGGCTTGTGTGGATGCCAGGCTTCAGGAACAATGGGTTTATACCCCTTGGAAACGCAGTGAGGTTCTCACTCTAAAAGCTCAGCTCCCTGACCCCCGTAAAAATCCCACTGCCTACTATAAGGAATTAGCTGAGGCCGCCAATTCTGCTATCATGACAATAGCTGATATTGAGTTATTTTTTGGTCTCTTGATCCCGGTGGACATCTGGAGACAAATACATGACACGGACCATGTTCCTGAATTAGGAGGGACGTGGGACCAATTAAAGAATTGGGACAAGGAGCGGAAGCCTGGAGAGAAGCCTAGGGATGAAGTACTAGCGGTACTAGATAGAATCATTACGTATATGAAGACTCTCCTCCCTCCTAGGAAAGTTGATTGGGACAAATTGACGGCCTGTAAACAGAAGAAGGATGAAAGTGTGTCCGATTTCTTCACCAGATTTGAGAAGGTCTTTATTGACTTTAGTGGGCAGGACCTCTCCACGGAAGATGGGATACGGTTGTTTGTGAATAGGTTCGTTACAAACTTACTCCCCGAAGTTATGTCCCGTCTCCAAGCAGCCGAGAGCACCTGGACTACAGCTGTCCCGTCATTAATTCTTAGTATGGCTCAATATTATGAACATCGAGAAAACGAAAGTAAAGAAAAGTCAGAAAAGAAGAATAAGGATTTAAAAACTAGAGTTCTGTTACAGCAAGTTAGTAGAGGACAGAATACAGGGCGGGGAGTACGTGGCTCATATCAGAGGGGTGCAATGACGGGGCGAGGTAGAGGAGGCCCACCGAACATTGGTATAAATAAATGTTCATATTGTAAGCAGGAAGAACACTGGAGGGCAGACTGCCCTCTGTTATTGGCACGGAACGGTCCTAGTAGAGGACGAGGAAGGGGCAGAGGAAATATGGATCGAAATAGCATGCGACGAGAGGACCTGCAACATGAAGGGTCGCGGAAGAGTTATTTTGATGATCCCCAAAACAGACAGTACTACAATGAGACTTACAGGGATAATGGGTATGACGGACAGGATTATGCATGAGACAGCCAAGGACAGAGCGGGGGCCACTTTACAGTATCAGTTGACCAGGAGGGACCTTATGTACAAGGGGAACTGTTGGGAACGTCGGGAAAATTCCTAGTGGATACTGGGGCAATGAATAGCTCAGTTGCCCATGCATTGGTCCAAGGGGCTGCTCTGTCTGGCCAAAATAACGTATCAGTGGGATTCTCTGGAATACCGGTGGTAAGCCCCGTTTCTAAACCTTTGCCTTTTACTATAGGCCCCATTTCAATGCATGCACCTTTTCTTTTAACTTCAAATTGTGGAGAGAATCTTTTGGGTCTAGACATTTTGAAAAAGTTACATGCACGGATTTATTGTTCCCCTGATGGGGTTTATTTAACAATGCAAACACCACCCCCGAATGCAGCTCAGTATTTTTCCAAAAACGAAAGCCTTCCCCCTGAATTTTCTACGATTCCTAAGACACTGTGGGCTACAGGAGATACCGATGTAGGCCTGTTAAGAATAGCCCCTGTGTCAATAACCTTGAAACCTAATGCACAGCTGCCCCGCATTCCTCAGTATAAAATTTCACCAGAAGGTGAAAAGGCCTTGTTGCACATTATTCGTGACCTCATTCAGAGAGGAGTAGTAGAGGAGACAGCTGCCAATGTTTGTAATAGTCCGAGTTTACCGATTTTAAAGAAGACACCAATTGACGGTGCCCCAGATTATAAAAACACATATCGTTTTGTGATTGACCTCCGAGAGGTCAACAAAATTGTGGTCCTGCAATACCCAGTGTTACCCGATATCACTGCAATTCTGACAATGATTCCCCCTACGGCTCAATATTTTTCAGTAATAGATCTAAAAGATGCTTTCTTTAGCATTCCAATCCACTCTGATAGCAGACATATCTTCGGATTCTCATTGGCTGGCCGAAGCTTTAGATTTACACGTGCACCCCAAGGCTATACAGAAAGTCCTAGTATTTACAGTCAAGCTTTGAAAGCAGTTCTTGATTCATTAATTCTGCCTGCAGGAAATACGATCATCCAGTATGTGGATGACATCTTGGTGGCCTCCGATACAGAGGAAGGTTGTAAGGAGGCCACTGTTAAATTGTTGAAACGTTTGGCTGAAAAGGGTAATAAAGTGTCCCTTTCTAAATTCCAATATTGTCGACAGGAAGTGACCTACCTTGTCCACTTACTGTCGAAAGCGGGGAGACGATTGACTCCAGAGAGAATATCTGTGATAACTAACATGTCTGTACCTCGTACTCAACGTGATGTTCGTGCTTTTCTTGGCATAACTTCTTACTGCCGCCAGGGGATTCCTAACTATTCCCTCCTCTCTAAACCCTTGTTGTATTTGTCAACCAAAGATGTGCATGAAACCCTACCCTGGACGGATGAATGTCAAGAAGCCTTTGATTCTTTAAAGTCTGCTCTGTGTTCTGCATCTGTTTTGGGTACTCCAGATTACCGGAAGCCTTTTTCACTTTATGTGCACGAGGTGGACGGTTGTTCGCTTTCAGTGTTAATGCAGGGTTTTGGCGGTAAGCAAAGACCCTGTGCATTCTTTTCATCAGTCCTGGATATTGTCGCACGAGCCCTTCCAAGTTGCCTGAGGGCCACTGCTGCAGTAGCGGTGGCTATCTGACAATCGGAAGGAATAGTTCTGAATACGGACCTCACAGTTATGGTACCGCATGCTGTGGATATCCTTTTGAATCGAACTAAAACCCAGCACCTTACGAGTGCTCGATTGACAGGATATGAATTAACCCTGTTTGCACCACATATCACAATTAAAAGATGTGCTACTTTGAACCCAGCTACATTATTGCCTCTCCCTTCAAATGATGGAAAGGACGATGTCCATGATTGTATATTTAGAACTGAAGAAGAAACTAAGGGGCGTGTAGATCTCACTGACACCCCTTTACTAGAACCCCAGGGGGAGTTGTATGTAGATGGCTCCTGTTTTAAGTTGCCAGACGGCACTGCGACAGCTGCCTATGCTGTTACAACATTAAAGACTGTAGTGGAGATCGCGAGGATTTCCCATCACTCAGCCCAGGCAGCTGAACTAATAGCCTTGTTAAGAGCATGCGAATTGAGTGAAGGGCTGAGGGTGAACATTTTTACGGACAGCCAGTACGCCTTTGGCGTGGCCCATAGCTTTGGGAGGCTGTGGAGGGAGAGGGTTTTTTTTACTACACATGGCCAGAAAATTCAGCACGGCCCCTTAATTGATCGATTGTTATTTGCTTTAACATTGCCAGAGAAAGTGGCCATCAGCAAGTGTAGCGCCCACAAGAAAGTCATTGATTCTACTGGGAAGGGAAATGCTTTTGCTGATTCAGTAGCGAAAGAAACAGCCCTGACTAGAATGAATCCCATGTTCCCTAGTACATCGGCCCGGTGGGTGGCAGAGACATCCCTGTTTGATAATACCATTGAAAGCGTGAGGGAATTACAGAAAGAAGCAACAGTAGATGAAGTATTGAGATGGGAACAGGAAATAGGGAATTTAGATAAAAATGAATGTTGGCTAGATCGATCTGAGAGACAGCGATGGTTACTTCCTAATGCATTGGTATATGCTGTAGTAACGAAGGCCCATGGCCCAGCCCACATAGGCGGGAAAGGTATTTGTGCCGTCTTGGATCCAGTATGGAACAACCCAAACATTCCCAAGACTGCAGCACATATAGTAAAATACTGTCCTGTGTGTTTGCATTACAATCCCGGGGGTAGAGAATCTGTCTTGAGTGGAAATTTTGCACCACCATCTCTGCCTTTTGAGGTAATACAAATTGATTACATTCAGATGGAAAGAGTGAATAATTTGAAGTATGTATTGGTGGTGGTTTGTGCTTTTAGTAAATGGGTCGAAGCCTACCCCACCAAAGAAGCCATTGCAGTTGCAACTGCTAAAGCCCTGATTAAAGAATATTTCCCCCGATATTGTTTGCCCCGAATCACCTGGTCAGACAACGGGCCTCCTTTTAATGCCCTGCTAGTACAAAGTGTTTGTGATGGACTGCAGATAAAACAAAAGTTCCATGCCGCCATACATCCCCAGTCGGCGGGTCTGGTCGAGAACTATAATGGCACTCTGAAATTGAAAATGGCAAAAATGTGTGCAAGTGCTGGGCTGAAGTGGCCCAATGCCCTTCCAGTGGCATTATTGTCCTTAAGGACAACCCCTCACACAAGAACTGGATTGTCTCCATACGAGGTGTTCTTTGGTCGCCCTGCCAATGTGAGGGGAGTCCCTAGACCCCGATCCTTTAGGGATATTGATTACCCTTTGATGACAGATTACCTGTATGCTTTAACTAAAGATCTGTGTTCTATTCATCAACAGGTATCGGACACATTGCAGCCACTACCGGAGGGCCCTGGACATCGCCTGGAACCGGGCCAGTGGGTGCTGGTGAAGAATTACCAATGGAAATCGAGTTTGGAGCCGAGGTGGTCGGACCCCTATCAAATAATCTTGGCAACGAGGACGGCGGTGAAGGTGCATGGGAGAAAGCACTGGATCCACATCAGCCATCTGAAACGCCTGCCGCTGCCTTTGCCCTTTGATTTGTAAAACCGCGAAGGAATTCCGAGCCAAGAAGGAGAGCTGATTCAAAGCTTTGTGCCCTTTTCCGACGCCCAGGAAAGGGGGCAACCAAGTGAGGTGTTGCCCACAGTTGAAAGGGCGACGGCTCAACCAGCGGAGGCTGTTGTTCCTGGTGCATCACCAGCTTCGAATGCATCAGATGCCCTTGCAGAAGAATTGTTTTCTGACCAGGAGCGACCTGCGGCCCCGAAAACAGCGCGGTACTCCAGCTTCCGATGGTAGGAGCTAGACAGAGACTTGAGTTGAGGAATATTGGATAGAATTACTGGGGTACTGAGCGAGACACTGGACTGAACTCGTTGAGAGCTTGGAACATTGTGATAAATAGCTCTGTTCAGAAAGAAAGACTGATTTAAGGGCCGCGGTTGTACTACTGCAATATATAAATTGGTTTCTTTTGATGAACGATAGGAGTCTACCTGTGAAGCTCTAAACAGACACAGGGAGAAGATCCCTTAGTGGGAAGAAGAAACCCTCTGGTGGTCTGCGTGCTTTGTGGATACAAAGATTAGTTTTGGACTTTTTAGAGAGAAGCCGTGTTAGATTTTGGACTTATAGAGAGCATGTTTCCTTTTGCCCGATTTGCAATGGAGGATGAACGGCCACTTGCCCCTCGACAGTACATTGATAACATGCAATTATTTTCCGGATGGCCCACCAGAGTGAAGGTGGCATTTGTTGCTTTTATTGTCATAATCACAATCATTTTGATGTGTGTATTTGTGTATTTAGAATTCCAACATCCTGTACAAAAACTGTTAGGAACTACTCCTGCTCCAGAGGAGCAACTCTTTTATTCCTTGCCTCCACACAAGGCTAGACACAGAGAAACCTATGCAAAAAATGTTTTTATTGAAATGTTACATTAGACCCTCAGTACGACCAATAAGACAAATTGTTGGGTTTGTGGGTTACTACCCTCAGTAATGCACCAGCATGAATTGTTCATTTCCTTACCCTTGTCCCACTTAGCTAGCTGTGAAGCCTGGTTCCAATTATTATCACTGATGTATTCTCATTATGTAGCTAACCCTAAGATATACACCGAAAAAGATTATGAGGCCATTTTGAAGTATATAGAACAGCACCAGGGATTTGATGCTGAAGGCAATGGAGGAGCGGGATCCTTAGGTCCAAATGCTTGTATGAATGTATATACGGAATATAAAAATGCTTCCTGGTTAGAAGAAGAAATGCAAGATGGGCCGGGCGGTGTTACCTTTCATTTCTTTACCCTCCTGTTTATATTGCCCCACCTGACTACCATAAGACACATCAGCTATTTCGGAGGGAGATACCAGATAACCGAAGTATTAGGAGTTTCGATACTGATAGTACTGATCAGACAGACACCTCCTTGCAATAATTTGAAGATTTTGCAAAGGGTCTAACCCCTTTCTGGGGACCTATTTTTAATAGTCGTAGCATAAGACGTCTGTCGAGAATAGTGGAAAACGTGGTACAAACCTCAACTGAGATTTTGACTAACCTTACCGTTGAGCTTCAGGCGACGAGGCTTGTTTTGCTTCAGAACCGAATGGTTCTTGACGTCATCCTCGCAGATAGGGGCGGAGCTTGCCGAGTGATCGCCAGCTCTTGCTCTGTTTTCATACCTGATTCGGCCCCTACCATACATCTTGCAATTCAGAAATTGATCGGTTGGCCAGCGAAGCACATGTTGAAAACGGTATTAGGTCCCTTGGTGGATGGTTCTGGGGTCTTTTAGCCACCTGGGGTTGGAAAATATTTATGAATCTTGCTGGAGCCTTTGGGGTTATATTTACTTGTTGCCTATGTCTCCATTGTGGACCGGCTTGTTGCTCTTTTTGTGCAGCGAGAATTACTTCTGCCTTAACGATTTCCCGTCCGACCAAAGTCGAAAAACAAATGATTCGGAAGGAGGTTTCAGACCTTATGCAGATTGATGAGGGAGTGTTTGTAGAATAAGTCTAGTTATATTGGCTATGGTAGGCCAAAAGGGCCGTCTGATGGGATATAAATTCGATAAATACACGTTATTGGCCTAACATATACAATATAACCTTATAACCACATGTTAGCATTGCATTATTCACATTATATTATTATGGCAAGGAATGATTCACTTTCTGTCTGCTTTAACCTATTGGTGTGACTAGGCCCCTTACGTTTCGTTTCTCTGTTCCATGTACCATTTCCTTGAAATCACATGATTAAGTTGTTTGTACGAAACCACCATGGCTGACTTAGCTGTCTGCTCGACTTGCTAGTTTGTAGCTCAGGGAAACCCAAGGTCACACCTGCCCTTCTTGTGGGATGCGCACATTCTAGCAGATCCCGTTCCTGCACTCCTTGAGCTACAGATAGAAAGGGAGGCACCTTACTGACCTGCCCCCGGAATAGCTTGGGCCTAGCTACTAGCAATCAATTGTGCCTTATATGGGTCTTCCTGCTGGCTCACTGACAAGTTGTATCTTTCCTAGTAAGGTGTCATCGTGCTATGTGTGAAACGTATATATGCTTTGTGTCTCTTGCATGTAGTCAGTCTCCTCTGCGCACCTCTGAGGGTCGTGTAGACTGAGGCTCCCCTGTCAGGGTTTGTATTTGCAGAATAAACGATTGAACCTTCTCCATTGCCGACTGAATTATTGTTTATATATATATGGTACATGGGCTATTGGTGAGTATAGTCCATTAATGTAATATTTTGGTTCCTTCAAGGGAGTGTATCTAGTATACATAATTACGGGTTGCCCAAATAACTCCACAATACCTGGGTGAGAAATTGGTCTAAACAAGGAACAACGGTATGATATGGGAATTGACTGTTACGAAAACTACTACACACTGTGAAAATATGAATTAGTCACTGGTGACATATGTAATTATACAAAACAATATTTAGTCTGATTTTTTAACAAGCATTGTAACCTTCTCCCCGGGTACAGGTAACTGAAGTGAGCAAAATATAACACTTATGGCATGCAAACATACAAATATTACACTCAATGAACAGCCAAAAGGCAAAGACAACTTTTACTGTGCTGTACAATTCACAATATTCCACTTGCGTCAGTCTTCCAGTTGTTTATACATTGTATGGCCATGCTTCTTAATTTATGCACAGTCCATTAAGTAGGTAGTCCGTAACAGCAACACACACTGTTTCCTAGTGTGTGTCCACAGAATTATGTTTTGCAGGATTAGTCAATTCAAACAATGGGACTCCTCCAGGTGGTGGTGTAGACGCGTTTTGGCCCTTTAAGATTCGGGGCCTCTTCAGGACAGTGGAAGAAAGAATAACCTGTCCATTGGTCGTATTTTTCCAGTCTGCCCTTGGGCAGGCTAGGTCTCCTCTCTATTATGATATGTTCCTGTGCAATCCCGTATCAGTGCTGGGCCTTGCTGGTCTCCCTTTCCCCCATTCACCATGTTTCCAGTTACGGCAAGAGAGTCTCGGCCTCACCCCTAGGAGGTATTGCATCCAGACCCACAAGCAGCAAGCTAACAAGGTGACACAACATGAGAACGACCTGGCGACTGCATGGGGGGAGACACAAAAGTAAGCCACAAGCATACGTGAACAGAGTCTCTGCCTCACGCGCCACAGCGTGTCTGTTCAGACACAGTCACCGATGACTTAGAGCTCCAAAAACATCCAGGCACAAGGATTCAGATTCGTCCCCAATGGAAATGAAAACGCCTGGCCACCCTCACTCCCGGTGATCGTCTCAAGAATGAAGGCCTGCGACCATCAGAACAAGTGGTCACCAAATGTCGTCCAGGTTCACCAGACGGCTAGCAGCCCTATCACGCCAGCCTGTGTTAAGTGCGTCAAATCCCTACCACCCCTGGAGCATCGAACGATCGGACTGGAGTCCTCCACTGTTGCCACACGAACAAGACAAGAAGCACCAGTGACTGCCTGCTCACCTAGTTTACATCCGGATCCTATTAGCTAGAGCACATCCTGACCAGAACCCATCAACTGCTGAGGTTGTGCGAGCAACTAGGCAGCAGATCCTCGGCGGTGTTGTGGCTGCCTCAATGGTCTTGTGGCTGCCTCGACGCTGGCACACATGCAGCCCCAGTACAGCCCACAAGCAGTCCTGTGGCATCCCAGCCAAGGGGGCACCCCCAGGTGGGAGAGGGGGATTTGGCATTGCCCCACCGACAGACTTCAGGATGGCGCAAGGCCGTCTAACAGAGACTTCCACAAGTCACATCACACCAAGACCGCTTTCAGGGGGACAAGTAACACCGTTGTTAAACTTCACAATGGAATTCGACCACACCCCTGACGCACCCTGTTTTCTGATCTTTTGAGACTTACCACAAACTATCCTCAGTGTCAGCGGAGTGGAATAGCTTCAGAACCTGGGCATGTTTCCACAGATATGCTGCCAGAGTGCCACTGATGTATTCAAGCCAGCCTTCGTGTTCTGAACCCCTTAGGTTTAATTATGGATGCCGGCGAAGATGTACTGGTGCAGTCTGTGTCATCAGCCCAATGTCCACTGCTGTCCTGTTGTTTGACTTCAGAAGCTGATGGACCCTGCGGTGTTCATTTTTGTTATTGTTTCATTCCCACAGGTTGGACTTGTGTAGTTTCTAAATAAATGTTGGGAGGAATGTAGTGTCCTGCGGACACATTCTAGTGTTCAGCATGTACCAGTTAACCAGCCACTCCTTTGAGGGCTGTCCCTGCACCCACCCCGCACCCATCCAACACAGGTATCACCAGTCAGGTGTCCCTGCCAATTAAAAGGGCCCAAGTGCACATGCTCGAGGCCAATTACCAGTACCAGACCTGTATGTCAATGTGCCTTATTTCCAAGTATGTGGGATTAGCAACCACTACTTCACAGAAAGAAGGAAGGGTGGACTGAACCTTTCTTTAAAACAAAACACAAACCCATGGCTTCGAGTGTACATTTGTAGCAACCCTGAATTCATGGACATTTACTCCAAGCACTTACAGCACAAAATAAAATATGCAAATAGTGTGTTTTGGCTCTTGGATTCTGCAATTGTCTTTAAATGTGTTACTTCCAGGTATTACAGCCACTTTATCCTGGAGAAGATTTTCCTTTTTAGCATCCTTACAGCAACTACTGGAAACAACTTTAAACCTTTGTGAAAAAGACAGAAGGAATGTAAAGATACCAAGACTTGCAAGCTGCATTCCTCGATTCGCAAGCAAATTATAATAAGAACATTTGTGCATGTTGATTGTGCTACATTTTGGTTATGATATTGACCTGTTGTTTTTTGTGCTGTTTTGTTTTTGTGCTGCCTTTGCTGCATTGTGATAGTGTTGTGTCATAACACAGCTATTGAGTTAATCGTTCTGTTTTGACTGCTTTCTTGTGTCTGCTCTGTTATGCTTTTGATGTTATTTTGCTTTGTTTTGTGCTGTTGTACTGTGTTCTGTTGTACTTTAGAGATGCCAACACATGCTGCTACATTTCCAGCCAAAAGCAAAAGCAGTTTCCCGTGCAAAACAACTACTTACTATTACCTGAGGTGGTAAAATAGTGCTGCTCTAGCTTGTGAACAATTTAAAGTCACCAATCAGCCCTATAGCAGAAACCACGGGCCAGATCACAAAATCTTTTTGACAGGTGTTATTTCATGTCCTTGGTGGTAGATTAAGGCAGTGCTTGCTCCTAGCAACTTTTACCATTGTAATATGAAAACAGGATTCTGAAGGCGGTAATCAGTGGTGTAACAATAGCCCCCGCAGTGCTGTGGGGCCCGAGCTCCAGGGTGCCCCGCCCGGCACTGAATATGGGTGGCAGGCCCCTAGCCTGCAAGCTCCTTACTAATTATGGAGCGCGGGGGACCCCCCTCCTGGTACTTTGCTGGGGGAGGGGGCTCAACTTTTGTTACGCCAGTAGCGGTAATGTGTGACAAGAACATAAGTGTACATTTGTTGTGTGGCATTTTGATGTGGTGGTGATGTGTTATGTTGTTTTTTTGTGCTGATTTATTGCAATGTGATTTTGTTGTATTACACTGCAGTTGTAGTGGTGCGCCCTGTTTTGACTGTTTTGTGTGATATAACCCCATGTGTTAAATTAGCACTTTTAGTGCTCACTTCAGGTGATACTGCTCAAGAGGTCTTTTCAGACCAGCAGTCGCGGCCGGCACAGGTAAGAGTGGTGAGGTGAGGTGGGGCGGGGGTGGCGGGCTGGGAGTCGGGGAAGACGACATATGACAGGATGTTAAATTACATTAAAAAAAAAACACTTACAATGCGCTCTGGGCGCCAGGTAAATGGTTTTATTAAAAAAAAAACATGTATTTAACTTATCCCATCGTATGTTGACTACTCTGACCCCCACCCGGCCTCATCGCTCTTACCTGTACCAGCCGCCACTGCAATCTGGGCACTGCATACTTCTAATCCATGGTTGGATTAAATACTTACATTTTACATAACATTCTGTTTGGAGCAGACCATTGCCTTTCAAGTACTTTGCAGTACTTTGCAGAATGCATTTCCTCTAGTCAAAAGGAATCAAGTGATTTGAGGAGTCCCACATTTCTCATTATACTCCAATTTCTCCTTCCTGAGGCATGCCTTGCTTTCTAATATCTGCATAATGCTCTTTCTTTCTACCTCAGACCATCTTCTTATAATAGTTCTTATGACTCTAAGACATGTTCATCTTGGGGCTGAGAAACAATTGAACTTTACGTCTCTGAATGTCAACCAAGACAAAGAGATTTAAAAATATGACTGCATGCCTCCTCAGCCACTGCGAGCACTAATATTTTAATGTTTGACAGCGCCTATTACTCAATCCGGGAGGTTTTAATACCCCTCGGAACCGTCGAGCGAATTCAAATAGGCTTCTTCGTCTTGCGGCATGAAGCCTCCGAACAGTTATTTAAACATTTCCAAATTCTCGGTCATAAATTGCAAAGTTTTGTGGAGCATGGCTGTAGTTTTTACCTGCTGTCAAGAGGGTGTTATATCTCTGCTGTTATTCTCTTCCCCGCACAGTGCTGCCTCTGCAATCACGAATACAAATAGATTCATAAATAGTCTTTAGCTGCAGACGCAGACCTCCCTGGAGGGTGTGCCCAAGCAAAACAGCCTAAATGCATAAATACAGAAATATCCCTAAAATATAGGGTTATGTTAGTTAGGTGGTAGATATACTGCCTTCTACCACTTGCACTTTCAGGCAATAGTGACTTATTAACAGGGTAGAGCTGGGACAGAAAATAGGGGTAGGCACCAAAATAAATGTGTCCCCAATTAGTGAATTAGATAGCTGGGAAAAAGTGTCCCACATTTGCAAATCAGTGGCATTTTGAACTTAAAAAGACATGCTGTATAAGTACTTTGCAAGGTTTGGAAGAATGCATAGATTTGAGCTTGCATCAGGCAGTGTTTATTTGAATATTAGGAAAATCAACTGTAAAAACCGACCCAGCAGATCTTGAGACAGGCGCAAAAACAGCCAAAGAAAACGGCCTACACACTGACCTGTAGGACCAGCCCATTGCCCTATAAGACAGTCCGACCCTACCTATAGAGCAAGAGGGAGAGCCAGAGAGGACAGGTCTGGGGAACGTTAGTCCCCAAAAGCAGAGAATGGAATGAGAAACGGAGAGGTGAACAATTAAGTCAATCAGAAGCAGCCCGAAAAGGAGTCTCTTCACTGTTCCAATGTGTTTGCGGGCTTCTAAGTGCTAGTTAGTATCTGACAAGTTGACAGACAAAACGAGAAACACACAAATACTCTGGCACAGGTAATTACGAAGAAAAAAGTGACTTACTGTAAGAGGATGGTATCAGAGGTTCAAAGAAAGAATAATCTGACCAGACAGCTGTCAAAGGGTGAAGAAATGCACTGATCATTTCTGTTACAGGTTTTCATGATGTATGCCTTGGTCACCTCAGAAGATGACAGCCCTTTATCCCTTGTGTGAAGGTTTTTCTGCATAGTTGCGGCACAGACAATAGTTCAGGCTGTTCCATGCGGTCTGCCTCCATATCACAGAGCGGTAAGGAAAACTTACACATAGAAGCTTGTGCACCTCGGGCATAGGTTCCTAAACTAAGGATGACCATGGAGTATTGTGAGAGAGAGAGGGGGGGGGGAGAGAAAGAGAGAGAGAGAAAAAGAAAGAAAGAAAGAAAGAAAGAACGACGTGTATTCCCCTCTTGCAAATACATATGCCTATACATTAGCAGCAACAGCAAACCAGTATGCTCGCTACACATCATCTATTATCGACCAGGGGACAACCTCCTCTTCACCGAACACCTCATGGATATGATTTCAGCGAACACCGGGCGGCAAAATACCCAAATATTCCTTGGCGACTTCATTCTCCATTGGAATGACAACAACGACGCAGTGGTCAATAGTCTCAGAAACGTCCTTGATGATCTAGCCCTCACCCAAACTTGCAACAGCCCTACACATAATAAAGGCTCAACCCTGGATCTAATAATCTTTAAAAATGACGTCATTCAGTTGGAGTCGATCCAACCTTGTGACTGGTCGGACCATCATATTATCCCCTTCTTTATAAAGGAAACAGTAAAACTCAACTCGGTTCAATCCACAAAACCAAAGATCTCGAAAAGAGACTTGAAAAAACTCAACCCCAACTCATTACCTTCCCTCAGCTACATCCTTCTTCGGCCGCCTGCCGGCACCTCCGATGTCCATGATCTCCCAACCACTACCTCAACTCCATGACCTCGATAATTAACGAGGTAGCCCCCTTCAACTAAAGAGAGTCTCCACTAAAGACTCTAAGCCCTGGTACAATGGTCTACTTAATGAGGATAGATGGTCTCTCAGAACTTTTGAACGTAACTGGAGATCAGTCCCATCTCCTAATCACCACAAGTTATTAAGGAAAAAGAGAAATGCCTATTACAAAAAGATCAAGTGCACTAAAGTATATTTCTATTACATCAGCCACCAACTAGACCAAGCAAGAAACCGTCCCAAAAAACTTTGAGTTAATCAAAACTCAATCTAAGGACGCACTTCAACGGCTACAAGACATAGCCCGACAGCAACCCACTTGTGAAGAATTTTCTGCCTTCTTTAATCAGAAGACTGACATCAAGAAGGATCTCCTAAATGACCGATTATTATACACCGTTCCTCATATGAAAACCTCCCCTTCACTACCAACCGTGCCACACCAAATCCCCTCAAAGTTTGACCTGCAAAATGACGCAGCCTGGTCATCCTTTGCTACTTACACTGAAGAGGCTTTAAGGCAAGCCTCTTAATGCCCTGAAGCCTGCCAATCACCTCACCGATCCTCTCCCTGCAAATGCTGTTAAAGACTTAACCCCATAGCTTCTGCCTCTCTGGACCAAAATTATTAACAGTTCACTTCAACAAGGCTCCATCCCAGACTCCCTCAAAGTGGGACAGGTTTCACCCATCCTAAAGAAACCAACAGCTGACCTTAGCAACTATCGTCTTATATCCAAAATTCCTACCTTGGCCAAACTACTTGAAAAATGTGTACACCACCAACTGACTAAACATATTGATCACTTTGACCTTCTTAACAAACACCAATCAGGCTTTAGAGCAGGTCACAGCACTGAATCAGCCATGACACACATGAATGACGATGGGCTACAATTCCTTGACCAGAACAGATCATGCCTACTCATCCTACTAGACCTATCCTCACCCTTTGATATGGTCAAACACGAGAATCTGATAGATCTTCTGAAACATAGAATGGGTCTATCAGGGTCAGTGTTAAACTGGTTTACCTCTTTTCTCCATAACGAACACAACAATTCAAGGTCAACAACACTCTTTCCAAACCCGTACCAGTAACGTTGGGAGTCCTGCAAGGGTCCTCACTTTCTCCGACAATATTTAACTTTTTCATGGAACCACTCACCGAAATTCTACATGCGTCTAATGTGCAATATCATATGTACGCTGACGATACACAACTTTATCTTAAGATCAACACCCTAGAAGACATTAAATTGCTAAACACAACGCTCAGAAACACCCAGACCTGGCTGGCAGAAAACCATCTCAGATTGAACGCTCTAAAAAACGAATTCATACTTATAGCTCCACCCGCTAAATTCCCCATAATGCAAGACTTGATCAAACATCTTACTGCACTCAACGTTCAACGAACGATTGTGGACTCAGCAAAATCTCTGGGAATAACTCTTGACAGCAACCTCACGATGCAGAAACCCATTAACAACGCCACAAAGGGAGCAAACTTCCAGATAAACACACTGAGGAAGCTGAAACCATTCCTGCCAGCCAATGACTTCAAGCTGGCAGTACAAGCTCTAGTTATTCTAGTTATTCCTCGGGTGGAGTACGGAAATGTCTCTCTATGTGGCCTTCCAAAAGCTACAATAGCTCCCCTAAGAGCCTCAATAAATGCTGCAGCGAGACTCATCACCGGCTCGAAAAGAAGTTACCACATTTCTCCAGACTTAAATTGGCTACCGCTTGAAGCCAGAATTCATCTAAATATTGCATGCATAACGCATAAGGCCTTACATCATAATGCACCCAGATACCTCGCACAGAAACTAACGATCTCTGGTGGGTTAAAATCCTCAAGGAGCGCGGAAAACCTACTACTAAAACCTCAAAGGTTCAACAAGAAGAAAACATACAAGCGAACCTTCTCGGGGATAGCGCCCATGATATGGAACACACTTCCCCTAGAAACCAGACTGAATGCTTCTACCGCATCTTTCAAAAAGGAAGTAAAAACGATTCTCATGGCAAAATTCACCTGCTCATAGACTAAATACATTCTGATCAATTGTACCCTTACTAGTAATCCTTACTAGGATAAGGGTCCTACAAAACATCTGACCTCCAGGCAGAGGGTGGCTCCGGTTTATACAGAGTCACTGTTAGAATTGGGGGTCTCTGGTTGGCGCTGGTAGGTACTCGCTACAAGCAGGGACCCTCTCCTCTAAGTCAGGGCAAAGGATTACTCTCAGGAAATAACCCCTGCTTACCCTCCAGGTAGTGTGGCACAAGCAGTCAAGGCTAATCTCTGGAGCACATATGGTTAAGCATTTGAAGTATCCCCCACAATGATCACTAACCCACCACACAGGGACACAAGACTGTAGGTTTAGTAAAAATATATTCTTTATATATATATATATATATACTCTTAAGCAGGCCTGTACATACAGTCTTTATACTTTAGGAAGGGTTCCAGTTACTTTCAATATGCCACAGTTCTTAAAATGCAATGTTCAGTCTTACAAAGGGTTAAATACTGTCCAAAACAACTTCACTGTACTTCAGGTACTGTTTTTAAGGTTAATGTACTGTTCGTTTGGGGTCTCAGCCCTCCTTAGCGATCCTGTGCGCCTCGATCACCGGCAAAAGGCCCTACCAAATCTCACGCATCTCGCGTGAGACGCGTATACCGGGGCTGATCAGGACAAGGGGTACGAGTCGTACTAAGCTTGTGCGACTCGTACCTTCATGCGTAGGGGCACAAGAACGTTTACAATTACCAGCAGGGTGTGTGCACAGCTCGACGCGTACCAGGGGCCTCTGGTCAAACAGGCAGTGCGAGGCGAGACTCGCGCAGCGCACAAGTCGAGGCGTACCAGGGGCCTCAAGGCACACAGGCGGTGCGAGTCGAAGTGATAGAATGCGACTCGTACCGTGATTCGATTTACAGTACCTTTGGTCTCACTTGCAGGTTCAGGGCAGACGGCTCTATGCTGTGGTCCGACGTTGCGGTGCTTTCCTGGAGGGCGGGGTGGCACGGAGGCCACGGGGTCGCTTCTCTGTCGGTTGGCGGTGCTTCGGGGGACACAGGCTCACAAGTGCAGAGTCCTGGGGTCCTGGAGAGGTGGCGGCGGCTTGGGGATGAATCCAGCGGCGTTCTCCCAGAGGTTGGGGCGAGCTCCGGTGCAGGCAGTCTTTGTGGTGTGTTCCACGGCTCGGGGGCCTCAGGTTCACGTTACTTGTACCAGCCGGTCCGTTCTTGCGGTGCGACTTCGGGCTTGTAGCGGCAGCTCACGGTGCTTGGGCCAGACGGGGCAGGCCTTTGCGGTGCGAGTTGCGTCGCAGGTGTCTAGGAGTTACATTGCTCGGTGGGATGGAATGCACAGGCTCTCAGAGTACAAGACAGCTTCCCTGTCACACTCAGTTCTCCGGGCTCAGCGCTGAAAGGGCTGGTCACACCAGCAGCAGCTTCTTTCTTCAGGGGATAAGCACTCAATGTTCCTGGGGCGCAGTTCAGGGGGCAAGTTCACAAGCAAGCCCTTGGAGATCTTTGTAGCAGAATGCACCAGTTGAATAAAATAAAGTCTTTCTCAGTCTTTGTCTCCTCTCCTTCTTGCAGCAAGGCACCCACCCCAGGCCCGTCTCTCAGGCTAGAGACAGTAGTCCTCCATGCAGCTTTCCCAGGTCCTCTTCAGGGAGGAGTTTTTTAGCGCAAACAGAATCTGATTACTTAGGAGCAGGGCGCCTACTTCTATATATGACATTTCTTTTGTTCTTGCAGGCCAGGGGGGCCTTTGCCTAATCCAGTCAGTCTCTGAGCACTTTGTTTTGCAGGCTCTGGTTTCTCCTTTCAGTGTGCAGGACAGGGACATCAGACGCTCCGTAGGAGGTGGAGCCAGCATTGTGATGACAAGTACAGCCAGGAGCACTCTGTTGACAGTCTTCCCTCTTCCTGGACCAGGTGCAGGGCAGAGTCATCAGTCGCTCCCCAGGGGGCGTTGCCAGCATTGTGGTGCCAGAGCACAGCCCTATTCAGAGTCAAGGGGCACTCCCACCACCCACTCTGGTGTAATCCCTCTATTCACTACCTGTCATCCCCAGCCCTGTCACTCACACAACCCAGACAGCAGATACACATCCTGGCAGAGGCGGGCTGAAATGGTCAGGCAAGCAAATGCTAACTTTCTAAAAGTAGCATTTGCGAACACGGGATATTAAAATAAACTTTACTAAAGAAGTATTTTATTATTCTGAGTTCAGGCATACTAAACTTGACTTTCTACCATGTTCCCTGAGCCTGCTGGGATTATGGAGTGTAATAATTCCAGCAGCCCATTCTGGCCTATGAGAACAGGTAGCCTTACAATAGTGAAAAACGAAAATGGTTGTAATTCACTATTAGGACATGCCACACACAACAGGGCTTGTCCTACCTTATGCTTACAATGCACCCTGCCCTTGGGCCTACCATAGGGGTGACTAATATGAAGTTAAGGGAAGGTTTAGGGACTGGCAAGTAGGTGTAATGGCAGCAGTTAGCATGACAGTACCAGACTGCACGCAGGTTCTGCAATGGCAGACCTAGACACCACATTTTACTAGGCCGCTTCTGTGGGTGGCACAACCAGCGCTGCAAGCCCACCAGCAGCATTTGTATTTACAAGCCCTGACACTCCTGGTGCACTTTACTGGGGTCTGACAGTAAACCAAATAAGTCAATCATGGACACCAATCACATATAGCAATTTACAGTAGGGAGAGCATATGCACTTTAGCACTGGTCAGCAGTGGTAAAGTGCCCAGAGTCATTAAACCAACAAAAACAGGTCAGAGAGAATATTGGAGGAAGGCAAAAAGTTCAGGGCTGACCCTGCAGAGAGGGCCAAGTCCAACAGTCACACACAGATGTGAAAGCAAAAGCCATTAAACTTAAATGAAAGCGGTCGCCGTGCTCACGTTATACACAATGAAGCATCCTAAAAAATAGTTCCCCTCGGGCACAATTAAAACACGAAAGTGGACGAAAACTGTGGTTAGGCAGTGCTGCTTCCAGAAAAAATGGAACAGGGTTGTGGACTTATCGCATCCACAGCCTGCTAAGAAGAGCAATGCCATCGTTAACAAATGGCAAGCGGCAGGAGAAATTAGCCAGGAGTTTCACCCCTGATACAGATTACTTGAAGTCTCGGAGAGACAGCGCATGCGCACTGTCTAGGCGAGACCTAAAAACCACCTACTAAGAGGCTTCTTATATTTGTACCATACAATTAATCGATTTTGTTAACAATGTTTTCCTTCTTTCAAAGTGTTTTAGATTAATTGGCTTTTGGATGAATTTGCAATCTTTAACTTCTATTCAGACAATCTAGAGGTAATAAATGTACTGTATACCTTGCAGTTGTTAATCACAACTTCCATTACCAGGTCTAGTGGAGGGTTAATGTAAACCAATAACCGTAATTTTCCTATGTCAAAGAAATTACTAAAGTGAGAGATGAACCTTTGAATATTAAAACATTAAAATTATGTGAAAAGCATTTAGGAATGCTTAATCACTTTGACTATCTTGTTTTTGCGCATAATAGCAATAGATATATGCAGGAGAGAAAATGTATACTGTCCGAATGTCAATGTTGACCCTGCAATGAGCAATAGCATGATAGGATGCAACAATTTAAGTTCACGTTGGGGCTATTAAGTTCCCTAAATACTTTCAACGCAATTTTATTTACTTTGCTTGTTTTAGCTCTTCATATGCAACCCAGTCTTGGACATGATTGTCACAATATTTTTCAGGAATGAGCACCCCAGGTAGCCTAAAAAAGGACTTTGAACGTGATGTCGTTGATTTAAAATGTACACCCCTTTTGTCACTCACTCATCGTTCCAAAATATTGCTTTGTTTTTCAACTCTGCACAAGTTGGATACAACACCAATACAAAGGACTACAGGTGAAAAAGTGGTCCAAGGGTATGGACACCTCCTTTTGTTTTCCATAAAATGCTCATGTGCTTGATGTAACTTACCTTGGATTTTTTTAGGTTTATAGTTTAGACATGTATGGGATAGTTATTTCTATGGATACGGAGTCACGCAGGCTGGATGAGGCTGCATCGTGTGCAGTTATGTTTACCTGCCATGAGTGCCCAAATACAAGTATCTCGTATCCTAGTTTTTTAATTTTGGCCCTAGCCTCTCCATAATCTAACATGTGCACGAAAGCCTAGGCCTGTACTTTGACATGCAAGAGGCCCTGGACCTGGAGGGCTGTACAAAGCATGCCCTCGTAGGTTAGACCATGAACTACTATGCCAGTCATGGGTTTAGTGTGAATTATGGTGATGGCAGAGTACCGGTTTGTGTGAATCCGTAGCTGTGACCAGACCTTTTTATCTGGATCATGGAAGTGGAGGCCTGCTGGCCAACTCATGTAAAGTTCCACTCCTACAAGGTAAAGAAGGTCTTAGCCATAAATTGTGCATGTTTGCACGTACGTCTGTTCATCACCGGCATGGAGCATACATAATGTGCATGAGGGAACCAGACTAATGGAGGTCTATGGCTTCCACTTTGGTAGTAAATGGACTGTTCATGTGCACACGATGGAGGTGAGGATGTTTTTTCCATTAAGTGAAAGTGTGTTGATGACATTCCTGAAGTTGGTGGGAGGAGACCTAGATAGTGAAGGGGTGAAAGAGGAGGCAATCTTCACTTTACAAATTCAATTAGGTCCTTTTTTTCTGTAGGAGCTGCAGATGAGTCGTCCTGAGCATTATCATTTGATAGATGGTGGATTGAGGAGTGGGTCTACAGTTTCTCTCGTGCACAGTTGGAAGTTTTACAGTGAGGCCAGCCTTTTGCCCCCCTTCCTGATTATGTCTAAGAGTGGCTGTTAATACCCATGTGCAGGATGTTGACACTTATTTGTGCCTTTTCTGTAGGCACTCCAACCTTGAGATGACCCTGCTTTGAGGAGCATCTCTCTACACAAAGGCCAAGTCTCGAAGGCAGCCTGGAAATCACACTCTAATAGAGAACTGCCCTAACTGGTTCTGAAGTTGCAACAAATACACATGCCCTGTCTGCGTGATCGGCATAAAGGTGGGAGCTGTTGCCCCACTTGTTCTGCTTTCAAGTACTATCCAAACAAGGAAGGGGGTGTTCCATTGAGTACCCAGAGGTCCGTGGTGCAATCAGAGTCAGTTTTCTAAAGGTCATCACCTGAGTCCATCTCTTGCTGTAAGAGTTGATTGCCTTTTCTGAAGCACCTAAAAGCCAGACTGTCTACTGAGAGAGTGAAGGAGTAGAACAACATCAACCCTGAGTTATGTCTGCCTCTTGAAGAATTTGGAAGCTGTCCTGCCTTAGAAAAAGAGGGAGAGAGTGAGCCAATCCTACCAAAGCTGCTGAATACCAGGGCGAGCGAGAACCAGATCACCCTGGAGATGTGGGTCTGTACACCAAGACAAGACTCGAGAGAGAGTGGCCGGTACACTCTTGTACTAGAGCATCATCTGTGAACGTGAACACTATTCCCCAAAGGAGACTAAGCTGCTTTGCCACCCAAAGAAATTGGATTAGGAGCCACTCTGTTGCTTGAGAAATTCCGATGGTGGTCCTGTGACCTCTGATCCCACATGACTCATTCCATGCCTGCAACCATTGAGGACCATCAGAAACACCAGAGAATTCCTGCAGCCAGGCCTGGGTAGTCGATCCTCAGCTGCATTATCCAAGAATGTAGCCAGAGTGCTGCTTTACTCGCAGCCAGCGCATGCTTCTCTTGTAAGATTAAGGAAATACCAGAAGCACCTGCTGTCCCTACCATAGCCAGGAGAAAAGACTAAACGAATCCTGTTGCTGAGATTGGCATTGGGCTAAAAAGTAAAAAACTGAGAGCACAAACTCTAAACTCCAGAGAGGTAGCACTGCACTTGTGCATGAAACCTACCAATCTTATAGACAGTTTTGGAAAACTGTGGGCAGAGAAGGTCAGCTGTACTTTGAATCATGAGTACATTGATCCCCTCGCCAATGGATAAGAGCCTGTATGTTATAGTGTATAGTATCTAATTCTTTAGAGTTTTAAAGTACTTTCTTTCTAAAAAGATAAGCAATGGATTGGAAAATCAGTTATTGTGTTGCTGTGTGATTGCTGAATTTTGAGCTTGATGCACCCTCACACTACCTCCCTGAGAAGTAGGCTTAACCCCAATACAGCAGAGGCAAAACGACCCCAGCCCCCAAGGCTGTTGCCTAGTGTTCTCTGCTTGCCCTGTGGCCCTCCTTCTTGTAACTGAAGACTGACACGCGTTGTTATTCTTGTCAACAGGTAGCATTAACCGTGTTGTTTAGTTCCCATGCTGTTAGATAACGGCATTTGGGCTTTTGGAAAGGAAGATAAAGCTTTGTTTTGCCAGGACTGAATGTGGTAGAAATAACTGTAAACGATTTTAGACAATCTTATGTTCATATACATTGGTCACACAAGTTGCTCCTCAATAAGATACCACTGGGGACTGCATCAGGATTTCTGCATAAAAGGCTCAAGTTTTTTATATGAGGGAACAGGGACGTTTAGATTGATATGCCCCTATATAGGTATGTGATTCAGAGGACAGCTAGGTTGATTGTTAAGAAAAATACAAAATGTTATGGTCTACTTCAGGCAGGCTGGAAAAAGTGCCTTGTTCAGTTAGAAAGTTGAATGTAGGTGTGGAAGAAGTGGACCACTGCCTATCTTTTGCTCTAGCGCAAATATGTATGGGTTTGTTGTCAGTAGAGAGCCTGCAAATATTGGTACAGTAGCCCACTTCACAACTCCACCCATACCTTCCCCTTTAACAAATTCTTGATCCTGTGTGTGTTACAACAGGAGCTGAGTGTCTCACTGTCGCAGCTAATCTGACGGTAATCAGGCCTGAGGCTTTTCAAGGTAGGAAGAACAAAGCTGAAGGTAAAATGTTATGCATTTCACAAATGTGCGTAATATACAGTATAATATTAAGTTATTTAATCTAGTGTGTGCCTCTCTCTGTAAGGCAAACAAATACATGCATTTATTTAAGTAGACAGTAAAAGCTTGTATGTGTAATAATTAACAAACTTCTACAAAGATACACTGTATGAATAAAATAATGTTAAACAGAAAAAATAAAAGTTCAAGAAATGCCTGACAGTCTACAGCAGAAGATTTAATAAATATATATTTAAATATTTCCTTTCTTCACCCTTTGTAAATAATTATAAATGATTTGGGCCAATGTGTTCTACCAGATTTTTCTATACACTCATGGCTAAAACTCTTTGATACATCAGGTCCTAGATTCCTAAACAATATTAGTTGATCTAATACACTCTGTAAACTAACCTATATTATGACATGAATACATAAAATGACAGCTCAATTCAAGTAAAGTACTGAAAAATTAAGATTTACTTTAGAGGTCTAATGATGATGATACATATTTATTTGTCTGGGCTTTCAATTTAATTAATAAGCATCACTTGTACAATTATCAGTCTTGATGACTAGGCCCCCAGGTCACAAGGACATCCACAGAGAGCACCTAAGACAGGAGTTTTTACAGCAATTCGGTTAGTAAGTTAGCACATCAAACAAGTAAAGGTCATCCCCTATCCTCCCACCAATATTCACCTCTAAAAACTAAGAGACCTACACACTTCTGGAAATCTCCGAGCCATTGACCCTAATGCCTAGTCCTTGGCAATCAGGAGATATAAAAACACTTGTGGAATTATCTTAATTTTTACTCTTTTGGGGGGCGTGGTTTGGCGGCAGCCAAAATGGCCGCATAGTAACGCGGCGCTCCGGAGGCGACCCCGAAAACCCCCGACATCCGCAATAAATCCTGTGCAAAGACGACATCTTGGGCTACAATCGGAATCTTCTGCCCCTCCGGCGTCGGCCGGTGCCTCTCTGCAGTGATTCCGACCCCGCGGAGCTCAGATCCCGAAATCAGCAGATACGGCCTGGACGCGGCCTGCGTGGGGGAGATCCGCCGGTGAAGCATCGGCCTCGAGTGTGGGACGGGCCGGGACAGAGGCGGGGGTCCTCGGCAGTGGACGGCGCCCGGCGCCGGAAGACCCTGGTTGGTGGCGCGGTACCCCCTGGCTCCCCTCCCGGCGTTGAGAGGATAGCGATACCTGGAGCCCCCCCTTTTTGGTGAGGGGGCGGGGAATAACGGACGAGATTGCCCGGTCGAGGGACTCTAGTGCTGCGTGTCCCGGCCTGTCGCCCTGGAGGGAGAGCCACTACGCCTGAGACGGCCAGATCACCTGTCCGAGGGGTGCCCACGAATCATCGCCCGCCTGGGGGTGCTGGAGAGCCAGCGTACAGGCCTGGAGAACTGCACTGGAGGCACGCTGTTGGGGTGAGGAGCGAGCGGGAGCGGATGAGTGGGGTGGGGGCCAAGTTGGGCACATATGGCCGCTGCCCCTTAAACAGTGGAGCGAAGTAGGCCCTCCCTCCCTCGCCTGCCCTGCATTAGTGATACCAGCGCCCCCCCCAAGTATAGCCAGCCACAAGGAGCTGCTACAGGACGACAAGGCTTGTTGATTCGGCGGCTGCCCCCCGGAGTGCTATGGAGCCGAGGACATTCTACCTGGCTGCGACAGCGGCTGAGAGACCGGGAGGCGACGGCGGCACGGGGCCCGGGAGTGCAGCTGGCCGGCCTCAGGGTGCGTGAAGAGCGTGAGTAGAGGCCTGGCCCGCAGAAACAACGGACAGTCGTGGGTCGCCCTGACCCCTCTCGCGGACAATCGGGTGGGGATGGCCGGCGGAGAGCCCGGAACTGTTCGCCTACTATCCTCTGCTGTCATGAGGAACAAGAAAACCACCGCTACTCAGTCCAACACCATGGACAACTACACGGCGGACCCGGGTGGTGCTGCGTTGCCCCTCTCGGGGCCCTCTGATTACCCTCCTGAGCCGTCTCTCGCTTCCATCATGCAGGCCATACAGTCCCTTGGAACTACACTAGAATCTAAAATAGATAAAATGGCGATTGAAATCACCCTCCAGCGTGCAGATCTAAACAAGACGTCGGAGAAGGCCACGCAAAACGCAGCAGCGTTCGTGGACATACAGGGCACTGCCAAAACGTTGCAACAGCAGGTTCAGCAACTCACGCACCGACAGAGGCAAATGGAGGCACGCCTGGAGGATCAGGAAGGGAGGGCCCGAAGGAACAACCTTAGGGTGGTAGGTGTGCCAGAAAAAATGGAGGGGGCCAGTGTTGAACTGTTCCTAGAAGACCTTATCCTAAACACCCTAAAACCCAAGAGGCTTTCCAAGTTCTTCGTCATAGAATGGGCGCGCAGGGCGCCAATCCCACCGCCGCATCCAGGGGTCCCGCCACAAACCATCATTGCGCGAGTCCTTAACTATAGGGATAGAGACGCGATCCCACAGGCGGCGCAGCAACATGGAGATTTGCGTGTGGAGGATGCCACGATCCCTTTCTTCCCTGACTTCATGCTCAAAGTCCAGCAGGAGCGACGCTCATTCGACGCAGTCAAGAAGAAACTTCGAGTAAGTGGACTCCGCTACATGATGTTCTTCCCGGTGCGTCTTAAGGTCTTGGCGGAGGGAAAGTCCTTCTTCTTCGTCACCCCGTAGGAGGCCCATGCCTGGCTGGAGGGGCATGGCCGGCAGCGGGGGGGCCCGGATCACGAGGGAAGTTGGAGGAGCCCGGCCCCCCGATCTCCGGCCTCCTCTGTGGGATCAGCGGGGGAGGCGCGGCGGCGCCGGCCCTCATCGGCTGGGAGACGGGGCCGCAGTCTCTCAGCGTCACCGGCACTGGAGTGAGCTGAGGGAGTGCGTGGACTCGATCTGGCAGGAGCTCATGGACATGTAATGCATGACGAAACGGGGAATACCCCTCTTGTAGATATACTGAATGGAGGGGGGAGGCGTTGATCGGAGGAGGGGTCCTGAAGTGATGGACATTGCGTGGACAAGTACATTTGCAGTTGCTGCTCGCCCCGCTTGGGCGGGGGGGCATCGCTTTTGTTGAAGAAGGGGTGTGTCTTTTCCACTTTTTGGACCCTCAATATTGGACAGGACATTCGTTGAACTACATATTGACTTGTTGGGGTTGGGGGAGCCCCGGATGCTGGACTTGGCAGCACCACTCACCCCTAAGTTTATCGTTTCAAGGGCTACAGGCGCTCTGCTTAGTGGGGATGTCTGGCGCGGTTGGCCGGAGTGGCAGGGTAGCAGGGTGGAGGGCTGTTGTGGGGGAGGAACGGGGGGCAAGTTATGTTATTTCTTCCTGGTTTTTGTACTGCACTATTGTTTTGACTCCATCGGCACACTCACGGGGCGAATGGGAGGGGAGTGGAGGGGGGGGGGGATGGTTCTTCCCCGTTCGCTTTGGCAGAGGACATGGCAGGTTCACACTCACCTAAGGCACAGCACATAGATATTCTATCCTGGAATGTGAATGGTCTGCAAAATAAAATCAAGCGAACTGTCGTATTGCAATACGTGCGTAGGCATGCCCCAGATGCCGTCCTCCTACAGGAGACACACCTGCTGGGGAATCACTGTAGGGCCCTGAATAGATTTGGCTACACCTCACGTGCACACTCTGGCTTTACAACAGGCTCCAGGGGGGTGGGCATACTTATAAAAAATTCATTACCAGTGGTTCTGGGGCGAAGCTGGTCTGATCCCCTGGGTCGCTATGCGGCGATATCTGCGCAGTGGGAGGGTCGCCCTCTAAATTTCTGCTTGTCGTATATACCTCCGAAGCTACACGCGTCCACCTTCCCGGATGTGGGGAGGTTGTTGTTGGAACTGCATTCGGGGACGTTAGTGCTGGGTGGGGACATGAACGATGTGATGGCTAGAGATTTGGACAGATCATCGTCCTCACTGGGCGGGGGGGGGGGGGTTCACCACCTCAGGGACTTCACGCAAGCAATGGGCCTCACGGACTTATGGCGGGCACACAACCCACATCTGATTACATTCTCACCCATACAGACTGCATGACTCTGTTTCGGGACAGACACCTTAAGGCGAGGGGAATTTCTGACCACGCACCGGTGGGGATTCAATTGTTAGGTCCCACCCGAGAATGGAGCGTCCCCCCCCGGCTTGACTCATTTCTTTTCAAGGATCAGGACTTTCAGGAGCGCTTCAGGGAGAGAGTGGGGCAGTATTTCGCTGAAAACGTAGGCTCAGTGGATTCCCCGGGTGTGGTGTGGGAGGCGTATAAGACGGTGGCCAGGGACTTTGTGCAAGCCGAGGTAGGGCGAAGGCATAAGGATAGGCATGCGCAGGTGGAACAATTGGAATTGGAGCTTCATGCTCTGGACAGTGAGACGGGGCTTACCCCGGAACAGGACCGGGTCAGGACGCATAAAGCGCGCCTCTTAAGCAAAGAAATAAGGGATGTATTGACAGAACAAGCACGAGCGCATGCACTAGCCACCCAGCGGAGGGTCTATGACCTGGGAGACAAGGCGAACAAAATGATCGCCTGGCTGGAGAAGAGGGAGCGGGACCGTAATTGGGTTCCGAGAATAGAGCACCCGGACGGATCAGTGAGTACCACGAGCAGGGTCATTGCAGAGGATTTTGCGCAATATTATGAGGAAGTTTACCGATCGCACACGTCTCGAGATTTCTTGCCCCCCCTGCAACTCCCGATGCTGGAGCCGGCAGATAGGGATATACTGGAGGCAGACATTATGGTCAAGGCGGTGGAGGAGGCCAAGGGGGACCTGCAATCAGGGAAAGCCCCTGGACCTAACGGGTTCCCAGCGGAAGCATTTGGCTGTGTGGCTGGCCACACTGCACCGCATATGCACAGTATGTTCCTTGAGGCGCGGGAAGTGGGGCACCTCCCGAGAGACCTGCGACTGGCCACGATCGTGGTGATCCATAAAGCAGGGAAACCACAGGGCGAATGTAGCTCGTACAGGACTATCTTCCTCCTCAACTATGAGACGAAGGTCCTGGGGAAGATCCTTGCAACACGTCTGGGAGCGGTGATCCAGTCGCTGGTCCACCCAGACCAGTCAGGCTTCATGCCTCACCGGAGCACTAGACTTAATCTACGTTGCCTATTCGGGGTTCTACAGACGGCCGCGGTGCCCCAGGGGGTGCCAGCGTCACTGCTCTCCCTTGACGCTCATATGGCTTTTGATAGTATCGAATGGCGCTACATCTATGCCGTGCTGGAGAAACTGGGCTTCGGGGATAACTTTTGCTCCTGGGTAAAACTGTTGTTCACAGGACCGCTAGCGCGGGTTAGAGTCAACGGGGCCATGTCACAAGAGTTCCGACTGGGGCGCGACACGAGACAGGGCTGCCCCCTGTCCCCGACCCTCTTTGCCCTGGCATTGGAGCCACTGGTGCACTGGGTGAGGACGGACCCCGGGGAATGGGGGATAGAAATGGGGGGTGGTTGGGAAGAACGCATTTTACTTTATGCCGACGACATACTGCTGTATACCCAGCGGCCGGCGGAACCCATACAACGGCTAATGGCTATGCTACATACTTTTGGGGAATACTCCGGGTACCGTATCAATTGGACCAAGTCCTTAGGCTATGTTTTAGCGGGACCCCAGCCGCCCACGGTGGAAGGATGTGAGGGCTTGATTTGGCGAGAGTCATTTCGTTATTTAGGAATTTGGATCACGCCGTCCGACTCGGAGTTCCTCCGACTCAATGTGCAGACACAACTTGACCGCCTGCACAGTGACGTGCAACATTGGCGGACCCTCCCGGTCTCCCTCATGGGTAGAGCGGTATTATTCAAAATGCTGTTCCTGCCGCGGTTGCTGTATGTGTTGCAGAGCTCTCCCTTCTCGATCCCGGATCACGTCTTCAAAACGGTTGAAGCAGAGCAGCGCTCCCTTTTGTGGAGTGGGGGGTGCCTGCGGATTGCCCTTCGTAAACTGCAGCGCGGTTCCTATGAGGGGGGTCTGGCAGTACCCGACATCCGCCTATACTATTGGGCGACACAGCTGGTTAACGTCAATGGGTGGGTGTTCGCCCCACAGGATAAACCTCCATACCGGGTGGATCGTATGGCCCTAGGCGCGGGTACCTATTTAGCGGCCCTCTACTCTAAGCCACGGCGCAGTCAGCCTATGCCTCCCCAAACCGCGGCGGTGGTCGGGACATGGAAACGGGCAACGAAATTACTCGGTTGGGAGCGGAAGCTCACGGCCCAGATGCCCCTGTGGGAGGACGACTTCCTCAAGGAGGTCGTGAGACTTCGCAACCTCTGTCTGTGGAGCCTGATAGGTATAGAACTACTGGGAGATGTCTGGAAGAGGGGGCAGGTGGTGGAATTCGCAAATTTACAGTCAGAATATAAAATGGGAGATGGCGAGTTCCTCCACTATCAGCAATTCAAACATGCTATTTATTCGCATCTGTCACAAGGGGATCAGCTACTTGAATACGCCCCACTTGAAGACAGGCTTCTGTTGGACCCAATGATTGATAAGGCAATATCGCTCACATACAAGAAGCTAATTAACAATATTCCGGATACACTTGGGCCATTGCGAGAAAAGTGGGAGTCTGACTTGGGATTGCTTGAGGACGATGACTGGAACGAGGCCCTGCAGGGTCCTAGGGAAGTGGCGATCCGAGCTAGATTCCGACTGGTGCAACTCCGCATCCTTCATAGGTCCTACACCCCACGCACGGTGCAATTTAAAATGGGCTTTGCAACATCGCACTTTTGCCTGAGGGGGTGTGGGGACGAGGGCACATTTTTTCACATCCTTTGGGATTGCCCAAAAATTTGGTCATACTGGGTTAGACTGAAGGATATCATGAAGGAATTGGTGGGGGCGGAAGTGCCGCTGGAGGCTAGGTGGCATATCCTAGGGGTCACGGGGGAGGTAACATGGCCCAAGGGAGATAAGGTGTGGTTGGCCTTCGCAAGCATGGTGGCAAAGAGGAATATCGCGCGTCTCTGGGGGAGTGACTTGTTCCCAACGTTAGAGGAATGGGAACGGGATATGGATTAATGCCAGAGGGCGGAGAAGGTTGTCTACAATAGTCGGGGCTGCCCCAAGAAATGGGAGAAGATTTGGCAGGCATGGAGGAGGTACAGAGGGGAATGGCTGGACACCCCGGAGGGCACGCCGTAAGATCTTCCCTCGTTAGATACCGCCTATGACATGTGTTTGGCACTTTCTTCCCTGAGAGGCGGGGGGCTGGGCTTCTGACATGTTTTGCACGCTGGGCGGGGGGTGGGGGGGAAAGGGAGGGTGAGAGAGGGGCTGCCTCGGAGGGAAGCGGATGGGTAGGAGGGTGGGGTTGGGACATAGGATCCACTGGCTTGGAAATAGACCGTTATTGTATCCGTCAAGGACTGACTTGCTATGTTTCTTAAAATGTAAGCACTATTGCACTCTCATTGCTTCATGATGTGTCATAAGATGGAACTGTTTACTTCAATAAAAAGATTCAAAAACAATTTTTTTTACTCTTTTATTAGGTTTCACTGGCACAGTGCTTGTGCTGTGCTCGTGAAATCTCTTGTTTTTAATATATCTTAAAAGGGTGCTCCTGCCAATTCCCAGTGTTGAATTACTGTGTTCATTTGCCTTTGCGTGGAATTTTTTTTTGTTAACTTCCCCTGACTGCACACATTTATGATACTACTTAAGTTGTTCACAATGTTAAGCCATAATCACTGTGAAGATAAGTTCTTTTACCACAGAAAAAGGCAGTTTCTAACAGGTGCTGGAATGCTTGCTTTTTATTACTAAGTCGTGTGAAGCAGATGCTTTAGCCTTAGAATGTTTGTGGCATTTCCTATTCATTCCTCCGTACATTTCTTTGCACCTTGTAGACATTATCGGATTGATTTTCTCAACGTAATCTATTTGTTCATTAAGAGCAAATTCTAAATGTTGTAATAAACATTGCATGCTAAAAATAAAGTTAATATTCAAGAGCCATTCTATATTTTACTATGAAACAGGCAGCCACAAGTGCAGTTACCTTGTAGACAACAGGCTCATGATTTGAATGGTGTAGTAGCACCGGGCCCAACGTTGTCATAATTGCTCTAAACACCTAATATTGATATATTGTACTACTAAATAGGTAGTCAACAATTGCAGTTACCTTGCAGTTGAAAGGGGTTTGATTTATATGGTGCAGCTGGTGCATTAGCACCGGGGCCAAAAGTTGTCATAACTCCATTAAACACAAAATATTGCTATATTTCACTTGTAAATAGGCAGTCACAAGTGCAGTTATCTTGCAGGCAACAGGGGAATTATTTGAATGGTGCAGTAGGTGCAGTGCACCGGGCCTAACTGTTGTCAGAACTCCTCTAAACACCTAATGTTGCTATATTTTACAACTAAGCAGGCAGTCATACGTGCAGTTATCTAGCAAGCCCTAAGGCCATGATTTCAATAGAACAACAGGTGCAGTAGCACTAGGACCAAAAGCTCCAGGCACCCCAATAAATACCTAATATTGCTATATTTTATTACTAAACAGGCAGTCACAATTGCAGTTACCTTGCAGTTGAAAGGGGCTTGATTTAAATTTTACAGCAGATGCAGTGGCACTGGGGACAAAAGCTCTAGGGACCCCACTAAACCTAGGTTATTGCTAAATTTTACTACTAAACAAGACAGTCAGAAGTGCATTTATCTAACAGACAAAAGTTGCCAGAACTCCTCTAAACACATAATATTGCTATTACATCAATTCATTCTATTATTTCCCTCTTGCATTTCATATTTCAAAATGTTGCTATTAGTTATCTGCACTATACCACTAGTAAGAGCACAGTATATTGTCTTTTTGTACATAAACAAGTCATAACACTTTAACAGACTTTCTGTAACTTATACTGTGGAACTACTCAGGAAGCTACAACTTCCAACAGGAAACAGCGTATTAATAATGACATGGGCGTAACCTAATGCATTTATCAGTGCTTGTTTACAACCCTGCAAATAAAAGCACTTTATATTCTTTCTTTAAAGTAAGGTATTGACTGGACCTTTATGTCTTTTTAGTGTGTTATATTGAATCTGAGTATGGCTTCTTGTACTCACTACCCTGATAATCAAGTGTTAAAAAGAAGTATGTGGTTATTGTGAAAAAGCCAGTTCTGACCTGCAAAACAATCACTACTTAAGTCTTCTATGCACAAGTCTTTTCTTACTAAGATTTCTTCTATGTCAAGTAGTCCGATTTATCAAATAACTTAGGGGCATATTATCAAGGGATTTATCTCTGCTTTTTTGGCTTTAAAAGCCAAGAAAGCGGAGATAAAATTATCTCCCTATTACCTAGCTGTCGCTAACACCAGTTAGCGACAGCTAGTAGGAGATAGCGACCATCTTGGGCCCCGCTTTGCATGTCAGAGATATTTATCACTAATGACATGCAAAGTGGGCGTGCCAAGATGTTAGCGACTGGAAACAGTCGCTAACATCGCTATCTCCTATTACCAACATTTGGAAATATTCGCGCTAAGCGCGAATATCTCCAAAAGTTAGCGCGAATATCTCCAAAAGCTAACACCTGCCCTGAGCAGTTCTTAGTCATGTTATCCAATGGGAGGTGGATAACATGGCTAAGAGCATTAGCTCGGTAATGCATGAATATCGCTGACTTTACGGCGATATTCATGCATTTCGGCCGATTTTCATCGCTTAGGAGATAAACCTTGATAATAGCAAGGCTCCTAAGCGATAAAAATCGCCGCAACACGGCGATAAAATTATTGCCGCTTAGCCAACATAGCGATAATTATCGCTAGTTGTTGGTAATATGCCCCTTAATTATTTCTTTTGAAATTACATTCTCCTCTTATATCCAATAGTGGATTTCATCTTGGTGGTTCGTAGTATCCCACAGATCACTTTGGATTAGTGACACACCTTTGGCCAGTGTGCATGGTGATGCAGCGACCCTTAATCCTGTTTACAGGGTAAGCCGCTCCCCAGCACACATACCCTCGCCTCCACGGACTACATCCTCCAGGGCACACAGTACAAACCGCTCATGACATTTGGGTCCTGAAGTCCAGTTTTTGCTGCCCCCACAAGACCAACAGAGCACTTCTTTAAAGACCAGAGACGTGCTGCAAGATCATTGCCACGTGTGCCATACTGCCCAATATCTCAATGAAGAAGGGTGTGCACAACATCCCATAGAGCCTGAATTTGATGATGAATTACCACTATTACACACGTACCAGGAGGGTACATGTGCAGTAGAGGGACAAGCATACTGCACAGCGATCACCAACAACTATTACTGAGGTAAGAGCAATTAAAACATATAATAAAATATACATCACACATGATGGTAATGCATGGTGCATAAGTGTGAGACCACATTTTATTCAGGTTTTGACAACATTGTTTCTCTCAAGAAGCAACTGTATTCATTGTGGATGTAACATTATTTAAACAAAGTATCTAATGACAAACAAAACAAGGTAGACTCACAACTCTGAGTGTTCAGTGGTTCACTTATTCCTTCCTCTATGTTTGAGTGCTTTGTCTGCAACACTCAGCTGTGGAACTGTTGACATGTCAGTCCCAGAAGTGTTTTGGCATGTCTGCCTGAAACTGCATGCCTCCTGAATAGATGTGCCACTGAGGCTAGAGTCCTCTTCAGTCCCAGGTGGGGCAGGATGTTGGGGATACAAAAGTTGTGGGTCTTTATATTCTCATGGGTTGTGGTCCCTTGCACTAACCCACATGCAACATCCTGACAGCGGGGTCTCATGTCAGTCTGGATGTTGACAGTTCACCTTGCTAGTGTTGTTGTGGCAACTGCCAATCGGTTGATGGAATGAGTGAAAGAATCAAACGTGCCAGGCACTCCCTGTGTCTCTGCACACGGTGCTCTTTTTCCATGGCAGCAATCCACCGGTCCTGCCCTTTCTCCAATTGCTGCATCAACCTCGACTTTCATAGCAGGTGCCTATTGACAGTCCTTATTTGTTTGGTTTGCTGGCACTGCACAGAGAAGATGGACTTCTCCAAGCCACCAAACACATGAGAGATCGTTGACATTTTGTCTTAAACATTATCATTGAGGACTGTTGATAGTTGCCCTCTGCACTGTCTGAGTGTCATGCCCACAGATGTAGTGGTGTCCTTGCGCTGGAATTGTCCCTCATCACTGTCCACAAAGTCTGGTAGCGGTGAGATGGTTGTTCTCCTAACAGTTGGAGTTGGAGCTGGGTGATGGGCTGAGTAGATGGTGATGTTTTGGCCTCAATTTCCACATGTGTATCAGTAGCCGCTACAGCATTAAATGTTTCTGACATGTCCTGGGTGTGATCTGTGGGAATACATGTATATAGTTAGTGTAAATAAATGATTAATGTTTGTTCACTATATTGCTGTAACTGTGCTCCATGAGTTTGTGACATGATTCTGATGTACAGATATGCTTGGTGTAGTTATCAGCACACAGTACAGCAAGCAACATATGTGTACTACAACTCCCATGATGCATTGCCAGGGTAGGGCAATCATCACAATGGAGCTATTTATGCTGTGATGTAAGATTTTTGAATTTGCTAACAGTATGTTATGTTAAGTAAGTAAAGTAAAGGGAAGATGACTTACTTTGGCCGTGCCTGCAGAATTTGAGGTGTCAATGTCAGCCACTCCCACTACACTTTCTGGTTACAGAGTCCTCTCTATGAGTGTTTCAATGGGAGTGGGAGGGAGTGTTTTGTGGGTCCACCACCTGTTCTATGATCCTCGTCCATCCTGCTGGCCACCTTCTCCTTAGTGCGAGTCCTCAGGTAATACCAGCGTTCGTGTATCTCTGGGCTGGTCTTCTGGGTGTCCCCTAGGGAGTTCACTTCCTCCAGGATGCTAGTCCAGATCTTTGTTTTTTTTGGCACTCTGGTACTGTGAAGGAGGCCTTTCCAAACAATTGGTCCATATGTCAGGAGTGCCTGCTTCTCTTCAGAAAATTTCACCTTCCTCTTCCCGCCCCCTGAATCCCTGTCCCCATCTTCTTTGGACACAGTGGTCTCCAGGAATGGTGTAATGCACTACCAGTAATGATGCAGGAACACTCCTTACTTCCAGCACCTTCCTAAGCTTGTGGGATGTGGCCATACCCTGTATTTGTAAACTTCCTGGCATGACATCATCATTCTACATCCAGAATGCATCTTTTCCCATTTCGCGATTTCCTATTAGGAAATCGCAATTTTGCAATCTTCAAAAATTGTGATTTCCTTATATGTGAATGCGAATCTGTAGGAATCATTATTAATAGAATTGGTGGTTACATACATATAATTTTGCAATTCCCAAAGATTTCTATGGATTTGCAATTTGGAAATCGTAAAGCAGTATTTTCGTAAATATGGCCCAGAGTCTCCAGCCTACAGCACCTCCTCTTGACTCCTTGGACTGCCCTGCATGCTACCTCACATAGTGTCGTGCTATATAGTTCTAGGGTTGGGAGCCTGGAGTAAGGGGAGCCTAGAAATCAGAAGGATAACATCCCCAAGTTGTTAGAATACACGGCAAGTAAAAAAGACATTGGTAGCCACTAGCATCCATATAGTTTAGGGTTAATCTTGACTGCAATTTCTCTGGGAACATATGGGCTAGAATGATGGTTCAAATGGTTCTGCAATGAGGAAAAACTTCTCAGCTGGCAGAACAAAATCCCATGCTGAGCATGGAGATCAACTATCTCATAGTACCCGTGGGGCTTCAAATTAGTGAATAGGGGCATCCAACAGGCATAGTGTATGTTAGCGACAATGCAGGTTCACCTTCTCATTGATGAAGGCAATGGAACAACTCCTCCTCCTAGATGGTCTTCTTTATTTTGGAGCAGCTAGGTAGGGGTAACCTTATGACTTCTGGGCAGGCTTTGTCTGTCGAGCTGTCCGTACACGGATTCTTTGCTTCGTTGCTTTCATGGCTTCCCATATATCTATCTCATTTTAAACCTTATAATGTATGGGAGGTTTAGGGTTTGAAAAATCAAAGATTAAGGGCCATATTAATCATATTATCATGCTTGGTGTCCGAAGGGCAAAGCAATACTTAAGTCACATTTACGAAGCAGAGCAAGGTAACCTTGCATGGCCCTGCACTGCTTGGTAAATCTGGAGCAACGCAATGCAGGAAAAGTCGCTGCCTTGCATCCTGTAGCACACTTAAAAAGAGGTGCATGCCTGTAAGGACTGGCACAAGGGTGCCTGCGTTGGTGTTAGGCAGCAGATTGTGCACCAGTGCAGACAAAAAACAGGAATGCACCATATATTGGTGAATATGGCACATTCGTGCCTTCCCACTTTAAACGCAGTGCGGAGCAGCAAGTTTTCTTGCTGAGTTGCATAAAATATTGATAAATCTGTCCCTAAGAGTTTGTCAGTGTGAACGCAAATGATCATAAGAGGCGAGCCTCTTATGAGGAATGCCTCTTAAATTGTATAAACAACAGCTGAAATCATATAAACATCATTTGTTTTTAGCTAATTCGCATTATATCGCTGACCTTATCAAGGCATCTACAAACCGTTCTAAAGATCTGTTTAGAACTATTCACTCTATTATCTCACCGAGTTGTCTTTTTACTCAAACTCAGTCTTCAGAATTTTGCGAGAAAATAATAAATTATTTTGTTACCAACATACAGGATATTTAACAGAACTACAAAAATTCCACAATCTAATTTTACTATTTCCCTGCACACGTTCAGGCAGGACCTCAAGACCTGGCTCCTCGACTGATCCAGAGCCATCTCCCCCCCTCCCCCCCTCCCCCCATCCAAGCACCTTGAAAACCTCATGGGTGAGTAGTGTGCTATACAAACCCCTGATTGATTGATTGATTGATTGAAAACTGATGGCGGTTGAGGCTGTGCTTCTTAAACGAAACCAGAACAGCAGAGGCCCTATGCCCTCCAAGGCTAATGCATTCCTGTCATGCAGCAACAACTCATACAATCAGACAAATAATAAAGCTGTTTCTAGAATCTGCTTTGGTTCTTGAGAATAGAAAAAAGGAATTGTGAAGTTGTTATTAAACAATAGCAGTTTGGATTGTAGTAATGTTGGCAATTACAGGCCTATCCCGCTGCTGCCTTATCTGGGTAAACTAACTGTGAAAGTTGTGTTTAAACAACCATTGGTATATCTGCAGCTTAGCAATTTTCTAAGCTCTTGGCTACTAGTTTAGCACAGGCAGAGGCACTGAAACAGCCCATGCTATGTAGTAAATTACAGCCATCCCTGACCAGGTAGACACAGCAGCACTGTTTTTAGATCAGCATTTGACCCAGTGGATCACAGAGTGCTTTTTGGTTTCCACCAATGGCTGGGAAATAGCAGACCAGGTTCTAGGTTCTATCATGGTTCAAGTTTCTTTATAGGTTATATTCAGTTAGTAGTTCCACCCACTCAATGTTCTCAGGCGCAAACGATCACATGTGGGCATCCCCAGCGATCAACCCTGTCACACATCCTTTGTAGGCTTCACCTGCACAGAGCTTGCTCTGTGCTTGTAAAATCTATTGTACTTCATATAAATCTTAAAAGAAGCTTACATCCCGCTCTTACTTTACATTGGTTTGTGTGCTTGCTGCTTACGTTTCCTCCATTTCTATTGGCTGTAGCATACTATTTAGTGTTGTTCCTCTTGTGTTTCTCTTATCAGTGTCCTGTGACCCAAGTGCTATTTTCATCTGCTTTTGTGTAACTTAACTTTTTTACTTTTTGCCTGCACAGCATCCTAAAAAGGTCTGGGTTATCCTAAGGGGTCACTCTATATCCATCATCGTGCGTTTAGACAGTTTTACCCGCCCTTGTTCTTATTCACTTTGGCCAGTGCCTCTAGTGCAGCAGAGAACACACCCACTACTACATATGCTGAGTTCTTCTTTTCTAGTCTGTAAAAAGGGACCGTTATCTTATCCTGGCCCACTCCTGACTACAGCTCCCTTTAACCCCTTTGTCTCCTCTCATTTTGATTATCCCTTGTTATAATTTTTTTGCCCAATACCTTTAATGCAGCGAAGTTATAACGCTGACTTTTGCCATAGCAACCACAGCATCCACTTAATTTTTTCTTTGTTAACCTTTATAATGAGACCGCTACATTCTGCTAGGCCACCCCTGACTCGTACTCGCATGATCTTCTATGCATCCACATGACTCAGGACTGCTGATCAATCTTTCTGAAGGTCCCGGAGACTCAATGCACATGCTCCTGCCTCTTTCCAGAGACACGTTCCCTTACAAGCATGCCCTTGTCGATAGACATTTTCTTGCTGAACTAACTACAATATTTTTGGTGACTCAAACATGATTGAGCACACTTCTGCCTTTTTAATCAGGGCGTTGATCATTACAACTTATAATACACTATGATCTAGGTAATCAGCAGAGACCTTGCATTGAAGAAGTAAGTTGGGGTCTACTTCACCATACAGGAGACTTTCTTGGACATTGGGTTCTCTACTTTTCTAATTGTCAATGTATGTTTTTCCCCAGTGTGTGACTACAAGGATACCTTCTGGCACCTCCTCCATGGGGCACTACTATCCCTAAAAAGAGGGGATGCCCTATGACATTATGTATTTGTGAAATTGTTGTGTGTGTCACTTTGTGCACCATGGTTTACTGGCTTTATTCTACACACATGTGCAATTGCCGGGCACCAGAACCCACCAGCTCACATTAAGCACTGCGAACATATTGGCAGTAAACCACACATCATAGTTTTTTCTGAAATTTGACACTTTGACATAAATTTGGCATAGGGTTTCTGCAAAATAAAAAAACTCAATGACGATTTCAATGCGTATATGGCCTAATGACAAAGAAGGGCTTACGACTGGGACTTTAAGCCTACAGTCAGTGGGCAGTGGAGTAGGAAGGAAGGGTTTCTTTCACTTATGTTTCACAACTGCTCCACTGCTCACCAAGGTAAAACTTAAAGTTATTAATAATGACATAGACGAAACCTATCGCATTTACCATTTCTTGTGATTAACCCCAGTTAAATATGGCTCCGCTGTGTGTTGTCATTGCTGATGACAAGCAATGAATAATCTGCCACTTGCGAGAATCCATGGGCGGGTCCAAATAATTACTTAAGTGTTAAAAACTCAAACGTGAATTTCGCAAAATTCCCTTCAACTGAATATGAATAAAAGCAACCTTTTGTTGGTAGGCTCATTGATGGAACCTATTAGGTGTAAGTCAAAGTTTGAATAATAATTTGTAGGTCAAGCTAGAACCCTTCTGAATGGTGATTTTGTGAACTGAGCTACTAGTACATAGGTAAGTTTGCAACAATGGGAATTGATTGGCAACAGGTTGGTGTACAATATATGACCGCTTTTTGTGAATCAATTCTTTGCATTTCTGGCCCTAGGTCGCCTTATCAAGAAAAAACTGCAAATCCTTTAGGGATTCTTTTTAATCTTCAATTATCCTGCCTCAGATTAAAGCATTGATATACTTATGCTTTTATCAATCAAAGATTCCTTCTCAAAAGAATCTACAAAAACAGGACCTTATTTCCTGCATTCATTCAAGATGTGATCATTGTAATATTCCGTACATATGGCTATCAGATTCTGCTTTAAAACAACTGTAACTGATTCAAATGATGTAATGAGAGCTATGTTTGGATTTAAGAATAGGAAGCCGATTTCTACAAGTTGGGGAGCCTGCATCGGCTTCCAAGTAAACAGTGGATAGATTTCTGGACCTTATGCCTTATGCATTAATGGGCTCTGTTATGGTGGAATCTGGGGTGCCCCAACATGTGAGGAATGGGAGGGTTGTTTTGAGTAAAACTACTAGCACGGACATGGTTGTGATTTCGGTGGTTACATGCAGGGGTTCTGTTAATTAAAGAGTCGAGACCTTGACCTTGTGGTCTCTCAAGCACAAAACCTTTTTCTTGTGCACATTATTTGGGGCATGGTACACGCATCAGTGAAAGGCCCACATATAGGCCATAAACAACTGGGCCTAAATCCAACAACTGGCGATGAGGGGAGTGCCTATAACCTATGTGGCCGCTTCGCTCGCGGCTCTCACTTTCCTGCTGCTGTTGTAGCCTCATTGCCTTTCCTGCTGTGCTCGGGGCGGGCATGCTCTGTCGCTCAGGGCTGTGTCTCAGTGACTCTCCTTCGTGCTCCGGCAGCCCCTCTAGGGAGCAGCTGCACCCGTTCTGTTGCAGGCACTGACTAGCTCTCCTTCTCACTGTAGATCTGCGTCTGGTCCACAGTTCCTCAGTGGCCCCACCCTATCCCAGCCAGCCTTGGAGGTACTGCGCTTGAGCTGTAGTGTTGGAGGTTGTGCTTTGGGTTTGTACCAGTGGCGGCAGATCCCGCCCACTCTCAGGCTGCATGGGAACACCATGCCAGAAGAGAGACCCACTGACTTGTGCCCCAGCCCAGTCCCACACAGCCAGTGACCCCGCCCTCCTCTGCCGGGACCGGGGGTGCTTCAGTTGTGCCCAAGTCACGTGGATTAGGGCACTCAGGATAAACTCTACTTCACCTGGAGGGCTGTAGTGAGGCCCACACCTGAAACTGTGCCACGGTTGCTCCTGGTCAGGACTGTATTTTTCCTTTTCGCTGTGCCCTATGTACGGGCCCTAGAACAGTTTACTCATCTGGTGGTAATTCGGACTTGTTTACTCCAGTCCCCACAGCCACTTCCTGTTCTTCCCCTTGAGAGGTGTCCTTGGGTTTTTTGCTGCCTATCAGCCCAGTCTCACCCACGTAACTGTTGGGAGGAACAGTAGGGCCTGTCGCAGTGCCACAACCACCTACCTCCCGGATCTCCGTCTGTAGCGCAGTCAGGGAGTGGCACAAGGGGCCCCATGGTGTCTAAAGAACTCGCCAAAACATGTGCCGCGCACATTGAGGTGGCCCGCCAAAGACCAGTCAATTTTGAACCAGTCAATCTGGTTGCAAAAGCTGGCGCTGAGAAGAGGAAGGCTTGTCCAAAGTCCGCTGTGAATTTTAAAGTGTATCACTGGTGAGGATGCTCTTACTTGCATCAGGGTGAATCTCCAGCGCAAGGTAAAAGGTGCTCTGAATGTAACAAACTCAATCATTTTGGTGAGGTATGTCACTCCACCGCATCCTAGAAGGTGCAGAAGTCCAAATAATTGAATGCCACAGACATCCTGGCCATACAGGAAGATGATGGGAACACGGACGATGATGATATGGACAGCGCACTGCATGTCATCCATGCCATGCAACATGAGGATCGCCACAGAAAACGCACACCATGATTCATGGTTACACTCACTGGTCACCAAATCCCAGCTCTGAGTGACACTGGTACTCCATCAATATACTGGTGCATATGGTACTACAGACTCTCCCATGGCAACCCGTCCTACACCCCATGTCAACACAGGTACATGCTTTTGGCTTGACATCGCCCCTCCCACTGGCAGGTGTATTCACAACAAGTGTAACCCATGGGGTCCGAACAAAACGAGCCAAAGCGTATGTCATGAAAGGAGGTACTGGTATGCTGATTAGTTGCTAGATGGCACAGCATCTCCAGCTAGTGTGTTTTGCATTAATTGTGCACTCATTGAATGTTGAAGCCCTGCTGCTGAGTTTGGACTTTTATTTGGACACCTCCAGGGTTGCATAATGCACCTTCACAATGATGATTAAGTCCAACCAGTTGCAGTGTGACATCGACAAGTGGTATTTCACCCAGGTCCTAAGGTTGAGGAAGAGCTGCAAAAACTGGAACAAGTCAACATTAATGAAAAAGTTGAAGGCCCTACTCCATGGGAATCCCCTATTATAGTGATCAGGAAACACAAACAATTCAAAGAGGTTAGAATTGGTGTGGATGTGTGCCTGCTCAATATGGCAATTAGACATGAAAGACACTTGACACGCATGGTAGTTGATATTATGGCAAAAGTCACTGGATCAAGGCGGTTCTCAAAAATGGACCTAAGGGACAGATATCATCAGCTGATGTTGGCACCCGAATTCAGAGTGATCATTACACTTTCGATCCATGTGGTTTTGAGGAGGTATAAACGCCTCAGATTTGGGGTATCCAGTGCTGACGAAATGTTTCAGGATACAATCAAAAGGGTGCTGGCAGAACCTTCAGGTGTCACTAATGTCAGTGATGACATCTTGGTGCACGTCCTCACCTACCAAAAACACGTTGACAGGCTCAGGGCGATAGTTCGGCAACTGTTGGAGAATGGGGTTACTCTCCATCGGGAGAAATGTGCATTCCTTCAGAGAGAGATCTGTTTATTGTGGTTATCGTTTTTTTGAGGATGGAGTTATGCCAGATCCTGCAAACGTCAAAGACATTCAGTCAGCCCCTGCTCCCACCAGTGGCACAGGCAGTACTGTTGCAAAAACAGAACAATGGTAAATGGGCCCCCATAGCACAGAGCAGTGACACACATATCGAGAAGAAGGCCATGGCTGTTCATTGAGTGTGCAGACATTTTCACATATATGTCTATGGACACCCATTTGTAGTACAAGCCACTTATTCCTCTCTTCACTGGTTCCTCCTCCAAGCTGCCTCCTAGAATGGATTCTCTGATTGCAGGAGTACCATTTCTCTGTGGAATATCAGCCGAGGACCCAGAATCCTACGGACTATCTCTCTAGACATACGGGGCTGGCCACTATCTTTGAGGAGTCAGAAGCTGAGGAAGCAGAGGAGCATGTACAGTTTGTAGTGGAACAGGCCCATCCTTTACCTGAGATTGTGGATGAATGTCTCTAGGTGGCCCTATTCGCCCTATTGGCTGTGACAACCGGTACCGGTAAGACGCTGAAACAGGATTTGTCCCATCGAACTGCTGAGGTGTGAGGGACATTCTTGTAGCTGCACAATCTCATCATGAGCTGAGGCATCTCCTGAAGCCTGTTTGTTGGGGATACCAGTTAGTGATACCTAAACATTTCCAAAAGCAAGGGGTGGATCTAGACCATACAAGTCACCAAGTGGTGGCCAACACAAAATCTAGACTTAGGTGCAGGGTCTGGTTGTCTGGACTTGATGAATGGGTTGAACAAACTGCGCACCACTGCCATCCATATCAAGCTGCTGGCCCAGCAGATCCAACTGCACCTATTCTCAAGTATGACATTATACTTTTTCCATGGCACAGAGCGAGTGCAGACTTTGGAAGCCTACCTGATGGCTGACACATGTTGGTTGTAACTGATGACTTTTCAAAGTATCCTGAAGTTGAAATCCTTGATTCCATGACCACTAGTCAGACTGTGCACCGTTTGGAGAAGACCATGGCTACTCATGGCTTGCTCACTGAACTCCATACAGGCAATGGACCCCCACTTTCCAGCCAAGAATTCACTGAGTATCTGATGCCCAGATGTATTTTTTATTGGAGGATCCCACCCAGATGGCTTCAGGATAATGGTAAGGCGGAACGTTTCATGTGAATGGTGAATACAGTCATATGGATTACGCTGGCTGATGACCAGAATTTGGAATGTGCCTTGTATTCATTCCTACGAGAGTATAGACTTATGCCGCATGCCGCAACAGGAGTTAGCCCCAGCACTCTGTGCATGAATAGGATGGTGAGTGACACCATTCCTCACTTTGTGCAGCCGTCAGCAGTCAGAGATGGGGTGGCAGAAGCATTGCGCCAGTGTAACGTACAGAACAACAAAACATCTGTGAAGTGGAGGGCCCAGCTTAAGCCTCTACAGGTTAGTGATCTGGTACTTGTCTGGGATCGACATATAGGAAGCACATTTCGGCTACCATTTGAGGCTAATCCATGGAGGGTCAATTTGGTTCAGGGGACAACTATCACAGCGAGAGGAGGTGATGACACTATCAACAGGAATGTAGTTTTCTTCAAACAATACATGTCGCTCATTGGTCTTCTCATATGGAGGATCCTGGGGTGATGAAGACACTCTGCTGGGTCCGACAGGAGGTTCCACCGAAACAGATCTTCTAAGCCCACATGAGAATGACACTGGAGGAGATTTATGTGAGGGTGGCTCTGGAGGAACCTCTCTGCAACACGAAGAGGTGGTTGAGGACAGTCCAGTGATTTGTCAAAAGGGGATGGTTAGGTACCATCTCAGACCACGTACAGTTGGTTCTACCAGATTCAAGGACTTTGTGCTGAACTGATCCGGACAGGCATGCACCCGAGTAGCACAGGGAGCCGAGTAAGGACCAGATGACTGTGGCCTGCAGTCTTGGACAGGAGTTGTGTTTTCTTTTTTTTAGTTCATTGTGTTTCAGGAGGTTCAATAGTTATGTTCACTACATTTGTTCTGTCGGGGTTAACAAGGAATGCTATGTTGGAATCTGGGTGGTTCTAACATGAGAGGGATGGGAGCAGTCTTTCGAGTAAAACTCCTAGCACAGACCCAGTTGTGGTGTTGGCAGTCATGTGCAAGTGGTCTGTTGATAAAAGAGGCGAGGTCCAGACCTTGTGGTCTCTCAAGCACTACGCCTGTGTCTTGTGTGCATTATTTGCTGGTGGGCGGGAAATACGCAGCAGCGTAAGGCCTACACACAGGCCCTAAGCAACTGGTTCTAAATCCAAAAGGCTCAAAGATTCTTCACTGGCTGCTTGTTTTTCATATTATTGTTCAAAACAAAATTCTGATAGAAAAGCACTTTGATGTTCTCATTTGCAACATTTCCAGACCAGATCGAAGGTAGAATGTTGAGGGTTTAGGGGCTTCAATTATGGAACTGTCTTCCTTTGTGTTGGAAAGGCATTCTGCCCCACGCGAGAAAGCTCTCAAAACATTCTGTTTTGTTAATGCAAATGGTATCTTTGTCTAGAATTCAGCCCTCTGTTAAGATGTTTTAGAGCCAAGAGGCCCTGCAGGGTATATGCTCGGTGTACAGTCATAATATCGAGTCAATTATTTCGACTGGACAGAATATCGAGTAAAAAATATAGAATGGACATAATATCGACTAGACATAATATAGACAACAAAAATATCGACTAGAGAAAATCAATATCGAATAGAATGGACATAATATCGAATCAAAAATATAGAATGGACATAATATCGACTAGACATAATATAGACAACAAAAATATCGAATTTAAGGTAAGTTAATAATAATTTTTATTTTTTGTGTAATATAAGTCTGTAGCGGGTTGTGGGTTTATAGGGGAATAGGGTGGGAAGTAATTTAATTCTAATTAATTAAATATGTTAATTTATTTATTGATATATATTTAGAATTAATTGTTAATTAATTATTAATTGGTAATTAATTAAAATATAATTGGTAATTAATTATAATTGATTAATTGATAAATATTTTAATTTTAGTAATTTATTTTCTGTAGCGGGTTGTGGGTTTATAGGGGAATAGGGTGGGAAGTAATGTAATTATAATTAATTAAATATGTTAATTTATTTATTGATAATAATTTAGAATTAATTGTTAATTAATTATTAATTGGTAATTAATTAAAATATAATTGGTAATTAATTATAATTGATTAATTGATAAATATTTTAATTTTAGTAATTTATTTTCTGTAGCGGGTTGTGGGTTTATAGGGGAATAGGGTGGGAAGTAATTTAATTATAATTAATTAAATATGTTAATTTATTTATTGATATTTTTTAAAAATTAATTGTTAATTAATTATGAATTGGTAATTAATTAAAATATAATTGGTAATTAATTATAATTGATTAATTGATAAATATTTTAATTTTAGGGTTCAGGGTCAGTTTTCAGTTTTTGGGTAAAGGGGTATTTTTAGGGTTCAGGGTCAGTTTTCAGTTTTTGGGTAAAGGGGTATTTTTAGGGTTCAGGGTCAGTTTTCAGTTTTTGGGGTAAAGGGGTATTTTTAGGGTTCAGGGTCAGTTTTCAGTTTGTAGGTAAAGGGGTATTTTTAGGGTTCAGGGTCAGTTTTCAGTTTTTGGGTAAAGGGGTATTTTTAGGGTTCAGGGTCAGTTTTCAGTTTTTGGGTAAAGGGGTATTTTTAGGGTTCAGGGTCAGTTTTCAGTTTTTGGGGTAAAGGGGTGTTTTTAGGGTTCAGGGTCAGTTTTCAGTTTGTAGGTAAAGGAGTATTTTTAGGGTTCAGGGTCAGTTTTCAGTTTTTGGGTAAAGGGGTATTTTTAGGGTTCAGGGTCAGTTTTCAGTTTTTGGGGTAAAGGGGTATTTTTAGGGTTCAGGGTCAGTTTTCAGTTTGTAGGTAAAGGGGTATTTTTAGGGTTCAGGGTCAGTTTTCAGTTTTTGGGTAAAGGGGTATTTTTAGGGTTCAGGGTCAGTTTTCAGTTTTCGGGTAAAGGGGTATTTTTAGGGTTCAGGGTCAGTTTTCAGTTTATGGGTAAAGGGGTATTTTTAGGGTTCAGGGTCAGTTTTGGGTTTTTGGGGTACAGGGGTACTTTGTAAAAATAAAGTAAAATTACATTTAAATTACATTTATTTAATAAAATTAAATTATATTAAATTATATTATAATATTTTTTATTATTTTATATTCAAAAAATTATTATATACTTACCAATACTTATGTTGTAATGGTATGCGTTGTAAAGGTATATGCGTTGTAAAATCTTGCGTTGTAAATGTATGCGTTGTAAAAGTTTTTGCGTTGTAAAAGTTTTGTTGTAATGGTAGGCGTTGTAAAAGTATGCGTTGTAACGTCATACATCCCTGGAGTGGGAATAGTAATTTTAACCTCTACGCTATCCAGCGCTTTCCCTACTGTTGCACCCACTGGAGTGGGAGTAGTAAATTTTACCTCTACGCTATCCAACACTTTTGCTAATGTTGAACTCACTATAGTTGTAACAATAAATTTTAAACATTTTCTAAAATGTTATATATGTTTATTTAATAATATGTTTAATATATATATATATATATATATATATATATATATATATATATATATATATATATATATATATATATATATATATATATATATATATATATATATATATGTGTGTGTGTAATTTTTGGTGATATAATTTTTTTAATTATATAAATTATTTATTAAAATTATATTTTTTTAATAATTATTTCTAAGTTTATATTAAATATATTTATTACTATATTAGTTTTAACTTACTTTTAAGACATTTTAAAAAATCGATATTTTGACAGTCTATATTTTTGTAAGTCGATATTTTGGAGTCGATATTTTGGTACTTACCTGTTTGAAGATAGGGAGTCGATATTTTGTCAATCGATATTTTTGACTCGATATTTGTGTATCTCGATATTTGTGTCGTCGATATTATGTCAGTGATCCATATGCTCATGGTTTATAAGCATTCATCAACCTCCTCCTGGCATTTTATCAATCATAAACTTTACTCGACAGTTAAGTCATAAAAGCATTTCATAAAACATCCAATATTTACAAATAAAATAGCATGTGATGACATGACAGAATACATTTATATAAATATTTTTAAATATAATTAAACTTTCACATGACTACCGTTGAGTATGCTTATTTGCATAAAACCATAAAATCACAGTACTGTAATTTTAAAATCAAACAATCTCTACCTTAATAATAAGTAATTCATTATAAAGATGTCCTCACATTCAGCTTTACTAGTCTGGGGAGGTCACGAAAGAGCGCTATTACCTTTACAGTAATTTCTGCTTTGAACGAATAACCCAGGCCCATTTCAAAAACCTTGCTACGGCTGTAGCAATGGGGGGACTTGGATCTGTACATAAGATTCTTATTGCCTCCCTATGTCTGCGGGTTCCGATTAGTAGGGATATAGGTTTCACCCACTTTTGACAGGGTGCAGCATAAAGGGGATAGAAAAACAAGATATGGCTTTCAGATTCTTGCTGATCCCGGCACCACGGGCATCTATCGTCATCAGTTGTTCATACCCATTTTGCTGTAAACACCTTTATCGGGAGGGTGCCTACCCTGAATTGAAAATAGAGCTTACGATCAATCGGGTTCTCAATGGCGTCCCAATACAATTCCATCATCGGTCGAGCCTTAAATTCAAGAAATCTACCTGTGACGTGAGAAGAGAGGCCTTTTGTCCATGTTGTTGAGTTAATCATCTCCCAATATCTGGCTTTCAAGGTTTTTTGGAGGGAAATGCTGCATTTGAGGGATCATCCCACAGTTCTCTCATTCACAGTCTCACTAACAGGGATCTAATTTCCTTCAGCCAAGTTATTTTTTGGAAGGAATCCTTTTCAATAATGTCTTTTAGACCCAGAGCAAAATGCAGGAGTTCCTCGTTAGTCCATATTCTGCGCCAATACAGTAATGGATGTAGAGTAGCTAGAACTTTAACTGCTTTCCTCCCAAGGTCCCACAACAGTGGTATTAGTGGGGTACTTTGCGGGACGCCTATAGCTTTTCGCAAGAACTCATTTTCTGCCAGTGTCATGTTTTTTAGGTTTTCAAATCCCCATAATTCAGATCCGTAAAGGGACGAACTTAATACCTTTGTCCCATATATCTCGAGAAGAGGACTTATAGGTTTAGTTGTTGAATTCTTAAACATTTTTAGTAGAAGTCCTGACTGCTGCTGGTGCTTTAATACAGCCAAATCAAGTTGGGTGTTCCAGCGCATGTCCCTCTGCAGGGTCACCCCAGATAAGTGAAGGCGTCTACCTGCTCTAATGGGCAGTTATCCATATATATGCTTCCTCTTAATGGTTAAAAGACTTGGAAGGTTTACGATCATTGAGGGACATGAACTTTGTTTTGGCAGTGCTTATTTCTAATCTGTGCGACCGACAGAAATCTCCAAACCGCCAGAGTGCCCGCTGGAGGCCACTCGGTGTCTTGGAGACTATCAAAGTGTCGTCCGCAAACATGAGGATTGGGACGCAGTTATCTGCCATCACAGGGGCATCAGTGGGGGTCAAGGAGAGGTAGTCCGCCACCCCATTCACGAAGAGTGAGAACAGGGTAGGCGCCATGACGCATCCCTGCCGCACTCCCCGCTCGACTGGGAAGGTTTCCGTAACCTCTCCCCGTATCCCCTACTGGACCCGAGCGAAATTGTCCTCATGTAGGCGCACAACCAAAGTCAACAACTTTGGGGCCATCCCCAACCCCTTCAGCACTCGCCAAAGAATTTCGACGCGGCACTGGATCAAAGGCTGCCCTCAGATCGACGAACACTGTGTACAGTGTCCCTTTTCCCAGGACCACCGTCCTCCAATAGAGGATAACAAACCGAAAGACTTGGTAAATCGTACTTGTTTTGGGACGAAAAACCGGCCTGGAGTGGGCTCAAGATGTTATTGTCCTCCATCCAGGTCTGTATTTTTCCCAACACAAGACGGCCCATAATTTTCTGGATAGAGTCTATAAGACTAATAGGCCTGTAGTTGCCTGCTAAAGACTTGTCCCCTTTTTTATACACAGGCACAATTTCTGCCCCCTTCCAGGAATGGGGGACAGCCATCCCTTGTGCTATGGCATTTGCTAAGAAAGCAATATATTGTCACCAGCGTTGCTTATCATTTAAGAACACGTCGGCGGGAACACAGTCCATACCTGGGGCTCATCCGTCAGTTACTGAATCTAGCGCCCTATCTACGTCCCCTAGACTAAAAGCGGCATCTTTATAGAATATAAAAGAAGGTATACCTTCACTTTCATCACCACCACTATAAGCATATTGCGGCCCAAAGTAATTAACCCACGAATTCTGTGCAACATTATTCTGGGGGCAGTCCGGGCACCCACCCCTGTCCCACTTAAAGATGTCCCAGAAGGATTTCAAATTTTTGGTCCCACACGCCTCCTTAAGTTACCGCCATTTGCCCTCTTCCCATGCCTTTTTTGCGCTAGCCTGCGTTTTCCTATAACATCCTCGTGCCGCACGTACTTTTTTAGAATCCCTTGTTTTTAATGCTAGGCCCAACTCGGCACGTGCTTGCCTACAGGCAGCATTATACCAGCTCTCAGGTTTTTTCCTTTGTTTTTCCCTAGCTGAGCCAGATTTACAAAAATATTTTCGGAGCTTGGCAAACAGGTTAGAGTGGGTTTCTGAAAAGGAGGGATTTGTTGCCCCATTAGTCACGCCTGTCCCCAAGATTTCCAATGCCCTGTCCACTTCGTTCTTAATAGCAATCAAGGCATCGGGGTTCTTGTTGACATTACACCTCTTAAGGTGGCGTTCATCATTCGCCAGGGCGATTTCTGTGCCCAATGTACCCTGGGTTGCTACTCCCCCTCCATATAGTCCCAGTCTAAACAGTGAGGTCAAGGGGTTATGATCACTCTCTATGCGGATTTTTACCTCCATGTCCACAAGAGAATGCCACATTTTTAAGTGGACAAGCAAATAATCTATGCGACTAGACCTTAAGCCGTTATCATAGGTTCTAACACCCTTCCTATCTGACGATGTTCGGCCGTTAGCTGCCATTAGCTGGTTCCCCAGACATAGCCCTTTCAATTGCATTGCGGCCTCTGTCCATCTATTTATGGATTTCAGCTCAAGTTCGGGGACCCCCCCATCTGGAGTCTTCCTCCTCCGTTAGGCTCAGGTCATCGTGCCCTAATGGCTCAAATGTCGTATTGAAATCTCCCGCTACCAGGGGCAACATGTTACTTGGTAGGGCCTCAATTAGGACTTCTAAGGCTGTTATTACTTCAGACTTTTTTCCACCAGGTAATCCCCTAGCATAGACGTTAAATATAACAATGTTTTGGGTAGAAGAAAAGGTAAGTCACACTGCAAGAATATCACAGTTTGAAACGGGGAAAAGCTGGATGTTGCAACTTAAATTTTGTTTAACCCAAATCACCAGTCCTCCTACTGGGCGACCCTTTGGCTTTCTCACAGCAGGGACATAAAAATTAATGTAGCCCAACTTAAATACTGGCTCAACGGTCCAGGTCTCTTGGAAGAGACAGACATCAAAGTTGTCAACAAATTCTGACCAGTCTGGCGAATCTACTTTCGACCCCATACCAGCCAGATTCCATGACATCAATGATGTCAAACATGTTTCATGGGAAGGACTGTCAGCATACTCTGCCCCCTCAATAGAAAGATCTTGACTGGGCAATACATTCAATTCAGAAAGTGGTTGCGGGTTTTCTATTCTCTGTGCCTGGGGGGGTAGCACTTCATTATCCAACTCAATAAGAGCTACACTCCTTTCATTTGAACTGGTTTCAATTGGGTTAAAACACAGCACCTCACCCACAGTACTGACATTACCAGCCAGTTGGTCTATGCTCTTAACTTCATCTTCCTCATTAGAGACTACTGTACTAGCCCTCAAACCGCAATCATATAATTGCTGTCAATCACAGTCTTCCAACCCAGATAGGACATCGTACCTATTGGATAGCATTATGTTCCCTGGGGCGCACCATTCCTTTAACCCCCCCATTTCTGAATTTTTCCCTACACAGAGAATGCGCTGACACACAAAAGTAAGTCAAGGGTAATGATTGAATTAGCGATGATGAAACCCTTTGGGGCCAGTCACAAATATATTCAACGACCCTCCTGTCCCTAAAATTAATAATTATGCAGTCCCCTACCACAGACTTTGGTTGTTTCCCCACCCAGCCCACTCTTCTAGCAAAGAGGATTTCTGCACATACATGGGATGGCATTGGTCGATTATTATTAAGCCAACAAAAAAAACACTTGTTCTTTAGCTCCATGTACGTTTCCCTTTTGCCCTGCCAGAACTACCACATAAGGAGATGATTCTGGAGGGAGTTCTATAGTCGGTAGGCTAGCTACAATTTGGGCAGGGGCGTTTTTATACAAAACTTGCTGTTGAGTTATAGATCTACTGGACTCTATTTGCTCTGTCCTTTCCCTTTGTACTGATCGTTCTGCCACTATCGAATTGGTAGGGGCAAGTGCAGGACAGGGCACTACGGGATCAATCAGGATAACATTATCACTCCCTTTATCGCTCCCTTTATGAGATTTATTAGAGTCAATAACTGCTGTACTTGGCCCTGGAACCCTTATCTGCTTACTATTTAACCCAGTAGAACGATTTCCCACCCTCGCCTGTGCTGAGGCAAGTGAAAGTTCAAGGCACACAAGTCTAGTTTCAATGGAGTCCAGTCTATCACATAATGGGAGGCATGCCCTCTTAAAGATATATTCTAACTTTGCCCAGAACGACGATCCCATCTCAATCGGTACTTCATCCCCGTCACGTGATGGAGGTTTATCTCCTTCGTTTACTAGTTGGGTTGTAGCAGAATTATGAGTAGGGGTTGGGGTCAGGGGTTCATTAGGCAAGGTCTCTTTCCTAATTTTTGCTTTCCTCCCAGTTGCTTGTGCTTGTGCCCCAGTGCGCTTTCTTTTAGTTGTCAAACCCTGTGATTGTTGAGACAACCCCGCTTTAGCATTACTAGCTGACCGGGTCTTAATGTTGGGCGAGTGCACAATCCCTGCAGTAGTGCTGGAATTTATCATAAATCTCGTATCCATTGAAGTGGTGGGACAAACTGACTGGCATATCGGAGGCCCAACAGGCTGTGATGTCTGGCTTCTCTCTCCCTCCCCAGGGATGATAAAGATTCATAGATGTTAATCTGTTGGGGGTCTGGAGACCGAGCTTTAGCCAAACTGCCCATTGAAGATCTCTTGTCAAAGGCAATGTCCAGAGATAGTCTTATTTCTGTTAGTTCAATATCCCGGGCTAAAGCTGTAGACACTCTTCTTAGAGAGTTATCCAGAGTGCCCATTAGTGAACCTCCAGTAGATTTTCTTGCATTCCCACCGATAGTTGGAGAGGCAGACATGGTTTTTGCGGAAAGTAACTCAATTATTAAGTAGTTCCACAAGCAATACCAAACAGCACAGTAGAATACTGCCACTCACTAACCTTGACTGTGGCTGCTAAATACGCCTCCACGCTGGCGGTGGCGTCTGGTGACTCCTGGCGGTGGTGACGGCAGTGGCGGCAAGGTAAGTGCTCCGCGGTTCTCTCCTCCTGCTGACAGGCTCCCCCGCTCCACCGAGACTGTGGCTGCTAAATACGCCTCCTGGCGCTGCTGCGTGTCGATTGAGCGCGCCACCGCTGAGGCTGCCGGGGATTGTGGTCCCGGGGCGGCGGCGGCGCTGGCGTCCGTTGACTCCTGGTGGTGGGGCAAAGTAATTGCTCCGCGGTTCTCCCCTCCTGGCACCTCGCAATGACGTGCACGTGACGCAAGCTCCTGGCATTTACTTCTGGCCTGATATAAATCTTCGGTACAAAAGGGGGTGGTGATGGACGGAGCATCTGAATCAATCAAACACTCACACCCAGTCAAAAGATCTGGGTTTAATCCATCACCGTTCTTTAGCCCACTCTGCCACCCCAGTTCAGACATGGCTATATGCAAATCAGTCTGACCCTGTGCCTCATGGGAACAGTCCAGTCTGAACTGCCAAGCCATGTCTTCCCTGGACCGGAAACAAGCTTCCGAGGACCGGTTTCTGGCATTCCAGCCGTCTTCAGCCCGGCTTGCTTGAATCCAGTGGCAAAGTGAGCAAGGGACTCACGTCTGAGCATACCCTGCCACACTACGGCGGCCAAAAGCGATACAAAAGGGGGTGGTGATGGACGGAGCATCTGAATCAATCAAACACTCACACCCTGTCAAAAGATCTGGGTTTAATCCATCACCGTTCTTTAGCCCACTCTGCCACCCCAGTTCAGACATGGCTATATGCAAATCAGTCTGACCCTGTGCCTCATGGGAACAGTCCAGCCCGAACTGCCAAGCCATGTCTTCCCTGGACCGGAAACAAGCTTCCGAGGACCGGTTTCTGGCATTCCAGCCGTCTTCAGCCCGGCTTGCTTGAATCCAGTGGCGAAGTGAGCAAGGGACTCACGTCTGAGCATACCCTGCCACACTATGGCGGCCAAAAGCGGTACAAAAGGGGGTGGTGATGGACGGAGCATCTGAATCAATCAAACACTCACACCCAGTCAAAAGATCTGGGTTTAATCCATCACCGTTCTTTAGCCCACTCTGCCACCCCAGTTCAGACATGGCTATATGCAAATCAGTCTGACCCTGTGCCTCATGGGAACAGTCCAGCCCGAACTGCCAAGCCATGTCTTCCCTGGACCGGAAACAAGCTTCCGAGGACCGGTTTCTGGCATTCCAGCCGTCTTTAGCCCGGCTTGCTTGAATCCAGTCCCATGCTCACTTGGCCACTGGATTCAAGATAGCCTGGCTGATGAGGATTATGAATCCGAAACCGGTCCCAGGATGCTTGTTTCCGGTCCAGGGAAGACATGGCTTGGCAGTTCGGGCTGGACTGTTCCCATGAGGCACAGGGTCAGACTGATTTGCATATGGCCATGTTTGAACTGGGGTGGCTGAGTGGGCTAAAGAATGGTGATGGATTAAACCCAGATCAGTTGACTGGGGGTGAGTGTTTGATTTGCTCAAACGCTCTGTCCATCATCCCCTTTTGCATCGCTTTGTTCGCCCTAAGTGTGGCAGGGTATGCTCAGACGTGAGTCCCTTGCTCACTTGGCCACTGGATTCAAGATAGCCTGGCTGATGAGGATTATGAATCCGAAACCGGTCCCAGGATGCTTGTTTCCGGTCCAGGGAAGACATGGCTTGGCAGTTCGGGCTGGACTGTTTCCAGGAGGTACAGGGTCAGACTGATTTGCATATGGCCATGTTTGAACTGGGGTGGCTGAGTGGGCTAAAGAATGGTGATGGATTAAACCCAGATCAGTCTCTGGCCAAGAGAAGCACCATGCTGATAACAGTGCTTTTTTTAAGTGTGAAAAAAAGAGCGGCAGTAAGCCACTTTGTAAGGGGCCGTTACTAGCATCTTTTGTTATTTATATCCTGGCTGGGAGTAGCTGTCAAAGGGTAGGGGACTCCAAATATTCCCTAAACCTCTCCCCTCCCACATTTCAGTTACTCATACTGTGGTTACATTTACACTTTAGCAAGGCTTGCTGACCAGAATAGTATGTTTGGCAATCATGTACTTGATTGCATTTTCAAAAGGGGTTACAGCACGTACCTGCAATGTTCAAATATGTTAAAATATATTTAAACATTGCCAATTTAGTATAATAATTGTGAAAAGTTCTGGTGGGCCCTGATGACTTTTTTTACACAGGGGGTGCAGCATTAAAAGGTTTGAGAACCACTGCAATATATACTATAGGATTTATATTTGGGCGGACAAGATATCTTTACTGTGGTGACGGAGTAACCCATCCGCAAAGATCTCAATCAGACCCTCAGTCTGGAGGGATCCTAGGAATCCTGGTCCTTTGGTCTTTTGAAATCTACCGGCACCTTTCGGATCAAGTCAATGAAGGTGAACCAGGTACTGGCCAAAGGGTCCAGCACTTACTCACCTCCAGTGGGCAAATCAGAATACCATTGTCAAGTGTTTTTGGGTTCCTCCAAACCTGGCAGAGAAATCTCAGTTGCTGCCCTATTTCACAGACCCAGAGTAAAAAGACATTCCAATGATGACGTCCTCAGTGTAAGGCATATAGGCCTGCATTGGGGGGATTACAATGCTGTTGTATCCAAGGATGATTGCCACAAGACAGGATATAGGGGAGGATGATTTCCACCCAAGCAGGGAAAATCTACACTGGAACAATGGGAATGGACTGAATATGTCCCTCACCAGATACTCAGATTTCGGGGACCGGGAAACAGACAGTGTCCGGGTAGACTATGATAGAGCAGGACATCGCCAACAAAACACAAAATACATCATCATTTTGCACAGCACACACGTGGGGTCAAATGGAACTTGACACTTACTAGTCCACTCAAGGAACACAGATCTCAAAAATAGACAACATACAGCCTACATCCCTTGCCCAGATGTGATGAAGACAAATAGTCCACGTTTTGGGGACAGAAAAGCATTTTAGAAGCAGGGGCAGTAGGCAGTCACCCATGGACTATGATCTTGCTGTCAGCACAGTCAATCACAGCATAATTGTTATAGTAATAGCCAATTGAGTGCAGGTATACTGTTTTAATGTTGACAATGGTCGAACACATGGCACACCTTCCAAAGGGTATCATAGTTGTCAAATTCACTGGAAAAACACACAAGAAAAATGTACGAAGGTGAAGGGGCACAGGTTCCCAAAGACATGCTTTCATCCAACACAAGTTTGAGTTTTTTTCAACATGTTTTAATGTTTCAACATCCTATCATAATTAAAACAAACACAGATATATAGGGGATTTATCATAGCTTTCTTCATCAGTTGGTTTGTCATTCAAATTTTACTACCAGTTCTTATACGCTGTGATTGACAGCACTTTGTATGTTCACATGTGTACATCCCCTACAAAGAAGGGCACGGCAGTGCCAGGGCTGGTAGGCCGAAATCTTGCTTTGTCGAATTACTTTTAGTACATTCTTTAAATTTTGGGATTTTTTCAGGAATCCACATTTGTTTGAATTATATACAGGAATAATTATATATTTTCCTGAGATGTACATTAAGGGCCGAATTTAGAGTTTGGCAGATAAGTTACTCCTTCGCAAATGTGATTGATATTCCGTCCGCCATTTCACAAGTTCATTACAAGTGCATTATGTATATATTGCTCTTGTAATATGGCGCCAAGGATATCCATAACCCATCCGTCAAAATCAAAATCAAGTCCTAAAACTAAAAAGCATTGGCAAACCAGTAAGTCTGGTCTATGAGAGCTATTGTCTTTGGCATTGTTTTTTAGGGTTGTATGACAGAGGCATGCATGGTTGAACCAAGCACGCCTCTACCACGCAGCCTGAACCAAGAATGCATCTGAACAACGCATTCCTTTACCACGCATGCCTTTACCACACATGCTTTTACCACACAATTTTGTGGTAAAGGCATGTTTAATAAAGGGATGTGTGCAAAGTGCACGCCCCTTTCCCTCCACCCTGAGTCCTAAAATCCTTGACCCTAAAAAAGGACCCCACCCCTTTAACTATCCTGACTCCCCCTGCCCGAAAACCTGCCCCCTTGCCCTAAAAACTGCCCCTTACCCTAAAACTCTGCCCCCTACTAAATACCTACCCCAAACCACCCTTTGCCCAAGCCCTAAAAACTGCCTCCTGTCCTGTAAACTGCTCCTTCCGCCCACCCTGCCCTCAGCCCTAAAACTCAGCCCCTACCTTAAAACCTATCCCGAAACCAGCCCCCCGCCCTGAGCCCTAAAACCGGCCCCCTCACTTAAAACCTACCCACCTCCTGCCCCACGCCCTGATCCCAAAAACAGATCCTCTCCCCTAAAACCTTCCCCAGCAGTCCCACCCCAACTTACATTGTTGCGTCCCCTTCCTTCCCGCAGGTTCTCCTTTCCGGTTCCTCTCCCCGCCAGCCAGCAGTTAGAACGCCGACTGCCTTAAGCATGCATATGCAAGGATTAGCCATATGCGTGGTTAAGGCAAGCGGTGTTCAGCTTGCGATTAAACAAAACGCATGCTTGAAGCTGCATTGTAAAGTCAGTTTCCCATTTTGTAGCCATGCTATACAGAAGCGCAGATGTTTTACGGTGTGGCTAACACACATTTTAAAAAGCTCTTTGATACAGCAAGGGCAATGCACTTTTTTTTAAAAGTGCATTAGCGCTGAATGCCTTATGGTCCTTTTTTATGATTATTTTTAGGTTTAAATCTTTTTATTGAAAGACAGTGCAACAAGATACGTGGTTCACAATTACTATACAGGTCAATACCCATAGGGCCCAATAAGAAGATCAAAGGGCACAAAAAGGCCCTGGCGGTAGTAGCAAAGTCCGACCTGTCTGGAAAAAGGCAGCAATATGCAACATAATTTTTAATAACTACCCAAAAGGAACTCCCCCCTCCCTCAGACCCCATCCCCTGCCCCCCATGAACCCCTCCCCCGCCCCCACCCGGCCCCCGTCCAGTGCTCATGTCATCTCCCGGCTGACTATATACCCAAGCCGATGAAATCCTGCCAATAGCGAGTGTCTCAAGAGTCTGTGGCCACTGGCTCAGTGAGACGCAACAATTGAAGGTAACGGGGACGTGTGATTTCTGTGAATTCGGTAAGCAGCAGGGATCGAAATGGCTGCCAAAGTTCTTCAAATTGGTCTCTATCCCCTGCCAGGGTGAGGGACAATTTTTCCATACCCAGCACGTGCCACATCATGTGGAGCCAGCCTGTGGTGGAGGGAATCGTGGCGGTGCGCCAGTGTGAGAGGATGTTTTGCAGCGCCGAACCTAATGCAATGGCTATTTGGTGCCCCCTACGAGAACGCAATGGATACATCAGCGCATTGGGGAGTCCCAATAGAACATATGCGGGGAAGCGTGGTATGTCAGATTTGAAATGGGTGTCTACTTCATCGAGTATATGCGTCCAATATGATTGTAGGTGTGGGCATTCCCATAACAAGTGTACCAGGTTGCCAATTTGGCCGCAACCTCTCCAACAGTTCCTATATTTGGTGCGATCCATCTCGTGCAACCGGTCTGGGGTGTAATACGAGTATGTGGAGATTTTCGTGAAAGTCTCAGTGAGCCCCGTGTGATACGCAGAATGGCGTGCTCTGTAGGAGATCCCTCCCCACTCTTTGTGGGTGAGAGCCCTGCCTAGCTCCCTCTCCCAACGTTCCCGGCCCGGATTGTGGATGTGTGTAGGCGGTGTTTGGATCATCTTGTAGATGTCGGAGATAAGTTTGGCGTCGGAGGTGCACGTCAGTAGCCACCGCATGTATGGTGTGAAACGTCTCTCCGCGGTCTCCTGAAGCGCCCAGTGCCTCACCTGGAGGTATCGCATGCGGTTGGACTCGACGAAGCCATACTCCTGCTTGAAGAGAGGAAAGGGGAGCACCCCATCGGGGCCGTATACATGATATAGGAACCGGCAGCCCGCTGGGCGCCAATGCGCAAAAGCCCCTTCTCCATACCCAGGGTAAAGTCTGGGTTGTCCACCAGTGGCGTCAGCGGGGAGGGAAACGTGGTCAGTTCCTGAGTGCTGTTGGTAGCATCCCAGACCTCCAAAGGGACCCGAGTAACATGGGAAGCATAGAGGTTTGCAGGCCTGTGTATCTTCGGGAGGAATGGGATCTCCTGTAGTGGATGCCCCGCCACCGCCTGGTCTGAAAAAGCCATGCTGGCCTCCGGGGCCAGCATGGCAATTGCCTTCTTCAGTCTAGGCTTCCGGCCTTGCCAGATAAACTGGGCCAGGTCCGCCTGAGTTTATCAAATCCACCCAGCGGGGTGTCTTAGCGGCAGGGCACGGAAGAGGTAGAGGACTTGTGGCAGGATGGTCATTTTGACTGCAGCTATTCTCCCCAGCCAGGAGAGAGGAAGATGCTTCCAGCGGTTCAGTTCCTCTCGGATCCGCTTGCGGAGGGTAGCGTAGTTCGCCGTTGTCATGCCGGCGAGTGTAGGGGCGAGCTGAATCCTTAAATAGGGAACGGTATCAGTCACCCACTGAATGGGGAGGAGGCTCCACAAGAAAGCCCTGGTGGAAGCGGAGAGAGACAAGTCCAACGCAGTGGACTTATCCGTGTTAATTTTGAACCCAGCCACCGCCGCAAAGGCATCGAGCTCAGCAATGCAGGCCGGAAGAGCACAACGTGGTTGATCTATGGAGATCAATATGTCATCAGCGTAGAGACTGATGGTATGCGCATCGCTGCCGAACTTCATGCCGGTGGCGTTCTGGTTTTGCCTTATCCTTTGAGCGAGTGGTTCCATGTATAGGGCGAATAGGAGGGGAGACAGCGGGCACCCCTGCCTCGTCCCTCTCTCAATCGCAAAGCTGGTCGAGCTGTAGCCATTAACCCGCACTACTGTGGTGGGGGACCTATAACAATTAAAGATAAGGGTACAGAACTTCTCCCCGATCGCAACCTTGGCCAGAACCAGTTCTAGATAGGGCCAGTGTAAGCGGTCGAACGCTTTCTCGGCGTCGACTGCCAACATAATTCGTTCCCCCGGTAAGCGGGAGGCTTTTTCGATCAGATGGACCACCCATTTGGTGTTATCCACTGTCTGCCGTTCAGGGATAAAGCCCGCCTGATCTGGCTCAATACTGCCCGGGAGATAGGGGGCTAGACGTGCCGCCAAGATACCAGTATAAAGTTTGAGGTCGACGTTAAGGAGCGAGATAGGCCTGTAGGCCCCGCATTTAGTCCTATCCTTTCCAGGCTTCGGGATGACCGAAAGGGATGCACAGAGGAGATCAGGCGGGATGGCCCCGGGTTCGGCAAAAGTGTTAAAAAGGCAGATGAGGAGTGGGGCCAGAGTGGTGCAAACAGTTTTATAAAAAATGGCGGAAAAACAGTCCGGGCCTGGCGCTTTCCCTATCTTGAGCCGGGCAATAGAGGCAAACACCTCTTCAATGCGGATATCCCTCTCCAGATACTCTGTATGTACCGGGGCGAGGGAAGAGAGCGTGACCTAAGTAACGCGTCATGGGCAGCACGTTTGGGGGGCCGCCGGAGTATAGCTCCGCATTGAAATTGCGGAAGGTCTCCGCAATCAGCGCACCTTCTGATACTTTGGACCCATCCGGCCGAGATATTTCCTTGACATTCTGTTGTTGCCGCGCTATCCGCAACCGGTTGGCCTGCAAGCGGCGCATCTATCACCACCTGTATAATAGACGTGTTTGAGTCGCAGTGCAGCGTATTCAGAGTGGTCCATATCCAGAGCCGTTAGAAGTTGCCGCACCACCTTGAGTTGTTTCCAGATTCGGGGGGCCCCGGTCCGGAGGTGCATTTGTTCCAATTCATGCACACTTTGAGTAAGCTCGCCTCGCTTATCTTGTCTAGCCCGGTTTTCCGCGGAGGAAAGGGCAATAAATTCCCCACAGAGCACTGCCTTCAAGGCGGCCCACTGAGTCGCGAGGGTGGTGTCTGAGTTAGCATGTGGGTCAGGTAGTCTTTAATAGCGGTCTGAACATGTTTTACTACGTCTTTCCAATGTAGTAGAGTGTCGCGGAGTCGCCACACCCTGTGGGGGTGAGATGTAGGTGGCAGGGTCAGTGTTGCGATGACTGGAGCGTGATCCGATAGTGAAATGACCCCTATATCTGTGGATGTAGTAAGAGTGCACACCGGACCTGTGGCTAAGAAATAATCAAATCGTGCATACGTTTTGTGTGCGTTGGAATAGTAAGAGTACTCCTTCTCGTGTGGATGGCCTAAGCGCCACAGATCGTGAAGGTCGAGGTCTGTCAGTCTCTCTATGCAAGTGGAGGATAGTGTCCCTGCCTGGTGAGTGAGTTGGCCTGACCTGTCAAGGACTGCGTCGAAGACCATATTCATGTCACCTCCCAGTATGATATGCCTGTCTGGTGTGGCTGTGATATCTGTGAGGGCTGAGTGAAGGAACTGTTCTTGGCCCTCGTTAGGGCAGTACAAGGAGCCAATCGTGACCGTAAGGCCGCCTAGGGCAACGCGGTATGCCAGTAGTCTACCTCGCAATTCCGCGCTCTTATGAAGGACTTCCCCTATGAAATGGAGAGAAGAGAAGTACTGTCCCGGGAATTTGCGTGAGCGGAGTCTATGGCAATCTCGGGCCAATAGGTTTGTCTCCTGAAGCAGACAGATGTCAGCTTGCGCATTTTCCAAGTAGGAAAGGACCGCTCGTCTCTTGACTGGGTTATTAAGACCCCGCACATTTAGGGTCAGTATCTTAAGGGTGGTGGGGGTCATGGTGTGTAGTGCATTAGAGCATGGTTGCGTTGTCGGTCAGGTGACCTCTGGCAGGGGGGAGAAATGGAAGTCCCCAAGTGGCACCTGTCGGCCTGCGCGGAAATGAGTCCTTGAGTAGAGAGACAAAAAGAGAGCACTGGACTACCCACCCTCCCCACCCCTCCCCCCTCTCTGGACCCCCCTCCTCTTCCCCTCCCCAAGCCCCCAACTGCAACTCCCCCCCTTGCCCACCTCCCCCGCCACCACCCCGGCCCCCACCCCAACTTGCCCCGTCCCTCCCCCCCTCCTAACCCCAACTCAATGTCCCAGAAAAGCGGCATTGTCCCAGTCCTGTTCAGCCGCAGCACAGGGCTGTGGTAAAGTACTTACAGGAACGTGCAGCCACGTCGCTGCCCGCTGCCCCCCTGCCTCCCCCCGGCCACGTGCAATAGCAAAGCTGAAGTGCTCTCCCCCCTTCGAGATGTTCATTCTGCGGACGCCGTGTCTCTGACTACCTCCTGAATGGCATTAACCATCTCTCTTTTAATGGTCTGCGCGTCCGGCTTCAAGTTCGGTGGCGATGACCGTCACCGGGGGACTCACTGCCAACCATCTCCGAGGAGCTTCCGGGAAGCTTTAGACGGCGTGTTGTCTTACTTCTGGGCGATGCCTAATAATGCGCATGTCTCCTGAAGGGAGCGTAGCTGTTGTAGTGCGCCGTCCCATTTAAAGATGAGGCGGAATGGGTGTCCCCATGAGTAGGGAACTTCTTTGCTTCTCAAGAAGTCCTTGGCAACTTTGAAAGCCTTGCGCTTCTGAAGCGTGATTGCTGACAAGTCTTGAAAGAGTGCAACCGGGAGGTCGCGGAACCTCAGGGGTTGCTGCTTCCGGGTTTCTTTAAGGATACGTTCTTTGAGGGGAAAGTCGGGCAGAAAGGCTAAGATGTCTGAGGGGGGCTGGCGTTCGACGCGCCATTACCACTCTGTGCGCTCTGTCAATTTTGATTTCAAAGTCCTCCGATTCCCCAAGGATCTCTCGGAATAAGGCCTGCAAGTAGCCCACAACGTCCGACCCCTCTTCTTTTGATGGTACCCCCCAAACCCTTATGTTGTTCCGTCGCAATATGTTCTCCAAATCTTCTGCGTGGGCCTGAAGGTCTACTTGCTGCTCCTTCAAGCACAATACCTCCTGTTGCAGCTGCTCCACTTCTTCACTGCGAGCCTGGTCTGTTTCCTCGATGGCGGCCACCCACTCCCCCAAGCCGCCCACCTCCCTTCTGATCTCGCGGACTTCTCCGGCTACTTCTTGTTTTAAGGTGTGGAAGTCATCCCGAAGTGAATTAAAGAGGCTTTCAAGGAAGGATTTGGTTATGGGTACTTCGCCCTCTGTAGAGTCAGTGGTCTGCTTGGGAGCTCCCGGGGATGCCTGTCCCTTGTCTCCTTAAATCTGTCCCTTGCTTAACATCTCCGGATGGGTACGTTCCCCCTTCTTGCGTTGGTCCGCCATTGGGCACTATCCGTGAGGGCACAGATCGCGACGATCTTTTAATGCTGCTTTGTGCCCGGAGCGGATCCCTGATGACCCCCAAACCTTTGCCCTGTGCGTGGAGGCGCCGTAGCCGCCGCTGGTATCGACCACAGCTGACGCACCCCAGGGCAAGACCTCTTAGGTCGTTTGTTAATGGTGGTGGGGGGAGCGGAGGAGTCTAAGGTGCGCGGCAGCTGGAACTTTCCCCTTCCAAGCTCTCTATATCACTGGGTGCTGGCTGTAGGTAATATGAGGTATTCGCGGTGAGTTGTGGGACTGGACCACCGCTGCTTCGACCTCTCTGTCCGGGGAACGGGTGTCAGGCCCACCGCTATGGAAGAGACGTGTTTGTTTCCACTGGTGGGCCACCCCGCCACAGGGTAGGCAATGGGGTCTATCATTCCTGCTACCCCCGATGCGTGTCTCCCCGGGCCTGACTCTTGGCGGCGGTGTAGGGCCCACTACTCCTGTTGCTACATCCCCCTGCCGCTCCTCACCTCTCGTACTGAGTTCGGTCCGTGGGGCATGGGGGTCCTGCATGTCCGGGTGAGGCGGGCAGCCCCCAAAGCTCTCCCCGTCGTTGTGCTGCTGGGCAGGGGGGCCGTTGCACTGCTCCGTTGGTGCTCCGCCGGGGCCCCGTGAGTGTGGGTGGAGTCCGCCCGCCGGACCAGGCCGCATGGCAAGCACAGCCACTACTCGCACCAGGCCGCGACCTCGGCCCTGAGCTCGACGTGACCGGTGCTCAAGAGCGCCCCAGGTGGCGGCCCCACAGCGAGCCCCCCGTGGGCCTACCGCGGCACCTCCGGGCGGCCGGGCCCCCCGCTGCAGCCCCTAGAGCGGGCCCTCCTCTGGCGAAATCCGTGAGCTCTGCCCAAGTCGTCGTCTCTGGGGTGGGTAAGTTGCTGTGGGGGCATCACTCTGCCGGCTAGGCGCTGCTCACAAAGCCCCCGATGGTGCGTCGAGTGCACGCCGAGGAGTCTGCCTGATGGGGGCCGGCCTGTTCTCCCTCCGTGCTAGGCCGCGACCCCGGCCTCGATTTTGGTGCCGCCGGTGTCGGGGCGCCGCTCCACCGCTGGGCCTCGCTACACGCCCGTCCCCGGGTGTCGTTCCTCTGGGACAGCAGGGGGGCCACTGGGCACCACCGGAGTCGATGTAGGGGTCGGCGCCACTGCCAGAAATCCCCTCAGACCGTTCTCTAGGGCCTCCTGTACCTCGTCCCCAGTTGCCGATGGCGCCGCCGGAATGCTGTTTCTGCCACACAGACTGCCGCCACCGCCGCACCCCAGGCTGCCGGGGGTTCACCTCTATTTCCCCATCCCTGCTATACAGTCGCAGGGGGAGAAACGCTAGTTTTTACGGTCCGGGACGGGTCGTGTCGGAGGAGCACTCGGGATATGTGTCCGCTCACTCCGCATCTTGGCCACACCCCTCTTTGAGAATATTTTAAGACACACTTCACAGCAGCTCTACAGCTCTACAGCATGACTACAAATCATTGCCAAAGTTGGCAATGCCCCTGCTGTACAGCATAAACACAAGGCAATGGCAGAGCCAATAGTCTCAAAGGCAAGACATGTTGGCTTTGTCAATGCTTGTTAGGTCTTGGCACACCACTCATGTGATTCTGAGGAAATCAGGTCATCTCCACATGCGTAAAAAAGGAAAAACAAATATGAAATTTCTCAAAAAATCCTATGACATAAAGAAAGCAATTGCACCCATGTCCATGTCTTAGTGTAAGTAGATTTGGAAACAGATAACGTGTTGTCACAATACAAGCAGATAAATCTATTGTCAAAATAAACATACATTTATAGGAGAAAAGGGCATCTTCATGCAGTTCAACAAGGAGGACAGGAAAGAAGAAAAATAAATAAAAATAGCTCAATCACAGCCAGCAGAAGGACAGCAATCAAATTGAAGCAATCAGTACTCGGTCCATGCTCCAGCTGAAAGAAGAGGAAGTGAAGCCAGCATGTGCTGGCCAATTTGAAGGCAGAAAATACGAGTGACAATGAAGCCAACAAATGTTAAGCAATGGGCAGGCTGCAAGCCTATTGATGTATACAATATCTCTTGAAAGAGAGATCTCATGCTGTGCATGCGCTGTCGCAGGCGAGACATAAAAAGGCATTAACGATTATTTTAATTACACCTTCCTGCTAGGAAGCAACTGCACGGTTTTAAAACTGTATTCAATACTTTTTTTTATTTAACATTTTTATCGAAAGCCTAATGCCACTACGTTTAAGCAGCAGCATATTTTCTATTTTTATTTTATTAGTTTTGTGGCACAATCATGCAATATAAAAATAAAGTAAAAAATAACCATCGCACCGGAAAGATTGTTTTTCAAATGAAATAAGGGTCCATGGATGCACAGATGCAGCCTAAGGTGTCAAGGTTAAAGTGCATGCCACTGGAAATAGTGGAGATGTTCTGTGTACGCCATGTCTTGTCATTTCACAATGTGTACCATGCATGAAAAAACGAAGTTGCACCTTTCTAATTGCAAAACAACTCATTCAGATGTCAATTATAGGAATATAACAGCTCTCCAGGTGTTATAATATATAAATAGAGTTCTCTCGGCTGCATAATTGGCAACCCAAGGATATTCTCTACATTCCTGTCTGTGATTAAGATGAAGCAGTTACTTTTATGGGATCGAAAGCCATGCCATAAAATCACACACTTGACTCTGCTTTCAAGGTTGCCAGAGCAACTAGAAAGCTTAAAACAGAATAAAACGATGCTGCAGTGCTTTGAAATGGTCTGCATTCTGCAGAAAGCAATGATTCAGCGGAAGCAATAACAAGAAGACAGTGTGTTGTGTTTAAATTTTGCTTCTCCTTCCCGTTTCATCTATATCGTGTTCACATTTCTTGAGTTAGACCCCTATTGTTGTTTTGTATCACGAAACACAGCCGGTATATTATTATCCTAGAACACATTCGTGACCATATGCTAGCAATTCAAAAAATTCCAAAGTTTATATATCAGGTGCGAGAAAAATCCCTCTGGATATGTGTGTTTTGCTGTATAACTGCTTAAGTAAATGATAAAAATCCTAGTTGAATGAAAAACCACACATTAAATAAAGTTTCACATAGTGAAATAAACACATTTAAATGGCTTGTTTAAGGAGCCTAGCTAATATAGGTGTTGATCCCTAAATGAAAACATCAGGAGGAGTGTATGGATTTTTGTCGCTCCAGGCAAAATAACATTTTATTTCTGGAAGGCTCCACATCCGATTAAATGGCCATTTTTTTGCTTTTTATTGTAATGTCTAACAGGTAAGAGTGCTCGCAAGGGATTTGTTTAAACATATTTATTTATACATACGTTCATAAATCATTCAATGTGTCTTTAACTGACACTTCAACTTCATTGAAGATTCCTATAATATAGACTGGAGAGACGAAAAATTGTTAGGAGGAGGTGTATATATTCATAATCTTTTTGTATTCAAAGCAAACAAATCTTCATGTTTACAGTAACAGGGATTCACCTAAATAAATATCATAATACATTGACAATGGTCATTGCTTGGCTACATTCAGATTTCATATGGTAATGTATCCAAAATCCACTCCCTCTTTATACAAGTTAAGTCAATCAAGCAAGATATACTCAGCTCTAGGCAATATGTTTAACAGTAACTGAGAGGGAAGTTTTATTGTGCATCGATGTTTCGGTCTCGGCCGTTGTGTATCGGGTGAGACCATCTTTAGGATTTTGGGAACACCGCAGCACGCTTTGTCTTGAACTCCCCCCCCCCCCGAAAACTGCCTCCTTCCCTCTCTTCCACAGCTTCATTGGTTCCCGGTGCGCAAGCGGGTTAAGTTCAAAATCTGCTGCACCGTTTATAAGGCCTTGCATCACTATGGCCCCTCCTAATTTGCTGAGAAATGTAATCATTAAGGGCCAGATGTAGGTGGCTAAATACCGGCCGGTAACGCCGAAATTTGTTACATTTCTGCGTTACCAACCAGTATTTGGCTGAGTGCAATGTAGGTGACTTTAAACCTACATGCAAAAAAAGGAATTGCAAAATAGCAATTCCTTATTTTGCTCTTGTATTTAAGGAATCGGAAATACCGATTCCTTAAATGCAATGTACATAGCACTAAAAACAGTGCACTTCAGCCTTAAGGAATCACTATTTACAACCAACTTCAAGTTGGTGGTACGTAGCGATTTCCTTTCAAAAAGCACTTATTTGCTTTTTGAAATGTGCCATGTGGCACACATCCATGCCCTTAGGACATGTATGTGCACCACATGTGCACACATGCACCACTCAGGGGTGCAACAGGGTGTCCTTTGGACACCCTCGCACCCTGGAAATAGCTCCCGCTATTAGTGATTTGTTAATACCAAACCGCTAACTAGTGAATCTCTTCCCATTCATTCCTATGGGCCTCCTAGCCCATAGGAATGAATGGCTAGGTATTCCTTAATAACGAATCTCAATTACCGATTCGTTATTAAGGAATGTTAAGGAATCTCTAATATTTTAGCGATTCCTACCTACATTCCATTTAGCAAAATGGAAGATACCTACATCTGGCCCAAAGTCCCCTCCAGGACTCTTTGCTCAGGAACCAAATCTTTTCTCTTGGTCCCCTGGGTCAGGAAATCAAGGTTGGGTGGGAAAGCATTTTCCTACCTCATTCCTCTTTATTGGAACCAGCTCCCCATTCATCCGAGACAATGTTCTGATTATCTTCAATTCAGAAAGCTTCTTAAGACCGCTCTAGTCTAATATTGCCCGTCAGCCTTCCTGCAGCACAGTTCGAAGCGCAGAGATACTCCTTCATGGGTGATTCAGGCGCTATATAAAACCTATAAATAAATAAATAAGATGATAAAGTCTCCTTTTTGAGGCCGAATAAGCAATAGTTGACTGGGACTATGAATGCGTTGAGAATTGACCATACTGTATAGCTGGCAGGTAAATGGATGACAAACAGGCAGGTATCAGAAAGATTCCATTAAAAAAAATTGAATTTAATAAAAACTGGTAACATTAGATTTGGAAGTTTCCTCCCCCTCTCCTTTGCAGCTAGCAACACATTTTTGTAGAAGGGAAGGACCTTCATAAGTGGTAGTTTGTTTTTGTAGGTTACTTTGAATAAACAAGGTTGGAAAAGATTAAATCTGGCATTTAGCGAAGAGCTGGTCACATATCAATAGATTTGTTCTTCCTGCATGCTGTAGATTTGGCAAAGTCTTGCGCAAAGAACAGATTGGATCTGGACCATGAGATACGACCTTTAGCCTTGGCTGTTTTGATAACTTTGTGTAGATCCAAATACACTAAAAAATAAATGATTACTCCTCTAGGTTTCTGTGCAGATTATGCAGAGTGAGTGGAATGTTCAAGGCTGTGTGCCCTTTGTATATTCAACATTGGGGATGTAGGAAGGTCTAAGACTGTGGGAAGAAATGATTGGAAGAAAAATATGGGATCTGAGCTCTCCACTTCTTCAACCAGACCGTAAATGTGCAGAATATTTCTTCTGTTTCGATGCTCTATGTCTTCAGCATGCTTCTTTAAAGAAAAAACGTAAGATTCCTACATTTTTAGATTCTGCGCAGTATCTTCGAGATCTTCAACCCTCCATTCCATGTTATTAGCTCTGTCCTCCACGTTTAACATCCAGAGTTTTAAGTTGTTTATTGGTGTTCTCCATACAGGCAATTGCTCTCAGATTTCCTCGAGGAGAAGCTCCATTGAAATTGCAGTAGTAGACTTTATGGACAAACCTTTTTAATTCTTTTATTTGTTGAGATATTAGAAGTTGCAGGTAGTTTAGAGGACATTTTGGTAGTAGACATGGATTGAGAACACACCAAACTAGAGGAAGACCAGGGAGAATCTTGATAAGCACCAGTAGTATCTTTCATGTCTTTCAAAACAGAAAAGGGATTAAAGGTAGTAGCTTTGGTAAAATTCTTGGTGACTGGAGGTTTAATGGTAGTAAGTTTAAGGTACCTGGCCCTAACCAAAAATGCAAGACTCTCTAACAATATTATTAAGGAGAAGGTGAAGGATATAAATAAAGTGTTATTACAAATCTCCCATTATATTATAGGAGAGGCAGAAGTATCCTGATGCAGCAGAAAATGAGAGTAACACCTTGACAATCAAAAAACAAAATGTCGGGCATGACCTTCTCATCAGCGCGCCCGCTGACATTTCAGTAAATATAGTCATTAATATTGCAACTAAACTTCTTTGTGATTAACCTGCAGCATCAGTATGTATTCCCCAAGCGTTTCTCAAAGAGTCAGCAGCTATTCACTGCCTTCTTGGGTGGCTAACTTGGATTGAGGATGTCTCCAGAAGCCAGAGACTCGTCTCACAGTAACGGCCTGAGTCTGGGACTGATGTTTCTGTTGTCCACAGTTCACTCTTACAACTCCCTTTGGTTCTTTCAGAAGGAGCTAATCAAACCAGTCTGATCTTTCTATTAGTTATGTCCCAAGATCTGCCTTGTGAGACTGGGTCACATGATCCTAGTCACACTGCATGCACCCACTCCAAAAAATACAAGGTACAAATAATAAAAGGGCACAAAGCTCTGTTGTAATCCATATAAACGAAGTTCTACCACCCAATTGGAGGGATGGGGGGTGTTGTTGGATCTAGATGGTTGCACATGAAGAGTAGGAATAGCAAGTACAGTCTCAAAGCATTATTCATGGAACTGAAGAACAAAGTGAGTCCACAGTCTCAAACATGAAAGCCTATCAAATCTTACCAAGCCGTGAACAAAGCTCAATGGCAATCATAACCATTTGGGGTGAAGGCCTACAAATAAACCGGATCCACAACCTATAAACCATTGGACAACCCCTAATGCAGAAGTAATAGATTTTCAGACTACAGGTCAATAGTTGTAGTCTGAGGTCAAAGAAAGTCTGATATCATACAGCAGTTCTAGAAACTTTTTTCCACAGCCTTCTGCTTTAGAAGAGAACTGGGCCCCTCCACTTGTCAGGATCAATACTTTGAGAAGAAGTGGCAAAGGTGGAAAGTAGAAATCCTAAATATTGACTACCAAAATATCGAACTACCAAAATATTGGGACAAAACTATAGACTAACAAAATGGTGTGACCTCTATAATTAATTAACACAAATACTGAATCCAAAATAAATGTCCTGTAAAAAATCTAAAGTTTAAAAATAGTACTGCAAAAATAAAGATTACAAAAATATTGAGTTTTAGACTTAACACCAAAGTTAACAAAATTATCAAAAACTAAAATATTGTGTGGAAAATATGGATATGAATGTACACATATTAAATTTGTAATAACATGTTTTAAATGATTTTAAAAAATATGTTTCACATAATTAAAATGAATTGTACTATTAATTATTTTTTATAAATTCTTTATTTTAAACTGCGAAGTATCATGAATAATATAACTTCTGAGATTACAAAATATTTAATTTAAAAATAGATACATTGCAAAAAAGTTAAAATAATGTTTGTAATTTCTACTTACCTATAAATGAAAATAAAATGAAATATCTTCACAAATACTTTTAACATTTTTGAAACTATAAAATATATTTTTAGAAATGTATGACAAAGTAGAACTTTCTTAAATAAATAAGAAATTTTAATAACTTAACATGTACATATAAACCTAAACCTACAACAATAAACCTTACTTGCAGCAAATATGTGTATCATTCTTACTTCAGCCCAACTGACATTTGGGAAAATGCTTATATTCGGGGGGTTAAATTTACTATTCCAACTCCAGTCCAACTAAAATCTGGGAAAAGGCACCTATTTGGTAGGGAGAGGGTCAGATGTACTATTCTAACTAAAATCCAACTAATACTGGAGAAAGAGCCTATGTGTAGGGTGAGAAATGTAATATTCTCACTCCAGTCTAACTAACATGGAGGAAAGTGCATATATTCAAGCTCCAGTCCAACAGAAATGTGTCTACGGGCATATAATCTGACAAGGGTATAGTTACTACTTTAACTGTGCTACAACAAACGGGGAGATGCAGGATTGCGATGCGAGATCCTGTGTTGACAATGCGTAATGCAGTTGTGGTTCTGAGTAATTTGCAGGGCTGTCATACGAGTTCCTGACTCGAGAAGATGTAATGCAGCGACGGGTCCGAAGATCTGTGGAGTCCTCAATCGGGGATGTGTTGAACAGCAGCGGCGTTTCTGATGTGGAACCGGGGACTGATGCATTGCACTGTGTCAGTTCGGCTTGGACCACAACTGGGCTGGCAGAGCTCCTTCAGGCCCACTTCCAAGGGCCCAGGACTGGAGTGGCACCACTTGAGGAATAAGACTCATAGCAGGCACAGACCAGGTGCTGTGTTCTGTGGCTGACCAGAATCCCAAATGCAGCAGCTACTTTTTGCCAAGAATCGATGCAATACAAAGCAAAAACTTGATGTGTCCATTCTGTGTTTTTGGACAAATTCTGTTCCAGATAACATACCCACCCACACAGGTGGGGTACTGTCTGCTTTCTTTTGCGGAAGTGTGGGAACACTTAGTGTTGGGACTTTTTTCATTCTCTGCAGATTACAAATGAATTTTTTCCTCACAGAAACGTGAGGGAATTCTGTGACTTGTGACTTCACTCGAAGCTTAATATTTGCAGGGCATTCTAGGTAAGAATACGTAGTGAGATCCATGCAAGCCACACTATCTTGAAATCTCCAGGGTCTAGTTTTAAAAAATGACTGCTGTTGTTCGCTGTGTGCTGGCCGAGCCGAGGTCCTGATCACAGTAACTCATCCCAAGAGTCAATGTAAATCAAAGCTGTGCTTTTAGTCCATTCCTGTTCCTGGCAACAGACTGGTTTCATCAGGAGAAGTGAGAGAACACCAGGTGGTAGGGTGTTTGTCATTCTCCACAAATTCCAGACCTTTCTCTCAGAGAAATGTGAGGAAATTCGGTGAGTGCACTCAAACCTTGTTCTTTGCAGGGCCTTCTAAGTTGAGCAAAAGCAGTAGAATACCCCCATGCCACATCATCCCTAGGTCTCTAATTTTCAGAAATGTCTAGGGTGAATAGAGTTCCTTGGATGCCAGGCTACTTTGGGACTAAATATGGTGGATAGCCACTCCCACAATAGTCTATATTATCCACCAGCATTTCCTCCCTTCGGACGATCTGGATTTTCCTGTCAAATTCGATAAGCCCACTCACACATGTGGAGTTCCGTTTGTGGAAATGAGATGTTAGAGCATCTATCTTTTTCTGTTGAATTTCCCTTAACTATGGCTTCCAAAACAGTTTGAAAAACAACCTTAGAATCACCTGATACAATGGGCAATCCCAAACAAATAATCCTGATTCCTATACTCCGATTTTTGGGGCACATTTAAAAAATGTATTGCTTTCCATCATACCCATTTTTTATTCATTAAATGCTTCCATTACAAATAATTCATGATAAAAAAAATGAAAAATTATTATATGCCATAGCTGGGTTAATGGTTTTGGAGACTGCATGTTTTTGAATAACTGACAAAAACGATATATATATCTGCGACTGGAAGAGTTTGACAGATGTATTAGTATATTGTTGTTGTAGATCGGATTTCTGAACAAAAACTTACAGATGAAAACAATGTCACCTATTTCTCTTTCCTTCCTACTTATTTTCTCTCTTTCTTTAAATTCAGTTATTAGTTTGTTCGGGAAAACCATGAGCAAACTACACAAATAACCCCTTGCTGCATTCAAAATTGCATCTGGTTTCTCAAATGTACACTTTCTAGATTCATTCATGGATTTTGCACCTTTTGCCCCCAAAATATGCAATAGTTGGAAACTGCAAAAATAGGAAATATTAGCCATCTCTATTAAAATTCCAAAAATTTCAGTGTAAAGTGTTTTTTTCTACTGCACCTGTTTCTGAAAGATGGGAAGAGAGTGATCTAGAACAGCTATTTTGTTGATGCCATTTTTAGGGGAAAAACACTTTTTTGCACAGGATTGTTTTCAAATTTTTATTTTTTTAAAATTGCTACTTTTTGGTTATTTTCCTAGGTGCGTCTAGGGAAATTATTAAATCTAGATAACTTTGCAATCTCCAACATGTGGTGAAAAGGATGAAAATCTGGCCTGAGTATCTTTTGGGAAAAAAGTTAGAATGGTTTACACACAAACTGCCCCAAATATATATAAAAAAAGGACTAAGCACTGGGGGGGGAAAGCCGTCAGCACTTTAGGGGTCTTGCCTATACTTAAGTATAAGTGTTTATACATTTTTGAGGGGAAAAGATACCCACCCTTTTGTTGATGGTGGATGACACATTTTCGATTTCTCTCACACCGATGTGCTTACAGAATACTTTATATTTTTCTTATCATTAAAGTAGCTCTAATGAGTTCAATCAACCAATCAACAATCTGTATTTGGTTTCTTTCACAAATACCATAAAAGTGCACACGAGATACAGATAAAAAACATCATCAGATAAAACACGTACCAGTTGAACTGTGTATAAAAGACAAAATACAGAAAGCACAAATCTAACACCGGCAACACCAGATAGGTAAAATGACAACGTATCACATCATAAACAAATGGTGGACAAATCCCAAACATGGTTTACACAAGAGGCATCACTATGAACTACAAAATAATAAAGGACCTTCTTTATTATAGGTAGAGTGTGCAAAACATAATAATAAACAAGTACGTAGGCACCTCGACTGACTGGTTATTGCAACTACATTGGCAATACATAAAACCAAGAAAGCTCCCATAAAAGATTGCCAATAGCTGATGTGTTACAAACGCTAAAGATAATCACAACTAGATCTAAGGCTAACTGCAGATTTCAAAAAACGTACATAAAAACCTGTGCTACCTTTAAGCATTAATAAAATAATGTAAGCGGGCCGCAGGTGCCTAAATCCAGCCTTTTTCAAAATCGGAATGATAAAGGACTTCCTAGTCAGGTCATAAAAACTACAAACATCAAGAAGTGAAGCATGTCCTTTGGAGACTTACTGTTGCAGCCACAGGGCAACAACCGCTGGCACTTACTCTACCCCTAGGGTGGGTAAGAAGGAGATGGAAAAGGTCAAACCACAAACCCTAATAGATAAGGTTCAATCAGCTGCGTGGTTCTAAGCATGATCACTGGACTTCATAAACTCCCTATCTCCTCTAGCTACAGACTGCTGTCTAAAAACAGCTTCCTTGATCCAGGCCAAATACTTCTTGTCACTCGATTCTGAATTAGAATAAATGTCTGCTCTCCCCAGGCTAACAAACCAATCCTTAGTATATTTGAGCCATGGGATATGAGAGGTATGGTCAAGGGCCATGCAATCCTTTAAGATCAGTCGTTAAATGAAGTCCCCTCTAAGCCACATTTTTTACCATAATAAAAAGGGGCGAAAAGCCCAAAAATCAGTAAGATAGACCATACCTAGCTCCTCATGGACGATAAAGGTTTGGGCACCCTGATGAACAGCTAGGAGCCATCTCAAAAAAGTGTTTACCCAGATTTGAAGATCATCAAGGGTATTATGGCCCCTGATTTCACTACCATACAAAACTTTAGCGATACACTTAGCCCTATAGATCTGCAATATTGCCCCAATCAGTCTTTTACCTAATCTAGAGGCAAAATAAAAAATAGCTGCATTTTTCCAACTAAAGTTACTTTTCTTATGAGTTTTTAAAGGCCCCCAGTTCATCTTGGAATCCAGCAAACTCCCACATAGGAAAAGACACAGGTCCTAGGAACCGGGGTAGACCCAACCTTAAAAGTGTAGGGCTTACTCAAGCGAGATTCCACTTGCATCATGTAGGATTGAGAATGATTGACCATCAAGACCTTCTCCTCCATAAAGTGGACAGACGCATTAGCAACGTTTGCAGCCCCCTCTCAGTTCTAGCCAAAGGACAGGGAGGCAGCGCCATCCCACCTGAGGATAATCCACCTTAGACTCCAGTAATACCTTCTCTAAGTTGTTTATATATAGGTTAAACAAAAAAGGGGCCAAGATGTAGCCCTGACGGACCCCTCGCTGTATAGAGAACTTTTGAGTTGCCTTAAAGTCTTTGGTGTATCTGATCTCTGCCTTAGTGTCTCCATGGAGATCCTGTAAAAAAAGAACAATATACCTATCCACGCCGATAGATTACAGAGTCTGCCATAGTTTACTTCTATTAACAAGAGCGAATGCAGAGGTTAGGTCCATGAAGGCCAGGTAAATAGTAACAGGGCAGGCAACAGTTTACTTATTAAGCGTCATGAACAGGTTCAGACATTGGGCCACGGTCAATCAGCCAAGACGAAAATCATAGTGAACTTCTGACAAGATGTTATTGTTGTCCGCCCAGCTAGATAATCTGTCCAGTAAAATATGTCTGACTACTTTGACCACTGAATCCAACAGAGAGATTGGCCTATAACAGTGTGTACAGTCTGTAATCCCTTTTTTAAAAACAGGAATGATGTTGGAGGTGACCCGGAACTTGGGGAGCATACTCTAGCAGCTGCATTAATGATTGACGAAAGGGCAGGGGCCCACAGCCCCAGATTGGAGATGTCAAGGTCAGGAAGAGTCCCATCTGGTCCCGGGGCCTTGTTATGGGACAAACCTACTATGCCCCTTCTAACTTCCCCCTCTGAAACAGACAGGGCAGATTTCCCTGTTCCTGCTCCACTAGAGACATTCTGAGCAGGTGGACCCCGGAACGTGTCCTCAAAATGGCTAACCCATTCACCTCAGTGATATGGGCATCAAGGGCATTAATTAATTAGTTAACTATTAATGTAGTCAAATCTATATACATGGACATAAATTCATTTAAGTGCAGGTGGCAATATATTGAGTATCAAATATTGTACTGCAGAAGATATTGTATCCTGAATATCGCCTGCATAAATATTGTAAAGGTAAGTATACATAGGTAAGTGTACAGTTATTATTCTTAATTTCACATATATGTACTTTTACAATCTATTTAGCTTCAAGTTACATATAGGTGGAGTTACGAGCAGTTCATTTATACTTACCAATATATACTTATCTTCACAATAATTTGACATTCAGTATTCTGGCTACAATATTTGTGCAGCAAGTTGTATTTGTGCTCCCAGTTCTGACATACAATTAATTGGGAAGAGTAGTCCTTGCAAAAAAATGCTGACAAACATAATTTGGTATTAGAGTGTGAGCTAACACCATGGGCTTCATTCTAAGTTATTCAGATTATGAAGGGGAGATATACTGGGACGAGATTTACCAACTGTGGCCATTACACCCCCACCCCAATTCTGGGCATTTTGAGGTTTAGTTCACAGAATAGGAAAAACCCTTGCACACTTGAGATTACTGGTCTCTCTTCTGCATGGTTATCCCACATTGTGCTCCCATTTGCTAGAAACTTAGGTTTAGTACCTTACCTTTGACCACTTTACCTACACATATCTGCCCGTTCCCCAGTCTACAAATTGCTTTTACTAATGGTATGCAAAAATGAAATAGATTTTCTGATTTCCTGCCTCGTCTGTGCCAAAATGAGAAAAAGTGGTTTATTTAATTTTTCCGAAACTTGGGTATTTTAGAGCAGCAGTTACATTTCCTGTTTCACTCTAAAGGTACACTCTCTTTGTCATATCTGATGTAAATGTCGTATGTATTTGTGTTCGAACCAGTGCCAACACAGAGGCATGTCCCGATAAATCCAACATGGAGGCCGCTCCGCCCCGAATTGAACATTGTGCTCTAGCAGCGCAGATCGATCGAGCCTGCTCTGCAACGAATTCCCAGATACATAGAATTCAATGTCCAGAAATTCAATATGTGTCCTGCTAAAATTCATTGTGAATTCAGAAAATCTACTGCATGCAATGCTATTCTGCATGCCTCCAGCTCACATCCCCCACATCAAATTAACTCCATACCCTATGGAGAATTTCTAAGGGCAAGAAGGGAAGTCACTTCCAAGCTCATTCTTTGCCACGGTCACGGGCCCGGCTGGTCGGAATTATCACCAGCTAAGCGACCTCCTAGTTTTGATACAGCCACATATAGCCCTGAGGATTCGCAATAGCGATGAAACACGTGTCAGCTGGCTGTCTTACACAATAAAGGACTCCATCGGACTACTCCCCCACTGCAGATTCCTACGAATTTTCTGTCGCTTTGTTTCTTTGCACTTTGTTTCTTAAATTGTCACATATTATGTTATCTACTATTTGTGAGTGCATAGGGTACCCCCGTAGACTGCATTAAGGACTGTATAACCAAATCAATTGGCTGCAAAAGTATCTCCCAAGGATTATTGGAAGCTTGAAAAAACGTAGAGAGGTTCAAATAAACAACCTTTTTCAGAAAACATAAGGCTCAGGAGTCCTATATCCTACAGTGAGGGAGGGGTTTGGGGCATCTGGCATGGCCAAGCGATTACAGTGGTGTCAGAAGTGGGATATAGTGTCTAAACCAGACATGACACAACCCCTCACAATGGAATCCATGATTACCCAGCTAGCGAAAGGCCAACGCCATTTACAGCTGATCTTTGAACAACAAACAAAGATGACCCAGAAAGAGCACAAGGGTTTGCACTCAGCTCTGAAGGATCAAGCCTCTCTTATGGCAATCAATCAGCAGGTGCAGAACACAGCTATTCTGCGATTGACAGACATCAATTCAAGTATGAGGGTATACCCCAATGTACCAGGAACTGTTCTACAAAAGTTTCAGGATGGCGATGACCCGATTATTCTTTTGTGAACTTCGAGCGGGTTGCCTCCACCGCTGTCTGGCCTCAAGAAAGATGGGGTTAATATGTAGCCCCCTTGCTATCTGGCGAGTTGCAGGCCGCTTACAAAGTCTCTAACCCCGAGGGGACAACCTCCTACACTGACATCAAAAAGGCTATTCTGGAGCAGCTAAGTTGTGATCAGAAGTATAATCGTGGTCGTTTCCGAAGGGAAAAATGGGCAGCAGGGGATAGCCCTCGAGCCTTATACTACAGGATACGTGACCTAGGGAACTGATGTCTGCAACCCTCCTATATAGATGACCTCACTGAGAAAGTCCACCTGGAACAGTATTTGGCAGCCCTCCCCCTCAACACCAGGACATGGATCAGGCAACATCCCAATCTTACGGTCGCCATGCTGTCGATTTAGTTTGTATCTATCACAGATCCCTGAGTTCAAGGCCCATCCCCACCGTTTCACTGTAGGCATCCCGTACCCCTAAGCAAGACACCTTCCCTCCCAACAGAGAGTCCTGTCTCCAATAAAATACTTCCCTGGACCAACCCCGGGGACTGAACCAGTGCAGAGTCCCCAGTGTTTCCACTGCGCAGAGTGGGGGACTTGGCCCGACCCGGTCCTGTGGGTTACCCTCCCCAGGAACCCATGGAAGTGGTGTATGCCTGGGGACGAGTATTGGTCGCAGGAGAACCCCCTGAGAGATATAAGAAAATGATACACGTCAACGGGAAACCAGTTGTAGCCCTATTAGACACAGGGTGTCACCGCACGAGTATCAGCAAAGAACTCATTCAAAGTTCCCATATCCAAGGGGGAGACCATACAGGTCAAGTGTGAACACGGGGAGAAGAAAATTTACCCTCTTGCAGAAGTTTTACTTGAGCTAAATGGAGAACCCCAGTAAAGGAAGGTGCGAGTGGTGCCCTCTCTTCTTGAAACCATCCTGTTAGGAACTGATCTTCCTAGGTTCCACGAATACTTTTTATCTCTCACTCCGGAATTCCCCCACGGTGGGTTGTTTGGAAAACGCCCCATTCTCTGGGGAAGAGATAGGTGGGCACTCCCTTAAAAGAACAAAATCACTTAGGTAGAAAAGAGAACAACAGGCTTTATATTATAGGACCTGTCATAGCATACCTACTGATGTCCTTGCTTCTTCAGATGTGCCTCAAACACCAGTCTGGAGTTTTCGATCAGCACAGAGGGACGATGCTACACTGCAGCATGCCTGGGACCAAGCACAAGAGGACCATCCAGAAAAGGTAGGCCTGTTTTTCTGTATGAAAATGGCCTATTGTACAGGATAACACGCGACAACAGACACACTAAGGAACAATTATTGGTCCCAAAAGCATTCTGATTGCAGGTACTAAGTCTGGCCCACAGCCAAACAGGGGGCAGTCATTATGGAAAGGAACCTACACTGAAGTATTTGTTAAACGGGTTCTACTGGCCTGGAGTATACCAAGAAGTGGCTATATTTTGTGCTTCCTGCATCAGATGCCAACTGGTTAACTCACCCTCGCTTCCCCGTGCTCCACTACAACCACTCCCAATAATAGGCGTTCCCTTCCAGAGGGTAGGAATGGACCTCGTAGGTCCCCTGCTCCCCTCCACCCATGGACACCAATATATATTGGTGTTAGTGGGCTACGCTACCCGGTATCCAGAGGCGATACCCCTATCCAGCACAACCAGCACAGCCGTCGCACAGGCCATGGTCTCTTTCTTTTCCCGTGTGGGGTTCTCCCAAGAAATATTAACCGATCAAGGTACCCCATTTGTGTCTCGCTTAATGAAACAGATATGCGTCCTCCTAGGCATCAAACAGATATGCACGACAATATATAATCCCCAGACCGATGGCTTAGTCGAGAGGTACAACAAGACAATTAAGACAATGCTTAAAAAACTGTAGACAAGACAGAAAGAGATTAAGACCACCAACTACCCCTTGTGTTGTTCGCCATGTGAACAAAAATCTACTGGATTTTCACAGTTTGAACTACTGTTCGAGAGGAAACCCCATATACTCCTCGATATGGCAGCTGAGCAATTGATCTAGGAGGATAACGAGAGTAAACCTTTGCTACAATACAGCATGACCCTAAAATACACCCTAGCCACACTCTGGGAAGAGGTACACACAAATATGGATAAAGTCCAAGCCCAACAGAAGCGACAATCCGATCACAACACTAAACTACGAGAATTTAAAGTAGGAGACCATGTATTGATACTCCTACCCAGTACTGAAAAAAACTTCTAGCCACCTGGCAAGGTCTCTACCGGGTACTGGAATAAAATCACTCTGTTCACGTATCGCATATCCATCCCCCACAAAACCCAAACAGGCCAGGCCTATAATGTTAACTTTCTAAAACCCTGGGAAGGACCTCTGCCCATGTTTCTATGTAAGGATGTTCAAGTACACCATGTGTCTCTTGAGAAAACCCCTCGAGATTTCGCTGGCCCCCCAATATCCTACAAAGAGCAAGTCTATCCACTTAGGGGAACAGTTAACGGGGAACAGAAACACTGGAATACCGGGACTCACGACCCTCGTCGAGCACAACATTGTCACAGAGGGGGCACGTCTGATAAAGTTGAGACTATATCACATTCCAGCCGCGAGAAGACAGGCAGTAGACCAAGAGGTAAAAGCCATGCTGGAAGCAGACATTATTGATCCCTCCCATAGTGCCTGGTCCTCCCCAGTTGTCCTTGTACTCAAACCCGACGAAAGTATAAGATTTTGTATTGACTTCTGTCAACTAAACGGCATTTCTAACTTTGATGCGTACCCCATGCTTCAGGTCGATGAACTTATAGAGCGATTAGGGGATGCTAGGATAATGTCCATAATCGACCTCACAAAAGGGTATTGGTAAGTCCCCCTCTCTCCTGATTCACGGGAAAAGACAGCCTTTTCCACTCCCCATGGCCAGTTCCACTTCAAGCTCCTCCCCTTTGGCCTTCATGGCACCCCAGCCTCATTTCAGAGGTTGATGGATGTTCTTTTACGTACCCATCAGACATATGCCGTGGCTTACCTGGACGACATAGTCGTGCATAGTGCAGACTGGAAAACACATCTCTTTCACCTGGAGGAAGTCCTACGCACCCTTCAACAGGCAGGTCTTACTATTAATCCAAAGAAAACTACATTTGGTACGGACCACATTGAGTATCTAGGGTATGACATGTAGGAAGGAATCATCAGATCCCAGCTAAACAAACTTGTGGCCATCGCAAAAATCCCTCGTCCCGTCACCAGAAAGGACGTCCGCTCCTTCTTAGGCCTGGTAGGTTACTACTGGAGGTGTGGCGCCGCGGCCAGGGTGACTGACTCCGGAATCTGGGGCTCACAGTTCGATCCCCGGGGCCGGCGGCAGTTTAGCCCAGCACCATGCGACTCTGGGCAATAGCTCGCTTAATCTTCCCGACGGCCCCCAGCGACTAGAGACCCTAACGGGTGATGATTCGCGCTTTACAAATGTGGATCCCTCACTTTTTGGACATGGCTAGTCCCCTCACAGACCTCCTGGGTAAGGCTATGTCATGGAAACACATACAATGGTCCACTCCTCAGAAACAAATGTTTTTGCCAACTAAAGAAGTCCTTAAGTAATGCTCTAATTCTCGCATGCCTGGATTACCAAAAAACCTTTATTCTCCAAACCAATGCCTCTGATACGGGCCTCAGTGCAGTTTTATATCAACCTGATGACAAGTGGGATCTACGCCCCGTTCTCTTCCTTAGCAGAAAACTATTACCTAGAGAAACACAATATGCCACGATAGAGAAGGAATGTCTAGCCATTAAATGGGTAATGGAGGCCCTTTAATATTACCTCTTGGGATGACCATTCCTTTTGGTTACTCACCATGCCCCTCTCACCTGGCTTTCCCTTCATAAGGACTTTAATCCTAAAGAACTACACCTGGTTCTTGCCTTGCAGCCTTTTTCCTTTCGCACCTTACATCTTCCGGGGAAGCTGCAGACGAATGTGGCTTTCTATCCTGTAACCCTGTTACCAAATGGCCCAAACAGTGTTATCGATCCAGTACCGACATAGAGGCATGTCCCGATAAATCCCACATGGAGGCTGCACCGCCTTGGCCAGGAATTGAACACTGCGCTCTAGCCTGGAAGTCTCCTGCATCAACCTATGATCAGGTTGGCGGGCCGCAAAAGAGACGCCAAGCACACGATGACGAGAATAGAGGTCGACCGGAGAAGACACAAAAACACAAGAGGAGGAAGAAGAGACCAGCGTATTGCAAGAGGAGGTGGAGAAGCCGGGGCTGCCCAAGGGGACACAGCGAGAAGAGGAAAACCCCGCTGCAGAAGACCGCTCAGGGAGCAACGCACCAGAGTCCAGTGCTCCAATGACGGAATCGGAGGCTAGACTCCCCTCCCCACGGCCCCTAAGGGTCGTGGGTTCAGGCAAGTGCCTAGCACTCAATTCTTTCCTTTTAAGGGCTGGTGGGCGGGTTTACGGGCCACCTCACCCTGACTCACCATTATCCCCTGCACTTAGACACCTCATGGAGATAGGGAACTGGTGAAGAAAACACTATTCTTCAATGGATACTGTTAGGACAGCAGCCTGACCCTATTTTGTGTTTCTTTCCTTTTCCCTATCGAGGAGACAACCCCAAGGCAGAAGAGGAACCCAGAGACACGGCAAAGGACAAGGCTGACGACCGCTTTCTCTGCTATTTTTCTGCCTTTTATTTTTGTCTGTTTGTTTTGGGTTCAAGACAATCCTTGCACTCTCTGCTCGCAGTATAGCCTGCATTAAGGACTGTATAACCAAATCCATGAGCTGCAAAAGTATCTACCAAGGAGTATTGGGAGCTCAAAGGACTGGAGAGAGGTTCAAATAAATGACTTTATCCAGAAAACAGAAGGCTCAAGAGTCCTATATCCTACAGTAAGGGAGGGGTTTGGGGCATCTGGCGTGGCCAAGCGATTATAGTACTTTAGAAACTTGTTAAAGTTTAAAGTGTACTCTTTGTTAATGTTATTGATTTAAGTAGGTGTGTATGGAAAGGGTGATTGATTACACAGTGATACTTTTTTTTTACAAAGCAGAACATGTTTCAGCTTGCGATCCTTTTATGTTTGATAACATATCAGTCATAAGGATAGGTCCCAATATAAGCACCTTGAGTGTTACATAAGCAGCCTGTGATATGTTGGTCATATTTATTATATGCAGGGGATAGTTTATATTTATAGGATAGTTTTTTTTTATTAAGTCAATTTTATGGGTTTTTATCTCAAAATAAATGGTATTCAATAGTAATATTGTAAGGCATGACCTGTGTATCTCATTACAGTAGGATTCAATCTATTCTTCACACAGAACCAGCTATCAAAAGGGACAGTGTTGAAGTAAGTAAGTCATGATATGGCCCCATTAGACTCATGTTTTAAGTGGACGGTCCTATCATGGAACATAACTGTGATCTCTATATACCACAATAATACATTTGTAGTTTCTTTCCTTCACCAGCTCAAAGTTGCTTGTTTGCAAGAAACCTGGGCAACAGGAATAGTAGTGTTAAATGGATGTTTGCTTTTGAGCGACCTGCAAACCGATCACAGAGGGCTGATAATGTATTCTTCAAACCTTAAGTTGTATAATTCTATAATTCTGAAACGTTGTTTCTGACCTGAGTATATGCGTATCTTTTGTATATACAGACACTACCTCCACAATCACTTGTTTACTGTTCCTTCCTTTGACACTTTTCAACGCCTCACTGTCTTTGGGCTTAGTTTGCGCTGTACAAATAACATATACATCCACATTCTAAATTACTCCAATGCTACTCTGTGCGGATATAAGGGCTTATTTACAAACCCCATGCATCACCGGTGCATCAGTTTTTACACGGTAAAAAGTGACGTACGGGTGGCGCAAGGGGCTTGTAAATAAGCCCCATAGTCTACAAAAGTGCTGTTGGAAAACAGCTAATTATCATAAATTGTGATGAAATGGGGAGCGTTTTGGATATGAGGATGGAGTTTCAACAGCTTCAGGAGAGCTGGCTAATGACTTTGCTCTTTCTATATTTTCTGTGACTTAAACATTCAGGGGCTTATTTACAAGCCCCTTGTGCCGCCGGAGTGTCACTTTTAATTTGGGAAAAAGTGACGTATCAGTGGCGCAAGACTTAGGGGCATCTTTAAAAGCCCCTATCGCCTCCGGTGTGTCACTTTTAACATGGGAAAAAGTGACGTATCGGTAGTGCAAGGGGCTTGTAAATAAGCCCCTTAGGGACATCTTTAAATTCGCTGTGCGCCGCCGGTGTGTCATTTTTTAAAATGGGAAAAAATGACGTATCGGTAGGGCAAGGGGCTTGTAAATAAGCCCCTTAGGGACATCTTTAAATGCCCCTTGCGCCGCCAGTGTGTCACTTTTAACATGGGAAAAAGTGACGTATCGTTAGCGCAAGGGGCTTGTAAATAAGCCCCTCAAAACCTGACAGTCTTGCCCTTCTTTTTTGGCAAGGTATTTGTGAACATAAAACCCGGAAAAATAGTACTTTTGGTGATCTGGCAGACATGGAGACAAATAAGGTCTTGCAAGCAGCTGATCAGACACGGTTAAGAAAAATGAAATTGTAAATAATTTAAAAGCAGATAGCCTTCCTGACTGTATTGAAGCTTTACGCTGACTATAGTCTTGTTCCTTGTTAAGTGAAAACTTTACTGAGCTCAAAGTCCAGTGATATTCCAATGTGCCCTAGAGTTTGAAAGGAGTTTCTGTTTTAGCAACTTTGTCTTTTCATAAGTTAGATATTGTGACTATCACAGCTTTCTGGTTTCAAGAGGGTAAGTGCGCATGCGCTCTTTGGGTCAATTTGAGAGATCAGGGGGATGCCACTTCTTGAGGACGGTTATGTTCACCTTTGTGCTAGGTATGATCTTGGCTGGAAAACAAAGATTCCCTGCTCTTTTTATTACCAGATGTATAGCTACAGCGGTACTACAACCACTGATCAATCAAAAGCAGAGAAATCAGAAGGAACCAAGATGGCCTGCCTATCACTGCCTCATTCCAGTTCATACATTCCATCGTGAGATGTGTTCACATACTGAAAAGACACCCCACTGCCTATCTGAAGCAAACAAAATGTAAACTCCTCTCCCTCCAGGTGTGCCAATAAAGGGTCACCTCCACCCAGAAACAACCTGTTGTGTTGTCTCTTTGCGGAAATGTTCATCTTGTGCTTCTGGTCTTTGAATGGGGGTTCCTGATTACTGTATGAAGCCGGGTGGGCTTGTTCTGCTTACTCTGGATTATTTTTTTCCAAATGTATGCTTACTTCCTGGGCTTATGTCCCAATATCTGTTGGTTTTGTGCACGCCCACATTGGCCTGCCGGGATTGTTTGGGGTTCTGTGGAGCTGGTTCCTATGTTTGGTCTTCTCTTCGCTAGTTCCCTGCTGGGTAAAGGGTTGGGGCTGCAGTTCTGTGTTGTCAGCCTATGCTGATGGGTGTGGTCCTTCTGCCCCAGACCTCCAGGGCCGGACTGAGAACCAAAACCGGCCCTGGCAAAGTGCTCGGCCGCCTCCCCCCGCCCCCACGGGGGGTTGGGGGTACTACCGAGCTCTTTGCCAGGGCCGGTTTTTCGGCCGATTTTGTTACAGGGCCGATTTTGCAGCTATGCTGCAAAAACGGCCCTGTAACAAAAACGGCCCCCAGGGGCCCAAAACCGGCCCCTACCCGTGTGGCGCACCAGGGGATTGCCCAGTGCCCGCTACGGCCAGTCCGGGCCTGCAAACCTCCTGCATTCCAGGTCAGCAGGGCTGAGTGCTGGAGTGGGCCCTTCATTGAGTGTGCAGGCTGCTCACTATGCGCTCTGATTGGGTTGGAGCTTGTGGGGTGCTCCTTAGCTTTCTGTCTCACCTATGGTGCAAACCAGCCTTCCTGCTGAGCTTGTTAAGCCTTGTGTGGTGCTGGTTTGTGGTTTCGTCCTACTCCTTAATGTTACTATCAGTCTTGATTGTTAGAAAAGGATTCACTCGCACCCAGGCCTGCGACGGGGGCTTTCTCCAGTTAGTGGTCCCTGTTGGGCTTGGGGCAATGGGTGTGTGTTTTTGCTTAGTGGTGCTGGGGCTTTCCTACACTGGAGAACAGGTGAGGAATATATCCTCTACTCCATCCTTGTCTCATGTGTGTCTCATGTCTCAATCTGTGCCCCTGTCTCTATGCAGGGTTTGTCGGGGGAATTTGTAGTGCTGATTCTAATGTTTAGCCTGCTTTTCATTGTCTACCTGATGGGCTTTGGTGTAGCACTGAATTCACATTCCTTGAATGGCATGCATATTGGTCTTGGTCTTTGCTCTGTGCACCCACTGGGCTTGGAGCTTGTGAGATGTGTGCCCTAACTCTGTCATTCCTGGGCCCACCTGTCTCACTCACTCCACCTTTTTTTATGTTCATAGGGTTAGGGTTTGACATAGATCTGTCCCTTATGCCCTGACAGGCATGAATTTGGAATGTAACTTTGCCTCCTCACCTCCTTTTCTTTGATTTGTAGGTTGTTGGTGGGCTGATCCAGACACCATGCTCTGTGTTTGGCTTGTTTTGAGCTGCCTCTGGCTTTTTGAGGGCTTTGGCCTCTAGGCTGCTGCCTGCAAGTAGGGATCCTGACCCTATGTGTTGTCGCTCTTTCCAGTTTGATGGCCGCTCCTTACAGTTTGGCGCTTCTGGTAAATATCACTTAATTGGTAATCCTCTTAATCAATTTGCCGCAAATTGGTTCTTGTAGAAAGCCTTATCTGTATAACTATATTTAGTGTTGCAGTGGTGTGTGCATTAGCTCAGTCTGCACAGAGAAATTTCAGGTCATTACAGTTTCCTTTAATAGGCATGTGCGTTTTCAAGGATGAATCAAGAAAAGTTTTCATGGTACTTCGACTTTTTAAAAAACCGAAAGAGCAGTTCTAGATGTTGAATTTTTGCTATTAAAAATGTAAGGGGAATATTTACAACAAACTGTCAGAGCATGGAGCTGCGCCACATTTGGCAGTGCTGCGCTCCGACATTTACAAAACTCAGGGATGCGCCATATTTACTACAATACAGCGCACCCCTATGGTTTCCCTAGCGCTAAAATTAGTTGCCAAGCACCAGTGCAGGCACCCTTGCACCAGTGTGCAAGGCTGCCAGTGTTGCAGGGAATGATTGTTTATGTGCAGGAAGGTGCCCCTTCCTGCACATAAACAAAGCATAACGGCGATTTGTTACTTCTGTGTGTGCTGCAGAATGCAGCACACACAGGAAAAGCAAAAATTAGGAGAACTAAAAGCATTTCTCCTCGTTTCGTCATTCTAACGCCTGCTCTTGCATAGCGTTAGTTTTTTGCACCAGATTTACACCGCCTTGTAAATCTGTGGCAGCGCCAAAAAGCACTGTGTGTTGCAGTAGAACACCCACAGCAACAACCGTTGTAGCCCCTTTCACGCAGATACCCGCGTGGAAGGGTACCATATTTTCAAACCGGCGTTAAGCTACAAAAAGTGGCTTAACACAGCTTTCTAAATATGGAGCAGGGCATTGTGCCACAGGTACGTCAATAAAAGTGACGTTACAGTGTTGCAATGCCCTTGTAAATATGCCATGAAGTGTATCAATGTATTTATTTTTTAAATACGCTCTATCGCCAAGGACCTGGAGGCACGACATTACTATGTAAAACGAAGAGCTCAGTATTCTCATCTCAGAAGCCTCAAATGCCTGGCAGAAGTGCCCCGAGTTACTCATTTTCATCCACCAGCAATGCAATAAGAGAGTCTCTGGGATATACATTCAATCACCACACTGCTCTCAACCGTGCACAATTCAGCATCCCAAGTTCCAGTGCATCTTTTGTGGAGTGCATCATAAGGCTGTTATTATAAGGCACATGTTACAGAAGACCAAATTATAATTTACAGCTTTATTTTGTACCTTACTTGCTAATGTGTTCCACGTAGACACGAGAATATATTTATATTTTCACAACGATGTAACACATAACAAATCATGATTTCCCAGCATGGCCCGGCAGCTAACACAGCAGGCCCTACTGTGGGGAGGAGTAGAGGGTAGGAAAAATCAGACATGAGCATCATTGGAAACCTGGGATTGCTAAAGCACAACCATAAAAACAATTCGAATGTGAAAAGGAGTATTACAGCCTCGCTCCTGGTATATCCATCGCTTTTGTTACAACCCCTTTATTAAAAGCCCTGCAAATGTTTCCTGCAAAGCCACGAAAAATGCCTGCAATAGTCAGGGCTGATCGGGGATAAATCTCGGTTTGGGTTTTTAAAGGGCACTTTTATTGTTTTCTCTTTTATTTCAGGTTATGAACATTGTACTTTAGAGTTTGTCATATAATTGGAATGGTCAGCAAGAGAATAGACAACTCACTGCAAGTCAGTAAGGCTGGGTGTTTAATACTTTTTTATTAAACCCCATATTTGAAACTCATGCATCCCGGCTGTTCAACGGCGTAGCTAGAGCTTCTGGCGCCCGGGGCTATCCCCCAGTTTGCCGCCCATGGCAGGTAGCGGCAGGGAGGGGAGGATCTGGGGAAGAATTACGGCGAGCAGCAGGGGTGGATTGGCAGGGTTTAAGTTACGACGCCACTCTCTACTCCACTGCATAAGAAAGGGCGTGAAACTGCGGCGTAAGCATAGAGCAAACCTCGAAGGTCAAGTTTCAGTTGATGAAGGACCACCAGCACTAAAATGATAGCTAAACGCATAAGTAAATGTATCCCTTCCTTCTCTTTACACCACTCCGTACTTAACTGCTACTACAAGACCACAGCTGTAAAACCACCCGCTAGACATCAAGCACAACACCAAAACAACTCCGACATAGATCACACTCTACACCCACACTCCACCAAACAACATTATTTAGAAACATAAGCAAAGCTACAGCTATCTCCTTTTTGCTTCACTCCATGCATGTCATTTAAGAAACACCCCTCAGGTCCTTATGCATGAAACCAATGTCACATAGGCCACACTATACACATTCATTCTCGAGAAGGCCACTGAAGTTGCACCCCTAGATAGCAGTGCTTGAAGTGCAGGGCTCCCAGGCCTCCCTGATCCGTGAGTAGTTTCAATTTGGAAAGGAAAGTGCTACTCTACACCATTTATTATTTCAAAGTAGATCCCCTAGCATGGCATCCAGCATGTGGAAGAGGCTCTTGGATCTGGGAATTGGTAAGTTTGAGAAACAGTACCGTGATCTTGACAGGATCACCATTTTAGTCAGGTATGCAACAGACCTATTATGTCTGCTAGGGGTTTTCACCCTCAAAATGGTTTTAAAAAGGGAGTAAAATAGTGCATTTTAAAGCAACAAAAAACCCCATAGGTTCTATAAGGGTGATGATGAAATATTCCAGTACTTTCAGGGTCTGCCTCAGCCCACTCAGTCACCCTCCTGTCAGCTTCAGAGGAAGCTGGTGATCTAAAGCAGACACCGGTGGCCTGACATGCACACTGCAGTGTTTCTTTAAAAAATCATACTACCACCAACACTGATAATGGAAATATAGAGAAAATATGAGCAGTGGCCAGGGGCAAAATGTGCCGACTTATAGGTGGCAGGGATTGATATTAATTGCTTCTAACAATTGTTTCTCCAGAAAATTAAAGTAGTCTCTACTTTGAATTGAAGTGCTGATGCCTCCAAGCAAGCAAAGCAAGTGAGCTGTACCCGCAATAGAACAGCTTTCTTGTCTCTTCCATCCATGCATCTATCTATTCATTGTTTCACCCTTCCATCCCCCTACTGTCATCCACTATTTCACCTTTAGATTCTGTCATCCATTCATTCTTTCCTCCATCATTCAATATTTCCCCATTCTTTCCATCCATCCAATTTGCCATCCATCTGCCCATCCATGCAGTCTAAAAACCAACCATCCACTCTGCCACCCATCGATCCATTCACTCTACCATCCATTCTCTTTGCCATACATCCTCCACTCTGTTATCTTACCATCACCTCTGCAATTTATCGATCAACTGCCATTCTTTCATCAATTCATTAACTCTTCCATTCATCCTCTCGGCCATCCATCAGCCTACTCTGCCATCCATCCATCCTCCTATCATCTCTTCCATCCTTCCATCAATGCAATCTATCATTCACCCGCTCTGTCATCCACTCTGCCACTCATTCACCATTCATCCACTCTGCCACCCATCCATTCATCAACTCTTCTATCTATCCAACCACCCATCCACTCTGCCATTCATTCATCCATCAATCCATCCACTCTTCTATTCAACCACCCACTCATCCACTCTGCATGCATCAATCCCCTCTGCCATCCATCCATTCTGCCATCCATCTGCTCATCCATCCATCCATGTATCCACTCTGCCATTCATCCCGCCATTCATTCATCAATCTATCCACTCTGCTTTCCAATAATGCATTCAGTCACTTTGCCTTTAATCCATTCCTGCTGCCATGCATCCATCCATTTACTTTGCCATGCATCCAATCTGCCATCCACCCCAGGGCCAGGATACACATTAAGTTCCACACCGGGTCCTTACCTGGGCCCCAATAGACTGGGGGGAGGGGGTTCCCAGCACACCACTCTTGTGGAGTTCCTGTCGGATCCTGCATGGCCTTAGCAATATCTCTGGATCTTCGCTTAACAGATTCCCAACACAGCCCAGGAGCCAGCCTCGCCCCTGCAATCAAGCAACAGTGCCACAGACCATGCACGCACCTCCCGGAGGAGCTTACAGGGAAGCCTCCAGGCCTGTATCGCTTTTTTGCCGGCTTAACCCCCTGCCTCCGACACACGAATTGGCTTGTATGGCTGGAGCAGCGCAACCAATGCACACTCCTGCAGCCGACTGCCTTGCGCACCTCCTTCGGCCGGCAGGACCTCACCCCTTCACCCAGGGGTGCTGAATAATACCCCACCTAAGCCACAGGGTCCTCAGGCCCGGGCCACCATCCTGCCAGATAATTTGTGCGGCCTATCATCTCAGTCTGTCTCTCTCAGGATCTCAGCTACCGGTGCACTGCCAGGGGGACACCGCACCCCCTCTTACTGGGTCCGGGCAGACACCCGGGGCTTCGTTCAGACCTCACCTCTCGCAGATCCGTCCATCACCGGAGCTGGACAGGATTTCAGAAAAGCCCATACGTCATCTTTGCTCCTAACTAAAGTTTACCTGGGAATTCGGTGGTATTTCACTCTGGCCGATTCTAATCACTAGGGCCTTCTTACTGTAGGCGGCTTGGAGCAGTAGCACTGCCGAGACCCGAGAGCGCGTAGTGGTGGTGCGTGAGCGTGCGCATCACTGCTGCATTTAAACAGCACAGTGCGGGGGCTGGCCATAAATAATGATGCCCCGGGCCCTGTGTCACGCAGCTGCCGCCGGCCGCCGGCCACCTCCAAAATAGTGCCGCCTGGGGCGGACCGCCCCCCCCCCCCCCCCCCCCCCCGCCCCCTCCCCCCACCCCCCTAGCTACGCCGGTGCGGCTGTTGGTTCACCACCTGGCAGCGCTGAAATACACCCTGTTATATTAATCCAGAGACATTTGGATAAAATGTTTTCTGCCTCGTAGCCACATTGGCTGTCCGGATAACTTTCTGCAATGGTTCTGAATTTCAGTCACAGATCCAGTGGCGGCCCATGCAGGTAAGAGCGGTGAGGCGGGCGGGGTGAGGTGGAACTGACAAATGATGGAGTAGTGAAATAAATAAATAAATAAATAAAACCACGGAATGCGGATCCTGTGTTTAGCAGCTTGTCTGTGCTGTAAGCAGGGCTCTCTCTGAGATCCGGGCAAACTGCAATTTTTCAAGTGTGGCAATATAATAAATACTTTATGGGTTGTTCTCTCTCACCAGCCCTTTCTATCGGATTACCTTTAAAGAGAGTTAAACTGCTCTTATCTTTGTAAAGAAAGCTAGAAGGGGAATTCGGGGGGCAGCCGACCAGCGGGAGGTCTGCCCCCCTGGGTATTTTGGTGAAGTGGAGCAGTCGGACAACTGTTCGAGGGTTTGGGCCACTTTAGTTGCCCATGGGTGTATAGCCAGATATTCTGTGCTCCAGCCACCATTTTGTCAGGCAACATGATGGCTGGTAGCTGTAGTGGGTTTTCCCAGAGTTAGCGTTAGGATTGTCCTGGTTTAGCGGTTTAGTGTAGTGTCATTCCATCCACACAGTACTTGCTGCAATGGCGATGCTGTTGGTGAAAGTTGTAAAGCTTCTCACTGCGGCGGGGTGCCACGACTTACTGTGGCGGAGGCACCACATCCCAGCGTTCGCCCGGTTAGGAAGAAAGTGAGGTGGGGGTAGCGGCAGCAGAGTTTGCCAGTTAACCATCGTGCTGGACCCCTGTATTCCAAGCTCATGGCCAAGTTAGCAGACGCTCTCGCACGAGGGCAGCGACACAGGAAGGGAGTGGGCATGCGCGAAAGAGTTTGTGACCCCCTCGCACATTGTGAAGCTGGCAAGGGCGCATTAGGCCTCTCGGCAATGCGCGTCTTGGCAAACATGAGGGAAGATGGTCCTGAGGCCTCTAGTGAGTCAGAGGAGGCTTCGCGCTTGCTAAAAAGGGGCTGGCCGCTGCGAATGTCTACGCGGCCGAGCAGAAAGGAAGAGGGAAGCTGGGGAATGTAGGCAGGGGCCGGAAAAAGCCGCTAGTGAATCGAGAGATGCGGATGCAGTGGGAGGGGCATGGAGGGACAGTGAAACGGCTGATTTTGGTTTCCAGGAGCGGGATCTCATTGCCTCAGATAAAGCCATATATTTTAGAGAGATATATGAGGAGCTCATTGAGGAGGAGCAGCACCAAAAATGATATGAGCAAGAGCTGGGCTTTTCTTTGAATCAAGAGGCTAGGTGGAATTCAATAAACTGGAGTAGTTCCACACGGTTTGAGGGACTGCCATTAGGAGTTCAAGAGCAGTGGGCTGAAGGAGCTAGCAGTGGGTGCCCCACAACATCTGAAGATTTGCCAACAAGTGGTGCTCAGAAGCCGGTTGAGGCAAGTCAGGAGGTGGGGGACAGGCACAGAGCAAGGGTATCCTCAGCACTAGTGGCAGCCCGACTGATATGGAGTGAGGATGAGGGTGAGGGGCTAGAGTTTGAACCATCAGAATCCTTCAAACCCAGGGGAGGGAGCACATCCAGTGCCTTTTCTGTGAAACCCCCCAAGTCTACGGCAAAGGGGGCACCATGAAAGTTAGGAGCCAGCAGCAGGGAGAGGTAGCCAGGGAATATGTGACAAAAGGCCTTTTCATTCCAACGCCAGGGAGTTTGTTGGTTGGTAGCGCCATTGAGGGCATAGGGCTGGGGGTGCAGAGAAATAGTAATTACACCAGCACACCGGGCCTCTTTTCCTCTTTTTTGCAGGTGATGCTGGAGAGGGGGACTGACTAGGGACAGCTTTGTGCGGCTCATTGGCCCTGGGGAAAAGAGAAGGCACGGTCCGGGTGGCTAGCTGGACATCAGCGAGGAACATTGGCAACACTGCCCCAGAAGGTCTAGTGTAGCCTCAGCAGTGCACCATGCATAAGGTTTGGGAGCATCCTGCAGCACTGGGACACACAGAACAGTTCATCCTGAATCTGTGGAATGGTGGGAGGGCAAGGTACTACCCCCCAACGTAAGTTGGATTCGGATATCTTTGAGCAGTCGGGTAAATACTTGCAAAGCTGGACCGGCGATGAGGCCCATATCGAGAGTGGGGCATTATTGGAGAGCAGTCTACTTTCTATGGTGCTGAAAACTTAGAAGCAGGAGAGTTGAGGGATGACAAAGATGATCAAACAGCAGAGTATGTCTGGTGGCAAAAGTGGCGAGGGCCTCTTGTTAACAATATGCCGGAGAATGGAGTGGAACCTGGCGACAGGATAGAGTGGCGAAGCGGCAGGCCCCCCGAGCAGGGACCAACCTTGGCACCAGGTAAGATTTCGCAGGACAGTTCATACCCTACTGGCATGGAATCAGTGGGGGTGGAGGTGAAGGAATGTCAGGAGAAGAGGGAGGCCTGCCTCCAGAAAGGTCCATACATTAAAGACACCGGTGTGGACAATGATGAAGGCATAGCAGACACCATATCCTCAGCATTAAGGACAAAAGGGAACAAGCAGGAGGTAGGTGGTAACAACCACATGTAACACAGGTTGAGAGCAGCCCACTTCAGCCAGTGTGGGGAACAAGGATACAAGTTCGGGCACTGGGGGGGGTGGACACACAGGGGGTTGGGGCAAAAGAAAATGCAAAGACGGGCAAACTGAAGAGTAAAGAGATTCAATTAAAAAAGTTGCCTTACATGGGCACTTCTAGATCACTGGGGACACACCTCGTGATAGCAATGAAAGAGAGCATTTGGAAATGGTGGTATATTGAAATATTAAAGCTACTGCATAGGGAGTCTATTTATAAAGAGGGATCAAAAGAGGAGGAGCTGGCGCTTTCTAAGTAACCAAAAGTGCTGGCAACCATTGAGAATTGGACGGCAGCTTTCCTCATTTATCGGGGTGTATATTGCAAAAAGTACCCAGAGAGGCCCATTGCACTTTTTAAATACATGGATGTCATTATAAAGCCACAGTTAAACTCAGGGTGGTTTGCTTGGGTGCACTATGAGGAGGAAGTTTGGGCCCGCTTGGCGGTCTACCCAGAAGCACAATGGAGGGAGCTAGACACGGACTTATGGCAGCATACCATGGGTCTAGACAAGTTTGGCAAGACAGTTTTTACAGCGAGTGGGTTGCCAATGGTATACTGGCCCTTTCAATGCCACCCCACCCGGGGATGGATGGGGGTTTCCAGTAAAGGACAAGCTAACCACTTTGGAGCCTAATGGGACTACAACAAATGTAATTTGTAATGAGATAATTTTGTAAGTTCCGCCATGAATGTTCAAAATGTGCAGGCAGGCATCCCCCGGTCAATTGCTTCAGGGTGGGGCATTCTGTTCAGGGGGTATGGGCATCAGCAAGGGATAGCATGATGACAGCAACACTGGGCTACAGGTGGACAGCAGCATGTGCAGAGTAATAACTACAAGGCCATGAGAGGGGGGCAGGGACCTGAAGAAAAAGGCTTGTACACCTCCTATTAAACGTCATAGATTAGAGTTCTTGCTGTCACACTACGATCAAGCTGTTGATGCAGAGCTGCTATAGCATGTGTTCAAATGGGCTTTCCGACTGGGCTACAATGGCCAGAGACTGCGCCAATTGGTGGCTGATTTGAAGTCAGCTGCAGAGCACAGGCAAATTGTATGGGACAAATTAACAAAGGAGATTCAGGAAGTGAGGATGGCAGGTCCTTCACGAGTGGACTATGAGGATACACCCATACAGTATCTTTCCTCAGTGGTCTTTGTTCTTTCCTACCACTCCTTATTGGTTTCTATTCTCCCCATGAAAATTGATCTTATTTCCTATTGTTAAACTGCAAAATAATATGAGGTTGTAAAGTGGATAGATTATCACCCAATTCTTGTAATAATGCTCTTACATACTGAAACAACGGTATCTTTCTGTGGTGTTGAAGTCAATCCCTTATAATGTCCCTAGTGTACTTAGTGCCTGTTTCCCTCAGATACTATGCCACCTGGTTAATGTGTTAAGCTTAAAAGCATCTTCCATATAACCAATGTCAAGCTCTTTATGTGCTTTATAGGCAGGGGTCGTACCTGGGACAGACAAAAGCCTGTGAAAGAAGATATTTTCCTGTGTCTGTAACACATTACATTTTAGCCAACCCCAGACTGAGGAACCATATGGTGCAATCGGGAGGCATTTACTTTTATACAGTTTCATGATTTCTCTAAGGGGTTTGCTACCTATCATTTTAGCAAAACAATGCACCGCTCCATTGGCTCATACATTTTAGTTTAGCAGTTTTCAAGTGTGGTGTCCAATCTCCGTTCTGAGAAAACAATATGCCAAGGTAATTAAAAGTCTTTACTTCTTCTACCGCTATATGTATCAAGCTATTTAGCATTCGCAAAGGCCGAAATTCTGAGAATTTCGGCCTTTGCGAATGCTAAATAGACAAATGGAATGTATCAAACAAGTTTGATGCAAAATAAGGATTAGCAAAATTTGCTAATCCTTATTTTGCGATTGCACTTAAGGAATTGCAAATTTTGCGATTCCTTAAATGCAATGTATCAAACAAATATTATGGAAAAAATGCCATTAAGGATTGGCAAATTACCACCAACTTCTAGTTGGTGGTAATTTGCGAATTCTTATCAAAAAGCTTTTTTGAAAAAAACCAAAGGTGCCATATGACGCCCATACATGCCCTTAGGGCATGTATGTGCACCATATGCCCCCAAATTTCTTTTTCAGGGGTGCAGCAGGGTGTTCTTGAGACACCCCTGCACCCTTGGAAAAATCCCTAATTTGCGATCAGCAAATTGCTAATTGCAAATTGCACTTTCATTCCTATGGGCCTCCTGGCCCATGGAAATGAAGGGGTAATTTGCGAATGACAATTTGCTAATCTCAAATTAGGAATGCTAAGGAATCGCTATTGGAAAGCGATTTTGTACATACATACCGTTTTGCATTTCCTAAATAGCGATTCCTTAAAATTCGCTATTTAGGAAATGCAAAATGGTTTGTTGATACATATAGCGGCTAGTCTTTAATCCTGAACATAATGGTTCTTCCCTTTTTTAAATCTTTTGCACATACCACATTATAGGTTCTGGTTAGGCTTAGTTTTACCCTCCATGAAAGCTACAAAGTGGGTTATCAATTGCTGCCGACCATTTGCTGTCCTTGATAAGAGCTCTGCATCATCTGCGTATAATAAAATCGGGGTGGCGGGGGAACCCGCTGTAGGAGCGTTGGCATTGATACTTTGCAGAAAACCGTCCATCCCATTTATATATAGTGAGAACAAAAGCGGCTCAAGGACACAACTTTGGCTGATGCCATGCGTCAGTCTGAATTTCTGAATGCATTCCCCATTTTTTCCAAATCGTACGCAAATTGTTACGGTTGAATATAACTGGGAGAGATGAGAAATTATATATATATGGGAGCCCCCATACCAATTGACACCTGCCATAGTATTGCTTAACACACATTTCTGTGAGGAGTTGCCTTGCGTTTGTGCCACAACTCGACCCCCCAACCCTTCTCATGTTAATAACCCAGTTTTAGGCACAAACTATATGGCATATTTGTGTTTGAGGTATGCAAGATGTTCTGTCTAATAAGCTACGTTGAATGTTTGTTTGTGCCACATATTACAAAAAGGTTGTGCTGGAAGCCACACTATAGCCACATATATGACATACCTGTCATTTACTCTGTTGGATGCTGGGGTGTCATGGGGGAACAATGCAGACAATACATACTTTACATTGCTTAAATGACATGCCTTTCTTTCAGTTACAATGGACATTGAATGAAGATCATTGAATGTATTACCAGACTGTTCACATTGAGAAAAGGGGGGGATGGACAAGGTTTTTGGTACTGGCATCTGTTCGCAATCCATGGATGCAGTAGTGGTAGTGGTGCCATCTCCATGGTAAGCATCTTATGGTGTTCTAGTAATGTCAGAACAGTAGACCATAATTGCAGGCCCCACATTTGCAGGGAGAAAGCACACGTGGGACAAGTGGAAGCAGAGGTGCAAAGATATCAGACACATGAGTGAAAGGATTGAGATCAGGATGGGAGACGAGACACTCAATCAATCAATCAATCAATCACAAAATGTATATAGCGCGCTACTCACCCGGTAGGGTCTCAAGGCGCTGAGGGGTCCGTTACTGCTCGAAAAGCCAGGTCTTGAGTTGCTTCCTGAAGGAGAGATGGTCCTGGGTCAGCCAAAGGTGGATGGGGAGGGAGTTCCATGTCTTGGCTGCCAGGTAGGAGAAGGATCTTCTTCTGGCGGTGGCTCTGTGGATGCGTGGTACGGCGGCGAGGGCGAGGCTGGCCGATCGTAGCTGGCGGGTGGGCGTGTAGAAAGTCAGGCGGTTGTTGAGGTACTTGGGGCCCAGGTCGTGGAGAGCCTTGTGTGTGTGGGTGAGGAGCCTGAACGTGATCCTCTTGCTGACGGGGAGCCAGTGCAGGTTTCTCAGGTGGCCGGAGATGTGGCTGTGTCGGGGGATGTCCAGGACGTGTCGAGCGGAGGCGTTCTGGATGCGCTGGAGTCTTTTCTGTAGTTTGGCTGTGGTTCCGGCGTAGAGGGTGTTTCCGTAGTCCAGTCGGCTGGTGACGAGTGCCTGGGTGACCGTCTTCCTGGTTTCGGTGGGGATCCATCGGAAGATCTTGCGGAGCATGCGCAGGGTGTTGAAGCATGATGATGAGACGGCGTTGACTTGTCTGGTCATCGAGAGGGAGGAGTCCAGAATGAAGCCCAGGTTGCATGCGTGGTCCATTGGCTTGGGCGTGATACCCAGGGCAGGGGGCCACCAGGAGTCGTCCCAGACGGAGGGCGATGATCCCAGGATGAGGACTTCCGTCTTGTCTGAGTTCAGTTTCAGGCGCTGTTCTTCATCCACTCGGCGTCGTCTTTCATCCCTTCGTGTAGGCTGGTTCTGGCGGTGGCGGGGTCGTTGGTGAGGGAGAGGATCAGCTGGGTGTCGTCAGCGTAGGAGATGATGTTGAGGTTGTGTTTGCGTGCGATGGCTGCGAGAGGGCTCATGTAGACGTTGAAGAGGGTTGGGCTGAGTGATGATCCTTGTGGTAAGCCGCAGATGACTTTGGTGGCCTTGGATCTGAACAGGGGGAGGCGGACTCTCTGGGTTCTTCCGGCGATGAACGAGATGATCCATTCCAGTGCCTTCTCTTGGATTCCGTTGTTGCTGAGGCGCTGCACTAGGGTGCGGTGGCAGACAGTGTCGAACGCTGCAGAGAGGTCCAGGAGGATGAGGGCCGCTGTTTCCCCGTTGTCGAGCAGGGATCTGATGTCGTCTGTGGCTGCGATGAGGGCGGTCTCGGTGCTGTGGTTGGCTCAGAAACCGGACTGCGAGGGGTCGAGGGATCCATTCGTCTCGAGGAAGGCAGCAAGCTGTCTGTTGACGGTCTTCTCGATGACTTTGGCAGGAAAAGGGAGGAGCGAGATGGGGCGGAAGTTCTTGAGGTCGGTGGGGTCCGCTGTTGGTTTCTTCAGGAGGGCGCTGAGCTCGGCGTGCCTCCAGCTTTCCGGGAAGGTGGCGGTGTTGAAGGAGGCGACACTTGTGCCAGCTAGGCTAGAAGAAGGCCCCTGGAGACCAAAACAGAAGTGGATGGGGCATAGATGAACAGAGACAGGAGATAAAGCGTGGAACAGTGGTGGGAGAGATGGCATGGCTCGAGCCAGTTACATCCACATAAGGACCATAGACAAAAATCTGAACAGAAGCAGATAGGACAGGGAGAATACTAGCACCTGCAATAAATAATGGAAATTGGAATGAGGAAGATATCCAGCAGTGTTTAAGTGTGAAAACTGGCCATAGGATGCCATGAAACAGGTATAAAACGTTAGTGCTCCCCATCCTGCTGGGCCAGGGGAGGGAGAGGTAGAGATGGGGGACTTGAAGTGGACGAGCCATGATTGAATACAAGAGGACTGGGGGATTTTTAACAGAGGAGAGGCCAAGGGGCAAAATCCTGAAGGGATCTTACAGAAACACAGCAAGATATTAAAGTATCCTAAAGGGGGCCTTTGGATAACAAAGAGGATACAGGGAGTTAACAAAGTTAAAGGAAAGTCTGCAGCATAACAATGAAAGTGATAGGAAGGCTAACAGGTCCTCAAAGGAGACGCCGAGGAACACAAAGGGAAAGGAGTGCCTTTTCACTGCAGAGTGGTGCCATCAGACATATTAACCAAACTGGACTGGCTCATGTCTGCTGAGACCTGGACCCACAGACAGCAACAGTCTCTGCTAGGATCAAGGAACTTAGAGGCGGTGTTATACTTTCCCCAACATCAATATGACCATCAACTCTCATCAGAGAGAAGCAGCACCAAAGCACCATTTGTTAATTATTGGAAAGGTATATCTGATTTACAATGAGTAGAACTATTTTTAATATACTTTGCCCCTTTCTGTGCATGATATTATTTGCTATTTCTGCACAGTTTTCTGACAGCCAGGTTTCTGACTCAGGTCATCCACTAAAACACACATCATTCAGCAAACATTTACAAATGTAATAGGTGTTGCTTTGGCCAGCCTTCTCTCTAAGTCCCAGTCCCGGTCAAAGACTTGTGTCTTACATTTTGACGGTTGGCTAAGGTTGTTTACTTGCAATGATTCATCTCTTCTCTGAGCCTGCTTAAACTTCAATGTATTGAAAATTGTTTACAATCATGTAATGACACCATCATATAGTGGCTATCAAAAATGCGCCAGGAATTACCATCATTAAGCCAAGGATAGCATTATGCATAGCCACAATATTGCCACCGTAATGCAGGTACCAGCATTATAGTAGATGTTAATGCCAATAGTAAGTCGAGAGTTACCACGATTGTATCATATGCAAAAAACTCAGCAAGAGAACCTTGCTTCTCACAATCCAAACTCACAAAACAAAAACATGATGCAGAAAGAATACAAAATTCAACCACAGCAGCATGGCCCGACAGAGGACACCATAAAAAACAATAATAATAATACATTCGACATTATCCTTAAAGCAATCAGCACCACACAAGATATACTTGAAAACAAAATAGATGGAGTAGCATTTGATTTAAATTTTCTATGGGAAGACCATTAAAAGCTATCAGAGTGACCCACACTGAATCCTTATTGTAGACACTTCAACCACAAACTACCCAGTTCCAAAGCCAGATCCAGGACTCAAGTGGCAATGCAGGGTTTAATACCCTCCTTTTCGGTGGAGAAGGCACACTGCATCCCAGTGCGCCGTCCCCCAACAGGTGCACTCCTAAGGCTCATAAGGGTGAAGATACTTCCCTTCAAAGACCAGGACATCATCGTAAAACCGGTTAAGAAGGGCGGATATTTTGAAGTAGACGATCGAAAAGTTATGTTGTTTCCTAACTACACCCTTATTGCCAAGTATCACAGGGCCTCATTCACAGGAGTGAAATGGAAGTTAAGGATTGGCCTCAGCAGTATTGGACATGGTAGGACAGTGGAATCCATTGAAGCAGGAAGAGGCCCCTAAAAAATAGTAACCGCAGAGGATGAGGAGACCTAAAAGACAGAGATTGGCCAACAACCGTCTAACAAGATGTTCTCAACCCAGCAGCAAGCTTGGAAAGCAAAACTGGCAGTTGCAGCCACCTTCAGGCCAGCATCTGTATATTTGTGGATGTACGTGCAACACAACCGATACACCTAATCCTCTCTAAAGTCTAAGGCTGAGGAATTAAGTGAATGGCCGAGGACTACATTTAAGTGGCCATAAATGCACATTTTTTTAAAATACTATTTATTAATGGTTGCTCAACATACAGCCAAAGTAGCATGCAAGGCAATTGGACAGTGCATTGATCAGGTACAGGAAATCCCATCATTGTCTCCCTCCCTCCAACAGCTTCTGAAAACAGAACTGAGTGGTCCCTTTCCTGTGTGTACCCGGTGCCCCCTCAAAAGCTTTAAAATGATATTTGGCTAGTCAGTCCCCCCTTAAATGTAGTAGAGTGGCAAGCACCTACATTTATTCCAATTGACTAGGATGCAGGATCAGCACTTCCGCTCCTACATGAAGCCCACCAATTTCAGGGACAAGGCCCATTGCAACTGGTGTAAAAAAAAGTGCTACAGGACTCTACTTGCCTTCCACAATGCTAGCTCCACTTCCTGTGGGGCGTCTGATGTGCCTGCCCTGCACTGTGAAAGGAAAGGAGAAGTCTGGTAAACAGAGTGCTTCAAAACTGGTTTGGACTGGGCACAGGCCCCTCTCACCTCAGAGAACAAAGGATTTTGGGGTATAAATATTGGGACCCTGATCCCATGAAATTAGATCACTTTTGGACTACAAGTAGAAACCTTTACTGAGGAGAGGAACCTGGAGAAACTGAGGAGAGACTATTCCCAAGCTGAAGTGCTGCTTGGGAGATTGGCCTGCAGTGGTTGCCTTACTGCCAAAGGAAGGAGAAAGGAACTTTGTGTACTTTGCTTTCAACTTGTGAAGGATCTCCAAGGGCTTGGAAAAGAGCTTGCCTCCTGCTGAAGTCTCAGGGACAACAGACTTCACCCCCCCAGCTCCCCAGAGTTCTTTTGGAAGTGCCTGCTGCTCTTTTGGGCCTTCTGAGGAACTGCGTGTCGCAAGGAGCTGGAAGCGCGACTCAACAAGAAGAAGCGTGTCGCTGTCAGTGTGCCTGCCGTCAAAACTCCGAAGAAGGGTATCGCCACTGGAACTGTCGCACTGCACTGCATTGGAGAGAAGCGTGCCGCAACGAACAGGAAGCGTGTCGCCATCGCTGCTGCTGCCGTCTCAACTCCGAAGGAGGGTGTCGCCGCTGTAGTTGTCGCATTGCACCATATCAGGAGAAGAATCTCGCAACGAGGTCGGAGCGTGTCGCCGTCGCTGGGCCTGCCCTCGTAACTCCGAAGGAGGGTGTCGCCGCTGGAACTGTCGCACTGCACCACATCGATCAAGAGCACCTCGCATCCCCGAGAAGCGCACCTCCGTCGGAGCTGCTGCCGTCGCATCTTGGATGTCGCCGCTGTAGTTGTCGCATTGTGCGGAAGCTTCACGCATCGTGGGAAAAGGGTGTCGCCGCTGGAGCGGCTGCCGTCGCATCGCGGTACAAGGGTGTCGCCGCTGCAGTCCACGCATCGAACCGAGAACTTCTCGCATCCCCGAGAAGTGCGCCGCATCTGGAAGATCTTCATGTCTTTATTTCTTTGTATCTGAACTTCGCCTCATTTCCCATCGCTGCGACAATGCTTGTCGTGGAAGCTCAACGCAATCTAAGGTACATTGACGCAAAGTGTCGCATCTAAGAACTGAACTGAACTGAGCTTAAATCTTCCATCTTAAAGTAATCATAGTGTGTGTTTTTGTCGTTTATGGTCTTGTGGTAACTCTATATACATTCTACTTATTTTTTTATATAAAACCTGTGTGGTGTCCATTTGTAGTATTGTCACTGGGTTACTGTATGTGGTCACAACTGCTTAACTTACAATGCCACTGAAGTAAAGCCCTTCTGCTCATGCCAAGCTACCAAGGGGGTGAGCAGGGGTTATTTTGGGAGTGTAATCCCCTTATCTTGACTAGAGGAGAGGGTCCCTATTTGTCACAAGTACCTACCTGTGCCAACTAGAGACCCCCAAATCTAACAGTGATTGATAGATTCATACTATAACAGGGTCCGTCCACATTGTTTTTGTAATCCTAGTCACACACACCAACAACAAAAAAAATACTGATGTAGGTTTTGTTCTTGGTTTGGAATACATTTCAGATCCTTTTGGAATTCACAAAGGTTTCCAATGGCATGCTTGGGAAGGTACGGTTTTCAAGGAGTACACCAGAAAAGCAATTGTAAATACCCTTTATCCATTTACAGTAATCCAGAGGAAATACAGTATGCTTTTATTCACGGGAGTGCAGGGGAAGACTTCAAAATACGCTTTTCCTTTTCTGAATATGTGGTGATCCGGCATCTAATTTTGCCATTGCCAGAGTTATGCACTTCAATCTGATTATTAAGAAATGAAAATCAGAAAAATGAAATATTTGACACTTTTCATTAAACATGTTTTATGTAATTACAATGAGTAATGCAAAGAGGCACTAAGCAGCGCAAAAACTTATTTGCACTGAGAAAAAGGGTACCTTTCCAGCTCCAAATTCTGTTTGCGATGGAGCCTAAATACCCTTTCAAGGTTATGCACTGCTTTGCGCTGATGCAATTCCTTGGTAAATTTAGGCTCTACTGTTCATACTATTGGCTCCTGGGCATTGCTCCCTACGGTTGGGACCAGGTGGCTCTCTTATGTCTGGCTTTTCAGCTTGCATACTGGGTAACAGCTGTACTGTAAATAAAGCTGGGCGCCTGGGAATTTGCAGATGAGTTGTGCAACATGTGAAAGTCTATAAAGCCTGGTAGATGATTTGATCTTCATTTTTGGGACCGGTGACGCCAAGCTTCCCTCCTCCTTACCGCCAACATGTCTGTTTGGGTAAATCCCGCTTTTCGTCCTGTGGTTCTGGACATCTAGGGAAAGCCCAAATATTGTGAGTGTTGGGTGATTGCAAATGAACAAAACCCTTTTCTAGAGACCAATATTCAGTGGTGCTTTTCAGAGTAGCTCTTTGGTGATGCATGGGGCATATGTTTGGACCCGTGTTTGGTGCTAATCCTGCTGTAATTGAACATGCACCCCTTTAAGGAACACAACATGATGATGCAGTAACAGTCCACAAACCTGCTACCTCTCAATCACTTGTTGACTGTATTCACGCCTTTGACCCTTTACACCACTCCACTGCCTCTTGGCTAGGTCTGTGCTATACAAATGCCACCTAATTACAACCATGCAGCTTCTTCTTTTTTTGCCCTTGTGGTTGTGTGATGTTGGTACGCCCTGTGTACCACTTTGACTTAAGTACGTCATAGAGTTAATAGGGAAATGTGTGACATTACTTCACTCACAGTTGAGGGCTGTCAACTGGGGATGGCACTTGTCTTGCTCTGTGGAATGTTTTATTTATTATGTAATTGTTACACTTTAAAGGGCTGCATATCTTGGGCAGCAATAAAAGTTATTGCATAATGTCAGCCTCCGTTGTCTTTAATGAAATGAAGATTCTCTCTGCATGCTAATTGGAGAATCGTCATTTTTACTTCACTCCGCGGGACACCATTTCTTGTTTTGTGTATACTGTCTTGTGCCAGCCATGTTTTCCAGAGGTTAGATAGAGGCTAGGAACGTAGTACTCGGTTCTCTCTCAGTTTACTTACTGTGGGAGAAATCTGTATCCACACAAGATTTTGGGGCAGACATTAGTGGGACTTTAAATCCGATAATGTATCAGAGACACAGCTTCATTTTGTAAAGGAAATATTGGTACACTTGAGAGTTTTTCCACATTGTGGGAATGAGTCAAAGGTCTCCCAAGAGAGATATGAATAGCCAAGGAAGCCAGGATGTTGACAACACTGATCAGCAGGAAAAAATCACACAACACTGTTATGACGCTACTCGGATGAGATCCTCTTCGCTCATCAGTTTTACAACAGATGTTAATTACAAAGGTAAACGGTCAAATCAAATTACATTATCAGAAATTACGAAAGAGTTGCAAATCCCTTGCCTTGCTAGTGGGTCGATTAATTAAACATATGACGGACCCTGACAATAGCTAGGGAACAACCCACCAGGGGAAGAAATATACTTAACTTGAAAAGGGTGTCCCCATAGGATATCAAAAAAGGACAAGAAGTTCCAAAATATGGGAAATAACGCCCACAGACTTGCTCACTAGAATTTCAAAATTGATTTTTCATTTTATTTTTCTTTATGACATTCTTTTTTGTATACAAAAAGGGACAGATAAGATAAGACAAGATAGAATAAATATAAAAAACAATTCATTTGCATATATCCATAAAAATATCACAGTAGGCTATTCTTGTTGAAATGCTTCTTAGTATTTCTGTAAAGATGGCTCTTACTCCAAGAACATTAACAAGTTCTTTATTGGCAACTCTGCTAAACACAGCAAGGACGATCACAACATGTCGCCGTTCCCTCATCAACTGTCCCCCCCTGGAACCCCACGCATGCACTCCTATTCTAAGAACACTCAAACATTCTAGCTAAGAATACTACAACACGACACATCTTCCCCCTTAACAAAAACAAATGAGCAAAGGAAACTATATACAACATAATGGTCTAGAGGAAAGGAAAAAACTATATACAACAAAAGAAAATAACCAAACTAAATTAACATACCGTTCTTAAGTCTTTGAGGAGTATTCTTCCAAATCTTCCCAGTCCTATAGAACTATCATCTTCAGTTCTTACTTCATCTTCCACTTCTTCTCCCCCAACACCCTCCTCTTCCGTTTTTTTACATTTCTACATTTAGCTATTCGACTCACATGCCACACCAGACACTCCACAACTCCACATGGCTTGGAAAAACACACTTCCTCCTTTTGCCACTTTCCCCACTTCTTAGCTTTTACCCAGCCACCTACTTCAAGTTCTTCCACCCTTGTCACACTCTTAATGACAAAGTTCTTTTGGTACACCTGTTGTCCTTTAACAATATTTCCCTTAACTCTTCCCGGTGATGTACTATCCATCCATCCTATGTCAACTCTCGTGAACGCTTCCCTAGCACTCATCGTTACAAATGGACAAAGCCTATCCTTTCCATTCCTGCTCCGGAGTGGAACAACAAAATCAAAGGCAACCAAATTCCAAACCATCCCAGAACAATTTTTAGGTGACAAAGATGGTTCCAACTTTGTTAAACTTTTATTCGAATCAGCACACTCCTTGCATTCCCTCACTACTCTTTCCCACTCAATATCAACACCTGCCCACCAAAATGAACTTTCCACTCTTCTTTGTCTTAACAATTCCGAAAGATCCCTCATGACATAAGTCTACTTTTCTTTCCCTCAAAGCACTAGGTGGTATAACTTTTTCACCTCTGTAAACAAATCCTGATTCTACACACAACTCACCTCTCACTTCCCAAAAGCTCTTTTCTTCTTCTGCACTCGGTTTCCCTTCACTCCAAACTTCAAAAATCTTCTCTTTTATTTTTCCCATCAGCCCATCTTTACCATAATGTAGAAGCCACTCAATTGACTTCTCAAACTCTCCCTCCACCACAGCAACTTGACACTCATTCCACTCACTCCTAGGTACTTCTTTAATCGGTAAGGGCATTCTACTCAAACAGTCCGCAACTTTATCATTATGTGTCAAAACCGCACCCATCCATACCGAGGACTCAAACCTCTCAACTATTCCTGAAGTCTCCAACCTTACTAATTCTTTTCCTAATTTATTCCTTACTGTAAACTGTTCGTTTCTTACTTTATGATTTACATGAACGGCATTCTCTTCTAATTTTATCTCATGTTTGAATTCCATAAGCACGCCAATTTTTCCTGAGAACACATCACAATACTTTCCTTTAATTTCTTCCGCTAAATCATCATCTTTAACTTCTTCCGCTAAATCATCATTCTCACCCATCACCATAACCTGCTCTTTTGCATTCGGATTTAGTATTATATCCAAACCTGCCTGATCTTTCCATCCTAAAACACTTGGTCCATTTTCCGCAACATACAATCTTCCCTCTGTCACTCTCCTTTTAAACACAAATATCACATCCCTACACCCCACCATAGGAATGCTTTTCCCAGTGAACCCTCTTGGATTTATGTCACTTTTCATTAGATCAACACCAATCTTCTTCGGGGGGGCGTGGCCAACCAGGCAGCGAAATGGCCGCTGTGTGAGCGAGCTCCGCCGGCTACACCACCAAATCCTTGCATAATCCTGTTCCGACACCCAAGAGTGCTGCAATCAAATAGCGTAAGGACAGAAGACGTCAGCCGCCGCCTCCGACCCGACTTTGGTGACTGCGGATGGCTGCAAGACACAGGGGACATCTCCCTTGCCTTTGGCGCTCTACACTCCGTCGGCGACCCGGCTGGCGTGGAGCTTCCGCCGGGCGGCATAGCGAAATAACGGCCGGGGATTTTAGGGCCGTCCAGAGCCCGGATGGAACCACTGAAGGGCCCGCGAAGGGACTATGCCACCGCCGGAACACTCTGCTGGTGAGTCGCGATTGAGATCGGTTCCGCTGTAGAACTGTGAACTCGCCTCCGCGCTTCACTACGTGCTGCTGAAGAGCCAGAGAGAGCCTTTGGGAGCGGACCAGCGGTGCACCCGCCATTTTGGAGGACACTTATCAGTGCATTACGAGTGGCGACGGGGGTATGTACTAACTCTCACATTCAAGGGTCCACGGCGCTACGATCTGCCCGATACTGGGTAGGGCCCCCCGGTCGAGGCTTGCTGACCCTGCTTGCCGGGTATTCTGCTGCGCTAGACACCTGCCATTATTACATCGGTCCCTTTCCCTGCTGAGGGGCGAACACCCTGGGTCTGCTGGCTGCATGATACGAATTCCGGCATGGTGAGACTCTGATGAAGGGACGTATCTTCTGCTGGGACAGGAGGCCCTCATACTGTCGCAATTTTGAACACACAGAATCCCAATCTGACACCATGCTGTGCATCTGGCACCACCTATAGTGCTGCGACCTGCCTGATGTTAGGGGGGCCTCGATAGACGACACCCTTTGCACCTATACTGTTCGAACTCTGCTACAGATAGGACCTGAGTCTACTTACCAGCTCCGTATCCCAGTTGCTGAGAGGGATACCCTGGCACTGCTGGTCGCCGGGTGTGAGATCGGGGGTAGAGAACCTTTCCTCGAAACTGAGGTCCACCTGTGGTTGTGACGACTTTCGGATTGCCGCCATTTTGTAAGCCTGTGACGCCTGGTTGGATCCACGCTGTGAGCCTATCCTCCCATACCTACCTGAGTTACATTGCAGACGCTCGTACATAGACTGGAAGACCCACCGGAGCTGGGTGTACACAGATCCAGAAACGACCTCACGCCTGCCGTTACCCTGTTTATCACTGTGTGGGCCGCCAAGAAACCCGCTCCACTGTCTAAATCCTCACGCGCTGCTCCCTACTTTACAAGATGGGGAAAAATGACCCAAAACAACCCAAGATCGCGTTCGAGCAAAAACGCTTGGACAAACCGAATTCAGCGGACCAGGCTGCGGGCGCATCGATGTCACAGGGGGCAGGTGCGGACATGGATTTTGGGGCCCTGATGATGGAGGTCCGGGCGAGCCTCAAGAGTATTGACACCAAACTGGATGCAATGTCCGCACAATTGGAATCAGTTAAGACCAAGGTGGATGTCCACGAAACGCGTCTGGACTGCTTGGAAAATAGGCAGACCGAATGCAGCGAATTTCAGCAACACACCAAGCAGCACATCACCAACATCGAAAAGGAATTGGAATCCCTGCGAGCTAAAACTGATGATTTGGAGGCACGCTCCAGGAGGTCGAACATCCGCATCACTGGAATTCCGGAGTCTGACAACACTGGCAAGATGGAGGTGTTTGTGGCGGATCTTCTACACGAGCTCTTCGACCCGCACCTATCCCAGGTGTTCACGGTGGAACGAGCTCACAGATCGCTGGGGAAGGTGCCAGCTCCGGGCACGCCGCCTCGTCCCATTCTTGCTAAACTGCTTAATTACCAGGACAGAGACCTCATACTACGCCTCGCTAGGGAGAAGGGTAAGATTACACATAAAGGTAATAACATTTCATTTTACCCCGACTTTACCCCCCTGGTCCAAGCAGCGCGAAAAGAATTCCTGCCGGCCAAGAAAATCCTTCTGCTAGCTAACATCAAATACGCACTTTTGTATCCAGCTAAGCTAAGGGTCACCCATGAACAAACCCAGAATTTTTTCACAGACGCAAAGTCAGCTCTGAAATTTGCGAAACACATTAGTGGCCCCGGGGGCGAGGCGAAAGTCACCGAGACTTGGGACTGACTCTGATCACCTTAGTGATAATGACTAAAGTGCTAACATAGATACACTACTGAGCTTTCCATCTTAATTCTAAAGTAATGTTTTACTGCTCTAGGTTGTTTTCTCCACTCTATTGCGCTAAGTGCTTGACCTAGACGAGATGATCATAATGCAAATTACTGCCCTATCACGCTGAAGTTACTGCTGGGTCAAAAGTTTTGTCATAGTTCTGCTGTGTACCCTGGCTGTGACCCTGTTACCTGATAGCCAATTGGGGAATGGAAATGCATACTTGAATGTAGCCACCCTGTGTAAACGGGGGTGTAAGCCTGGAGCACCACGCCTCACGGGGTGTCTCCCTTTGTTTGAGTGTCTAGTTTGAGACACGATATGGGTATGGATAGTGGGGCTTTGTCACGACCTGATTGGGGGGTTGGTGAGGGTGGGGGGAGGTGGGGGGGGGTTCAATTGTTTGCTGAATGTTCAAAGTTGGTGTTTTAGGGGATGCACTCTGATTGCTGAAACACGTATAGTATCTTTTCACTCACGATGGGCTAAAGGGCTTGATGACGAACGGGCAATTACCGGAATGTTAATTTGTGTTCTAAATGTAAGGCTTCATGTGGGATGTTAAGCTGTGGACTTGGAATATCAAGGGGCTGGGGGATCATAAAAAGGCCAGGTTGATGCATGGCATGCTGGCTAGACACAATGTTGACATATGTTTTTTGCAAGAGACTCATGTAAATTCCACCCCGTCATCCAGACTGAAGCACTCAAGATGGTCACAGGGGTACTCTGCGATTTTTTCAAACTATGCAAGAGGTGTAGCGATACTTATTCGAAGAGGCCTAGACTGGCGGGAACATGAGGTTCTACTAGATGGGGAGGGCAGGTATGTCATTGTGCATGGTTCTCTACACGACAGACCATTAATACTTGCCGCAATTTACGGCCCAAATGTAGATGACCCGGAGTTTTTTAGAACTGTCTGGGCCAAAATAATGATGTTAGCTTGCTCGCATATCGTCTTAGGGGGAGATTTTAATGTTCCACTGAATGATGATTTAGACCGCAGAGGAGTGGGTAGACCTACACACACTGGCGCAAGACAGGCCATACTAGATGTGATAGCGGAGGGGACACTGTCTGATGTGTGGAGAGCTAGACATCCAGTTGATACTGTAGGTACATGCATAACCAGCCATCATGCCGCCTGGTCCAGACTAGATTACTGGCTGGTGTCACCGGTCGTGGCAACGTGGACGATGGACACGTCCATACAGGCTAGGTCCCTCTCTGACCATGCCCCCTGCCAGCTGGAGTTGAAGATACCTGGGGTCCCTAAAAGAGCGTTTACTTGGCGGCTGCCCCCCCATGCCCTAACGGATACTGTCTTCACAGAGGAAATCCGTACAGATATTGTACACTATTTTGAAGAAAATGAGGGGTCGACTTCCACGGTAGCTACGGTGTGGGACGCTTTCAAGGCGGTGATCCGTGGACAATGCATTGCTAGACAAGCTGGAGTGTTGCGCTCTATACGCACCTCGCTGACTAAACTGGAATCGGAGCTGCGGGAACTAGACCTGGTATTCTGCCGGGAGCAGTCTCCGGAAACAGCGGGCCAAATGAAGGCAAAACTGCTTGCCTTTGACGAGGAGGCTCAGCGTGAGATTGCCTTCCTGGGGAAACACACTGAGGCCCGTAGATACGGGGAGGGTGACAGGCCGAGTAGGACGCTTGCGAGGATGATCGCTCCTCGCACTCAACCCCACTACATACACTCCATTAGAAATAGTGCAGGGAAGATGGTTATGGGACAGGCGGAGGTGCTGGCAGCGTTCGCTGCGTTCTACGAATCTCTGTACACCTCCAGGCAGCCCACGGTTCCTGAGTCTCTGGAAATTTTTTTAGTCTCCATTGCCCTCGTCTGGTTCAATGACCACCACCGCCAGTATATGGACGTCCCCATCACTGTCCAAGATATAGCTCAGGTGATAAAAAGCATGCCTGCGAGCAAGGCCCCGGGCCCAGATGGTTTGACTACGGCCTTTTATAAGGCATACTCCGAGGAATTGGTGCCCAAACTGCATGCAGTCTTTGTGGAAGCCCTAGAGTTGGGCACACTACCCGAGTCAATGCGAGAAGCTCTAATTATAGCACTGCCCAAACCGGATAAAGACCACTTGCTCCTAGATTCTTACCGTCCGCTCTCCTTAATCAATGTAGATGCGAAGATATATGCCAAGATCATTGCGGACAGGCTACAACCTTTGCTACCGATGGTGGCACTCCCTGATCAATCTGGCTTTATACCGGGCAGAGCTATGTCCCATAACCTAAGGACGATCTTCTCTGTTCTTCACTACTTGCATCCTTCCACACAAGCTGCAGTTGCGTTCTTAGATGCTACCAAAGCATTTGATTCACTGGAGTGGCCCTTCCTATTTAGAATCCTGGGACGGATGGGATTTAGTCCCCTCTTCATAAACTTAATTAAAGTGCTGTACGTCGCGCCCAGAGCTAGAGTACACATTAATGGACTTGTATCGGAGTCATTTGCAATATCCCGCGGGACCAGACAGGGCTGTCCCTTATCCCCGCTATTATTTGCGATAGCAATGGAGCCCCTTGCCGCTAGGATCCGACAACACCATACAGCGAGAGGGATAGGATTTAGCTCCAGAAGTCTGCTTATATCCCTATACGCAGATGATGTCACGCTGTATGTTCTCAATCCCTCGGAGAACCTAAACCCTCTCCTGAGAGAATTCGTCCGATTTGAGGGTCTGGCTGGGATCTCCATAAACTGGTCAAAATCTGTGGTTTTCCCTCTCACTGATACTACGCAGGAGACGCCCTCTGATTACCCACTGCGCTGGGAACTTGAGGCTGTAAAATACCTCGGGGTTTGGATAAGCCGTGATTTGCAGGAACTGTGGTCTCTTAATTTTGGGAGAGCAGTGGACTGGCTGGAAGGCAAGGTGGCAATATGGAATAAACTGCCCCTATCGCTGGTCGCAAGGATAGCACTGGCGAAGATGGTGGTCCTTCCCAAGTTTCTTTACTTATTTGTAAATCTTCCCATACCGCTGATGGCGCATTTTCATGCAAGAGTGCGCTCACTGCTTCTCACCCTTGTGTGGGCTGGTGGCCAGGCGAGAACATCTTGGGCGCTACTTACACTCCCGCTGCGACAGGGCGGTCTGGGGGCTCCTGACATGAAACTGTATTCCCTATGTGCACAGGCGCAGTTTTTGCACTTCTGGGCGTTCCCCACCCCTTACCAGCCACATGTTGCTGTGGAGATGGCTGCGGTGGCCCCTTCCCCTCTGAATGTAACGCTATATGGCACGGTGTCTCGCCCTTCGAAGGACGTGGACACGGTTGGTCTACTTCGCTGGACATGGCGCGAATTGCGAAACAGGGCTAGATTATCATTGCTATATGCGCCAGCGACTCCGTGGCAACCCTATGTTACCCTGCTTACGTGAGAGTGGGGGCACGCTTAAGATCCGAGGGCAGACACTGCACACGTTTGCGGATCTGTACCCTAAAGGCATCTTCCGCGACCTGGACGCGTGCGGGGAGGGGCACCAGGAGTTATTTTCTGACTTGCTCTTATACCACTCGCTGAAGGCGTCCTGTAAAAAGATGTGGCCCCAGTTCCCCGAAGAACCACCGCAACTTGTGGCCCTGCAGAATCTGCTTTCTACACCCTCCCCCAGAAAACTTGTGTCCCGATTGTACAACTGTATGCAGAACCAGTCACCCATTGTAGTGCCTTCTTCACAGCAGGCTTGGACTGCGGACCTGGAGGAGCCCCTTACGGAAGAACAGTGGGAATTCTGTTGTGGTCAACTTACGATGTTATCACCCAATTACAGGCTGAGATTAATACATTTTAAGTTTTTTCACAGATATTACCGCACGCCAATATCGCTACACCGCATGGGTATTAGGGAGAGCTCTGAATGTTGGAAATGCGGCTGCGACAATGCCTCCTTTATACATGTGGCATGGAGTTGCCCTAGACTGGAGCAATACTGGCTAGACATCTTCACTGCTATTAACCAGATGCTTCATAGGTCTGACCCACCGACTCCGCTGTTGGGGCTGCTAGGCTGGGTTCATGACACATTACCCGCACACAGAAAACTGCATGCGATATTGCTCCTTTATGCTAAGCGACAGGTGGCGGTGCACTGGGGTAGGCGGGCAACTCCTTCATTTGCTGCATGGATTCGAGATGTGACATACGGCAACACACAACTTGAGCGATACTGGGAATTGATGCGCTCCGCTTCCAGACCTAGAGACATATGGGAGCCCTTTACGCAGTGGACGCGAGAGCGTGCATCTTCTCCTGACTCTACACAATCACCCGCTGGAGCGATATCCGATGATATGGGGTGACCTCGCTTTCCCTACGGCTACACTCATCTGAGGGGGCACGCCCTGGTGGGTGGCTGCATTTTCTGTGGGTTCACTCAATATGATGGAGACCTGCGCGTCTGGGGTCTGTTCTGCACCTCCTGCACGATGTGTCTTCTCCCCTCCCCCCCCCCTGTACGAATGGCCCCATCCTCCCCCCCCCATGCGCTTCCAGGGTCCCCTTTGCTATTCGGTCTACTGCTTATGCCGGTATGTCCGCTGTCAGTCGTCTCGCCCACAGATATTAATAATTTCATACGCCTGGCCTGACGCCCGTTTAGAGAATTTATCCTATGCAACAGCGTATAGTTTGACAATGGTTTATGTTCTGTTGGGGTGGGTGGGAGGAGGATGAAAGGAGACTCCGGTAGATAGACGTTCCTTGAATCGAAACATGATGCTTTCTGATCTTTGGGCATTCCTATACTTACAAATAAGCTGTATTCATTTTTATTGCCAGCTGACTGCTGCATGCCTATCTACCGAATATTGTAACCAGCTCTGATTTTTGCTGTACCATATGCCCATTGTTGATGATTCTGTGATGTAGCTGCTGTCTGCCCATTGAATGCTGTGAACTACAACTATATCCTTACTGTTCATTACTTGTTTGATAGCGGCCTGCCTCACGGTTGTCGGCATGACGCTGTGTAACTGCAATTTGGTCTCAATAAAAACGTTTAAAAAAAAAACAAAAAAAAAAAAACACCAATCTTCTTCACAAATTTCCTCTTCCACATATCCAGATTAACTATAGTATATGGCGATCCCGAATCTGCCACTAATATCACTTTTACCCCCGCCACTTCAATTTCACATTTGGGTTTACCTCTCCTTTACTTTTTTTTTTTTTTTTCTGAAAAGCAAGACTTTATTGATGAATCCAACAGAAATACATCCAAGCGCCTACATCTCGGAGGCCGGCTGAAAAAGGGTCATATGTACGATATGTAAACAATTACGTCTATCCCCCCTGGATGTGGCCTTTCTACGAATCATTACACATGGTGTTCCTCTAAAACGTGTGGTATACTGACAGTAAAGCTGCTTGCATTTTGTATTTTCTGTAAACAATAAAGAGAAGAACTAAAAACATGACTCAATATCAACAGCCTCAATTACATTCTTGCGTTCCCATACCTGTTCCTATCCATTGTGCTGCACCTCTGTAGGCTTCACTCGAACCCACCTCCCCTTGTTTCCAACCCCTTCCCGTTGCATTCCCTGTTGCACATACTGTACAAGGCTCTCATGCACGCTATGTCATCTCCCCTTACGATTAAACATTGTCTATCTCATCGTCAGAACTATCGCTATCGTATTCTGGCAATGGTTCGCATATGTCCCCTCTGTAGGAGTTCCAATGTAGCCAGATCCCATTCCACTTGCGTGGGTTGTCTCTCATCTTATAAACTGCCCTCTCCGTTACCATGAGCGTGTCCATGTTTCTGCTCCATTGCGTCAGTGTGGGGAGCTCTGCCGTCCCCCATTTTTGCGCAATGTCTCGTTTGGCCACCATGCAGCCTATCGTGACCCAGAGCTTACCATAGTGTGTCAAATCCGTAGGCCCCCAGATATTTAACAGGCACATATGTGGGGCCAAGGCCACAGTGGTGTTTAGTGTCTGTGCGATGGTACGGAGCACCCGCTGCCAATACCCCACGAGGCGCGCGCAGCTCCAAAGTGTATGTACGAAGGTGCCCTCTTCACCGCACCCCCTAAGACAATAAGGATGATCCGCCCTCTGCAATTTATGTAGAGCCACTCTCGTGTAGTAAATCCTGTGCAGGATTTTCAGTTGTACCAGGCGGAACCTAGCTGATATGCCAGCTTCACGTGGGGATGCAATAGCTGCGTTCCATTCAGATTCATCAAAATCCCCGAGGTCCTCCTCCCATTTATCCTTTAGCTTTCCCAGTGGATCAGGTAGATTATTGAGTAGTTTACGGTATGTTAGGGAAGTCGCACCCTCCTGCATACAGTCTGTAAGTAGACGGTCTTCCAGCGGAGAGGACTCCGGGGGTGTGGCGCCCGGTGGGAGCACTGCCAGAAGGGCATGTCTAATTTGTATGTATCTATACTGTTCTGTGTTCCTCAATTCGTACTGTTGCTGAAGGGAGGCGAATGAAACCACTCCCTCCCTGGACCACATGTCACCCACAGTTGATATCCCTATGGTGTCCCACTGGTTGAAGCCCTTAGTACGCATGAGGTGACCAAGAGCCTTAGTGTCCCATAGAGGAGTGAGTTTTGTAATGGTTCCGTCCCAATGTAGTTTTGATTGTGCCTTATACCACAACTGTACTGTGTGTTTGGTGGGTCCTATTAGTTTCGCCGCAACACCCTTGTGGTACAGAGGCGCTAGCATGCTGCTGGTGCCCAGTTGGGCCCTGTCAGCCTTAAACGCTGGGTCGTCCTGCGGGGCGTGGATCCACATGTTAAGAATCTTGAGCTGTGTCGCCCAGTAGTACAACTGCATATTGGGTAATGCAATACCACCGTCGTACCAGCTCCTGTTGAGTTTCACGTGAGCAATTCTCGCCGGCCGATTCCCCCACAGTAGACCCGACATCAGTGCAGTCACCTTCTGAAAGTAACTGGGCGGTACTAGTGTTGGTGTATTTTCGAGAACGTACAGGAAACGCGGCAGCGCCATCATTTTGAACAGCGCTGCTCTGCCCAGCAGCGTCAGTGGAAGTCTCTGCCAGTGCTGTACGTCATTACGCAATCTAATGAGGGGGGGTTGTAGATTACGACTAGAGAATTCCGTCGCATCTCGGGTGACATATATCCCCAAGTATTTAAAGGACGTGGTGGCCACTTCCAGTGCACATGAGTCCGGCAGGGTCGGGAGTGGGCCCTTGAGCTCATAAATGGTCGATTTCGACCAATTATTGGTGTATCCTGACACCTGCCCATGTGAGTTACAGATGGATAGAAGGTTTGGGACACTGTTGTCCAGATCCGTGAGGTAAATCAGCATATCATCAGCGTACAAGGACACTCTGTCCTCCCAGCCGGGTTCCCATCTAATTCCCTTCAGTAGTGGTGTGTTCCGAATGGTGATCGCAAGAGGTTCTAAAACCAATGCGAAAAGGATAGGCGAGAGCGGGCATCCCTGCCTGGTTCCCCGTGCCAAATGTATGTCTCGCGACATGTGACCGTTTGCCACCACTCGTGCTATCGGGTCTTTGTACAGTAACCGGATCCAAGCGAGAAATCTGGGTCCGAACCCCATGGAGGTGAGGACTGCAAAAAGGTAGCTCCACTCCACCATGTCGAATGCCATTTTGGCATCCAACGACAGTATCGCCGCCGGTTCCGTCAATAGTGGGGTTCTCGCTAAGACTCCCTGCACTCTACGGAGGTTCAGGGCCGTACTCCTATGCGGCATAAAGCCAGACTGATCTGGGTGGATCAACTGAGTCAAGTGTGGCACGAGCCTGTTGGCTAATAGCTTCGCCAGGATTTTTGCTTCAGGGTTCAGCAACGAGATAGGTCTATAGGACGTACACTTATTGGGTGGTTTGTCCGGTTTCGGAATGGCCACTATAGTCGCCATCCATTGGTCTGGGGGCAGTGTGCCATTCTCCCTACTTTCCACATACATCTGTAGAAGGGGTGCACTCAGGGACTCCGACATTGTTTTAAACCATTCGATGGGCACCCCATTTGGGCCCAGAGCCTTGCCTGGGTGGAGTGCAGCAATGGCCAGTTGAATTTCGTCAATTGTTAAGTCGGAATCGAGATCCCGTGTCGCCTCTTCCATCAGCGTTGGCAATGCCACATGACCCAGGACGGCCTGAGCCTCCTCCTCCGTCACGGTCACTGCCGGGGTGTATACTTCACTAAAATGTTCAGCCAGTACATTCACTATGTCTTCCGGCCGCGTATGTATCGTCCCCTGTGTGTCTGTGATTTGTAGTATGTTCCTATTTCCCGCTTGCTTCCTGTCTAGCCAAGCCAGGAGTTTACTGGCCTTGTCCCCAATGTCATACACTCTGTGCTTGGTGGCCGCAATGTCCGCCACGGTCAGTCGTCTCATATGGTCAGCAAGAAGGCGTTGACTCGTCTGAAGGGAATGCAAAGTAGCGTCGGACGGATCTGCCATATGGGCGGTGTTAGCTACGTCGAGTTTCAGTTCCAACCCTGCGGCTTCCTTCCCCTGTGTTTTCTTGTGGTGTGCAATCGCTGCTATAGCTTGTCCCCTGAATACAGCTTTATACGCTTCCCAAAGCACTGATGGCGATCCCACCGACGCGCGATTTTCCTCGAAATAGTGTTGGGTGGCTTTCTGCAGGTCCTTACGAATGGATGGGACTTTGAGATACCCCGGATAGATCGGGTAGATTCTCCTACGGGTCACTTCACGACTTGACAGTGTTAAGGTGATTGGCGAATGGTCTGATATACCCCTTGGCTTTATGTGTGCTTCATCTATAGTGAGGCGACCGTTCCCTAATGTGAGGAAATAATCAATCCTGGACAGGCTATTATGTGTAGCTGAGAAATAGGTGTATTGTAGTTGCTCTGGGTGCAGTAGGCGCCACACATCCACCAGTCCCTGTGCTTCCAGGAATCCACTGAATTTGTTAGGGCCATCGACATGTGCTCGCACTGGAAATCTGTCACGAGCGTTGTGTAGTACAGCATTAAAATCCCCCCCAATGATTAAGTTGCCATCTGGGAGTTCTAAGAGGAATTTGCCGAGGTCCGGCAGTGCCACGGCATGTAGCGCCGGTGGGATGTACACCGAGACCACAGATAACGGCCTGCCCTCCCACTGGCCATGAACCGCTGCGAAGCGGCCCTGATCATCTATCTTGGTGGAATCGATGATGTAATGGGAAGAGTTTCGCATTAGTATGCCTGTGCCGCGCGACCCTGATGTGAACTCCGCATGCGCAACCATGTGGTAGCCTCGCCTATCCATCGCCCGGGTAGCAGTGCCCATCAGATGTGTTTCCTGTAACAGGACCAGGGCGGGCCCACCCTCTTAATTCCCTGAAAAACGAAACCTCGTTTAATCTGATCGCCCAGCCCTCTGACGTTCCATGACATTATTTGTAGCGGAGCCATCGGGGTGATTTGGTCTATTCCGGCCATGGCAGTGCATCTCTCGGGGGCGGGCCCATCGCCACCAATGCGGGGCAGTGCTGCCAGCCAACGGCGGAACATATAGAACGACAAGAAATGTACCATCGCATGAATTGTATTGTGACCTGCAACGCTGCGCAGTGTTCCTGACATGTTGCAATGTGTTGTGTTGAGTCAAACCACTAAATGTTAGGACCAAGTGATCCAAAAAAATGAACATCCCCTTACCCACAACTGCCCCCCTCCCTGCTCCCCTGCTACACGGACTTGAACCTGCCCGCCTCCCCAACTCAGCGGAGTGCTCTTCCCAGTCCCCAACCATAGTACTTGCGCGCCGGGGCGAAGGAGTCTCCGTGGTCAGCGGCCCCTCATTCTTCTCCCCGGAGGCCCGTCGCCCAGTGTCCAGTGGCGAGCCTTAGGCGTGCAGCACAGTAAGTTCAACAGAATGTAAATCTGGAAGTCATTGCTCTTCGTTGGCCTCATCGCCCGCGTCGATTCTCGATGCTAAGCCCCCGTCTATTCCCTCGCCTCCTGATGCTTGGGATTCCGGATGATGTCCAGCTGCATGATCCTTCTGTTGTCGGTGAGGCCGCCGAGGGCGGGCGTTTGTTCTCCATCCCTCCAGCCAGTCGTGTGCAGACTCTGGGTTATCAAAGAACCATGTTTTATTTTCGGCAACTACCCTCAGCCTGGCCGGGAAGAGCATGGAATATGGGATCTCTCTCGCTCTGAGTTCTTACTTCACCTCAAAAAATGTCCATCGCCTGCGTGCCACCTCAGCCGTGTAGTCAGGGAAGAATGCCACTGTGGAGTTTTGGATTTTAACAGGAGGAGATGTCCGGGCAGCCTGTAGAGTGACATCCCTATCTCTGAAATTGAATAGTCGAGCGACAATGGGTCGTGGGGCTGCTCCTGGCTTCGGTTGGCCTCCCGGCACGCGGTGCGCCCTCTCCACCGAAAAGAACGTGGACAGTCCCTTCGGCCGCAGTTCGTTTGTGATCAAGTTCTCCACGTATAAGTCCATGGCTCTCACACCTTCCGACTCCGGCACACCAATTATGCGGATGTTATTCCGTCTGGAGCGCCCTTCCTGGTCGTCGAGCTTCGCACGTAGTACCCTATTGTCCGTTGCCAACTTCTCCACTGTCACTTGAAGTTCAGACACATCTTCCACTAGTGATTTTGTTACCTCTTCCATGGCGTTGACTTTTTCCGTCATTTTGCGGAAATCAGCTCTGATCAGTGTAATGTCGGTCGAAATCGATCCCACCGTTGTCTGCAGATGAGCCAGGGCCTGCATCACATCATCCAGGGTCGCTTTTTTGCTCCCCGGCACTTCCACGGCTTTACTGGCCACCTCCCGTCCGGCCGTCGGGGACACCGCGGGCCTGTCGCAGGCATATCGGTCTATCCGAGTCTGTGTAGTTCCACTCTTTAGGCTCTTCCCCGCCATGTCTGCTGTTCCCGCGGTCTCCGGGCACTCCCGCGACGGAGGACCGCGTCTCCCTCTTTTGCGGTTAATTTTGTTCGCCGACGTTGCTCCCTGCGTCTGTGGCCCGGCAGTAGGCGTCGGACTCGTCTGGAATCACCTGTGGCGAGAAAATCACGTAGTTGCCCCGTTATGCCTGATGGGGACTGCAGGAGGAGTATTGCTGGATGCGCCCCGGTCTTTGTGTCTACGGGGTATGCCACCAGTCCTTTCAGCCCGGGGACCGAGTGTCCTCGAATGCCGTATCCCAGCTCTATGCAGTGGTATTAGGCTTTCTCCCTTAGTTGTGTCGATCAGGTAGTGTCCCGGATACTTCCGGTCTGGCTCACTGGCGGGGCGCCGCTGTTGTACCTACGGCCTTGCTTCTCCTCGTCCCTCGTTGCTACAGAGGCAGCCGCCCTTCGTTATTTAGGAGGTGATGTACACCCCACCAGGCCACCAGAGAGTGCCCAGTTGCTCCCCGAGTGCCACTCGCCCCGTGATGTCAGTGCTGCGGGGGGGTTACAATGCGATGTGGACGAAGGTTACTGTCCCTCGATGTTTTCCCCCAGTCAATCAGGCTTGGCGTGGTTTTCTTTCTCTCTGGGTGCACACCGCCGGTAAATCGGCGCCGTCAGCCCCCGCCGCCACGTCCGCTGCCACTCAGAAGCCCGGGCGCGGTGCCGATGGTCTGTGTGCAGGCTGGGCCCCGGTAATAATGTCCCTTGCTCCCCTCAAAATGGCGGCTCACCTCAACATCGCCAGTCTGTAAAAACGTTTTTCATGCGCGATCTGCACCTTGAGGAGCAGGGGAGCAACAGCCGGCCTTGGTGTCCGCACTCCCGATCGCGGGCTGGTTCTGGTCCCGCCGGCACACCCACCGAGTCCCTACGCACCACCAGCCGGACGGGTGATCGGCGGGAACTTCTGGCGCGGGTCCCCCGGGGTCACTTCACTTCCCGTTGGGCTGGACTATTAGGGCAGTCCCCGGCTTGCTTGCGCCTTGCGGGCCGCTCCGTTGCTTTACCAGAAGTCGACTTCCAGGCGTCGGATTGTCACGCCGTCTCCAGCCACTTGCATCGCCCGGTCCTGGGCTTCGGGTCCCTCCTGTGGGGATGAAAAATGTTTGCGGATTATTCGTCGGATCTTAGGAGAGGCCGCCTCAGCCGCGGAGCCTTTCCTTTATGCTGCCGCCATCGTCGGCTGCTAGCCACGCCCCTCCCCTCCTTTACTTTTTAAATCCAAAATAAAATCTCTTATCATAAAAATGTAATCGTCTTCATCTGAATCGTCTTCTTTAACTTGTTTCCTCAACTCATCTTCTCCCCTTGTCACATACTTTATCCTTGTAGTTTTATCTCTTCTATAACAAAATCTTGCATAATGTCCAATTAATCCGCATACTGTACACTTTTGATTTCTTGCCCTACATGCTTGACTGTTCGCTAAATGTGTATAACTTCCACACCTAAAACATGCTAAACTAGTTGTGCTTTCTCTTCTATTTTCATTTTTTGTTGTTTGAAAATATTTCTTCTCCGTCTTCTCTTCATCAAATTTATCTTTCTTCTCTGCACCAACGCTGCCTGCTCTTATAGTTTTCTCACAACACACACTTCTTCTCTATCTTTTCCTTTCTCTTCTTCCAGTGCTGCTTTTGCACATCTGACTGATACTTCAGCCTTCCTTACTACCGCTAGCACCTTATTCAGTGTTCCATCACCCATGGTCCATAATCTTTCTTGCACCCTATTATTGTTTGTGAGCATAATGACTTGATCTCTTATTAACTCTTCTTCTATCTGTCCAAATCTACATTTCTCCGCCATTCTTTTCAATACGCTCAAATAATCATCAATCTTCTCATCCTGTTCTTGCTTCCTCCTGAAAAACTTGTATCTGTCAATTGCCACACATACCGTTGGTGCATAATATCTCTCTAAGTCATCCAACGCATTCTCTTATACATCCGTTTCATCTTCACCTCTTTCCTTCGTTTGCATCCGCACATATTGCCTGATTCCTTCTGGTCCTAAGGAATGTAGCAATATCCCTTTCTTTATTTCCGGTGTCATTTCCTCATTTTTGATAGTGAACATATAATTATTGAAATATACCTTCCATTCTTGCCATCTTATTTTTGGTTCTCCTGGTTCTGTTAAAAATGGTATTGGTGGCGTTAATGTAAATGTTTGTGCCGCACACATTTTCATAAAGTATAGATTACGCTTCCAATAAACTTCCCTTTTTTGTTAGAGTTCGTTCTTCCTTTTCCTTCCTTTTATTCTCCTTTTTCTTTTACCCTATTGTTGCAATTACATTCTTTAAAACGACTTCTCAACTCTTAAACTGCTTCCTGATGCTTAATCATCGTTTCCTTCCTTAAATGGTATTGGTGGTGTCAAAGTGAACGTTTGTGCTGCACACATTACATCTTTATAATAATATTCTTTACACTTTATAATATTCTTTTTGCATTTAATAAACTTCTCTTTTTTTTTTTTTAATTCTTCCTCCTCCTTTCTTTTAGCTATCTCTTTGTTCCATTTCTATTCTTCAAAAGAGACTTTCCGACTTTTAAATTGCTATTCCTATTCCTTTCATTCGTTTCCTTATTTAAAATGAATACGAGTGCCTGAATCACCCTCCACGCACCTCTCACTGCGTTTGTCGCCGCACGCGATTCCACGCGCCTCTCAGCTGACATGCGCTGCTTCACACGGTAACACGTTATTTCCACTTCTTCCTTTTTTTTTTTTAAAAGATCATTTACTTTTCACTCCGTCGTTCCGCTCACCTACTTCTTTATCAATCTCTCCCTCAGTTCCTCTTTCCAATTATCCTCGTCTTTCGTCTGTATCTTCTTTTCACTTCACTTCACTTCTTCTCCTCAAACTCCGTGGGTCCGCGCAGAGTTGCCCAATCCTCCGTCGCCAAAATTGTAAAGATGGCTCTTACTCCAAGAACATTAACAAGTTCTTTATTGGCAACTCTGCTAAACACAGCAAGGACGATCACAACATGTCGCCGTTCCCTCATCAACTGTCCCCCCCTGGAACCCCACGCATGCACTCCTATTCTAAGAACACTCAAACATTCTAGCTAAGAATACTACAACACGACAATTTCTTTTAAGCATCTAAGAAAGGAGCAAGGAGCAGCCCTTAAAAATGGCAATGTTCAACCATATATAAATGGAAGTTCACACAAATGAAATTCAACCACAGAAAATTAGTTACATAAAGGGACACTGGACATAGAGTCCAAAATACATTCAAAAACATATAACAATACACATAACAATCACTAAAACAGTAACCACTGTAGAAAGCACACTCGGAAAGCGCCGGAGCGCGTTTCGGAAAGTACCAGAAACTTTTTCATATAGCTTCCTTCATCAGGGCGCACATGTTACATTTCAATGGGCATTGATGACCCAAGATGTAATAATTAAAGGGTATAGTTAAGTGTGGACATCAGGGCTGACGGAACATATCTCAGAATGCTGAGACCAGATGTAGTGGACCGCTGCAGTCAATGAAGCTTACGGCTAAAGATAGCTTTGGCCGGGCATGGTCCTAGTTCGGCCCGTAGCGTGGAGTAACGGACCACACAGTTATGAGGAACAAGGAAAATGGTCCCGCAGGGCACGAAGAGAGGATTAAAATGTCTCCGAATATTAGGGTACACCAGTCACGATATAGATATTCAAGTAGTGAAGCAGAGCAGGCAGATTGATGAAGGCAAAATCGATTTTCTACTGAAGGATAGACACGTCCTTAATTGACGTGTTCCTCATCGTGGCGTCTGGTAATCAGTGCCGGCGTGACAAGCATTGCTAGTGGGTCGTGACAGAGATGACAATAATATGGTGGAATCTGGGAGACTAGATTATCTTTAGCATTGCCTTCATTACAATTCAATGCCACCTCAAGAATCTTCTATTCAAGTCTACACCAAAAACAATACCCCTTTCAGAAATATAAAAGAGAGTTATTTCTCTTTGTGAAGCCTACCAACCTGGCTAGCATACACTGATCATGCCTACTCATTTCTCTACTTAGGGGCGTATTACGATGTTGGTCGAATTTTACTCCGACCGTCACTGCGGTGAAAACTCCGGTCGGCGTTCCTGACTGCCTGATTACGATGCGACTGCGCATGGTGCGGTCACATTCTCCCATTCCTCTATGGGAGCTTGTGTAATGGCCGTAAACCAGAAAAAAGGATGGAGATGTGGATAGATGAAGGATGGATCAAATGATGGATGAGGGGATGGAAGGATGGATGCGGAGAAGGATAAAGAGATGATTAGACAGAAAGTAGAAAGGAAAGCTAGATAGAAAAACTGTTGGATTAAGAGGATGAAGGAAAAGAGGCTGGAGAAGTGGATGGATGGATGAAGGACAGATGGGTGAAAAAAAGGACAGAAAGAAAGGTGTGATGAAAAAAGAAAGGGAATAAAGGTGGAAAGAGAAGGAAAAAAGAAGGAGTAAGGGCTGAAGGACGGATGGGCAGAAGCAAGGAATTTCCAATTCCCTCAGGGAGAACAATCTTCCAAATGACTGCTGAGTTACCTTGCTCCCCGCCACCTGGGATGTGATGGAAAGTGGATTTATTTTATGAATGAGTCAGGGTGCCTACTTTTCCCTGTTGTTGAAGCCTTTATCCACTTTTAGAGTTAAGGACATGAACACGAGAATTAGGTTTCGCAAGGCAAAACAATAATCGCTCTTTACATGTAGGATATGTAGATTAAAATCACAGGTCAGATTCTAATTTTGACCAAATAATATCCAATGTCATCATACTTGGGCAGTATTCAGGGATCAGCTTTCATTGAGGCAAATCTGAAATATTACCTCTGATGCTGAATGTCTGCTGTGTGAATGTGAACACATTTAGAAGGAGGACAGTGACAGGGCTAACAGTGAAACTAGTACATTGAATAGGTCCATTGTTTCTACATTAATAAATCACTTGGAAAGGCACACTAGGTTGTGATGCCCATCTCCTTCGATCAGTGTGTTATGCGATTAAATCTAGTGAAAGTGAAAGTGGCAGCTTTTTCAAGTGGTACCGGACTACGCATCTAGAGGTGGTTCTTTTTCAACTCAGAAGGAGTGATGATATTGAGTGGGGGTCAAATCAATCAAACAGCATTTGTAAAGCGTAACACTGCCACCCTTAGGGGTATCAGGGGGCTGTACTTCCGTTGAAGAGCCAGGTCTTGGCAGCGATGTAGGAGAAGGAGCGGCCACCGCTGCTGCTGCGACAGATGCAGGGGGTGTGCGAGGGCAGGGGCGGCTGTAGGCTCATGGCGTCCCTGAGTAGTGAGCGTAGGTAGGGGGCCCGGAAGAGGGGGTCCGGGCGGGGCAGAGCCCCCCGGAGCTCAGGAACCAGGAGGAACGCAGGTGCGGAGGCCAGTGAAGAGGGGGGGGGTGGGGTCAGGGTGTTTGGAAGTGGAACAGAGCTGGAGGCCGCCAAATCCCTGCCAGGGGCCGCCACGCAAATATGTATCCATCCTCAGAGGATTATTATATTAAGGATATATATTGGCGTGGTGGCCCCTGGGGTTTGGTGGCCCTGTGCAGGTGCATAGCTTGCACATGCCTAAGGCCGCCCCTGGCGAGGGCGAGTGAAGAGGAGCGCAGTTGTCTAAAGGGTTGATGAAGGTTCAGTCGATGGTTGATGTAGGCAGGTCCTAGGTCATGGAGGGCTTTGTAGGGGTGCATGAGGATCTTGAACGGGCATCTGAGGCGGTGGAGGAGGAAGGTGTGTAGTCAGAAATGTTATGACAAGATTTTGAATTTACTTTCACCCCTGATATGTGCTATATTTTCTAATGTTATGTTATGTTATGTTATACTTTTATTTATATAGCGCACGGCTACTCAGAAAGAGTGTCCCGGCGCTTTATACAGGCAGCTCAGCGTTAACAAACATAACAGCATAAAACAGAGACAGAAGAAACAAAAAAGAACAAAACAACCTAAAGGTTAAAAAGCCAGATCTTAAGGCTCTTCCTGAACAGGAACAAATTGGGAGTACTACGTAAAGCCAAAGGTAGAGAATTCCACAGCTGGGGGGCCCTGAGACTAAAGGAACGACCCCCGGTGCGAGCCTTCCTCACTCGAGGGACCACGGCCGTGAACAGAGATTCCGACTGAAGTGAGCGAGCCGGACGATAAAAGGCAAGCCTGCGCTGCAGATACCTTGCTCCCGAGCCAAAGAGTGCTTTATGCACCAAAGTCAAAGTTTTAAACATAATCCGCTTCCGGATGGGCAGCCAGTGAAGCGACTGTAGCAACCCGGATGCTCTCGCTCGCCTATGAAGGCCAAAAATGGCGCGAGCCGCGGAGTTCTGCACAACCTGCAGCCGCTGAACCAAATAATCCGGAAGCCCTAAATAAAGGGCGTTGACATAGTCCAATCTAGAGCCTATTAAGGCTTGAACAGTGATCTTCCTGTGCTCTTCTGTGAGCAGTGGTAAAAACTTACGGAGCATCTTCAAGATACCAAAACAGGTGCCCGTCAGACCAAGAATGTGAGATCTTAACGTAAGATTGTTATCCAACTTGACTCCCAAGTTTTTAGCCACCTGAGATGACTGAGCAGGGGGACACATGTCCGTTGGCCACCACTCCCGCCATTCAGGGTCTGCGGCACAGCCAAAGAACAAAACCTCCGATTTACTTGAGTTGGCCTTAAGACCATTACGCTGAAACCAATCAAAGGCCATCCCCAGACACCCCTGAATGCTCTCTCCATCGAATGCCCGATCTTTCCTGCACGTAAAGAGAAGTTGCGTGTCATCCGCGTAGGACACGATCTGGGCCCCAAAAGCCTCCACTAGTGCCGCCAGAGGGGTCATAAAGATATTAAAAAGAGTCGGGCTCAACACAGAGCCCTGTGGAACTCCAACTCCCAGAGGCGGCATCTCAGCGGAGCTCGGGGAGGCCCAGACCGTTTGTCGGCGGCCCTCAAGAAAAGATGTAAACCATTTGAGCACCGTCCCCCTTAGACCGATGTCATAAAGTCTGTCGAGGAGCGCCTCATGGGGGACGGTGTCAAAGGCCGCCGACAAATCTAGCATGACAAGCATGACCTTGCCTCCTGCGTCCAGTGTCTCCCGAATAACCTCTGACACCTCAAGGAGTGCCGTCTCCGTACTTAAATTAGGCCGGAATCCGGATTGTGAGGGGTGCAGTATGTCGTTAGATTCTAGAAAGCCAGAAAGAACCCCATGCACATGCCTCTCCGTGATCTTGGCCAGAGCCGGGAGGAGGGAAATTGGCCTGTAATTGGCCAGAACCTCGGCATCTAATCCAGGCTTCTTGAGGAGGGGGATCACCATAGCCCTTTTCCAGGAGGAGGGCAGCTCCACTGACATCAGTGGAGCTGGAACTAGGGGAGAGGGAAGCATTGCAGCACCGACTTATATTATGAAAGCCTATTCGGAAAACGAGACATAACGCTGCATTTTGGATCATTCTGTGCAAAAAGGAGAGCTGATGGGAATAGTTAAACCGTAAACATACAAATGCGTTTTGTAACTGTTAGACCTGGCATCATTGGTATGAGTCTCTCCTCCATTTTTTCTGTTTGCCTCCTCTGTTTACGATGTTTTTGCTGGTAAATGCTTTGCTGAAGGTCTACCATTGCTAGACCACGTGCAGTCTGGTACTGTCACGCAGACTGTGCAAGTACACCTACTTGCCAGTCCCTAAACCTTCCCTTAACTTCATGTTAGTCACCCCTAAGGTAGGCCCAAGGGCAGGGTGCATTGTAAGCATAAGGTAGGACAAGCCTGACAAGGTTGGCATGTCCTAATAGTGAATTACAGCCATATTCGTTTTTCACTATTGTAAGGTAACCTGCTCTCCACCAGTTAGAATGGGCTGCCAGGATTATTAATGTTATAATCCTAGCGGGCTCGGGGAGCATGGTGCAATGTCGAATTTGGTATCCCTGAACTCAGGGTTTAATAACGCATCCGTTTGTGTGGATGGTTTTTGGACTCTGTGTTTGAAAATAGCACTTTTAGAAAGTAGCTATTTTCTTGTCTAACTGTCTACCGGTCTCTGCTGGTTCTGGTGTGCGTGTGACAGGAGCTGGGTGGCTCCAGAGGTCTGAATGAGTCAGTGTGGGATGAGTGGGGCATTTGCATTGAGAGTAGGGGAAGAGTAGCTCCTGATAGCCTGCCCTGCCTGATACAATGCTGGCTCCTCCCCCCTGCCGGGCGGCTGATGACTCTGTGCCTGCCTGGGACTTTCCTGGCCCACCTCCTGCCGGGCACTTGATGGCCCTGCCCCTGCCAGTGACAATGCTGGCTCGGCTCCTGCTGGGCGACTGAAGACTCTGCCCTGCACAGTGAATAGGCCAGGTGCTTCGGCCTGGCAACACCCACAACAAACCCAAGATGGGGGGAAATTCCCCTGCATGGACAAAGGGATCAAAGCCAAAAAGGGGTATAAGAGAAGGACCCCTGAACCAAGAATTTAGATCACTTCTGACAAGGAAACCTGAACCAAGGACAAGAAGCCTGCTGATCTAAGGACTGCCTACCCCTTCTGCCAGAGTGCTGTTTGTTGGGGGAATCCTGCATTGCTTCTTTATTTTTGCCAAGGAACCAGGAGAGAGGAACTGTGTGTGTACTCTCAATCTTTGCTAAGAAAATCTCCAAGGGCTGGAAGAGTGCCAGTCTCCTGTTGAAGTCACAGGGCTAAAGGACTTCATCTGCTTAAAGTGCTGTTTGCTGGAACTTGTGAATCCAGCACCTCTGAAAGAATCCACAAATCTCGACGCCGACGGAGGCCGCCGAATCCAGCTCGACATCGTGAGTAACGGCTCCAGTGTCCCGCTTCCTCGACGCCGGCCGCCGGGCCCGATCGACGCCAGCAACAACGCCAGTGAGTAGTGAGTTCGGCCCCAGCTCCAAGTGACCTCGTGTCTGCACCGCTGCTGATCGCATCGACTTCGAGCCCTCTCGACGCCGTGAGCGCTGCTCACTCTTGCAACATCGACATCAACGACGCCGTATCCTGCTTCATCTCGTGAGCGCTGCTCCTGCCTGACTTCGGTCGACGCCGCTGCAGATCGCCCCGACTCCGAGGCCCGATCGACGCCGAAGACGCGACGCCGGACATCTCGACGCCGCTGATCATCGAGTGCTTCACTTTTCCAAGGTACTGTGTTGTGGGGGTCTGTGCGACTCCGGGCTCGACGTAGCGCTCCTCGCGGTCGATGCCGAACCTTTGGATTAACTTTGCCTCGACGTCGTGTGACTCCCGTGTGGGTTACATTGTTGCCAAGAACTGTGTTTTAGAGAAGAAGAGTTGCTTTTGATACTAAAGACTTTGTGCTAAGAAGAAACCGTGCTTGAACTATTATTTTTCCTTCCAAGAGTATTTATTAAGATTGTGGTATATTTTTGTCGTTATTTGGTCTTGTGCTAAGCCTTATATAAAAATCCCTATTTTTATAATACTACTGTGTCGTGTCCATTTGTAGTGTATTCACTTTATTACTGTATGTGGTCATAAATGCTTAACGCACTGCCTCTGAGATAAGCCTGTCTGCTTTGCCAAGCTACCAAGGGGGTGAGCAGGGGTTATCTAAGTGTGTGATCCCCTTGCCCTGACTAGAAAAGGTGTGTCCCTATTTGTCAGAAGTGTATACCTCTGCCAACTAGAGACAACCGCTTCTAACATTGGTGGGTCAGCGGTGAGGATTTGAACTTTGCATTTATGACCCATGTGCAGTGATTAGTGTGCGCTACATAGTGAAAGCAGACCATAGCGCAGCCACAATCTGTTTTGGTTGGATATTCTATTTTTGTTCTCCGCTTTCCTGGAGCTTGATTTTTGAAACTGCCAGTTTTGACCATGAGTGATGCCGGAGTCACTGCCCCTGTTGCTGTTGTGGAGGAGTTTGATAGGAGCAAGATAAAGGATTACAAGTTACAGGATCTGAAATCCTTTTGTAAGCAATTTAAAGTTCCTACTACAGGCCTCAAAGTTAAAGAAAATTATCTCAAAGCATTGGAGGCCTGGTTAGAGGCCAGAGATCCCTCTGATGCGGTGGTGGTACCGTCAGGGGAAGGGGAGGAGGAAGTACCAGTGAATGGTCATGTGTCCTCTCCTGGCAGCAGTGTTTCCTCCAAAGGTCTTTCTCCTGAAGAAAGAGAAGAAAGGGAGAAAGAGCGAGCTTACAACATGGAAATGGCAAAACTTAAGATAAATGGGCAGTTGGAAATAGAGAATGCAAGAGGCAGGAGAGAAGCTGATATGGAGATCAAAAGGTTAGAGTTTGAAAGAGAGAAGTTAGCTTTTGAGCGTGATACCAGGATGAGGGAGTTGGAGCTCAAAACTAAAGAGTTAGAATTGAATCCCTTTGGTGGCTGCATCCCATCTCTGCCTGCAGAAAGTAGGTTTTATTTTCCCAAAGATGTGATCAAAGATTTTCAGAAGAATGAGGATATTGGTCAATGGTTTAAAGCATGTGAGTTAGCATTGTTGGCCCACCGGGTCCCTGAGAAGGATTGGGGAGCGGGGTTGTGGGGTCGCTTTGTGAATGAGGGAAGAGATACCCTGTTAGACATGCCTGTTGAGGATAGGATGTTTTATGCTCATATGAAGGATGCTTTAATGTTAAGGTATGGCCTAACCCCAGAAAAGTACAGACAGGGCTTTAGAGAATGTAAGAAGTTGCCTGGCACCACGTGGGTGGAATATGTGTCATATTTTTGCAGAGCCATGGATGGTTGGGTAAAGGGCAGCAAAGTGGAAAGTTATGATGCTCTTTATGATTTGTTTGCTTGGGAGCACTTGTCTAATAACTGTTTTCCAGAGCTGCGCCAGCACCTTATTGATAGCAAGATATCTAACCCTAGAAAACTTGCTGAGGAGGCGGACCGCTGGGTCAGTACCAGGGTCCACAAGGGTCCAGTGGGAGACTCAGCCAAAGGTGGGCAGGGTCCCCAGCAGAAGAGTGGGGGGGACAAGGGTAAACAGAGGGAGTTCCAGAAAGGGCCCCAAAGTAATCCCCAAGGGAACCAAGGGAAGGGTTCCCAGCCTCCCCCAGATAAGAAATCAGAGGCCCCGACAGGTAAACCTGTTCGTAGGGGCCCCATGACCTGCTTCGCTTGTAAGCAGGTGGGACACCGTTTTTATGATCCTCAGTGTCCCTTGAAGAACTCTAGTGCACCACCACGTGCCACCCCCCATCAGTTGGCGAGTGTAGCCCTGGGAGGGGAGGAGATGGTTGCCCATGGTGGGGAGGGTCCCGCAGAGATGTCCCTGGTCTCTCTAGGAGACATGGAATTGGTCCCTCCACCCCCTCTGCCTAGTAACACTAAGAAATATAGGCGGTGGGTGACCATTAATGGCCATAGAGTGGAAGCTCTCAGAGACACCGGAGCGAGTGTGACAGCTGTCAAGTGTCACTTGGTGTCCAGAGAGCAGGTTGTTCCCCACGCATTCTACCCTGTGATAGCTGCTGACAACTCCCAGAGAGAGTGTGAGGTAGCTCAAGTTTCCTTTGAATGGGGGGGAGTTTCAGGTACTCTTCAAGTTGCTGTAAGGCCCGCCATGCCTGTTGATTGTCTCCTGGGCAATGATTTAGAAGACTCCCCTTGGGCTAAGGTGGAGAGGGAGACACATTTGAAAATGTTGGGTGTGCCAGAGTGGGTGTGTGCAACCACTCGATCGATGACAGCAAGTAAGGGTGTTGATGGGGTTCTGGAGCCTGAAAGTATGGCCCAGGACCGAGCTGTGAAGAGAAGAGGCAGGGGGCGCGGGAAACCGTCCCCCATAGTTCCCGTGGTCCAGGAGGAGGCAGACCTTGAGGGGTATGCCCTGGAACCCACAGGTGAACAAGTTGCTGAACTGGGAGACCTGCCCGAGCTGACCCACTGGCAGCAGGATGGTGGTCCCTCCAGGGAAGAATTCTGTGCAGAACAGAAAGTGTGCCCTTCTCTTGTGGGTATGAGGCAGCAGGCCTCAGCCCAAACCTCAGGTGATCAGTCAGGGTCACATTTTGTTTACTGGGAGAACGACCTCCTGTATAGCGAGCCTAAGGCTGCTGAGCCAGGGTCAGCCCGTGTGCTGGTGGTACCCCAGCGCTTCAGAGCCTTCCTACTGGGTTTGGCTCATGACGTTCCGTTAGCTGGACATCTGGGGCAGGACAAGACCTATGACAGGCTTGTCACCCATTTTTATTGGCCTCAGATGAGAAGGGATACAGATATCCATTGCAAGACCTGTCAAACTTGCCAGGCAAGTGGGAAAAGCGGGCGGAAGCAGAAGGCTCCCCTCCAACCTTTTCCCGTGGTCAGTACCCCCTTTGACCGGGTGGGGATTGACATTGTTGGGCCCCTGGACCCCAAGACATCCCTGGGCAACAGGTTCATCCTGGTCTTGGTGGACCATGCCACACGGTACCCGGAAGCCATCCCTCTCAGAACAGTGACGGCCCCCGTGGTGGGACGGGCACTGATGGGTGTTTTCTCCCGAATGGGGTTCCCCAGAGAGGTGGTGTCAGACCGGGGCACCAACTTCATTTCCAACTATATGAAGTATTTGTGGAAGGAGTGTGGGGTGACTTACAAGTTCACCACTCCTTACCACCCCCAAGGTAATGGGTTGGTTGAAAGATTCAACCGTACCCTTAAAGGCATGATTATGGGTCTTGAAGAACCAATGAGGCGTAAATGGGACGTCCTCTTGCCATGCCTGTTGTTTGCGTACCGTGAGGTGCCACAAAAGTCTCTAGGGTTCAGCCCCTTTGAGCTCTTGTATGGTCACCCGGTAAGAGGACCTTTGAGTCTGGTCAAAGAAGGCTGGGAGCAATCTCCCAGGAAACCTCCCCAGGATGTATACAGTTACATGCTGGCCTTTAGGAACCAGACTAGGCGCTTCAGAGATCTTGCTCAGGCAAATCTGGAGGCCAGCCAGGAGGAGATGAAGCGATGGTACGACCATAAGGCCACTCTGGTAGAGCTTCAGCCTGGACAGAAAGTTTGGGTTATGTCCCCTGTGGAACCTTGTGCGCTCAAGGACAGGTGGACTGGACCATTTAAGGTTGTGGAGAAAAAGAGCGATGTCACCTACATGGTGGACTTGGAGTCTCCCAGGAACCCCTTGCGGGTCCTGCATGTCAACCGTTTAAAGCCCCACTTAGAAAGGTCCGAAGTGGGCATGCTCCTAGCTACAGATGCTGGAATGGAGGAGGAGAGTTAGCCTCTTCCTGACCTCCTGTCTGCAAAAGAGCAAGATGGGTCAGTGGATGGTGTTGTCCTCTCTGACACACTGACCCCTGAACAGCAGCAGGATTGTCGCCAACTGTTGGGACAATTCCCTGATCTGTTTTCCTTGATTCCTGGTGTCACTCAATGGTGTGTCCATGATGTTGACACCGGGGACAGCACTCCTGTCAAGCACAAGGCTTACAGAGTGACTGACAAGGTCAGAGCATACATCAAGGAGGAGGTCTCCAAAATGCTTGCCTTAGGGGTGGTTGAGTCCTCTAGCAGTCCTTGGGCCAGCCCAGTGGTCTTGGTCCCAAAGGCTGCAGCGCCTGGTCCTTCACCGGAACTTCGGTTCTGTGTGGATTACCGAGGACTCAATTCAGTAACCAAGACTGACGCGCACCCCATCCCCAGAGCTGATGAGCTCATAGATCGGTTGGGGGCTGCCCGGTACCTTAGTACGTTTGATCTAACGTCGGGGTACTGGCAGATCGCCTTGACTGATGGGGCAAAGGAGAGGTCAGCATTCTCCACACCAGATGGGCACTACCAGTTCCGGGTTATGCCCTTTGGGATGAAGAATGCCCCTGCCACCTTCCAGAGGTTGGTCAACCAGGTCTTGGCTGGACTGGAGGATTTCAGTGCCGCCTACCTGGACGACATTGCAGTGTTCAGCGCCAGCTGGGAGGAACACTTGCGCCACCTCCAGGAAGTGTTGTTGGCCCTGCGCAGAGCAGGCCTCACAATCAAAGCCAGTAAGTGCCAGATTGGGCAGGGTTCAGTGGTGTACTTGGGGCACCAAGTAGGGAGCGGCAAGGTGGCCCCCCTGCAACCCAAGATTGATACCATCCTGGCATGGGCACCGCCCAAAACCCAGACTCAGGTGAGAGCCTTCTTGGGTCTCACGGGTTATTACAGGAGGTTCGTCAAGGATTATGGTAACATTGTGCACCCCTTGACTTCGCTGACTTCCAGGAAGCAGCCACGACTTGTGATCTGGACTGACGCCTGTCAGACGGCCTTTGACACCCTGAAAACTGCAATGTGCACAGCACCCATACTCCAGGCACCCGACTTTTCTAAAGAATTTGTTGTCCAGACGGACGCTTCAGAGCATGGCGTGGGGGCTGTTCTAGCTCAGGTGAATGAAGAGGGCCGAGACTTACCTGTAGCCTTCATCAGTAGGAGGTTACTTCCCAGGGAACAGAGGTGGAGTGCGATAGAGAGAGAAGCATTTGCTGTGGTTTGGGCGCTGAAGAAGCTAGGACCCTACCTGTTTGGGACTCACTTCCGGGTTCAGACAGACCACAGGCCCCTCAGATGGTTGATGCAGATGAGGGGTGAGAATCCAAAGCTGTTGAGGTGGTCCATTTCCCTACAGGGGATGGACTTCACGGTGGAACACCGCCCTGGCACAGATCACGCCAATGCTGATGGTCTGTCCAGATTTTTCCGCCTTAGTGATGAGGACTCCCTAGGGTAAGGGTAGTTCTCCCCACATTTCAGCTGGAGGGGACACGTGTTAGACCTGGCATCATTGGCATGAGTCTCTCCTCCATTTTTTCTGTTTGCCTCCTCTGTTTACGATGTTTTTTCTGGTAAATGCTTTGGGCACTGTGCCACTGCTGATCAGTGCCACAGTGCAAGTGCTCCCTATGTGAAATTGCTGTATTGATTGAATTCCATGTTTGGCTTATTTGGTTTACTGTCAGTCCCTAGTAGAGTGCACCAGGAGTGCCAGGGCTTGTAAATACAAATGCTGCTAGTGGGCCTGCAGCACGTGTTGTGCCACCCACAAGAGCGGCCTAGTAAAAGTATGTCTGAAGGTCTACCATTGCTAGACCACGTGCAGTCTGGTACTGTCACGCAGACTGTGCAAGTACACCTACTTGCCAGTCCCTAAACCTTCCCTTAACTTCATGTTAGTCACCCCTATGGTAGGCCCAAGGGCAGGGTGCATTGTAAGCATAAGGTAGGACAAGCCTGACAAGGTTGGCATGTCCTAATAGTGAATTACAGCCATATTCGTTTTTCACTATTGTAAGGTAACCTGCTCTCCATCAGTTAGAATGGGCTGCCAGGATTATTAATGTTATAATCCTAGCGGGCTCGGGGAGCATGGTGCAATGTCGAGTTTGGTATCCCTGAACTCAGGGTTTAATAACGTATCCGTTTGTGTGGATGGTTTTTGGACTCTGTGTTTGAAAATAGCACTTTTAGAAAGTAGCTATTTTCTTGTCTAACTGTCTACCGGTCTCTGCTGGTTCTGGTGTGTGTGTGACAGGAGCTGGGTGGCTCCAGAGGTCTGAATGAGTCAGTGTGGGATGAGTGGGGCATTTGCATTGAGAGTAGGGGAAGAGTAGCTCCTGATAGCCTGCCCTGCCTGATACAATGCTGGCTCCGCCCCCCTGCCGGGCGGCTGATGACTCTGTGCCTGCCTGGGACTTTCCTGGCCCACCTCCTGCCGGGCACTTGATGGCCCTGCCCCTGCCAGTGACAATGCTGGCTCCGCTCCTGCTGGGCGACTGAAGACTCTGCCCTGCACAGTGAATAGGCTAGGTGCTTCGGCCTGGCAACACCCACAACAAACCCAAGATGGGGGGAAATTCCCCTGCATGGACAAAGGGATCAAAGCCAAAAAGGGGTATAAGAGAAGGACCCCTGAACCAAGAATTTAGATCACTTCTGACAAGGAAACCTGAACCAAGGACAAGAAGCCTGCTGATCTAAGGACTGCCTACCCCTTCTGCCAGAGTGCTGTTTGTTGGGGGAATCCTGCATTGCTTCTTTATTTTTGCCAAGGAACCAGGAGAGAGGAACTGTGTGTGTACTCTCAATCTTTGCTAAGAAAATCTCCAAGGGCTGGAAGAGTGCCAGTCTCCTGTTGAAGTCACAGGTCTAAAGGACTTCATCTGCTTAAAGTGCTGTTTGCTGGAACTTGTGAATCCAGCACCTCTGAAAGAATCCAGCAATCTCGACGCCGACGGACGCCGCCGAATCCAGCTCGACATCGTGAGTAACGGCTCCAGTGTCCCGCTTCCTCGACGCCGGCCGCCGGGCCCGATCGACGCCAGCAACAACGCCAGTGAGTAGTGAGTTCGGCTCCAGCTCCAAGTGACCTCGTGTCTGCACCGCTGCTGATCGCATCGACTTCGAGCCCTCTCGACGCCGTGAGCGCTGCTCACTCTTGCAACATCGACATCAACGACGCCGTATCCTGCTTCATCTCGTGAGCGCTGCTCCTGCCTGACTTCGGTCGACGCCGCTGCAGATCGCCCCGACTCCGAGGCCCGATCGACGCCGAAGACGCGACGCCGGACATCTCGACGCCGCTGATCATCGAGTGCTTCACTTTTCCAAGGTACTGTGTTGTGGGGGTCTGTGCGACTCCGGGCTCGACGTAGCGCTCCTCGCGGTCGACGCCGAACCTTTGGATTAACTTTGCCTCGACGTCGTGTGACTCCCGTGTGGGTTACATTGTTGCCAAGAACTTTGTTTTAGAGAAGAAGAGTTGCTTTTGATACTAAAGACTTTGTGCTAAGAAGAAATCGTGCTTGAACTATTATTTTTCCTTCCAAGAGTATTTATTAAGATTGTGGTATATTTTTGTCGTTATTTGGTCTTGTGCTAAGCCTTATATAAAAATCTCTATTTTTATAATACTACTGTGTCGTGTCCATTTGTAGTGTATTCACTTTATTACTGTATGTGGTCATAAATGCTTAACGCACTGCCTCTGAGATAAGCCTGTCTGCTTTGCCAAGCTACCAAGGGGGTGAGCAGGGGTTATCTAAGTGTGTGATCCCCTTGCCCTGACTAGAAAAGGTGTGTCCCTATTTGTCAGAAGTGTATACCTCTGCCAACTAGAGACAACCGCTTCTAACAGTAACAAAGTACTGTTATTGTTGCCGATCTGTGTTTGGAAGCCTGTGACGAAAATATGAGCAGAGATGATGCAATGTGCACCGTTGTGTAACCTTCACAGGACACAGAACACTCAGAAATGTATTTAAAGATGTCTTAATGCACACACATTTAACTATATAAAGGTTAAGAAATGAGACAATGCACTTCATCATTTAGTATTGTTACACGAAAATATTTTGGGGGCGAAAGGTCAAAATGAACCATATAACATTTGTGTACTTTGTGTGATGTATACTAGGTTAAAACCACTACATAAAATAAAAGGGATCGTGGATTTATAAAAGATAGGCAAAGCAAAGAGGGTCTGTCACCCTCCTATGTATTCTCCCTGGTATTATAGCCAGTTACCACATCGCACTTAGGCGCATCGGCACAAGCCTGCGAGATTTATATTTGCCACAACTTTTATGGAATAGCCAACAGAGGCTGATATGTTTAATGCCTGTCTGACGTAGCACACTGAGCTAAAAAAAAGAAAAGCCATTTCTGAGAAACGTTTTTTTGTATTTGACAATGATTTGACGGACACTATAATAATGTTAAGCATTCTTATGAGGAATTGTGTTTATATGATGCACGGTGTTCCTTCAGGAATGTTTTTCTTACACTGTTTATTTTTGCTGTTGCTCAATGCTTCACTTCTACAACTTTTCAGTTGTAACAAGAACATTCACATGTTTGGGGTTCCAAAAGGTCGCACAGTGTTTCTAATAGGCTTGGTATGCTTTTTGCTGTACTGTGTTGAATGGGGCAATATTAGATTAAAAATGAGGTAATAATTTGGGTGTTATACAGAATAAAACACGAAAATAGTCTACATGCTATTAAGAACAGAAGCATGGGTGATGAAAAACACAGCACTTTGAGTTTGGAGTATTAAGAGGAGAGAATTTAGAGAGAGTCCGTGAATTATCAAGATCATAACACTGACGAGCTCTTAGTAGTATCAGGAAGCTTGTGCTCAGCTAGCCTGAGTAGGCTTGTTTGAAGATCTTTGAGAGGCCTTAAACTTAATGTGGGGTCCTCTGTATGCTTCTTCTGTTTTTGTGAGGTGCCATGAGCACTTATTTCCAAGTGTTCAAATACAATGTACTCCAGGGAAAGACAAAATATATTGTCTGGCACCATCTAGTGGTGCTTCCCTTGTAAATAGCCAGATTATTATTGAAGAGGGAAAGCTTGATTGTATCTATCCGAGCTCGGCGGAGATGGGTAGGTGACCATACACGGACACGGGCAGAATGAGCCAAATCTGAAGGCTCACCCCGATGTACTGACCCGCCGACCACTCATGTGGTATTTAGCCCTTAACCCTTAGGCATAGGACTTCCCATTGAGGTAAACTGCATACCTATACCACACCATATACATGACACTAGCATGTTATTGAGTTATATTTTCTTCTTTACTTTTCACGTTCTAAGGTCCTGATGAATCGCAGGATACTAATCCAATTGCGAGAAACATGTTGACCACTTATTGTTTTTCAGAGCTCTACATAGGTCACTCTACCTAACGAGGTGACACTGAGTGAGCTCGTTTTCACGATTTTAACTGCAATAGGGGGACCACCAGAATAAAATAGTTTCCGGTACCTCTTACTGCATTTTAACCTTCACCCTGGGCGCAGTTGCCTCTCCGCCCACACACCCACACTTCACCATAGGGCAGTTGGATACAAAAGATCTCCGCCAAAGTGCCCCTCTTTGAGGTGTGCCCGTCGGGGATTGCACCGCCCCCCCGACGAGGAGCAACCGCCGATGATGAAGCATGACATCCTTCGGGGTGTGTGAGGCAAATACATCCAACAAAAGGGATGCCCACAGGTGTTACATATACACCTCTGGTCACGCCAGTTCTTGCACAGCCCTCTGTAGTCTTCCTATTCTCTTCCCACTCCTTGCAGGAACAGTTCAGCCCCCCGTTTTGTTAGTGAAAGCTTGATTGTAATCAGGAATCAATAAAGGTTGATGAAGCATAGTGGCGTCCTGGAAAGCATAGATCCTCAATCAACCAATCAATCAATCAATCAGGGAATTGTAAGCGCGCTACTCACCCATGGGGGTTTCAAGGTGCTGGGGGGGTCCGCAGATCTGTTTAGCCAAAGAGCCAGGTCTTGAGAGTCTTCCTGAAGGTGTTCAGGTAGAGGGCACGTCTGATGTCTGCCGGTAGCTCGTTCCAGGTCTTGGCTGCAATGTGAGAGAAGGGTCTTCCGCCTGCTCTGGCTCTGTGGATGAACAGGGTTTCGGCCAGTGCGAGGTTGGAAGATTGGAGGTTTCTTTTGGGTACATGGAAGTTGATTCTGTTGTTGAGGTATTTGGGTTCATTGTTGTATAGGCATTTGTAGGCATGAGTGAGGATTTTGAAAGTGACTCTTTTCTCCACGGGGAGCCGGTGGAGACTTCGTAGGTGTTGACTGATGTGTTAGTGCCGGGGGATGCAGAGGACGAGTCTGGCGGAGGTGTTCTGTATTGTCTGGAGTTTGCGGAGTAGGGAATTGTTGATGCCGGCGTAGAGTGCGTTTCCATAGGCCAGTCTGCTGGTGATGAGTGCCTGGGTGACTGTCTTCCTTGACTCAGGTGGGATCCACTTTAAGGTCTTGTATTGGAGGATGCAGAGGGTGTTGAAGCTGCTGGAGATTACGGCATTGACCTGTCGGTTCATGATGAGTGATGAGTCGAGAACGATGCTGAGGTTCTTGGCTTGGTCTGAGGGTGTAGGTGGGCTTCCGAGGGTGGTCGGCCACCAGGGGCTATCCAATGCAGAAGGGTGGTATCGAGGACAAGGACTTCTGTCTTCTCGGCGTTGAGCTTCAGGCAGCTGTTGATCATCCAGACTGTGACGTCTTGCATTCCTTTCTGGAAGTTGAGTTTGACAGTGGTGGGGTTTTTGATGAGGGAGAGGATAAGCTGGGTGGCATTGGCATAGGATACGATGTTGAGGCTGTGTTGTCGGACGATGTCTGCGAGGGGGGCCATGTAGATGGTGAAGAGGGTGGGGCTCAGGGATGAACCTATGGGACTCCGCAGGTGATTTTCATGGGGTCGGAGAGGAAGGGTGGGAGTCTGATACTTTGGCTTCTTTCGGTGAGGAATGATCGATCCAGTCCAGGGCTGTTCCTTGTATGCCTGCGTCGTGTAGTCTGGCGACTAGTGTGAGGTGGGAGACAGTGTCGAAGGCCACTGATAGGTTGAGTGGGATGAGGGTTGTGGAGTGGCCTTGGTCCAGGAGGGTGCGGATGTCGTCTGTGGCAGCGAGTAGGGCGGTCTCTGTGCTGTGGTTGCTTCGGAATCTGGATTGGGAAGGGTTGAGGACGGCGTTCTCTTCAATGAATCGTGTCAGTTTCCTTTTGATTGCTTTCTCTGTAACTTTGGCTGCGAAGTGGAGGAGCGAAATGGGCCGATAGTTCTTGAGGTCGGTGGGGTCAGCTGTGGGCTTCTTGAGCAGAGGTCTGACTTCTGTGCGCTTCCAGTCATCTGGGAAGGTGCCTGTTTTGCAGGTGGTGTTGATGGTGCATTGTAGTTCGGGTGCGATGGCGACCACGGCTCTGTGGTAGATGTGAGGGGGCAGGGGTCGATGGGGGCCCCCGAGTGGATGCTTTTCATGGTCGAGGCGGTGTCTTCGGCCGTGATCGGTGTCCAGTTGGAGATGGTGGGCTGGCTGCTGTTTCGGGGGGGCATGGGGCCATCTGTGGCACCTAGTGGATGGTCGATGAAGTTGCCGTAGAGGTTTTTGATCTTGAGGTGGAAATAGATTCCAAGCTTGTCACAGAAGCCTAGGGATGGGGTGATGTCTGTGGCTTCGCTGCGTGGGTTGGTGAATTCTTGAATGACACTGAAAAGTTCCTTGGAGTTGGTGGAGTTGGCCAGGATTTTGTTGGTGGCTCTGATCTGGTTGTGGTAGTCTGTCATGGCATCCTTGTAGGTGGTGTGGTTTGGTGTGGATACTGGGGTATTAGGTCCCCTCTGGTTTTGTGACAGTCGTGGAGCTTGCTATTTTCAGTAGTACAGTACTGACTGCCTCTTCCTATTGAAAACAAACTGTATGGGTTTGAAGAGCATAGCACTGAGTGACCTTCAGTTGCACACAAACATGTTTTGATGAGCCACTTTCAATCTATCTTTAAAAGATACTGTAAACTATAAAAATTAAGATCTCCAGTTCTAAGTTCTGTAAGACTTTCAGGGGCATATTCTCAAGGAGGTATCGCCGAGTTAACGGCACTTTATCGCAGCCAAAGTTGCGATAAATGTATCACCTCATTCACAAGGATGTGCTAACAGCCCATAGCACCAGTTTACCTGCGATAGCAGCCTCAAAAAACATCGCCACAGTTGACCCCCGCAACTATCGCTAATGAGATGCAGAGTAGACATTCTCGTGCAAAAAGCAGTGATAACACTACTCGGCAGCATTCTCAACGACCAGCCAGATCAGCGATACAACCACAAAACATGCGATAAGGCGCGTTAGCAGCAGGAAAGTAACACCTGCTCTGACCTGGTGTAAAGTCGGACGGCAGACGGCACCAGAAAAGGGAACCCAGCCACACCTGAAGAACAATAGATGCCATGGAGCTACTGATGATGCTGCAGCTCGGAGCCTGAACAGGCCCACAACACCCACCGCCACCACCCCCAGGCCTGCAACCACCCCCCCGGACCCTCCCGGACCACCACAGAGGCAGCACAGACACAGACCGCAGACCTTCACAAAATGCACCAGACTCACAGACTTAACACCAGAGAATGTCATTGCCCACTACAGGCTCAAAAGGACAACCATCCTCCACATCCTGAACATCATTGCCCACAGGCTGATGGTACCAACACAGTGGACAACCAACATCGCTCTGAGGACAAAGCTGTTGGCTGTGCTGCACCTGTTGGCCTCCGGTACCTTCCAACTAACAACAAATACCAGAGTCGTCGGAGTCTCACAGCCAGCATTATCAAAGTCACTCAAACCTGTCCTCGATGCCATCATCAGCGTGGTACCACAGTACCTATACTTCCCACACACTGCGCAGAAACAGCTGGAGACCAAGCAAGGCTTCTACGCCATAGCTGGCTTCCCACACATGTTGGGGGCAATTGACTGCACACATGTCCAACTTGTGCCCCCTGCTGACACTGCACACAATTACCGCAACAGAAAGCACACGCATTCCATCAATGTGCAGGCAATAGTGGACTACCGGGGACTCTTTACCAATGTCGTTGCCAACTACCCAGGCAGTGTGCATGATTCCTCCATCTTCCGACAGTCCATCATCAACCGGCGCTTCCAGGATGGCACCTATGGAAATGCACTGCTCGTTGGTAAGTACCAAAAGAACACACCACACACCTCAACGCCAGAATCATGCAACTCACAACACTGGGAACACATCACAAGCTCACATACAACGTGCCAAACAACATGCCCACCTACCAGACATGACAGCACAACTTACTGTGGGAACCTGAGCTAGCCATGTACACAAGCTATCAACGGCTTGGCACCTCAGCCACACAATAGCAGATTGTGGGGAGGGGTAGGAACCAGGCATATGCAAAGGAGGCTAGTGACCCATGAATAAGCATGTACAAAATGCCAAGTGTGGCATGGATGTTCTGGCCAGACTGCAGTATGCAGACCACACACATATCCATGTCGACGCACACCGCCGGTATATGGAGTGTAGTGGACATTGGACGCAACCATGTCACCCCAGCCACTGGGGAAGATTGCGGAAATGTAGCTTGTTACGTCTCCCCGGTAGGCATGAGTGGAGTGGGCCAGGCCAGCGTAGGGGTGTGAATAAAAAGCACGTACCTCTGGGTGTGGTTCTCTTCTGGAATGCCCAACGTCTCTGCTGTGGAGGCACCTCTCACCCGCCACGCGGCCATCGCCGTGAGTGGAGTTCCCTACGATCCTGTGCGCCTGCTGCACCCCGGGACGCTGGTCCCCGAACCAGTCCTGCCCATCCCTGTGCACTCAGGCCTCAATGCCCAATTGCCGACACCGGCGTGTGTCGAAAAGGGCCCACCACATGCCGGTGCAAGCTCCAAGCCTGAGGCCCACGACCTTGCAGCCTCCTCGGACCATCACGGCGTCCGCGACACAGGCCCGCTGAACTCCATTCAAGTTGATGTACTCCGCCGGCATACACAGCCGACAAGTAGGACACACCTTTGGAACTGAGTCTTGATTACACCATGGCAGAGCACATTATTTAAGGCTGAGGTTATGTCAATATACTCTCTTCAATCTGGTGCCACCAAGGCTGATCATAGGACTCGCACAAAACGTGCCTGTGGGTACTTGCTGACTGCGGACTTCGGCCTACACTGCGGTCCTGCAGGCCTCACACCAATCCAATGCAGTCCGTCACAGGCAGGACACGGCATCGTCGCTGGCTAAACACCTGCTCAGCTCTGGTGACACGCTTCAGTTCGGCGGAGAAAAGGCTTTGCTTTACGGAGGTGATGGGGCACAACCAACAACTGCACTGGTGCCACTAACTCTGTGCAGCGCATGCCTACCACACGTGGCTGTTGGCCCCTGATGACCACTGGCTCCGGCACACACAGCGGTGGAGTAGGTGACACATTTGGACTGAGTCTTGACCTCTATATGGCAGAGTCCATGTCATTGTACAGACCTCATGGCAGACTGCATTCCCTTCCAGCTCTATTGCCCTGAGTGTGTACCGTTAAATTCATGGTCGATCCCTGTTTGTACGTCGGTGGTGTCTGGGCCCATGGGCTGGAGGTTGTCTTCCTCTACATGTAGCTGATACTGACAAGGTGGGAAATGGGAGTCTGTAGGAGTTAACTCCGCAATTTTCTTGCTTCTGACCCCTGCATCATGCCCTGGAGGGACACCTTCCACTGTCCCCCACAACCCTTAGCAACATTCCCCTTGGACACTGACGAGTGCATGCGCAGCTCACGTGGCACTACCTCAGTGCACCACAAGTCACCACCCCATGGCAGTATGCCAGTTGCGGCTGCTGTGCATTTGGGGCCACTAACTCTGTGCTGCTCAAGTCAGGGACCCTTGTTGTTCGTACCTTGTACTGCTGATTGTCTCATCACTGTTGTAGTTTTTGCCAGAACCAACCAACCCTTGAGGGGTGGCTTACACTAGCCAACACCAATCCAGCACAGGCGTCACTGGACATGTGACCCTGGCAATAAAAGGGGCCGGGTGCACATGCCCATAGCCAGTTCCCCAAACTCACTCAGTGTGTCCGTGTGGTCATTATGTATGCATGTGGGACTGTGGCCATGCCACATTACATTGCGCTGTATCCAGTGTGTGCAACCATGTTACCGCAGGCAGTGGTGTAGGCCTGGGACATGTCACAGAGTCGTATCTTCATGTGAGCGTAAGCGGGGTGGACAGGTGTACGACAGTACTGCGTAGGGGTGTGGCTCCTCCACACATGGATCTGGCTGTGGTTCAGTGTGGGCCTTGATAAGGATGAGGCTGATGCGTGTGTCTCTGTTGTAGTGTCTGCACCACAGGTCACGCAATCGACAATGTAGCTATGTGACATGCCCCCAGTGTGCGTGGTCAGCCGAAGGGGTACATGGGGAGGGCATGCCCGCTCGAGGTCAGAGATCACACATGCCAGCTGTTGTGTGTGTCGCTATTAGCGCTGCATGATCCAAAGATGTACCCTCAACTGCATGTCGAGTTCAGTCAGGCAGGTGCTCTACATCTGTGTCAGCTCTGTCCTTGCAATGGACATACACACACGCGGGCAGCCACATTCTGCGCTGCATCATCACTGTGTCATAGTAAGGATTGTAGACTTGTGCAGACAGGCATGTCAATGGTGTGCCGTAGGGGTGCATGTGATCTAATCGCACTGCGCACACTTGTGAATGTGCTCGGGTGGGAGGTGCAGCAGTGAGGCTATGTAGTACACGGTGATGCAGCTCATTTGCAACACGCAGTACATGTCATACAGGAATCACTACGTCACACACACCAATGAACCAGTGAGCCTGCCAACACATCATGCAGTATGTGGCCCTGACTCATGTCTCTGCACTGTCACAGGTGACCAAGGATATGCACTCTGCGCTTGGATGATGGCACCCCTCCGAGCCCTTTACACACAGGCCCAGAGGCAGTACAATGTGGCCCACAAACGCACCAGGGGCATCGTGGAGCGCACATTTGGCGTGTTGAAGTCATGTTTCACATGCCTGGACGTCACAGGTGGTAAGCTCCTGTACAGCCCAGACCTCGTGTGCAAGATGATCGTTGCATGTTGTGTGTTGCACAACATATGTGTCCGCTGCAAAGCCCCATGGATACGAGTGCCTGATGCACCGGACGATGATGATGAAGATTAGGCAAGTGGACCACACCCCACTGCAGCCGCAGCAGGAATGGGCCGTAGGGACTACATCATTGACAATTTCTTCTCTGGTTGACGTCACATTGTGTTTGTCCTTAGCAGTAATGGCACAGTTTGTTGACTGCCACAGGCACTGCATGTGCTAATAAAGCATTCTGATACACATTCCCTGTGTGCATGTCACTCATCTGCACAGGCACTTCACTCAGACCAGTATGGGTGCGACGTGTTGTGCTGTCAATTGAGGGATTTGTTGATGGATGGTGGGTGTGTCACCTCTGTGCAGTGAGGCTGTTTATGGTGTCACATATTCAAACTGCCAGTTCTGTGTGTCACAGTTGTTACGGTATCCCACTCTTTGGCGTTTTACATGTGTCCCAATTCTTTCCAACCGGGATTCTTTTGTGCTCTGACATGTGCCGCCATGATGCAGGGATGCACCCTGTGACTCAAGACCCACGACATGGGCAACATGTACGTAAGAGGAAGTCACTGCCCCTACATTGGTCCATGCTTTCATTCTTGTTTGATCATGGACATGGCACGTTGGTGTGCAGGGGGTGTTGTTTGTCCCTCTGCAGTGTGTACCATGTTTGTTTCCGCATTAGCACAGGTTACATGCAGAATGCATGTCAATGTGCATTGTGGCTGTTTGTGGGGAAATGCCTATCTGATTTGGACAATCGTCATTTGTTCTGCATCACAGCTGTGGGGTTGTGCTCGCACGTTGCCATGTCACCGTTTATTTACTCTGCTTTTATGGTGCATTTCCCCCCCAGACGCGTGGGATTTGCAGGCCAGTCGCTGGTTTTCGGTGCTTTTGTACTACGATTGGGCACATCACAAGATTTATTGCATTGGAGTTTTGCATTTTTGCGGCATTGCGTTGATTTTAACGTAGTCAGTTTACGCGTTATCTGATGACTATCGCATGGTACCACAGTGTTGAGAATGCTTCGTTAACACGCCGTAATTTTCCTGCGATAGACTGCGATGTCGGAAATTGCATTAAGGTACTTTTGCGATGGCTATCACACGTTCTTGAGAATATGCCCCTGAGTTTGCTTTTCACTAATTGTTTGTGTTGTTTGTGTTGTTTTCACAGCACCAACAGCCATTTAGATAGAAAGCATGCAGTCCACAAAAGCATCCTCTTTTTAAAAAAAGGTTGAAGGGAAGATAACAAAGGGTTCGACACTTTCCTCCAAAATGGATTTGTAACTTTCTACACTTGCTTGTTCAATAAAACAATAATTATTTAAAATCTTTAGAACGTTACTGACATGGTACTGCAGGCCAGCTTCCCCACTCTGAAAATTGTTCCAGTAACACTGGGTTGCATAGGCCAATTGTGGCACACTGGTTCAGCCCCCATGAAACACATTGTTTGGCTTTGAGAGGCTGGAGGTGATATCTTTGGAAAATAACTTAAGCCTTCTTGATTCTGTAAAGAAGACTGCTGAATCTCTGAACCAAATGGATTGTGGCAAATGGGCCTGCCATAGTCTATGGAGGCCAAACTATGGGCCTTCTTTACCCTTTTGCAGGTTGGCCAATGTATGGCTGGTGTGGCAGAGGCCTTTCCTTCCACACCCAATCTATATTTAGAGTTACCAGCTTTGCAGAATCCCTTGTTCATGGCTAGAGCCACTTTCAGGAGAAAACAAAGTGACAGAAATTCTTTCAAATCATGGCTGTTTGGTGTCCTGTCGGAAACTGGTTTCCCAGGCCCCAGGAGAGTCTGAGGTTGCCTAGGTACAAATGTAAAAATCTGAGTAATTTACTAAAGTGTTTTTAGGTACCTTGTACTATTGGATTTCAAACTGTATGACTAAGGACTCCATTTTAGTACTTGACTCTTTCAGTGTAGTATGGCATTGACACTTTAAATACAGGATGACACTTAGATAGTCCTCAATTATTGATTGTCCAGTCAGTGCTTTACTTTTTAAAGGTAGAGTACTTTAATATACATAATGTAAATATTGATAACTGCAATGCCAATGTTTATAATGATGCGCTTGCATATACGAGCGAAATTGCTTCACTCTTAACAGACTCGCCCATCATGAACTCTGTGTCAATCTCGACTCAGAAATACATGGTCAGGCAGGCTCTGAGACATAGGCCTGAGGTTACTGATTCAGACATCACAGATGGGGTGGCACGTAGCTGGTAACAAACGTGCAAACAGGAAACTCAGATCCCTCCCTCAAATAGGCACAGCGCAGTAGTCCAGGGAGATTGGCCAAAATAAAGCACACATGGACTGAGGGGTGCGCACATTCCCAAAATATCATAAAGTTAGATGCCACATGAAGTTAGGAATATAGAGCCAATCAGGACACAGCACACAGATTACATGCAGTGATCACACACCCTTCATACTGATCATCTAGACACGTTACTCACTGACACCCTGCGACCATGCAAGGTTGAGGCCAACCTACATTTGTTATCAGGAGCCTTATTTATAATTTTATAGACAAGGCCCGTATTCTTTTACCAAAAATGGATCATCTGAAGTACGTTTGTGATACCCACAAACTGTATAAAAACTCGCTCACACTGATTATACTTTGAGACATTCTTCAGGCCCGTCTCTGTAACTGTGCTCCCAGTGTTAAATAAACCAACTGTTCCTGTTTTGCCAAACACCTCTTGTCTCATTTTTTCAAGGTAAATTCAGAGAAACAATAAGAATAATAAAGTGTACATAAATGAATGATCAGCAAAGAAAACCAGAGGCACTTAGCTCCTTTCCAGGCCAGAGATACTACCACACACTATTACAGAGCGTGAGCACTACAAAAGAGTTAACATGATTGCATTATGCCAATGTTATTAAATTACATTTTTTAAAGCCCAAGCACACAACCTTGTGACTTCGGAAAAACAGAGCAGGCAAGATTCTTAAGGATTGCGAAATAGTAGCATCAAATCTCAGTTTCTTGGTGAAACTGATGGAGCAAGGTTTTACACATAAAGTGACTTGCCTGTACTCAACCCTCTTGTAATAACATTAATGTACTAATTAACATGTTTTTGTCTTATTAATATTGCATTACACAACATATTAGGTATCTATGGGAAGCTTGTCAATGTGCCTTTACTAACAATAATCCGCTTGCACTAAAATGGCTCCTGCTACACGGGATTTTCTACTGCGCATGCGTCTGTCATACCAACGTGATATGCTTGGAGGGAAAACTTCTGCTTCTACGCAATAGAACTAAGATGGCTGTTATGTGTCCTAACCTGCAAGAAGCTTGCACCGCTGCCTTACTAAGCTGTCTGTTTCGCATAATCTATAACGCAATAGTATAAAATAAAATAATGGGAGTAGAGTAGAAAGAAGTGGCATACAGTGTATTTATTTATTCTGTGTCTTTAAAACTGTTCTTTTCTATTTTTACATGATAAACTGAATGGGCCTAATGCTTTGCTGAACTCTATCTTTGGAGAAACTGCGCGACAAGTCCTGAAGTTACAGAAGCTGTTGCCTCGAATCATGGCCAGAACGGACATGGAAGGCGGAGAAGAATTAACTTCTTGCCTTAACAGAGGAAGCTGAATTGATAAAATTGTTTATTAAAATAAAACATTTGATACATTTCATTACCGGGAGGAATAAAAAGAACATGGGTTGATAAAGTTATGGGAGGGGATGTCATGAATACATGATTGACAAGTTGCCTCTAGAAAAATATGGTGTGATGGCTACTCCTCGTTCTTGTCCAATAAAATTGTGGGATTTACACATTTGCAACATTTGGGGGTGGTACACTGACCTGAAAAATGGTATAACTAGGGTAGGCTTAGTTAATTAGATTGTCCGACTTGTCCGAATAGCTGACCTGTCACTGACGCACTCAATAGGTGATCGAGAGCAAAGTTGCTGGCGGAGCACTCTGTCAGAAGATTTTATAATCCAATCGAGGTTATTGGGAAGGAGATCAATGACCCAGTTGGGGTTCGACTGTTAGCTGCAGAGAGGGTTTTCCACGCTGGCGTTTTGAACTTTAAATGTGGTGCGAGTCTTAACCTGTGGTGGTCCTGTCTTGATCCAATTTGGTCTGTAACCTGTCCCGATTCTGGCTTGCACATGTTCTTTTCTGCTGGCACCTGTACTTTGAGATCCACTTTCTTTGTCTAAGCATATGAACACGGTTGGTCATCACAATGGAATAGGTAACTATTAAGTGTGGGGTTGTCATTGTACTGTTTCCTTTTTCTCTTACCCACCCTCTGTTCAAATGCTTAATGACAATTTCTCTCCAAGTTATTTCAAGTGTTTGTTTTTTAAATCTGCATTAGTCTAAAACATAATAAGAAATTAATTTGGGTTACATGTTTTATAAGTCTTTCAAAGATTTACTTAGATAAAGATTTTAAAACCTTTCCCGAGTTTGTGGTTATTTATGAAATGCTAAATGTTATTATTGCTACCTATTTCTCTCTAACTCCCTTGATCCTTTAGGACTTCAGGTATCGGTGACTTGAATTGGTAAAATAAATGGTATAAAAATCCAAATGGTAAAAACCCCAATTGAATAGAGTGTGTAGGTTTACCTGTTTAATATATACATAGATATATGGGCCCAGGTGAGTATGTTGAGCAGGTGAGCCCGAGCTCTATCAAAATCCTTCAAGTCCAAAGTTCAGTGTTAATACACTTTGAAGGGGAAATTTACTTGTCTGTTTACACAGTTGAGACTTTAGTTTCGGGTTTTGTTGCTATAATGTTAATGGGATTCGACATCCGCCGCAGCCTTTTGGAGCACCTCGGCACTCCTATCCAAATAACAAAGGGACAAACAGTCTGTAGTGACCATTAGCAGCTTTCTCAAAGGGAATACAGAAGAATTCCGTTATCCAGAGGAAGGGGCCAAAATCCACTGGAGATCTAGTAGTCATCAGGAAGTTTAAAAAGGTAATAGCAGGTTGCAATGCAAGTACACAAAATACCAACTTTAGATTACATGAAAGTTCAAGGGCCTGTAATTCTAAAAACCACCGGTTGTGGTCACAAAAGAGAAGGTGCCCATAGGTCCAGGGGCACTGACTACAGTAATTGTACCGACAAGACCAAAACTGGAGACAATGTACTTTTTGGGCAGTGGCAGTGGGTTCAAATGTGAATAACCCCAGAACCGCTTGTTGTAGAAAGATGTGGTCAATCCTTCCAGACTTGGTGAGGCCTCCTCTAGCTACCTCTCCAAATTTGCATTCCCGGGGGTAAAATTGAGCTAATCCACAAGATCCCTGGAAGCAACCAATGAATAAACACAGTCTCATGTTCAAGGCAGGCTCACCCTCACAATGGTGACAGTTTATGATTCCTACCCTGTGCTCCAATGGAGATGTTCTGACTAGCTCACTGGGGAAAACGTCCTTTTGTAGGTGTAGTCCAAATACGGCTCCCACGAGACCTCCCAGACAACTAGACTCTTCTTTGAGGACAGGAAGGCTCACTTTTGTAAGATTTAATCCAGCATCTTTTCCACAGACAAGAAGGGCTCTCTCCTTGCAGGTCCATCATGGAAGTGTTTTCGGAGGATCATGGCCCAGGCTTAATCTTAGCTTTGCATAGGAGAGAGCAACCAGAAAAGTTTTATTCCAGGCTCACGATTCTCAGCTGCACCAGTGTTTAGCTCCTTCTATGTGAGATGCAAGATTGAGGAACCATAAACTAATCGAAAGACACAGTCCTTGCGGCCAGTATTGACCAATGCAAGTGTCTGCTGCTTTTGAATTGGGGATCTCCTCTAGTCCCAAAAGTGCCTGGGCACTGTGCTATCAGTGCATCCTTCGGTGGCCGCCATAACAGAATACCTCTCTGCTGTGCAGCTGCCCACCCTGACATCTGGACAGCAAGACGAACTCGGAGCACCGCTGGACTCCGAGGAGCTCCGCGAGACCATCATTCACCTCTCGAATAGTTAGTCTCCGGGACCGGATGGCTTGCCAGCTGAATTCTATAAAGCCGCTTCGGACATCCTTATTCCCCACCTGGTGAAGATGTATGCTGCGGCAACTGATGACTTCTCCTTGCCCCAGACGCTTGATGAAGCCACCCTTATATCACTACTCAAACCCGACAGGGATGGTGAACAGATGGGTTCCTACCGGCCTTTGGCACTCCTCAACACTGACTATAAAATCCTTGCCTCCGCGCTGGCTCGCAGGTTGGCCCCTTTTGTTCCCACGCTGGTACATAGCGACCAGAACGGGTTTGTACCGACGCGACACACGTCACACAAGATCCGCCGCCTATTCCGCATACAGGAATACGCCACGACGTTCAGATACCTTGGAATTCACATCTACCGTGACCCAGCAGATGTTTTAGATGGGAACCTGATGCGAGCGATCGCGTCTACCCGATCGCAGATTGGGTTTTGGAAAACGCTGCCACTGAACGTTCCCGGCCGCGTGGCCCTAACGAAGATGATAGTACTGCCACGGCTATTGTACTACTTCGCAAACATACCGACCTATGTCCCTACCCGGGTGTTCCGAGACCTTGAGGTCCTCCTTCGCGACCTAATTTGGAATAAAGGCCGGCCAAGGGTTGCGTTGGCGACACTCTATATGCCTACTGAAGTGGGAGGGCTGGCTGTTCCCAACATGGAGTTATATTATCTAGCGGCGCAAATGCAGTGGGTGTCGGGTTGGCTAGGTGGCAATAACCTGGGTGACACAGCCACAGACACCGATGTCTGGTCCCAGATGCAGATCCATGTGTTGTTTCATCCGCTGACCCGTACTCCCCGTCCGCCACAACTGCTGCTTGCAGTGGCGCGAAAATGCTTCCTCCGCTGCTTGCGGCTAACCCGAGCAACAGCACCATATGCTCCGACACTCCCATTATTGGGCACCCCAACCACTACGGGGGCCTTCACGGCTCTCCAACTGGACAATTGGACCTCTGCGGGGGTGGACACCTTGGGAGACCTGTACTCTGATGGCGCCCTCCTCCCCTTTGTCACTCTAGCGGACGAGACGTCTCTATCGGCTGGACAATTCCTCTTACATGTGTCACTCATCCATACGCTGATTGCCGCCTGGGGGGATATGTCTGCCGAGTTGCCCACTCATCACTTCATACAATATCTGCATGTCATGTGCAACGGCACACACGTAATTCATTGGTTGGCGCAAGCACTCCTTCTCCATACCCATCCCACCACCGTGCAATTGAGAGAGAAATGGGCGACGGACAGAGGTAGGGGATGGACAGACAAGGAATGGGATATGGTCCTGGCAGGTCCAGTGAACGTCCCCCGTAACCCTCGCTTCAAGATTATACAACTATATATACTGCACCGCGCATACCTCACTCCGGACAAGATCAACAGATATTTTTCAGTCACCGACACTGCTTGCAGCCGCTGCTCCTTACTAGGAGCGGACCTTCTTCACATGCTCTGGCTCTGCCCTGCCCTCCACCAATACTGGGAAGATGTGACCACACTGCTCACACACTGCACTGCAGAGCAAGTGCCGAGAACATGGGAGGCCTGCATACTGGGACTGTACAAGCGTACACGGCTAAACAAAGTCCAGGCCCGCTTCTGGGATCTTGGGCTGATCACGGCCAAGAGATTGCTTACCAAGCGATGGAAGGCCGATACTCCCCCGCATATCAAACACTGGACCCTGTCACTAGAGAATTGGGCGCGAGCAGAGAGCACTGTCCTGCGGCGAGAAGAGACAGCGGGACTTAGGAAATTCCCGATAGCATAAATGCATAGAGCAAGGGATCACGTGAAGCGACACATGCTGCCCCCCACCCCTCCCTGTACTGGTCACCCAGAGACATGTATATAGTTCTGTTCGCTGCCTGCACAGCCACGATGCTTTGCCTGACAGGTACTGAATGCTCGGCTATCGCGTGATGGCGACTGCCCTACCCCCTCCCACACCTACACCACCAGACACACTACCGCGAGGTGAGACCCAGCTACCGAACACCCCTCACGGGACATTGCATTGCACGGCCATAGCTGACACGCCAGTGTAATGACGACTCCCCCCTTGTGCGCTTGGCATACGGGTGCACTCCCCCCCCTGCGGGCTCCCGCCACCCACTCACTAGACCGCTATTGACACCTTGATACTACCCTTCCCTCCTCGGACACATGGCTCTATATACCCCCCTCCCTCCCTTCCCTCCCTGCTTCCCCCTCTTACACCTTTTTTTGTTTAATATTAAAGTTTGAAGTTTGTTGACACTCCGATCCTAGCTCTCTTTGGATCAAGACCTTGTAAATTGATGATTGCACCAACTGCACCATGAGGCCTTCGGAAATGACGGTCATAGCCTAAGAGTTTCCACCTCAGGACCAATACAGGTATCAGGCACACATATCAGACTGGATGGGTTGCGTGAATCCGCGCTCCCCGACACATTCAGACACTGTACAGCCTCATCCCTAATCTATATCACTCCACGCCCACTGACAGACGATTCACGCAGACACTCTTACGTGCAGACCACATGTGTCATAGGAGGCGTTGCCACACCTGTAATCGCTGATGAGTGCCAGCCTAACGCTGTGACGTTGAGTTCACATGCGAAATGAGAAAAGGGGAGACCATGACACACAACAGAAAGGGAAAAAAAGCAAAAACACCATAGACCAGTACCTTTCTTTCTTTTTTTTTACAGCACAGAATGATATTATGATTGTACAATATTGCCGCACATTGATATACGCCGCCGAACCCCCGGGTTGTCGGCCTTCAGGCTGTGTTCCTCTGCTGCATTATCAACACCACTCATTACTGGCAGCTGGCCCGGTTGGGTTGTAAGCTAAACGCTGTGTACAATTCAAGGTAACCAATAAAGGTCTTTTAAACATTAAAAAAAAAAAAAAAAAAAATCAGTGCATCCTTTGGTTAAGGCACACTGTCTCTCTCATGGGGTGGTTAGGCCTCCTACAGAAAGAATGTTTATTCAGACAGCAGGTGAAATTCTTAAGGGATACATATCAGGGCAGGAAGAGTGGGGCAGACTGGTAATACTCTGGACAAGTCAATTTATATACTTCAAAGCTTAAGTGGCTACCGCCCTCACTCAAAATAACTGCTATATTCAAGCAAAAGGAAAAGGAATACAAAGTGTGGGCGCAAAGGTCCAGGTGGTTGGCCATTACAAAAAGCCAGCCACAGGTGGACTCCAATGATGGAGGTAAAGGGAACTGGTTAGAGCAGACTAAACAGACCTTCACCACATAATAAGACAGTAGGTAAATACCCAATAGGAGCACAGGTAACAAGCATTGGCAAATGCATTAGGTTTTGCCTATGAGATTAATAATAAGCTGTTTTTTGTTGTAAGTTGTAACTTGCTGAGTAGTTGTACAATATAAGTTACAGAAAGTCTGATAAAGTGTTATGACTTGTTTATGTACAAAAAGGCAATATATTGTGCTGTTACTAGTGGTATAATGCGGGTACGTAATAGCAACATTTTGAAAAATGAAAGTATAGAGGGAAAAATTAGACTTAATTGAAATAATAGCAATATTATGTGTTTAGATGAGTCCTGTCAACTTTTAAGCCTGGTGCCACTGAACCTGCTGCACCATTCAACTTGTGCCCCTAGTGCCTGCAAGATAACTGCATTTGTGACTTCCCATGTAGCACTAAAATATAGCAATATTTGGTGTTTAGAGATGTTTTGACAACTTTTTGCCCTGGTGCCACTGCACCTGCTGCACCATTCAAATCATGACCCTAGTGCCTGCAAGGTAACTGCACATGTGACTGCCTATTTAGCAGTTAAATATAGAAATATTTGGTGTTTGGAGGATTTCTGACAACTTTTGGCTCTGGTGCCACTGCACCTGCAGGACCATTGAAATCATGGCCCTAGTGCCTGCTAGATAACTGCATTTGTGACTGCCTCTTTAGTAGTAAACTTTAGCAATATTCTGTCTTTAGTAGGGACCCTAGAGCTGTTGGGCTGGGTGCTACTGCACCTGCTACACCATTCACATCATGACCCTATTGCCTGCTAGATAACTGCACTTGTGACTGTCGCATTTAGTAGTAAGAAAGATTTAGCAAAAATCTTTGTTTAATGGGGTGTCTGGAGCTTTTGGTTCTGGTTCCACTGCACACGCTGCACTACCGAAATCATGACCCTATCGATTGCTAGATAACTGCACTTGTGACCGCCTGTTTAGTAGTAAAATATAGCAATATTTGGTGTTTACTGGAGTTATGGCAACTTTTGGCAGAGGTGTCACTGCACTTGTTGCACCATTTAAATCAAGCCCCTTTTAATTGCAAGGTAACTGCAATTGTGACTGCCTATATGGTAGTAAAATAAGCAATATTAGATTGTTTAGAAGAGTTCTGACAACGTTTGGGCCTGGTGCCACTTCACCTACTGCACTAATCAAGTCATGACCCTGTCATCTGCAAGATAACTGCAGTTGTGACTGCCTGTTTAGTAGTAAAATATAACAATTGTTGGTGTTTAGTGGGGGTGACAAGAGCTTTTGGTCCTGGTGTCACTGCACCTGCTGCACCATTGAAATCATGACACTGCCTGTTTATTTTACATTTTAGCAATAATCTGGGTTTAGTGGGATCCCCAGAGCCTTTGGCTCTGGTACCACTGCTCCTGCTGCCCTATTCAAATCAAGTCCCTTTTAAATGCAAGGTAACTGCAATTGTGACTGCCTGTTTAGTAGTCAAATATAGCAATATTATGTGTTTAGAGGAGTTCTGACAACTTTTGTGCCCTGTGCTACTGTACCATTTAAATCATGTCCCTGTTGTCCTCAATCTAACCTGCACTTGTGGCTGTCTGCTTAGTCGTAAAATATAGCATAGCTCTTGTACATTAACTTTATTTTTTTATGTGCAATGTTTAAAACAACATTTAGAATTTTATCATACTGGGCAAATAGACTAAGTTGCAAAAATCAATCTGATAATGCCTACAAAATGCAAAGAAAGGTACTGAGGCATGAATAGGGAATGCCACAAACATTCAAAGGCTAAGGCATCTGCATTATACAAAGTAGGGCCTCATTACGATGTCGGTGGGAAAGGCTCCAAACGGCATTAGGTTTGTCCGAATCCCTGTCGGAACCCATGTTTCCGACTGACTCAGCAACATTTCTGACCGCCGGTTACGATGTTAGGTAACCATTCGTCGTTCCAACTCGTTCCAATCGGCATACGGAGAAACCGAGTTGGTTGAAGCCGAAAAGTACAGCTCTACAGAACGCGATTCGACTGACTCAGTTTGTCTGACACGAATGGGCTATCGAAACTGACTTGTGGGCCCATAGCAGGCCCCCCTTCACCCAGAGGCCTCCGGTTGGGTCCTGTGGCTCCCCTCTTTCCAACCATGCATGGGTTTGGCAGGCACCATGGGGTGCCTGCCACAGGGTGCAAGGTTTTCCGCAGACACCCCTTTTGCCCATAAGAGCCTGTGTTGTCGGTCAGAATACAGGCTCCCATTGAAGTCAATGGGAGTCCGACTGAACAGTGTTCAGAGACATTGTAATCGGTCGGTCGGACTCCCCGAATCCGAGTTGGTCAGAAACTATTTTGACACAGAGTCGGTGGGAATCCTTTCCGACCAACATCATAATGAGGCCCTAAGTAATTTTAAAAAAGCATACTGTTAGAAGTTGTCTGTATTTTCTGTTGGAAGAGATCTTATTTTGACAGTGAATGGGGCTTAAACAGTGTGAACAACTTTAGTAGAAGTATCGTAAATGCCTGCAGCCAGGGGAAGTTTACAAAAAAAAAGTTCCACACAAAAGTGAATAAACACAATAATTCGGCCACGGGTACTGATAAGAACCCTTTTTTAAGATATATCAAATACAAGAGATTTCACAAGCACAGCGCAAGCGATGTGCAGGCGATATCAAAAATGGTCTGTCTCCTCACTAGAATTATGTTGTCACCATTGCCACTCTTTTATACTGGGTAGAGAGGGCAACAGCCATATCTAAAAGAGGGTTGTACTTTGCATGACCCCACAACCTCAAGCTCTGGGGTCTCTTACCAGTAAAGTGCAAGTGGACTCACATGACTCTCCAAGTCCCGAGAATAAAACAACAGGGTCATGCAGAAAAACAGACTGTGTGGACCTCCAGCGCCATGCATAAAACCTTCTGCCCCAAGAGCTCTTGATGTTTTTCCAAAAACAAACCTATAAAGTGAGGGTCTGCCTTCGGAAAAAGTAACTAATGTCATCTGTGCACAGAGTACTTTTCTCTGTACATCCGGAGGTATTTGTGGTATTCTTCAGTCTGTGTTCGACAAAATTTTCAAGCAGACACAGACAAGAGCAAGCATTGGCAAAGCCAATAGGTATGCCAAGCATTTTAAGGTATTTTTTTTTTTTAGAAAAGCCTGTTTGTGTGAAAAACAAAACAATAACCAGTTGCTTTCTGTAAACAATATATCTTTGAGATAAAGAATGTAATGTGTCATGATTCGGAGTACTTTTGAGATGTAAAATAATCCTGTGAGCATTGCAATGCGAGTACTCCGTAAGAGCGAAATGTAGCAAGCATCAGTACCATCATGTGAGGGAGAAATATACCTCTTGATAGAGCCAAGGCACACTCTAAGAAGACGTGCAGAGAGCTGCGCTGTCAAGGCAGACCGAAAAAAAGCTGGCAGAAAAAGCGGCAAAGAGACCACCCTAAATTAGCGCGACAGTCGTGATACCATTTTTTCAAGCATTAGGTCCTTGATGAGAGGATTTTCATGGCGGTGGAGCCACTGCAGCTGTATGTAGGATCAACTTTGATATAAATCCAAGTAGGCAGGGTTGGTGAAGATTATGTCTTTATTAAGTACCTACGGGCACATGCATCAATATTGCATTTTGCGATTCCTTAATTGCGAAAAATAAGGAATCGCAATTAAGGAATTGCAAACTTCAATGCATCAAGAAATCGCAAAAAAAATAGCGATTTCTTAAAATTCCTTAATTGCGATTCTCTAATTGAGAATCGCAATTAAGGAATACCTCCCCATCCATTCTTATGGGCCTAGAGGCCCATAGGAATGAATGGGAAGACATTCTTAATTTGCGATTCACCATTAGAAATTCGCAAATTGAGAATGCAATTTCAAGGGTGCAGGGGTGTCCAAAGGACACCCTGTTGAACCCCTGAAATCTGCCTATAGTACATTTTGCACACATATATGCCCCAAGGGCATGTGTATGTGTAAAATGGAACTTTGAAAAATGCACTCTAGTGCATTTTTCAAAGTTTTCGCAAATTACCATGAAGGTCAACTTCATGGTAATTTGCTCCCCTTATTTGCGAATTCACAAATTTTAAAAGTTTGATGCATTGCATTTAAGGAATCTCAATTTGAGATTCCTTAAATGCAATTGCAATTTAAGAAATCGCAATTTTGCGATTTCTTAAATTGCGAAAATTAAAAAAATTATAATGCATCCCAAAAATTGGAATTGCATTCGCAAACGGCCGAATTTTGCGATTCGCACCATTTGCGAATGTAATTTCCATTGATGCATGTGCCCCCAGTGACAGAGACCCCATCCAACTCCTAGGTCAGGCAACTGTCTAATGACCAGAAGCACAGCCCACCATAGCAACAAGAGGATTCTACATTCTACATGAAGTCAAAAGATAACATTAGCATGCTATATATGAAAATAAGAAATTACACTGTGCTTTCTGGAAAGCCACCACCCTCAATTTGGGGAGGAGTGCGAAAAACGGGTGGATGAAAGGCCTCCAGTGTTGCTCCGCTGAACCATTAGTGACCAGAGTTGAGAAGTGTGTAGTCTGGAATCCATAGTGGTTGTATTACCCAAAGTGCAGTGACAATGAGCACTGGGAAGTCGCCGGCTAACTGTGGTTATAATCTGAAGAATACATACAGCACATTAATTGAGTAAGATTCCTTCTCACATCCCACCTGTCAATGCCCCCTGCACCTCAGTCGATCCTATTTTCTTTTGCCCACTGAAATGCAGACTCATATCGTTCATTTCTGGTCACTGAAAATCCAGTGACTTGAACAAACAAGGTATAATAACAGCAAACAATTATTTCTATGCGTTTTTTAGGTAAATCAACATATTCTTTTATAAGGAATCTACAGGGCGTACTTACGTGATCTCTCTCCCTGCTCCTGGAAATTGTTCTTTTCATCTGAAATTCTCAGAAGCCGGAAGTAGGATACAGATCTGTTTCAGTAGCTGCCTTGTTACAATATTAGATGGCCTCCTTAGATGTTTGCTTTAAGATCCCATTCAAACGCTGGGACAAAAAGAAATCCTTTCAAATTAATTGAGTAAGATTCCTTCTCACATCCCACCTGTCAATGCCCTCTGCACCTCAGTCGATCCTATTTTCTTTTGCCCACCGAAATGCAGACTCATACCGTTCATTTCCGGTCACTGAACATCCCGTGACTTGAACAAACAAGGTATAATAACAGCAAACAATTATTTCTATGCGTTTTTTAGGTCAATCAACATATTCTTTTATAAGGAAACTACAGGGCGTACTTACGTGATCTCTCTCCCTGCTCCTGGAAATTGTACTTCTCATCTGAAATTCTCAGAAGCCAGAAGTAGGTTACAGATCTGCTTCAGTAGCTGCCTTGTTACAATATTAGATGGCCTCCTTAGATGTTTGCTTTAAGATCCCATTCAAACGCTGGGACAAAAAGCAATCCTTTCACATTAATTGAGTAAGATTCCTTCTCACATCCCACCTGTCAATGCCCTCTGCACCTCAGTCGATCCTATTTTCTTTTGCCCACCGAAATGCAGACTCATATCGTTCATTTCCGGTCACTGAAAATCCAGTGACTTGAACAAACAAGGTATAATAACAGCAAACAATTATTTCTATGCGTTTTTTAGGTCAATCAACATATTCTTTTATAAGGAAACTACAGGGCGTACTTACGTGATCTCTCTCCCTGCTCCTGGAAATTGCACTTCTCATCTGAAATTCTCAGAAGCCAGAAGTAGGTTACAGATCTGTTTCAGTAGCTGCCTTGTTACAATATTAGATGGCCTCCTTAGATGTTTGCTTTAAGATCCCACTCAGGCGCTGGGACAAAAAGCAATCCTTTCACGTCAGATGATTACCTATTTTTCCCCACAGGTGAGGTGCAGTTTTTGTAAAAAAAGCACTCATTTCTTCGGTTCCCACTTGTAATGAAAGCAGGACGAAATGCCTTGCTCGCTTTAGTTCTCAAAAGAAAAACAACTGTTTGTAACATGCTGATCTTGAACGTCTCTGTGCCTCCATTTTGTTAAATCTTGCGTAGGGCTGTTTATTAATAGACGCACGTCACGTAACACGTTTCTGCAGGCCTTACTTTCATTGAGATCAGCCCTGTACATGTGGCCGTGCCCTCGAGTGAAAGGGCTAATTTCATTCTTAGGCCTGCCGAAAAAGGTTAGGTAACATATTTTGCAGATGCATTTATTTCATTTTGTGAATAAACAGCGAATGAATACATTTATGAATACCAGCTTTAATTCATGTCTTTACAGCTCACAATATCCCAAGGCCTGAGTGCGTTCGTTGAATATTGAAGCATGGGGTAAATAAATCGTTGGCACGAAGCAGTAAAATAGGTCACTTTACTTTTTAGATGCCGTTATTCGTGGGGCTAGATGTATTTCAAAAGATAAGTATAGAGGGGGAAAGAAACATTTTTCAGAACTTAAGCAGAAAGTCTAGAGTTTAGGTAACAGAACATTTAACGAGTGGAAACATACAAGAAAAACAGAACAAAGTCACAGTCAATAAGTCGGTAGGTCGGAAAAAGGGAAGGAAACAAACCCAGTGATGAAATAAGGTGCACTGGAAGAGATTAGTTGCTACTGGAAGATATTAGCTACAACTAGTGTTTAAATTGTGCCAGTGGTTGGTTACAGGCGGTGGGCGCTGGCACTCATTTTTAGGGACCGGGCTCATTTTCATCATCAGACTTTGAACAAGAGCAAGAGAGAGGAAGGTAGAACAAGCATTTGCAATGAAACTGTCTCGCCTTTGGGACCATATAAGTATTTAGCTATGCACCGTATTATCCATGGGACCACCGGACCTGCACTCACTTTTTAGTTAAAGCCCATTGCTATCAAACACCCCATCTTGTTAAGCACTAACTCCGGCCATCAGGCCAACCTATTGCCCACTTTTGCTACTATTGTCCACCTCACCACTGCATCGCCCACAAAACATTAGGCCAACTGTCCCACCACCATCATCACTTACTAATCCCACAGTGCAGCGAAATGTTTTTTACATGTTTGGTGCAATTCTGTGTTAATATTAGCGGGACAGTACGATGAAAGTACAGGGACACCTGTCCGGTAGTCCAGCTGTATGTCCTCCTTTTAAATGATGAAATGGGGCAGTTTTCACTCTTGAGTTTTTTATTAAAATATGTCCACAAGGCCAGTATTTCCCAGGTGGGAGCGAGTCTGATTCCCAGAATTGCTGCGAAGACTTCCTTCTTTCCGGTGAAATCTATGCCTCCCTTTCTGCACTTATCTTTTACAATGAAAGTCTGGCAGTGAAAACTGCAGGTGCCTTGCGCTACTAATACAATCAGATTGTACACGCAGCGGCGTATGGCATATCTAGAAACCAAACACATGTGACAGACGTGCACCTCCAACTGTGAATGCACTTTATACATGCCAGACATATAATTTATTTATTTATTCATTTATATGGCGCCTGAATCGACCCCCGAAGGGGTATCTCTGCGCTGCAGATATGCATCAGTGGAGCTCAGGACCTGGAACAAGATCAGAGGCGGAAGAGGAAGGTCTTTAGGTGCTTTCTTAATTGAAGGTGGATTGGGCATTGTTTTAAGTACAAGGGAAGCTGGTTCCAAAAGAGAGGACCAAGGTGGGAGAAGGCCTTTCCTACCAATGAAACCCTCCTAACACGGGGGACCACAAGAAAGATTTGGTTTCAGAGCGGAGGGATCTGGAAGGTGTGTACGGCGTAAGTTTCTCTGCAAGGTAAGCGGGGCCGAGACTGTTTAAGGCTTTATGGATTGTGCAGCAAACCTTAACCCCTTCGACGCTCATGACGAGCCCAGCTCGTCATGGAGTTTCCATTGGTTTCAATGGAAATTAAATGAAGGAGAAAAAATAGACTTAGCATCCAAGTGGTTAAACTTGACCCGCTCGCGCACTGGGAGCAGTGTAGTTGATGGAGGTGAGAGAGCGCAAACTGATCTAAATGTATGAGTGCATCACACTTACCTGTAGTAAGCACAAATCATGAGGAGAAATGCCATGAGTGCTAATAGTATCTGCAATTATATTCTAAATGTATAGATAATATAGAGATTTAAGTAGAAGTGGAACTAATACAGAAATGTGTGACACTATATGATTTATTAGATGTGATTATTCCTGAATCCATGTCGTGTAGCTGTTAAAATGTAAGATGGTAGGTGGTTAAACGCAGAATGTGGTAGGCCTCAGGGCCAGAGCTAAAAGGGAAGGTGTTTCGTTTCACGACAAAGATTGTATTAATGTTTTGATCATTGCATTAATGGGCCACGATTTATAAAAATGTTTACTGAATAATAGAATAAGAGTATTAACATGCTTTAATTAATGAAGAAGTTGAATGCTATAATCATTATGAGAAATATTGTAGGCCTGAAATGTTTTAACGTTGGTTTACACGTACATGTCTGGGCTGAGAAATGTTGCAGGCCTTTTTGGAAGTCTATGAGAGTTGGGTTCTTGGCTGCAGATATCTGTCTGCAAAGGAAAAGGGGGGATCCAATTATAAATGAATGAATAGAGGTCTGTTCAGTAGACGGCCCAGACATGGAGGAGGGTTCCGGAATGTTTGAGGGGTATCAGCGGGCCGGAGAAGAGTCTGAGAAACAAGGTCAACTCTAACGTATGAGGCCCAATACAAAGCATCATGGAAAAAGCCAGAAGCTACACCACGTGAGGGGCGTCTCGAAAGGGGCGTCTCAAATGTTGTTGACTGTTTTGTATTAGGGACAGCACCCCTGGGTGGAGTTAGAGCAGATACCTGAGGACCCTTTAGAGAGCGGATGGGTAGGCAGAGAGGGGTCATGACTGGAGAACTATAGGTTTTCACCAAGAGACTTAGAGTGAGTGACTTCCCTTGGGGGTCATCCACTGCTGACACCTTTGTTAGGTTGGGACTTGGTTAAGTAGGGATACCATCTAGAGCAGGGTAGGGACAGCCTAACCTGTGCGTTTTCCTCCAACTTAAATGAAGGAGAGATATGCGTCAATGCTGATAGCTTTATTATTCTTAGAACTTGTGTTAGTGATTTCCGTTGCTCGTCTGAGGGCTTTCCGAGAGCACATGTATGTAATTGGACCTGTGTACCTCGTGAATCTCATTCTGAGATGCTTGTATTTGCAGCTTATCATATCCTTACAATAAACTTTTGAAAGCTAGAAGTTGTTTGTGATCTTTGGGAGCAGAGTCCTTTATTGGGTGAACTAACTTGGAAATAGATGTACCTTGTACCTTAAAGACAGGCAACAAAGGTTCAGTCGACCAGATCGAGGTTTGGATCAATAGTGCTAAGGTATCGATCAAAATCTCGCCCTTCCAGTTGGTAGCTATAGAGGATGGTTGCCTTCTTGAGGACGGTAACCTAGGCCAGGTTAGCTTACCCCAAGGCCCATAGAAATCGATGATCGGAAGAACAGCCCGCCGAAGAAGATCCGGATGACGTGAGACAGAAAAAGCAGCAGTATCGGTCGAGAGTGAGTATAAAGGGTTATGCGTGTTAGATTGCGGTGTTTTGTATTGTATCTATGTTGTAATGTCTGGCGGAGTTGAATGCCTGTAGAGTGACTGGGGAACAGGTTGTGAGCGCGCGCAACCGGTGAGAATCTTAAGTTCAAGGAGAGCTTAAGTGGTTCGGGTGTATCGGACACCCAGAGTAATTGTCAACTAGTGTGAAGGGGGTCATGAGGTACCATTGATCACCCGAAAGACCGAGATAGGGGGAACGTAAGAGTGAGTGCGTGAGTAACGGACGCTGGTCGGAAGTTACTGTGTGTGTAAGCAACCTATCAGAGAGACGATAGACATTTCGTCAGTTGTGTTGACAATTACAGATAGACTGTGGACGTACAGTCGAGAGAAGTGACCGCTTGGTCGGAAGTAGTCATTTTTCGGTGTATGAATGGGACGCATGCATAACCGGGAGACGAGTTGAGAAAGGAGGGGTGCTGCTGCGAAGCGGAGAAAAGTGACGTCAGAAAGTGTCGCGACGTGATTGGCCGACCGGAGAAAGACCGCGCTGTGATAGGCCAGCTAGCAAAGACGTCAGACAGGGTCGCGACGTGATTGGCCGACCGGAGAAAGACCGCGCTGCGATAGGCCAAGTCAGCAAAGCCGCGACAGGATTGGTGGATTGTCATCAGGAAGTAAACAGAGTAGCGAGGCTGGATATTGTGCGCATAATTATGAAGTGTTTTAAATGGCTGAAAGCGGTGTTTAAAAAAGAGAAGCGGGGATCGTATGAAGGGGAAGAAGCCCCGCCGGAGGGTACGCCAGCTCGTTACATGGCAGTGAATGTTGGGTTGCATACGATCCTCTGGATATCAGAATGGAGTAAGATTACGGAAGGAAATGAGGAACTGACGTTCCCGAAGTACGGGACGTTCAGATTAGAGGTGTTACATCGATTAAAATCAGTCATGACCTCAATAAGACCCTTGCCTAGACCGACCCAGTTTGAAGCCCTTGAAGCATGGATTAGGGCAGCGCATGAAAAGAATATGAACAGACGACAAGAAAGGGTGAAACGATCGGTAAGGGCAGTGCAGGATGCCAGGTGGGACGCGGATGCTAAAAGATGGAGAGTGCATAACCTGGAAGTAAATAAACTGTACCCAGTATTAGAGGTGCCCGTAAATAAAAGCCCCCTAGAAGAAGATGATGAGAGCGAAACAGAGGACAGCCTGATAAACAGATTATTGACAGACAGGCCACCCCCGTATAATAGAGCAGGGGGAGAGGTCGAGCATACAGAAGGAGAAAAGGGGGGCAATGCAGGAGAGCATAGACCGCTTCCCAGTTCAGAGTGGGATCCTGAGGCAAAGAAAGAGTTGTCCCAGCCTAGTCAGGGGCAACAGGTGGTCGGTAGGTTTGTGGTACAAAGAGCGCCGGAAACGGAAAGCGCCACATCCTACACATTACCAGATGCACTACAGGTACCTGTTACCATAGGTCCTATAATATCGATATATGACCAAGAGAGAGCAAGAGGGGAAGAACGGGTACGGAAGGACAGAGAAAGAGCAGAAAAGGCAAGAAGGAACGATACGATTAATTCCCCAAGTCAGATGCCGATACCAAGAGAATGGAGCACTCCGGTGCACCCAGTAGGGGACCCAGGAGGAGATCCTGGGGGCCCTAGATGGCCAGTGGATCTGAGGGGATCTGGACGAAAATCCTTTCAAGAGCTAAATGAGTACATGAAGCAGTGGGATGAGGCAGTGAAGGCTCAAAAGAACATCATAGCTGCGGAAGCTGAAAGGGAAAGTCAGGACAGCCGAGCTCGGACTCACTGCGGGGCTGGGGAGAGTAGCCCGGAGTGGGACTGTAGAGAGAGAGAGAGTAGGGGAGTCACCCATTGGGCCCGGAGTGGAGATAGAACAGACCTGGAAAACGGGGGCCCCGGGAGTGGAGGGGTGGCGCGCCCAATACTCAGTGAAGGGGAGAGGAGAGCACAAGAGTACAGAAACAGCTTTAAGTGTCCACACTGTGTGCCTGGCACCAGAGAACTGAATGGGAGTTGTGAGAGGTCGCACCATAGACTCTGTGATGACGAAAATGAGCGCAGCCCAGGGAATATGGGGAACCAGGAAGGAGCGTATCGGATACTGAGCGATACTAGGCAAAGGGAGAGTAGCGACCAGAGGGAAAATAACAGAGAGGCGCACGGTGAAAGGAGAGAAGAAGAAGAGAGTGGGCAGAGAAAGAGTGGGGGTAACAGGCCCGTGTTCCATCACCTTCCAAGATCGGATGGCCGAGCATGGGACCTGGAGAGATGGGAGCAAGGGAGGGCACCCATTAACTCTCCCGAGCCCAAACGCAGAGCTCGAAGTTGGGATGGTAGGGAGACCAGTGAGCCCCCTTCGAAAGACATATTGCGAGCTGAGATAAAAGCCAAGAGACTTGATGTCGCCAGCTTAAGGTCAGACCTGGATGACATGGTAGATGGTACCCTGCCTTTAGAAAGAATGGAAATGTATGAACAGGATGAAATACTGTATATGGCAAAGGACATCACTCGAAAGGCGAGAGCAGTCCATGAGAAGTTAGTCGAACTAGCAGGCAAATATATGGTGGATCTGTCCAGAACCAAAGCATTACAGGGTAACCACAGGCTACATTACACAGATCGAGACCTAGATGAGAGGAGAACGATTGGGCTGAAAACGCACATAAGGGAACTGATCGCTGGAATAAGGACATGGAGAGCACTAGATAAGTGGGAAGAGAGGTGGTCCAAGAAAGGGACCGGCAGGAGAAGCACGCTTGGTATGACACCAGGACTGCAGGGAATAGAGGCATACCCTTTGCGGGAAGTCGCAAATGGGAACTATGTGCATGTCCCTTGGAGTAGGGGAGATTTAGCTGCTTTTACCACCTCCTTCCCCAAATTGCGGGAAAACCCAGTGGAGTGGTACAAGCAAGTCGAGAGGTTTGTAAAAATCTCAAAGGTCCTATGGATAGATCTGAACACGCTGTTTGACATTGTAGTACCAGGAGATCTGTGGACAGCATGCAAGGTTAGCGCTGAGTGGCCCACAACGGAGCCAGAGAGAGATGCTAAGACTAATGGGCCGTCCGAGATTGTGATGGCAAAATTCGAGAGAGTGATGACTTGGCTGAAAGAGAAAGTGCCAATGCAAGACATAGATTGGGTCAGAATAGACCGAACCAGACAGGAACCCAAAGAGACAGTCCACGAATATTACGAGAGATTGCTGAAGGCGTTTAAACAGTATAGCGGCTTGGATGTAATGGATCCAAAGGACATAGGGCAATTTGTGTCCAAGTTCGTCCTGGGACTGAGACCGGATATTAGTTTAATGATTCAGCAACACTCGATTTGTTGGCAAAGTAAACCCCTAGATGAAATACTGAGATATGCCAGGTACTGCTGTGATGAGATAGACTCCAAGGCTAAGAAACTAAAAGAAAAGTTGATGGTGGTACAGATGCAGGCAGCAGGAAAGGGGGGACCGCAGCAACAGCAGCAAGGAACAGGTACAGGAGGAAAGAAGCAGTACAGTCAGAACAAGGGCAATGAGGAGAGTTCTACCTTTAGACCCAGAATAGACATAGCTGCCTTGAAGAAAACGACTAGGTGCCACCAGTGTAACGAGGTGGGGCATTGGAAACGCGAGTGTCCCTACAATGTAGAGATAGGAGAACAAGAGATAGAGGAGGAAGAGGTCCAGAGCGCACCTACAAGAGGGGTGACGCCATACCAAGGAAAGGTGCTCAAAGGGGGGGGGGCTCCTCCCCGAGCCCAGTTCCCGCAGCCTCCTCGAGTAGGGACTGTGGGTAAGACCTATAGACAAATGCCCCTGTTTGTGGAAGGTGAAGAGTGCTATTATGTGGACCCATTAACCGGACAGAGAGTGGAAAGAGAAGACTGCACCCTTGGGGCAGCCTTAGAGGTGGACCAGAGGGGACCCTATGTCGAAGCAGAAGTAGCAGGGTGCCCTACGACATTTCTGGTGGACACAGGAGCCACTAGGTCCACGATCAGATCAGCTGCAGTTCCAGACCTGCCCATGTCTGGAGAGACCATACAAGTGGTAGGGGTCGCAAATAGGAGAATAACCAGCCAATTGACAGAACCAGTACAGGTGAAAATAGGGAAGTACAGCGATGAGCACCAATTTGTGGTTTGCGATTCAAGCCCTGTGTGTCTGCTAGGGAGAGACCTGTTGTGTAAATTGAATTGTACAATATACTGTACACCTCAGGGAGTGGAGGTATTGACCAATGATGATGACGCAGATTTCAAGGTTGCAAACCCAAGAATATGCGTGGAGCTGTATCCTACTTTGACAGTAGATGAGCTCCCCTGGGACTTGAGGGAGACAGTGGCACCAGAAGTATGGGATTTCACTGGGGAAGAGATAGGTTTGGTCAAAGGGGTGGACCCAGTGAAAATTGTAGTGAAACCGCATGCTGAGTTCCCAAGAACACCCCAATATAAATTGACTCCAGAAACGATTGCAGGCATAAAACCCGTGATCGAGTCCATGATTAAACAGGGAATACTGAAAGAAATCGTGGGTAGTCCATGCAACTCCCCGATTATGGGTCTGCAGAAACCAAATGGGAAATTTCGGATAGTGCAGGACCTTCGAAAGATTAATAACATAGTCGTTTCGTGTTGTCCAGTGGTACCGAATCCATCAGTGATACTGTTTCAGATTCCATTTCAAGCAGAGTGGTTCACAGTGATCGATCTTTGTCAGGCTTTCTTTTCGATCCCTCTGGACGAAGAAAGCCATTTTCTTTTCGCATTTAAGCTGGAAAATCGCGTCCTAACATGGTGTCGTATCCCTCAGGGGTATACAGAGAGTCCATCGATCTTTAACCAGCTTTTAAAGAAAAATCTTGAAAGTCTAGTGCTGCCCCAGAAGTCAGTTCTGGTCCAGTACATAGACGACCTCCTCGTGGCGTCAGAAACAGAAGAAGCTTGCAGGGAGGACTCCATTGCTTTGTTAAATCACCTAGCTGCCAATGGGCACAAGGTGTCCCCGGGAAAATTGCAGTACTGCCTGACAGAAGTGCAGTACTTAGGACACAGAATAGAGAAAGGCAAACGAAAGGTGTCACCAGACAGGATAGAGGCGATCATGAAAATGAATGCGCCTAAGACACAGAGAGAGGTCAGGATGTTTCTAGGGATGGTGGGTTATTGCCGACAGTGGATCGCGAACTTTTCACTGAAAGCAAAACCCTTGCAAAAACTGACGCACAAGGAGGTGAGCGATCCGGTACCATGGGACAAAGACTGTTTGATGGCATTCTTACAGCTGCGAGAGGACCTGTGTCGTGCTCCGGCATTGGGAATGCCTGATTACAATAAACAATTTTTTCTTTACTGTTGTGAGAGAGAGGGTTGTGCGTTGTCTGTGTTAGTCCAAATCCATGGGAATGCCCGTAGACCAGTTGCTTATTTCTCGGCTACTTTAGACCCAGTAGCCGCAGCGTTGCCCGGATGTCTCAAATCCGTTGCTGCAACGGGTGTCAGCATTGAAAGATGTGAAAATATCGTCATGGGGCACCCGTTAGAGGTGTGCGTGCCCCATTCTGTTGAACTGTTGATGACCAGGACCAAGACACAGCATCTGACCAACAGCAGGCTCACGCGCTATGAGCAAGTTATTCTTGCTGCAGAGAATGTGACCCTCAAGAGATGCTCTGTTTTGAACCCTGCCACCTTGATGCCACTCCCAAATGATATCGAGGATGATGATGAATGTACAGACCATGACTGCCTCGATGTGACTGAACTATGCACCAAACCCAGACCCGACATCGTAGATGAGCCACTGACCGACCCAGATGAAATTTTCTTTGTCGATGGCTCATGTGTAAGAGACGAAGTTGGGCAGTTGAGAGCAGCTTATGCTGTTTGTACAATTACTGGAGTTGTGGAAGCTGGGTGCCTGGAAGGAGTACACTCCGCTCAGGTAGCCGAGATTATTGCCCTGACACGTGCTTGCTTGGCAAGCAATCAAATTCGAGTCACCATATACACCGACAGCCAATATGGTTATGGGGTAGTTCATGATTACGGGCAGTTATGGTCTCAAAGAGGGTTCATGACCTCTTCAGGCTCTCCCATTCGCAATGGAGAGTTTGTGCGCCTGTTGTTAGAGGCGTTGCAATGCCCAGCAGGTATCGCAGTTGTAAAGTGCACCGCACATACCAGAAATGAGGACTTTGTTTCAAAAGGCAATAGATATGCAGATGAAGTTGCGCGGTATTGCGCGGAGCAAGGGTACTCTTTCACAGAGGTGGAAGTGGGCGGAATAAATGTAAGAACTGAATTAGCCATGATATTGGAAACTGTTGATACTTGGGATGAACTGTCAAACATGCAAGAAAATGCTCCTGATATTGAAAAGGAAACATGGGAAAAGGCAGGATGTGTAATGGGTGAGTCCCATTTTTGGGTCTCAGCAGACGGCAGAGCAGTGTTGCCCAATGAGATGGTGAGTCCAATGGCCAGACTCATACATGGTCCCGTACACTTAGGGAGAGATGCTATGCTGAGAGTGTTTAGACAGACTTGGTACAATCCTAAGTTTAGAATAGCAGCAGAAGCAGTGTGCCAGCGTTGTGTGACCTGTCAGCAGCTGAATGTAGGAAAAAGAACACCAGTTACACTGAGTCACATAGGAAGGTCTGGAGGGCCATTCAACAGAATGCAGATAGATTTCATTGAAATGCCAAGATGCAACCGCCTCCGCTATGTCCTGGTGGTTGTTTGTGTGTTCTCCAGATGGGTTGAGGCATACCCTACACGTAGGTGCGACACCCTCACAGTGGCCAAGATACTGCTTAGAGAACTCATTCCGCGCTTCGGGGTGCCGGCCTTTTTGGAATCAGATAGGGGAACGCATTTTAACAGCGAGCTTGTGAAGATGATTTGTGTAGCACTAAACATAGATCAAAAGTTGCATTGCAGTTACCGACCAGAAGCCTCAGGGATTGTGGAGCAGATCAATGGCACGATCAAGGCCAGGATAGCGAAAGTGTGCTCCTCAACGACCCTGAGTTGGCCTGACGCCTTGCCATTGGTCCTCATGAGCCTTCGTAGTACCCCAGACAGAAGAACAGGGTTGTCACCACATGAGGTGTTAATGGGGAGAGCAATGAGGCTGCCATCTGTCCCAACTGCTGCACTGTTAAATATCACAGATGATATGATCCTGGACTATTGTAAGGGGCTGTCTGACGCCATTCGTTCTGTGTCCCTTCAGGTGCAGGCTGCCGAGGTTCCAGCGTGCCAGGGCCCGTGCCATGACCTGTATCCTGGGGACTGGGTCCTGGTGAAAAAACACGTGAGAAGAAGCTGTTTGGATGTTCGTTGGCGTGGGCCCTTCCAGATCATCCTGATCACGAACACAGCTGTGAAGGTGGGAGGCCTGCCCAATTGGATCCACGCGTCACATACGCGAAGGGTTCCAGCACCTCTGGAAGAAACAGCTCCTCTCTCGGATAGACGTCCAGCAGAGGACCGAGAGGCCATAGAGGGGGCTAGCCAAGCTGTAGAGGTGCCAGCGGAAGCAGGGGAAGAGTCTGACCAAGCTGAGGACGGTCAGTACAACAGCGAAACAGACGACGCTACAGAAGGAGAAAGTAGCTGGGAGTACGAGTCAGACCCCGACAGGTCTGAGAGAGAGAGAGAACAGACAAGAAGGAGAAGGAGTAGAAGGGCACGTGGAGAAGCAAATTGGCCGCAAAGAAGGAGCTCTAGCCTGAGGTCAACTCCAGAAGTAACCCTTCCTCCGATATCAGAAGACTCAGATCCGGAAGAAGGTGCTCAGGGCGCTGAAGCACCAGACCGAAGAAGGTCAAGAAGAGTGCGTGTGCCTAACAGAAGATACTCCACACCTGAGTGGACATATCTGGCGACAAATGTCTGTGAAACCGGAGACAGGGAGGATCCGAGCGGTGGTGGTGTCCAGTTCTGAGCCCATTATCACCGTGGAAATACGACTGTTGGTACCCGGTGTCGAACAAGAAGGGTCACTAACATTCATGCTCCCCAGACCTCCCCGCCTCAGCAAGTTAAAACACATGTTTCTTTCAGAATTGCAATTCCCCGACTTTGGTACAACGATAACAGCACATGAAGAGCACAATCTTCGTTTGGAAATATTGAACTATGCTATTGAAGCTGCAACAACAAATCTGATAGTAGATTGTTAAGGACTTTGTAAATAAAGCAACCAGAAAAAGAAGATTACCTAGCGCCCAGGAAGCAGAGAATATTAGGGAACTTCCCTTGAGTTGATGGAGAAGGGCTAGGGTTGTCTTGTTTGAACTGTTAAAGGACTTTTGCGAAGAAGGTTGTCAGCTTCCAATTGTGTGGATTCTAAGGACAAAAGGATTAAAAAGAGACTGTAAAGGAACGAGAGGAAAAGAACTTTTGGCTAAGATAAGAGAAAGCCATATTGTCTGACGAAATGGAGGCCGGCACCCAGAACCGCAGAGCTAAATGTATAATAGGTACACTAATAGTAGGAGTGATAATATTAATAGCTTTAGTGGTAACAATTTCTTATGTAAAGGGACATGAGGAAGAGGCAAAGGTAACTGATGTGAAATCTGTAGAAACGCTTACACCCACTGTTGCTGGTGAAAAAGGGGAAAACACTCAAGAGAAAGCGTTATTAGCTGCAGAAGCCCGCAGGTTACACGTAGATGAGTCCCAAGGAGACTTTAGGTCAAATGCTTATGCTAAACTCTTATATGAATACGTGGATGCCATGGAGGTTAAGGATTGCTACGTCTGCATGCAGTTGCCGGCGTCTGTAGATGAAGGAATTCGATATCATCACCTCCCGCTGACATATGGCATTACATGTAGCTTATTGCTTAGTATATTTTATGAGAGAGATAGCTTTGAATACTATTTCTCCAATTATGATTCAGTGTTGCCAGAAGTCCCAAATTATAAGCAGATGAACAAATGGGATTACTGGAAGAGTGAAGACAGATTGGCTAAGTTCTTCATTCCTTGGATTACCTTAGATACTTCACATGCCCGTAGAAATAACCTGACATGCAAGGTGTCAGAAGTCGAGAAGAAGTTCATAGGGCAGGTGGATGATCGTTACAGGAGACAAAAGATTTTGAAAAAATCAGGACAATGGAAAACAGATTGGACCGAGGAAGAGAAGGCACACAAGAGAAAGGGTAGTAGTGGTCCAATAGCTTTAGATAAAACGCAGAGAGGAAAGCTATGTCTTCACCGAGCCAAAACGTATTATGAAAATGTATACGTTGGAGAAGTCGACTGTGAACATGCTTTCAATATAGAGTACTATACTAAAGATTTCCTGAAGGGAATGCAAGTGATTCCAAATGTGTATTTTGTATGTGGAAGAAATGCCTACGTGAGACTACCTGACAACTGGTATGGATCATGTTACCTAGCAATTGTCTTCCCCAAAATATATCATGCACAAGACTTAGTGATCATTGAGGGCAAGACATCATCGAGGGGAAGGAGAGATGTAGGAGATGCCGAAATGGTTGGAGATGTCTTTGGAGCTATGTTCCCTCTTTTGGGTCTAATCCTTAATGATGTTAAAATTAGACGGCTGGCAACAGTCGTCGACAGGTTGTCTGCCAGCACTGCTCAGTCCTTAATGCTGGTAGAAGGAGAGATGCAATCGATAAGGGCTATGGTTCTTCAGAACCGTCTTGCATTAGATGTCCTACTAGCAAAAGAGGGCGGAGTCTGTAAGGCTTTGAAGGTCCAGGAATGTTGCACTTACATTCCAGACAATTCAAAACCCCTTGAGAAGGTTATTAGGAACATAACTGATATTCACAAGGAGATCGAAGACTTGAGTAAAGAAAATGTCTGGGAAAAGGTGGGCCACGGAATGAGTGCAGTTGGTGGGTGGATTTCCACCTTAGGCAAAAGCTTTGTGTGGTATATTCTAAAACCTGTCATCATAATACTGATCTGTGGGATCATATTGTGGGGATTGGTGAGGGTATTCAAATGGTACAGAGCAAGAAGGTCAGAAAGGGCCCAAAGAGAGCAGCTGCAGAGATTGGCTGCCATACAAGATAATCAGTACAGGAGTCTGAGGGCTCTGGAAGCGCAGAGACAAGTTATGATACCAATAACTGCAGTTTAAATGTTAGTGATGACCCCGAGAGGTCATCAAAGGGGGGAACTGAGAGAGCGCAAACTGATCTAAATGTATGAGTGCATCACACTTACCTGTAGTAAGCACAAATCATGAGGAGAAATGCCATGAGTGCTAATAGTATCTGCAATTATATTCTAAATGTATAGATAATATAGAGATTTAAGTAGAAGTGGAACTAATACAGAAATGTGTGACACTATATGATTTATTAGATGTGATTATTCCTGAATCCATGTCGTGTAGCTGTTAAAATGTAAGATGGTAGGTGGTTAAACGCAGAATGTGGTAGGCCTCAGGGCCAGAGCTAAAAGGGAAGGTGTTTCGTTTCACGACAAAGATTGTATTAATGTTTTGATCATTGCATTAATGGGCCACGATTTATAAAAATGTTTACTGAATAATAGAATAAGAGTATTAACATGCTTTAATTAATGAAGAAGTTGAATGCTATAATCATTATGAGAAATATTGTAGGCCTGAAATGTTTTAACGTTGGTTTACACGTACATGTCTGGGCTGAGAAATGTTGCAGGCCTTTTTGGAAGTCTATGAGAGTTGGGTTCTTGGCTGCAGATATCTGTCTGCAAAGGAAAAGGGGGGATCCAATTATAAATGAATGAATAGAGGTCTGTTCAGTAGACGGCCCAGACATGGAGGAGGGTTCCGGAATGTTTGAGGGGTATCAGCGGGCCGGAGAAGAGTCTGAGAAACAAGGTCAACTCTAACGTATGAGGCCCAATACAAAGCATCATGGAAAAAGCCAGAAGCTACACCACGTGAGGGGCGTCTCGAAAGGGGCGTCTCAAATGTTGTTGACTGTTTTGTATTAGGGACAGCACCCCTGGGTGGAGTTAGAGCAGATACCTGAGGACCCTTTAGAGAGCGGATGGGTAGGCAGAGAGGGGTCATGACTGGAGAACTATAGGTTTTCACCAAGAGACTTAGAGTGAGTGACTTCCCTTGGGGGTCATCCACTGCTGACACCTTTGTTAGGTTGGGACTTGGTTAAGTAGGGATACCATCTAGAGCAGGGTAGGGACAGCCTAACCTGTGCGTTTTCCTCCAACTTAAATGAAGGAGAGATATGCGTCAATGCTGATAGCTTTATTATTCTTAGAACTTGTGTTAGTGATTTCCGTTGCTCGTCTGAGGGCTTTCCGAGAGCACATGTATGTAATTGGACCTGTGTACCTCGTGAATCTCATTCTGAGATGCTTGTATTTGCAGCTTATCATATCCTTACAATAAACTTTTGAAAGCTAGAAGTTGTTTGTGATCTTTGGGAGCAGAGTCCTTTATTGGGTGAACTAACTTGGAAATAGATGTACCTTGTACCTTAAAGACAGGCAACAAAGGTTCAGTCGACCAGATCGAGGTTTGGATCAATAGTGCTAAGGTATCGATCAAAATCTCGCCCTTCCAGAGGAGAGGACGAGAGGCAGTTAGGACCAGTTGCGCCACAGTGTTCTGAACTACCTGCAATCTGCATAGCGAGGATTCATTGGCCGAGACCAGGTGGCCATTGCAGTCGTCCAGACGGCTCAGTATTAGTGCCTGTGTCAGGGTCTTCCGAGTGAAGTCGGGAAGCAAGGGGAAAACACGGTGTAGTAGGCCCAGCATATGGAAACAGGAGCCAGCGGTCTGAGCTGCGTGCTCCTTCAGAGTGAGAGTCTGGTCCGGGCGAATGCCTACGTTCTTGACAATGGGCTTGGGGGCGGGCCTAGGTCCACCGGCCACCAGTCCGGGGTCCATAATAATGGGGCATCACCAAAGAGCATGATCTCGGTCTTCCCCACATTAAATTGGAGGAAGATACGTCTCATCTAGTTGGATATAGCCTTCATTCCAGGCGAGAAGGCTGACTGTACAGCTGGGGTAAATTTACTGAAGGGAAATAATAACTGTGAATCGTCGGCGTACGAGATAGGGATGAAGCTACAGGTTCTGAGGAGATTTGCCAAGGGAGCCACAGAAATATTGAACAGGGTCGGGCTCAGACACGAGCCCTGGGTCAGCTTCATAGACGCCGAACGATAAGAGCCAAGTTCAACAGTCTGGGTCCTAGAGGAGAGAAAGTTCTTCATCCACCGTAGGTTTATCTGTTGATGCAGTTGCAATTGAAGCACATCCTCTTTCAGTTTGCCATTGCATGAGCACGAACGGAGACTGAGATGAAGGTATGTCAGTGTGCACGTCATCTGCATTCTGACGAGATTAGGACCCAGAAGACGGATAGCTTCTAAAAATCTGGAGACCCCCTCTTAAATTGGGAACGTACTCATGAAGTGCTGCAAATGCCTTAGTATAACTGCCTACAGCTTTTACCAGGGATTTTTGCATAAACAGGCACGAACCGTGTGTGCACCAAGATCTTGTCTCGGGGTCTCCGCTAGTGATCTGGCCTGCCTCCCGGATCTTCGCTCAGACCAGTCCAGGGCCATCCCAGGCTACGTACGTTAGCAACGGTCTCAATTGATTTGGGGGCCAGGGCAAACGCCGCCCCCTTGCTCTCACTAAAAAAGGTGCCTTGCACTGTGCTACATGTTTATAGAACCGCTACAATGGTCCATGGCACATGCCACAGCTTGAGGCGTCTTTCCAGCCTGTAAATGTCATTTGACTGTCTGTAGTCATACAGTGTCTGTGGGTTTGATCCATAGCCTGTAACCCCACTTGATTGTGAGCTCACATTCCACAGCCTGTGACCCTTCTGTACTGAGCCATTTATTTCTGGCTCACAATCCACAACCAGTGACTCTGAGCAGAGCCTCTTTCGGTCTGTACACTTTACTTCACAATACCAACGTACTGCCTCACGACACTTCACAGCACTAAGTACCTGGCAAGCCACATTGTTGGAAGACAAGAAGGCAGCCGATAGAAGCTGCGTGCTGGTCCTAGTTCGATCACACAGGCGCACATTGCTCATCATTGCGTGCAGCCAGAAAGGAAAGCTAAATTGCATATACGGGCGGGCTTCAGGATTTTAAAACACTCTAATCACGCAACTTTAATGGGATCAATAACTGTACAAGCGGACGGGAAGAGTTTCCTCGCATGCGAGCGGAAGAGTACCACGTTGATTAAACCATCTTCTGCATTATGGGAGTTGTAGTTTGGCTCATACGAATACCCCGCTGGTGTATCTCACCTTGGCCCCGTAGCTTGTTGTGCCATAGGTACTTGAGCTGTGCTTCACCAGTACTTTTAGCTCAACCCACCGATGCCCGACTAGTGTTGCACGCAGAGCAGGGTGTAGTATGGAGAGCTCTAAATGTCGCCCCACCGCCCGCTCTATGAACCAGAAACCCTCCTCCTTTCAGTTGGGCTCTTGCGCTTAGTTGTCACTGACTCCTCGTCGCTGTTGTGCTCGTAATGTGATTTTTTAAAAAAAATTCTCATGTGAGCCCCGGCATTCAGATCGGACAAATGATCATTAATAGCGGTGGCTGCTACTGAGGGGTGCGCAAGAGTGATCGGAAACCCACAACTAGCTGTCTGTATTGCTCATGTGTAAGTAAAACCACAAATATCCGTCTGTATTGTGCATGTGTTCTGGACAGGTCAGGCAAAATAGAGTGTGAATTCACCTAGCCAATCCAAGGACAAAATAAGCATTTACAAATGCAATATGACTCGTATTTACACAACACCTATTGAATTTGAAAAGTAAGTGTGGCCGTCGAAGAAGGCATGAACGGGAGGGGGGTGAAAAGTCACCGACTGTGGGAGGGGGCGGGGGGAACACAAGGAAAAAAAATTCATTGGAGTAAAGGGGCCTATAGCCTCTGAGGTCTACAAATGACGACATGCCCGTGAAGAGGATGGACTAACAATCGGAAAACCAATCAGAATACAGCATTTACGATCTAACCCAATCAAAAATATAGGCGAAAAGTGGGCGGAGCTTAAATGAAGCTTCCCCGCTGTTGTGTGTACTGCATGCCTCGCAGAGCAATGGCAGCGCATTCGCGCTGCAATGGCTAGGCAAGACCTAAAAAGGAGAAAGAATAAGCAATAGAACAATATGAAGACAGTAATAAATGGAGGAGGCGGGGCTGAAAAAGAACCTGTAAGGGTGATCTACAAAGCCAGGAAGTATAGAGTGGTGAAACATAGAAGCAAGGCAAAGATTTTGTAATTGGCAATCCTGGCACTGGTAAGAAGAACCTTGGGGCCCTGCAATTTAACACAAAAAAAATTTAAACACTGCCTGCAACTCTCGGAGTAAATACTGACAAAATAATCACACAGCCACAACAGAAAACAGAACAAGGTGCAGCTTGGTAGGACAATCATTTTGAAGACATCAGCCACTCCTAGGATGGGCCGTATCATGATGCCTTATTATGTGCTTGGCTGGTGCACAAGTGGTCTGCGTGCTTCTTTTCGGCGTCTTGGGCGCATACATTTACCGTAAGTATCTTCCGGTGAGCACACGTTTTACGGACAGCAGAGCTCGGACACACAAAGAGGAAAATACTGCCTTGTGTTTCCGAAGCTTTGTTGTTAGCAACACATATTTTATCTCTGAAATATTTTGAGTACTTGTATGCAAAAAAGTTGCCAAAAAGAAACACATAGATTCCTTCTGCGCCGCCACAGCACAGAAAACGGGATCATGGTTGGTCACAGGACGTGGACATTGGATCAGGGGGCAAGGGCCATTAGAAGGCATAACATTTAAGTGATTTAGACACTGGGAGCTGTATCATAAAGGGCTGCGCTGCCTCAGCGGGGATATGAATGCCTGTTTTATGTGCTTGGAGTGTGTAAAATGAAAGCATATAACCTGATATTTCTGCGAGATAGTGCGCTATTTAAGAAAGCACATCTTTGAAAGAGGCCTACGTTTCCGAGCTGTAGTGTGTGAAAATTGATCTTCAACTCAGAGACATATTAGGTTGAACAAATTCACTTTATACACTGTAGGCCCCTAAACAAAGGCGCTGGGCTCTGCATTGAGCTACTGCGGCTGTCATGATATGGCCCTTGGATCGTAGACATATTTACTAAACGTTTATGCAATTCAGAGCAGCAAGTAAAGTTGCTGTGGTGCTTTGAGTGAACAGGAGAGAGCTGAAAAGGGCTGTACCTAATAAGATATGGCGCTCGTCAGCTATCTGTGCTAGTGCACTTGAGGCTGTCTAGCACCAATGCAGGCACCCTTCCACCATGCTCCTAGGGTGCCTACATTAAAGGCAAGAAGGGACCCCTTCCTGGACAAATACAATCCTAAGGGGCAATTTCCTCTTTCTATGTGTGCTGCAGAATGCATCGTGCACATAAAGTGGAGGTAATGAAGAGAAATAAGCATATTTCTTGCTGTTATGCCTGTCTGTCATAGGCGCACCATTTTTGCACAATCCCAGGTCTACTACGTTCAGTAATTCTGGGATTGTGTCAAATTCAATGGGTGGATGCTTGGAAACACCTATGTGCCACCTATGGAATGTAGACCACAATGAAATGTAAGGCAATGCAGTGCGAGCCGCTGCACTGTGTTGTTTTTTAACAAAGTCACACAAGGTGGTGCGAATACACCCTTGGGTGTCTTTGCAAATTCCATTAACGGACTTGCAACGACTTGGTATATGCAAGGCCAACACAAGTCATCAATACATCTAGGTCTAAATTTGGACACCGTTGTTGTTTGTACCTCGGGATACAGGCTCCAGCAGTGTTAAATTTGGGCCTCTAATTCAGCTCTGTCAGCCCTCCATTCCCTCCCCAGTTGCCAGTGCTCCTGTTGCCCCTCTGCTGACATCACGCGGAGTCAGTCACCAATGGGAAGCATTTACGCCTGTTAGAGGGCAAATCGCAGTGGATGCAGCCTTCATAACCCTGCAGCCGGAGTCTGTTGAAAACATTGAAATGAAAAAGCACAGCTGAAAGGAAATCATAATTGGTACTATCAAATAAATGATACATAACCTTTCCATATTGTTTCTTTTTTTCATCTCTGTAATTGTTCTCCTAAGCCCGTATTCCTGGATTCTTTAATTTAATATCCTGCAAAAAAGACTATTTAATTAATACACAACAGGCTGAGTTTTTCTAGTTATTTGTTTATTGCATTTCATGCGGATCCTGAATGACGCCCTCTCTAACTGTTTGCTCATATCAAGGTGTTGCTCTTTTCTTTAAATTCTATCAGATTTTTTTATTATAAAAATACTTATGATTTGGTGCCTTTTTCAATGGCATGTAAGGCTGTCCAACTCACCGAAGATTCTTACAGAAACCTATATTTTTAGTAAATATAAGAGGACAAGTGCGCTTACCTACCCACTGCAAATACCATAGGCTGAACCAAACCTCGAGGTCTACACTTACGGCCACATGCATCATTGTTACATTTTGCGATTTCTTAATTGCGAAAATTAAGGAATCGCAATTAAGAAATCGCAAAATGCTATGCATTAAGAAATCGCAATTTTTTTGCGATTTCTTAATTTTCCTTAATTGCGATTCACAATTTGTGAATCGCAATTAAGGAATCCCTTCCCATTGATTCCTATGGGCCTAGAGGCCCATAGGAATGAATGGGAAGCCATTCTCATTTTGCGATTCGCAATTAAGGAATCGCAAAATGAGAATGCTATTTCATGGGTGCAGGGGGGGTCCAAAGAACCCCCCCTGCACCCCTGAAATTTAACTTTAAGAACATTTTTCACACACACATGCCCCAAGGGCATGTGTGTGTGTAAAATGAAACTTTCAAAAATGCACTTTTGTGCATTTTTGAAAGTTTTCACAAATTACCATGAAGTTCAGCTTCATGGTAATTTACCTCTTCCTATTTGCGAATTCGCCCAAAAAAAATGTTCATGCATTGCATTTAAGAAATCACAAATTGCGATTTCTTAAATGCAATCGCAATTTAAGAAATCGCAACATAATTGCGATTCCTTAAATTGCGAAAAAAAAAAAAAAAAAATGCATCCCAAAAAAGGAAATTGCATTCGCAAACGGCCGAATTTTGCGATTCGCACCGTTTGCGAATGCAATTTACCTTGATGCATGTGGGCATTACTCACTCGTGCAATTGTCCAGCCGCATAAGATGTCGGACTTTCTAGGCCTGGCTGCGTGAATGTGCCTTTTGGCATTCACCCAAGACGGGTATTTAGAGATATAATAATATTGATGAGAGGGAGTTCTGTGAAATGGCCTTCATTATAATCAGCCGAGCAGGAGAGGTAACTATGCCTCATACCTCCGAATGGACCTCCTCTGATGCTCCATGACAACGTGGCATCTGCTACCTGGTTTTGTTATAAACATATACTGTCTCCTAAAAGGAACCATTTCGAACCAGACATTTGCTGTAACATCCTGGCTCTACGCCAGTATACATACATTGCCGGAATGTAATATTTAATCTATTTGACTGGTGTTCAGAAGGTGTTTCATTTCTTCCTGGATATTATAAAAACATATTTTATTGCATTGGGCTCTTCATAGCTACGTGGAAATGTAAATGCAGTGTAATAAAAATGTTTGACAGTGCAGAATGGTAAACGTTAAATGATTTTTTGAAGCAACTTTGTCTTTTTCCTCATTATTGCAAAATATAAGTAGCGAAAACATACACATCATTTGAAAGCATGACAACGAAACTAGGTTAAGCGGAAATATGAATACCAGGTGCATATTATGTGTAGAATATTAAAACTGGTAAATCAAAGAGTTACGAAAGAAGAAGTGCCCCTGTAATGTAGGTCACTCTCTGCAGATAAAAAAAAAATGTACTCTGTGCCCCCCATTGTGCATTACCTCTGCTTGCTCCTGCACATTACCCAGTGGCAGATGCTGAGCAGCTTCCTGTGCTTCTTCGGCTGACCTGAACATCTCAGCTCAAGGGGCTCCATCCTTCTGGAAGCCATCTATTTAGCCCAAGGTTTATGAATATCTCTGAGATATGGATCCTGACGGACCCTCACTTCATGCTGCAGGAGGTTCCATAATTTTGTAATGTTACTGCATCTAGTGCTTCTACGCATGTCATGCTGTGCTCCACTGTTGCAATAGACCCAGTACTTCTCCGAGATAAACATAACCCCCTGCTCCCCTGAAGTACATAACCCTGTGCTGCCTTAGGCAGATCATCAATGCACCTGGTGCACATCAATCTGTGCTCCAATAGAGAATATTAGCCTGCGCTCAGTTCGTGGAGCAGCTGCTACTCTACTAAGGCAGAGGAGCGCCACCCACCGCTCTTTGAGCAGTGGAAAAATAAAAAATAAAATGATAACGCAACGTTATTATCATTTAATTTTTTCATAATGAGGGAGGTTTGCAGGGCTGGGCTGTAGTCACAGCCAGCAAGGGAGGAGTGGTTGAGGCATCTAAGTGCGCATGACGGTTTGGCCAGCTGTCTTGGGCCGGCCAAAGAGTCATGCACACTTTTCATGTTCTCCTCTGGCTGTTTTGTACAGCCTGGGTGGAGAACGTGCTTAGGCTCATACTCCCTGTCTGAGCACCAAACCACAGCGCTCAGACGAATCACGATAGGCTGTCATGGTGACAGCAGCGTTGTGATTGGTTTAGGGGAGCCTGTGTGTGATTCCTGCTTCCGGCAGGAACAGAAGGTTACCGAGCTCGATGTCTGCAGTGGCCTGCAGCCAGGTAAGTAATTTTATAGATTTTTCTAAACCCCCAATCCCTGCACCACCCATACCTTTTTGGTGGCAGTCGCTACTGTGTACGTGACAATCGTCCTATTTCTATATCACACTCCACCATGTGCTTTGTTTGCTCATAGCACCCTGTGTTAATTTGGTGCACATCACCCTGAGTTTCCCATGTGCACGTGGCTCTTTGGTCCCCTATTGCACATCACCTGCTCACTCCAAATGCACAACAAATTGTAGCCTCTGGCACATACTCCTGTTTTCTTCTAAAGCATATCAGTCTGGTCCCCTGATCCACACCTGATGTAGCAAGGTGGTAACAAAAATGTTGTTATACCCCTTGTGAAGTTACTTCTCCATAACAGTAATATGTATTAATTGTGTGGTTTTGAAATTAACCAACATAGAATAGAATGCACCTACATAAATACACGTGGGATATTAAAATTGCATGTAATTGAAGTTGCAATCTAATAATTTGTAACGTATTGTGTCCTAAAAGGTACGCATTTGTCATAATCTAATTGAAAATTGCATGAATGTGCTTTCTGTCTGTTTATTTGAGGCATAAATCATGAAGATTGGTAAGTAAACAATGCATATGTGTTGCTTAAGGCTAGGTAACTACTAACTGGGATACTATTAGTAGGGGGGAGCTAAACTGAAGGGCTTTATTTCTCAAAATTTACGTTTAATTTGTGGTTGTTTCTAAAATAGTTCCTAAAATGTGGCCTATGTGGCAAATACAAAATGGAGGCTGACTGCGACTCCGAGTTTGCGAGGAAGTACGCATGTGCGAGTTTGGAAGGGGAGAGGAGCGAGCAGCCTCTGCCTGTATAGAATGGGTCAAGGACAGTGTGGCCTGCATCTTGGAATGGATGACAATTTTTTAGAATGGTAGTATCTTGCACGTGGGAATGGAGCTTCAAATAACAAATTAAAGGACATAAGCGGAAGAAGCATGACATGAACAATGGGCTTATTATTTTTTTCAATTATAATGATGACTCTGTGGAAATTGAACAATAATGTGATGAGGTGATACTCAACCACCTCTCAAGTGACCAATCACGGATAGTCTAAGACCCCAAAGTTACGAATTTCAGATAGATAAGTTAGTGAAAAAGGGTATAAAAGGGGACATTTGGAAGAATGATTTATGCTTGCTTTTCCGATTTTATCTTTGCACCCCGACATGCTGTCAGTCTGCGCAACTTTTCCTATGGCGCAGGGACTTTGAATTTTTCTGAACTTTAACTTTTGAATGGGTGCGGAGTCCTATGAGATGGGAACATCGAGAGAGATAGAGAGGTGTTCATTGGGAACTATTCTGTCCTTATGCTGATGTCTGCGTTTTCAAAATTTGGTAATATAAGATTTTACTTATTTTCAAACTGTCATGCTAATAAATGAATGTTTTGAATTTTAAACTTTTCTTCCAGGTTATTGATGTTTAAAATAAATTTTCTTTGAAAATAAAAGGTAGAGGTCATGCTAGGAGATCTAGTCTCTAAATAAAAATGAAATACATGGAGAATTAAGCCGGTCTTGTTGTCCTTTAGTTAACTTTTACTAGCTGATCCATTGACAAATAATGGTGGGGTGTTTTAAATGTTTTTCCTTAAAATTAAATCCATGGTACTAAAAGTTAAACTGCAGATGTAAATAATGTATAAAATTCAGTTTTAGACACTCCGCTATAATCCAGCAGCTCTCCTTTGGTCTTCACCAAATCCTCGGAGCAGGGTAAATGTGTGTATGAATGATTTGCAGTGTTATGTGCCCACTGATGTGTAATTTGTGATTAGCTCCTTGGATTAGGGTGAATGTTTTATAGAGAATTTCTGGAGCCGCGCTGCATCACACCCCATATGTTCCCTTAATGCCCATCTACATCTGTTGGCTTGTGTATGTATGTAGTTGAATGGCCAGCATGCACAACTTACTGTATGGCTATTGTTCTGTCTGTATGGGTAACATGAGTGTTTGTACATTTGTTGCTTTGAGAGCATTGGTCTCAGACGTGTTTTTTGCTCTGTGCCATGGTTGTTTGTATATCTTCTCTTGTGTGATGAATGAATGTCTGTAGATGTGTTGATCTGTGTGCATGTGTGCTTTTTCCCAGTGGCTCTTTATTGAATTCTCTACCATATAACAGTATTCAATTACACTGCAAATACTTTACAACCTTATTTCATGCATGATACCAGAGAAGGAGCCACTCAGTTTGGTACAAACACAAGAAAGAAAAAGAAACACAAAACAACAACCAGTCCAAGTGAAGCCCTAGGTAAGTATAATTACAAAAAGCAGAGTACAATGTCGATCAGATGAAACCTACACCCTGTGTGCATATGTGTGTTTTAGGTGTGATAATGTGCTTGTATGTTGCATGTCTCTGTTTGTATGTACTATACAAAGGCAAGTGCTATTGTCTTCGTCAATACTTGTTCGGTTTCATTTAGTTGGAGCTACTTCACCTCAACTATGTAGAAAAAGTTTCCCATATTATTCTTGAGCCTTTCACTTCTTTTTGAATGTCATAATCAATAATGCTTAGTTCAAGAACTACTAGTAAAGGTGGTCACAAACATGTTAAAATCCACCTGCAGGAGACTCACCTGTTGGATGTATATAACCATCAAACGTAAATAAAGTACAAACGTTTTTTGTATTAAAATGCTTAACACACCCTGTCATATGCACAAAGAAGCATTTGTGAAAAGTGAAAAATTTAACAGTCTACGGACTGAGGTGCTAAATAGTCAATGTAGACATAAAGGGGGGAGGAGCCAAGATGGCGACCGGAGCGGACCTGTAGGCTCCCGGCTCCGCTGGTCATTTCTTGCCGCGCTGGCATCCTGATTCACATCCTGGCGCACTCGCTCGCAGATTGTGTGCGAAGCGGCGCTGATCCCGACGGCGCTTTCCCGGACCCCCGGCCTGCCCGGCAGCTGAAGATATTGGTCTCCTAACTCACGGCCCCGGACCCCGCTTCCGTGGGCTCCTCCTGCCGTGCCCCTGAGACCGGCGGCCGGCCGGAGAGCTCCGTGGGCGCCGGCTGCTGTGGCACTGATGAGACCCTTGCGAGGCGCTGCCTGAGCCCAGCCACCTATTCAGACGTGGGGCAGACGGAAAGAGGACGGCGCGCACGGAGCTGCGGATCCCCATCGTAACGGAGCCTTTGTTCGAGGCGGAGGATACGGGGAGAGGACTGTCCGGCCATTTTGGGTCGCAACTTGCTTATTGACCCCACGCCTCGCTGCCCGGAATTGCCGAGGGGCGCTTGGTCTGCACGGACGATCTATTGGGTGCGGCGCAGGGTGCTCCGCCTGAAGCTAAAAGGGGGTATGCTGCTTATCTCCTTGGCCCGGTGAACGTCGTGGTGATTGGTCACAATGGCTTTGCATGACGCCATGTTTTGTGAGGTGATGCGCCCGTCCACGACAGCGATCAGTGTTGCCCTCTCTGCAGGTGAGCCCGACATTCGAGAGGTTCCTCGGGGACATGAGGTCCAGGGACTGCAGCCTAATATTACCCTTGGCACTATCCTGGCGGCCCTGTGCATCCTCCGTGCAAAAGTGCGCCATTGCTACCGGGACTGGGGGGACAAGCTGGACAACATGGCGTCTACGCAGAGGTGGGGCGCTGCTGTTCTGGGTTTGCAAAGCTGCCACCTGCCACCACCTTTCATGGATGGGGCGACAGCGCTTTCTCCTGCCTGCTATACATTTGAGCTCGCCGTCGATCTTGCTGCCGCCCAAGATCACCAGCTTGACGACTCCGCCCGAGATACTTTGTTTCCCCTTTCAGTGAAGAACGCAACATTGTGGCCGGACTCTCTATCGTGTGTGCCTCGAGAACTGTCTGTGGTGCTGCAGCTGCCATCTCCTCCTGCACTGTGCCTCCTGCCTACACTGCCTACAACGTCGTCTGCTCCTGTTGTTATTCTGGACCATTCTGCTATACTCGACGGACTCCCTGGTGATCCACCGTGGCCATTTTGGGCTCCCTTATTGTTGTTCTCTTTCCTCTCGCCATTTTGCTCCTTTGTTCTGCGGTGGGCGGGCCTCTCTTGGGAAGCGCATCTAGGGGTATATCCACGTTCGGGTCAGGGCTAGGGTGCTTCTCCTGTTGTTGGCTGCTGGGCTGATGGACCGGGGTTCGGGATTGTTTCTTGCGTCCAGATTATTTGACCGCTGTTGATTATTGTTCCACTTCTGTGTTTGCCTTATTGTCTGCTGCTTGTCCTGCATCGGGGGTGGAAGGTGTATTGGTGACTGGTGGAAACCGGGTTGCCTGGAATTGATCCTCCTCCTGTTTTTACGCTGCAGTGTTTTTACATCCTGTTTTTTGCATTATTGTTGCGGGGGGGTGGTGTTTTATGTCTGGTTCGCTGACTCCTTTCCTCTCTTCTTTCTTTCTTCTCTCTTCTCTCTTGTTTCTTCTCTTTCCTTGTTATTGTTCCCTTTCTTCTTTCTATATTTCGGGTGACTCTGGGCGACAGGCACGCTGTTTAGTGGGGTAGACCGTAGCCATTACAGTGATGTAGGGTGGGGGGGGGTGTTTGTTGTTTTAGTTTGTTTTATTCTATGGTCCCTTTTTTGCCTTTTTCAGGGGGTGGGCTGTGTCCCTTGGTGTCTGTTCCTTTGTCTCATGAGCGTCTGCACTTTCTTCCTTTTCGGGGTGGGTGGGCTGTACATATGGCGTCCACTTTATTCGTTTTTTGATATTCTTTGTCGATTTCGCGCCTGTTATGGGCGTGTGAGGTCTCTGGGCTCTGCTCTGCTGTGTTCGTCTGCCTGCGTAGGGGGTTGTTCCCTCCCGCCCCCCCCCCATTTTTCTTTTTGGTATATGTTGCATGACGCGCTGATAGATACGGTTGCTGCCTCCTTCATTCGAGTAAAATGTAAAATGAAACCTCTTTATCCTGGCGCGGGCGATGTCATGATTTTTTGCTTCCATCCTGATTTTATCCTGTTGTATACATTGCTTTATTTTTTTCATCTCCTGACTTTGCGGCCGGCCCCTGTGGTTGTGGGCCAGCGCTTGTACCTCTACTTGTCTTTCAATAAAGGTTTTTAAAAAAAAAAAAAAAAAAAAAAAAAAAAAAAATGTAGACATAAAGTGTACAATGTTGTAGTAAAAGATATACAACTTTGTCATGTCTAAGGCAAGATCTAAAGTTTGGCGGATGATACTTAGTCCGTCA